>NW_027507784.1:126453131-127653131 GCF_037356315.1 Lithobates pipiens
TTCCCCAGTAAATATCCTAGTCTAGGACCTCTGCCTATGACTTTCCAAAAATCCAGCGCCGTCCTATAGTGGTGCAGTGGTCAGGATTGTACATGTATGACCTCGCCAGCGGGGAGATGAGATTAAAGTCTGATTAAATGAGGAGTATTCTCGGTTATAGACATAACAGTCCCCATAGATTTGCCCAATCCCGGGAGAAGTGTTCTTTATTAAATGATTCCGGCTTGTCTCTGCATTAATAGAGATCAGTGTAGGAATATTCGGCTCTTTTATGTGATTGTTATTTACATTCTCTTTAGATGAAGAGTAGATTTTTGTCCATTGATCTCCTGTGTAGATTGAATATTTTGGACACGATCACATGTCATGTCCTGATGGGAGAAGCTTTGTTTGAATAAAGTAAAGCAGAGATGACCGAGTTTTCCTATTTATATATGATTCTACATATTTGGATGTGATTGTCTCCTATTATCCATGTATAGATGTATTAGAAGTGGAAGTATTTATTGTGTTTAGAGTTATTTTCTATAGTAAATTTGCATTGTATTGTTTTTTAGTTTTCCCATCTGACCCACAATAAGATAAGATGTGGAATTTGGAGTGAGAATCTTCCATCGATGGAGCGATCTCTGGAGGAATTAATCTATATTAATTGGTGTTTGTGTTGATATTAATGAGCTGAGATTTCGGCAAATCCTAAAGCATATGTTTGTTCATTAGTCAGAACAGGGATGGCAAATAACAAATTCTAGAACTAAAATGGATCTGTTTTTGGTGATGATGGGTACATAGACTCAGAGATCAGATCGTACATAGATCGGCCACTTACCTAGAGAGGCTTCTGAAGCAGAAAAAGGCAATAAGGTTCCCTCTTTGGTGACATAAGTTTTGGCAGTGTCCTCTCCATCCGATTGGCCCCCATCGCTCTTGTCGTACCCTCCTTGGAGGCTCTGACTTCCAAACTTCCTGGCCGCCTCTTGGTGATGGGGGGAGGCGGAGAAGCTGCCTGGCAGGGTGGCCATGAGGGTGGAGGTGAGTGCCATGCCCTGGGCCAGGCTGGAGCAGAATCCGCTGGGCAGGCTGGGGATCTGATGGTGGGGATGACTAGAGGGAAGGCTAGCCTGGGACAAGGAAGGAGGTGGAGGGGGAGGGGGTGGTAGGACCACAGGCCTGTATGGCATGAACATGGGGTAGCCAGTGTAGACGAAGTGCCCAGGACTGGGCTGGGGGGGATTTCCTATCAGAGAGTCTATACTGAAGGCTGTACTGCTGCCCAGGGGACGCTGCATCATCATGAGAGGAGGCTGGAAGGCTGCACTCATATAAGCTCCTGGAAGTCAAGAGGTGCTAAGGAGAAGAACAGAAAGGGGGGACCCCGATCAGGGCACACACGGACCGATGTGATCTGGGCACAGGCTGCGATCAGTTTGTCATATTGTCCCATAGGAGTCCAGAGATCACAGGAGTCAATGGTGAGTGCTGGAGAAGCTGCTTGTGTCCCGGAGATGTAGTCCTGAGAGTGGTCCTCTCCCTGAGTGCTGTGTCCTCCCGGTCACCTGGCTCTGCACCTCCTCCTCTCTCCCGGCTTCTGCGGATACAAACTCTTCACCTATTTCCCATTCACATTTTGCTACATTTTAGAACCTTCCCTCGGTCACGAGGCACGGATCCCCGCCTGCCATTGGCTGCCTGGCCCGAGGAGGCGTGGCGTACAGGCCTAACCCATCACACACCCCTCCGCCGAGTGACAGAGTGAAGGGCTGCGATCCGATCCGCCGACCCGGACCTGTCACCCCCCAATAGCCGGAGCCCATACACGTCCGATCACCCCATCCGCTGCCTGCAATAAAGTGACAGCTGTCATTGTCTCCTATTCTAACCAACTCATCCATTCTATCACATATATATATATATATATATATATATATATATAACACATACACACACATATATATATATGTGTGTGTGTGTGTGTGTGTGTTTGGGGAGGGGTCATCCATCGGAGCCACAACAATCGGATCATGTGCGATGTGTTCCCCAGGCGCTGTGCACCGGGAATTGGTGTTCTATATATACCGGTGTGTCCGGAGATCAGGAGGGGAGACTTGTAAGGTCAGGGCTGGACACACATATCGGGACACATCTACACATTTCTCTGATATTTTATGATGTGTACAATTATTTTATTGGTTGTTATCGCGACTGTGTGTGTGCGAATTGTCCGAACAGATCGACTTTCTATAGAATTAGTAAAAGGACAATCAGCACTGCGCTGGACTTTATTATATATATATATATATATATATATATATATATATATATATATATATATATATATATATATATATATATATATATATATATATATATATATATATAAATATATATATATATTACTGTCATTATGATTTATATAAATAAATATAATTTCTATTCCAGGCAGAATATTCACATCCCAATAAATCATGTCTTCCCTTCCCATGTGATGACCACACACCTACAATAATGAAGGTGATGGCTATTATCTGCTGGCCCAACACATCCCTGTCCATGGAGGAATATTACAGCTCATATCATGGAGGAAATAGGGTACACTGCCCGATAAACCGGCGACCTGCATTGTATTGTCCCCATACACAGATCCTTCTATTAGCGCACATAATTCATCGATCCCCATCGGCTTTTCATCTCATCTATCTGAGTTTACAAACTTTCTTTTGTTCTCTGAGTTGTAGGAAAATTTCTTCACAAACTTCCAAATTCCCTGCAATTGTTTGCCGATTATTAGCTCATCTAAATTGACAAAAATCTTGGGGGCTTCATGGACATGTAGTAATTGTACTGCTGCGATGTGTATAAAACCTACACATACAGTACAATATATAGATATATATCTACATATATATATATATCTATATATATCTATCTCTATCTATCTATCTATCTATCTATCTATCTATCTATCTATCTATCTATCTATCTATCTATCTATCTATCTCTCTCTCTCTCTCTCTCTCTCTCTCTCTATATATATATATATATATATATATATATATAGATATAGATATATATATCTCATATATCCATCTATATATATATATATATATATATATATATATATATATATATATATATATAGCAAGAGAAAAATAGACATCTATTTATGTGTTATACATTAACACAAATAAACATAAATGTAATATGGAAATACTTATTTCTATATTACATTTATATTTATTTGTGTTAATGTATCATACATATATGTCGAATTTCTCTCACTGTATATCTATCTCTATATTGGTATCTATCTATCTATCTATCTATCTATCTATCTATCTATCTATCTATCTATCTATCTATCTATCTATCTATCTCTATTTACATCCTAATAAATATATCTCTAAATTAATCTATCTATCTATCTATCTATCTATCTATCTATCTATCTATCTATCTATCTATCTATAAATCTATCTCCATCTTAATAAATCTATCTATCTGTCTGTCTATCTATCTATCTCTATTTACATATTTAGAGCCTAATACATCTATCTATCTATCTATCTATCTATCTATCTATCTATCTATCTATCTATCTATCTATCTATCTATCTATCTATCTATCTATCTCTCTCTCTCTCTCTCTCTCTCTATACACACACACATACACAAAATATAAATATATGAAATACTTGTATAGTTGAATTCCTTGTACTTAACCTTCCAGTCTGATGAGAGAAGGGTCACCCTACCTTCTGCAATGTGTCCTTGTTAAGTATAATTCTATAATAATGTCAATAGATATTATAGGTTTGACCTTGGTGTCAGTCCAGTGACAGGCAGCAGGTGTTGTGGGCATTATAGAGTACACTGCATTGTTTTTTTAGAACAAAAAAGGAGTCTACCTCCTGTTAGGGAGACTGGGAATATTGAGCGCCCAGACTGGAGAATGTGGGATATGATGTGATCTATGTGACATGAAGCTGTAGGAGAGGGATGCTGTCTTGTCTATGAGCAGTTTGCAGCCAGTCCCAGCAGATGGACTATGCACTAGAGAGCAGGGGACGTTATCGCACGTTATCACACGGTAGTAATCTGTGCCGCTGTCAGGGGGTGATTCCTGCCCGTCTATTCCTGCTCACCAATCTGATGCTGATGGCTTCTATGTCTAGTTGATGGCGTATAGTTTTTGGTGGTGGAGGGGTCCCATGGGGGCCGATTCCCCATTTAGATAATAAAAGCCTATTCCCAACTCATTACCAGCCATCCGATTTCCCTGAGCACAGACCATATAGATCAACCCAGACACTCAATGCTTTTGTCCCCATTCCTTGTAGGGAGGTACAGGGCTCCCAGTCCCCTCCTTTCCCTATGTATTTATGGCTCCTTATTCTGTTTGCTCGCTCAAGTCCTACCATTGCCAAATGCTGGGGAAGTGTCCTATGTAGGGAGGGGGTAGGATAGTCCCCCCCGCCCCCCCCCTAGGGGTAACAAAGGGGGTTTGTGTCCTTTTCCCCATCTGGACACAGCAATCTGCAAGTTGCAAAACATGAAAAGCTCCATCTTTCTGCCTGAGTGTATTCATCCTGCTTTATACAGGCCTGAAAGCTCCAATAGACTCCTAGCAGAGAGGGGGGGTCCCTGTGATTGTGGCTTTGAAACTCTCTCCTGCAATTATGTAAAGTAACTATTGACTCTCCAGTAGGAATCAAAAGCCCCCAGCCCTCTCCCCTTTCATAGGCTGCCTCTCATGTTTGGCTTTTCAAAGCTTCCCCAACACAGATTCTTTCTGCTTGACAAAAGAAAGGACAAAACAGTGGCCAAACTTGTAAATTGGACGTCAAAGGCCTAGAAACAATTTGAAGGCCAATAAATAATGAGAAGAATTGAGCAACAGGGAGAGATCAAGTGCTTGTAAATGACTCTCTGCAGGATCAACAGCACACAGGAAAAGTCTAAAATGGGGGTGAGAGGGGGTGGGGGTCACAGGTGATCCCAAAATACACCAGGCGACTTACTGGATCGAGGTAGCATAGATAAGGGTTACTTCTAATATATGGGAAACACTTACTATCTGCAACGTCCTAAACCTACAGAGGGTGGTGAAAGCAAGTCAACAAAGCTGCCTGTCTATACTGCATTACACTCCAGCCCATGTAGCGGATATAGATGGTGGGTTGGTTGAGGTGTGGCAGATAAAGGACCTGTCGTGAGCTAAACTGGTGGACCTCTGTCACCGGTGGATTATTTCAGTGGCATGTAGACCAAAAGGAACTGAAAACTGACACTTGTCACCAGGGGCGGACTGACAACTCATGGGACCCCGGGCAATATGAGATTATGGGGCCCCAGGCAATATGAGATTATGGGGCCCCCAGGCAATAGATTATGGCCACCCAGTATACACACACACACATACAGTATACACACAGACACACAATATACACACAGAGAATACACATACACACACCGAAAAGGTACTGGAGAGGCGGGGCAGCTATAATATTGGGATTTAAAAAAAAACACAGATTTTTGCATACTGTCCCTGGTTTTATTGAAACTGGCAACCCTGATGGGGCCCCTTGATGGCATGGGGCCCTCGGGCAGTGCCCGAATGGTCAGCCCGCCCCTGCTTGTCACAACCCTTTCTACCTAAGTTTGCCCTTTAAACTGTTTAATAAATGAAAGGAAAGCTGTCATAACAAACATGGAGCCTGCCATTACTGACTTGTCTGGTTGTCCTGCTGATCTTCTCGTTTAATACTGACCCAGATAAAGCATGAGGATAAGGAGGTTTGACTTAGGCCTGGTTCAAACCTGGTTTCCTATGGATGTGCATTTTATAGAAAGGGCCAGGGGTTTTGTTTCTGGTTCCATAGACTTCAATGGTTTAAAGATGTGTATTGAAAAAGGCAAAATGTACCTGGAATATGCAACCTGCAACCTGCATTGGTATGAATCAGGCCTTAGCTCTGATATTTATCTGAATTCATGTTCCAGGGCAGGTATTGGAAGAATTTACACAAGCGGACCATCATTGTCAGAAGAAGGTTCTATGGGCCCTTGTACTGTATTTCTCTAAAGGCAGGTTTACTTTATAGATATACATTGCAATCTGTTTGTACAATGTATGTATATCCCTTTTCTGATGTACCAAATCTATGTAATGTACGGATTTACATAACCAATCCATAACCAATCCAATAAATGTGTGTTCTGTCAAGAAAGCTATTGCACTGCAGAGCTGTTGGTAGATTTAAAATGATACAATCAGATTGTAATGTATATGGTCAGGGCCAACGTTGTATATCTCAGTATTTCCCTATAGCCAACATTTATTTTTGAATGTTCCCTATGTACATCAGAGGGTTCATGATCTAGAGCAGTGTTTCTCAACCTTTTTCCAGTCAAGACACCCTTTTAAAATTCTGCAAATTCAAAGCACCTCATTATAAAATGTAAAAAATGAAAATAATAGTTTTACATATCACAGCAGCATCCACACACATAGGACACCCAGTGATGGAGGTGATTTATTCTTCCAAAATAAACACATTTTTGCACACTGGTACTGACTAGTGTTCTAGTGTTTCTCTTCTCCCTTATTCAGCCAATGTGCCTCCAGGGCTGATGGAGGGGGCCTAACAAACATGTTGTGCAGGTGTTTCGTCAGATTTGGCGACCCGTCAGAATGTGTAATGGAAGTGATGTTTCGTCACCGCCATCTTGCTACACCCCGCACAGAAGGAGAAAAGCGCACATCTTGTTACACCCACCAGAGTTTTGCATTTTCCACTTATTTTTAACAGTACAGTGAGTTTATATAGTGAAATACAGTAGTGAGAACTTCGTCTGACTGGTTTGATGTTGAATTTTAAAAGCAGCGGCAAGCATCTGCTAATCCGACAGAAGATCGTTGCTTTTAAAATGAAACATCTAAACATTCATACAGGGTTCTAAGTGCTGTATTTCACTGTATAAACTCACTTTACTGTTAAAAATATGTGTAAAATGCAAAACTCCAGTGGGTGTAGCAAGAAGTCCGCTTTCCCCCTTCTCAGTGTATACATACTGTAGATGAGTGCGGGATGAAGCAAGAAGTCCGCTTTCCCCCTTCTCAGTGTATACATACTGTAGAGGAGTGCGGGATGAAGCAAGAAGTCCGCTTTCCCCCTTCTCAGTGTATACATACTGTAGAGGAGTGCGGGATGAAGCAAGAAGTCCGCTTTCCCCTTCTCAGTGTATACATACTGTAGAGGAGTGCGGGATGAAGCAAGAAGTCCGCTTTCCCCCTTCTCAGTGTATACATACTGTAGAGGAGTGCGGGGTGTAGCAAGATGGCGGCGACGAAACGTCACTTCCATTACACATTCTGACAGGTCGCCTAATCTGATGAAACACAGGCACCTGACGTCCTCATCAACCATTGACGTCAATGGTTGTTAGGACGTGGGCAGCTAGAAAGTTGTAATGGCGAACGATGATAATCTGTGGCTGTGTGTAACTAAAAGGCAGGCTTCATCCACCCACTGGCTTATATACAATTTTTGGGCAATTTTTCAGTAATTTGTCATGGCACCCCTAAAAAAAAAATGGAAGGTACCTCAGGGTGTCGGGGCACCCTGGTTGAAAAAGGCTGATTTAGCATACCACCATTCAGAATCTATACCACTCAATCATATGGTGTATGGTGCTCCTTTTCTGCTTGACCTTCAATTTAATGGGATATTTTTTCTTATTACGTTTTCCCATTCTGGCCACTTTTGGACATTCATGGCAAATGGTGTATGGGGAGGAATATTGTTTTGGGATGTCGAGAGGGGTCAGAATTCTCACTGCAGTTGAAAAAACATATATACTGTATATCACGCCTTCCTCTTGTTGAGCTGTGAATATAAAGCACCTACATTGCCTATATTAGGTCATTCTATTTTTAATTTTTACTATAACAATGTACATGACGCAAAAGACAGACCTTATACCAAAGGATGCCATCCTTCAAGTGTGTCTAGGGGAACGCAGTATCTCAATGGGGAACAGGAAGGGCATAGAGAACCCTGCGCTCTGTAGCAGTTTAGTGACGTACAGAAGTAATCCACAATACAGAAGTGGTTGATGTACCGTGGTACTCAATGAACTCAGTTTATGTAGATCTAAGCATTCATTACTAGACAATATTTATTTTTTAAAGCACTGTGTATCATAGAAATGTTGCCATACTGATTTTACCTTTTTTATTTTTTTTTCCAACAGTGGGTACATGGGGGAAACAGGATACAACGCAGGTGCCGATTTAGAAGACACCGATCACCCTATACCAGAAAGCACCTGAACTATGACCATCCTGGCAGGATCATCAGGTATTCTTTTAATGAAAACTAAACATTTAAAATGATTGGATAGATTGAAAAATTTTGAAATGACATCAAGGCTTATATGTGATTGTGGTGATTGGGTTTGAATCCTCTTTAAACTGTATACACTAGTACTCCATTGTAGACCATTAACCACTTCAGCCCTGGAAGAATTTACCCCCTTCCTGACCAGAGCACTTTTTGCGATTCGGCACTGCGTCGCTTTAACTGACAATTGCGCAGTTGTGCGGCGTAGCTCCCAAACAAAATCAACGTCCTTTTTTTCCCACAAATAGAGCTTTCTTTTGGTGGTATTTGATCAACTTTTTTGCGCTATAAACAAAAAAAGAGCGTCAATTTTGAAAAAAAAAACACATTATTTTTTACATTTTGCTATAATAAATATTCCCCAAAAATATATAAAAATATTCTTCTACATATTTTTGGTAAAAAAAATAAAAAATCGCAATAAGCGTTTATTGATTGGTTTGCGCAAAAGTTATAGCGTTTACGGGATAATTTTATGACATTTTTATTAATTTTATTAATTAATACAATTTTTTTTACTAGTAATGACAGCAATCAGCGATTTTTATCATGACTGCGACATTATAGCGGACACATCGGACATTTTTGACACATTTTTGGGACCACTGTCATTTATACAGCAATCAGTGCTATACAAATGCACTGATTCCTGTGTAAATGACCCTGGCAGTGAAGGGGTTAACCACTAGGGGGCAGTGTATGGGTTAACCTGGGTAGTGTTTCTAACTGTGGGGGGGGGCATGGCTACGTGTGACACGTCACTGATCTCTGCTCCCGATCACAGGGAGCAGAGATCAGTGACACTGTCACTAGGCAGAACGGGGAGATGCTTGTTTACGCCCGCTGGCCACCTCCTAAAGGGCAACATACAGGTACGTTAGTTTGCCTGTACGAGCCCCTCTGCCGACATATATCGGCGTGAGGCGGTCGGCAATCGGTTAACCTGTTAGTCCAGCTGAAACTTTATTTTTTACTTTTACATAGAGTAGGAAAGGATTGTTGTGTTATTATTGCTATCTGGGGGTCCATTACAGAGATTTAGATTCACTTTAAGAGGTTTTAAAGGCTTAAGGTTTTTTACCTGCATGCATTCTAGGAGCCATTTTTTCCTGCTACTGTCAATCACAGCCAGTGAGCCAATGAAGAGAGAGCAGAGGGCAGTGCCGACCTGTGGCTCTGTGTGTCTTATGGACGCATAGAACAGACAGGGCTCGGGAGCAAGCATGCACTAGTGCCCCTGCTTGCTATTGGGTGCACTGACTTAAGAGGTGGAGCCAGGATCACTGGCGGGGGACCCGAAAAGAGGAAGGTCATAGCTGCCATGTGAAAAAACACTGCACGGAGCAGGTAAGTGGCACATGTTTGTTATTTTTTTTAAATGAACCTTTAATGTCGCTTTTAAAAAATATAACTAGACAATTTTTTTTTTTTTTTCGGGATAGTGAAAAGGGACTAGCACCAAGCGTGAAAGTAAAAGAAAATCCCCAAATTTTTAGTTTTTCCCCAGAATGATAATAGAAAGGAAATCTTTTAACGGGGACACTAATTCTGGTGACAACCAGACATTCCCTCACTTTGGAGGGATTTCTCATTACTTGGTTATGGGACAGGAAGTGAAGAAAAATGTCCCCAATTTGACACACATGGCAAAAAATTGGGGTTATGACCCTCCCTTGCTCTATCCAAAATGAAAACAAGTTTTGCCCACTTTAAGCGAATTTCAGAGGGTTCCTAATGAACTGACTGAAATTTGATCAGTGGAATGCCTTGTTTGACACTACAGCATTCAACATCCTTCAATTGAAAAATCAACGGAGCTAGGTGAAAAATTGTCCGCTGAACAGAAACTGCATCCAAATAGATGCAGCCGCTGTTTGGGTATTCAACAAAATAGCCTCAGCTGAAGAATAGTCTGTCTATGCTGTTTATCATGGATGGAAGAATCTGTTAGAATATGATAGAAAAATCTATCAGGCTATGGCCAGCTTTACTGTCAAGGCCACAACCGTTTCCCAAAATAGGAAGTAAAGGGAAAATCAGCAACAGTGAGTAAAAGCCCACAGGGGTTTTAACCTACATCTGCTTTACTACATAAAAAATATTTCCGTACGGCTCTGCATAGCTTAGCACCCCATTATCTGAACTTTTATCACCCTACTTCCCCCTTGTAATCTAATACTGGACCTCTATGTGTCCCTTATGCCAGTCTGCACTCTATGTGGGACAAGGCCCTCTCCTCTTATACCTCAAAACTCTGAAATCGTCTTCCCAAAAAGATCAGTCACCTTAATTAAAGTGGTTGTAAAGGCTGAAATCCTTTTTTACTTAATGCATTCTCTGCATTAAGGTAAAAAACCTTCTATTGTCAGCTCCCCCCCCCCCCCCCATCTCTCCAAATACTTACCTGAGCCCAATCTTGATCCAGTGCTGTGCCTAAGAGCAGCGGCACTGCTCTCTTTCTCTCCTCACTCGACTCAGTGAGAGCAGCAAGAGCCACTGGTTCCTATTCCTGTCAATCAAATCCAGTGACAAGGGCATGGGAGGTAGGGCTGAGCAACACTGTGTGTGTCAATAGACACACACAGCGTAGCTCAGGATCGAGCCTGCATGTGTGCCACCATAGGAAGTGGCTTCCTATTGGGCACACAGGGAAGGCAAAGAGCCAGGAGCACTGGTGAGGGACCCTAGAATTGTAGTATTGGGGCTGCTTTGTGCAAAACCAGTAAGTATACATAGCTCCCAACTCTTCCTGATTTCGAGGGACTGTCCCTGATTTGTAACAAAGTCCCTCTGTCCCTCTTTCCTCCTCATTTGTCCCTTATTTTGGTCTCATCTATATAGTTGTATAAAAAATAAATTTTTTATCTTTCAAAAAGTAGACCATTTTTTCAAGAGACCAAGGTAAGGAGTGTCACCCGGATAAAAGACATGCACATGTATGGACTGAATTTGTTATGCTATTTAAAATTAAACTATTATGTATGTGATATTATGATTATAAATTGACTGTTTATATAATCATTGTTGTATATGTTTTTTCAATTGAAGGCTTGTACCTCTAGTTTGACAGCGTGCTCTGAAGAAGCCCGATATATGTTTGAAACATGTTGGGAATTCTGTCCTTTTATGCTGTATCCACAAAACTCTGTTGATCTGTATTCGCCAATTGCTGTGTTTTTAAGAAATTTTTAATAATAAAAAACTTTCTTATATAATATAGTTGTTACTATTTTTCTAACTAATTTGCACCCTGAAAATCCCACTTTTTCCTTCTATATCCAATCTTTCAAAAGGTGTTTCCCAGTGCTAAACCTTTCATCCAAATTCTAAATTGCTGCATTTGTAAATGTTAAAAGCCAATATAAAGAAATAGTAGTGGTATAAAAAAGCACTTGTGGATTTAATTAACCTTTTTTTGGTTATTTCTCCTTTAAGGGGGTGTGACAGGGGGGTGTCCTATGCTTACATATGTTTGCTAGTAGGTGTCCCTCATTCACATCTCAAAATGTTGGAAGGTATGAGTATAACGTGTTTGTTATTGCTAAAAAAAAACAAAAAAAAACCCTTTAAAATCACATATAAGCGGTGTTCCGCTTAAAAAAAAATAAAAAATAAAAGTCAGCACAAACACAAATACTGTAGCTGCTGACTTTTAATAATCGGACACTTACCTATCCCAGAGTTCAGCGATGCAGGGGATCAAAGCCCCGCTCATCACCCCCACCGGCATTTTAACTGTGGGCATCCAGCGATTTGCGAGCCGTACGCCGTGACTGGCCGCGCAATCTGTCACGTGTCCCAGATAATTGACAAGAGGGAGGGGAGAGAGGCGATCTCCCTTCCTGCGCTGAGGGAAGTGATGTCAGGAGCGCAGGCGCCGAAGGAGGTAGACTACGAGGGGCCCCCTAGCAACAGGCATTTAGAGGTGAGTAAAAAAATTTTTTTTCTCCAAATATTTTTATTTTAATTGCTTGTGCGCACAGTAATAATTTGGAACTCCACTTTAAACTCTTCCTCTAGATAAACCTTTGTCTTGCTGTTTCTTTGTTGTTCTTTTTCCCGTGTATCATTTCTTTTGGTTTCCTTTTTAAAGTGCTTTAAAATAGTACACTAAATTAATTAATAATAATTATTAATAATAATTAAAATGAATTAATAATAAAGTAAAGTAAGTAAAGTAAGTACACGAAATGTGTTATAATATATATATATATATATATATATATATATATATATATATATATATATATATATATATATATATATATATATATATATATATTATTATTATTATTATAATTATTATTATCTTTGTTACTGTGATAGATTTTGTCTCACTTCCTGTCTAATAAAACAGTTTCACCAGGAAAATAAATGATGGTAACTCTCTCTAGCAGAGCCCTAAATAGCAGTAAGCACTGACAGGGGTTCTATTGCTTTTCTTCTCTATCCAGTAATGAAACAAAAAGTTTTGGCTGGACATGCACTTTAAATGTCAGTCAACCGAATAAACTCAAGTTAAGTCACATGTTTGAGTTGGGCACTTCCAGGGCACTCTGCTGGGTAAAGTGTTTCTCTAGTTACATCAGATCTTCTCACAGTCTGCCCCCAGAAGAGTCAGAAGAAAACATTTCCCTACGGGACGGCTTACTAATTCACAAAAGTCATGAAAAGTTTTTGTTCTAAGTATCACCCCGCTGTTCACACCTTGTCCCCCTGCTGCTGGCCAATATCCGCTCAGAGTCTGAATAGACCAGTTATAAAGGGCTGCGGTGTCACAGCCCGAGGTTAATCGATACGTTCTGGGCTCAGGCTCCTTCCCATGTCACTTGTCCCAGTGCTAATAGCAGGGGTGGGGACATGCTGAATAATTGAGCTAGAGATGCCCACCTTACTGTCTCTCTAAACAGATAGCGTGGGAGGGGGATTGTCCTCACCCCAGTCCATTGCTTTGAAAAATAACTCCCTGTGTGCGAACAAATATTATTTATGTATACCTGTCACCTTCCCAGAAGATGTGAAATTTGCGTTCGTCATCGATATATTGTGTGATAGGCGAGAAGTGACAGTCCCCTGTATGCAGCGGATACTTGTCTTTGTACATCATACAGGCAGTGCATCACTCACCCTTCCATGTTCTGCTGCTATGATTTTTTTTTTGTACTCTCCTAGGGTACGCTTTTGAACTTTTTGAAATATTATGTTTCAGCCTACCAAATGACTGTTAGATCCCTTACAGCCGACTAAATGCCTTTGCATTCCTCAGTAGACCTCTTATAATTTGCATGCAATTAAAACATGCATAATTAATGTAAAAATACAAATTATTGTAATTCTTTTACACAATAGATAGCTATATACACCCTTTTCAATTCAGGTCAACAGATTTGCTGGAACATATTATCCTGAACTAGATAAATGAAATGTTTTAAGTCTTCTTTAACAGGGTGGATCACTTTTTAGAGGTGGTTGAGTGGTGGTTTGCAGGTGTTCAGGAGGTGATACCGTTTTTTTGGGGGATTTAACATAGAAATATCACATCTCAGCGGCATACCAAGCATTTGGAATGTGGTTGTGGTGTGGCGCGATTGACTTGTGCCGCGTACACACGACCGGACTTTCTGGCAGACTCGGTCCGACGGTCTTCCCGACAGACTTTCGGCTGAGTTCCGAAGTACTTTACGAATAAACGGACTTGGCCACACACGAACGGACTAAGTCCGTTCGAAAGTCCATTCATTCACGTGATGATGTAAACAGGAATAAACAAGGAAGTTCAATAGCCAGTAGCCAATAGCTTCCCTTGCGTCATATTTGGTCCATCGGACCAGCACACAGACAAACGGTTTTCCTGATTTTTAGTCCGTCGGATAGATTTGAAACATGTTCTATTTCTAGGTCTGTCTGATTTTTTTCCCCAAAAAATGATCGGACTAGCCCACACACGATCGGATTGTCTGACGGACTAATCCCTTCGGACCTAGTCTGCCAGAAAGTCCGGTCGTGTGTATGCGGCATTAGGGTTAGATTTAGATATGCATCTAAATCTCCCTTTCCTCTGCAGCCTGATCCGCATTCGGATCACGCTTCAGAGTCTAGTGACAGGCAGTAAGGAAGCGATGTGACACTCCCTCACCTCCAATTTTAGCTCCATTTTTGCAGACAAGCATGCTGTAACTGCATGCAGTGCACACAGTTGTGGGACGTTTTCTTTTATTTGCTTGAATGTGTAGCGCTTGGAGGGCTTGCCCCCCACCAATAGTTACATGTCGGGTAAACTTTGCCACGGGTGTGAAGTGAAGCATTGTGACCAGGGCATGTAAACACCCCTGTCAGCTGCCCCTTGGAGCCTGAGGGGGGGGGGGGGGTTGGTGGGCAGCAAAAACACGTCTCAAACGCATATTTTTGCTTTGCTGTCCCCCCCCCCCCCAACTGCACGTCTAAATGAAGTCTTAAATGGCATGTTTGGGAAGTTGAATGCCTACCAAATGTGACACGGCGAGTTTAAATTGCTGTTGCTGCAAAGCATTTTGAATGGACCTGAAAGGCCGCTGTGTCCGATTTTAAGTAGGCCTTTTGGGGGTGGTAAAAATGAGCATAAACTGCCTATTTTTACTACCCTCTTGCAGCCTGTGTGAATGAGGCCTAAATGTAATTTCCTACCTTCAAATCCAACCTAAGAGTGCATAAGTGAATAAGTGCATTGGTGTTTGTACATAGCTTAAAAAGGAGCCATTGTTTTAATAAAACTGCCAATATGTGATACCATTTATATACAAAGGGTTCTATTCACTAAAGGGGTAGAGAATGCACACTTTTTTTTAAGGTAAGGTGAAGCTATGATCAATTTAAACACCCATTTATGTGGAAGAAATGTTTGCCTGCACATGATTGGATGATGAAAGTGAACAATACCTTTGCAAAGTTAAGTCGGTCATAGAAGGGTCATAGAAGGTCCCTGCTGAACCAGCTGAAATTCAAACCATCTATGGGTAGGCTGATTGTACCTAAGTCGAGTCATCGATCGACTTGGGTACAATCAGCATGCCAGATTTCTAGCATGCGATTATTGACAGTGGCTAGAGCCGCTAGCAACAATCATTGTGTTCTCCCGGCAGGGAAGTATCTCCTCGCTCCCCCACCGGGAGAAAGCAATAGCTTCATGGGGGGGAATCGTGCGATTTTCTTTTCTGAAACCTGTGATTGCAGAAAAGAAAATGGCATAATCTATGGCCTTCCTTAAACATTTCTACTAATTTAGTAAACCACCTGCTTTGTATATAAATGACATCACATATTGGCAGTTTCATAGGTGTATATGTTGATATCTATTGCAGTGAGCCTAGATTCACACTGAGTGCAGGGATGAAATTGCGCAAGTTCGGCTGAACTCGCGCAATTTCATTCCTGCATGTCAGGCCCGACTTCGGAGGCTATTTCAGAGACATCTGTGCGGGTTTCTGAAATCGCCAAAAGTTCGCACCCCAAAATCACCAAAAGTAATACAGGAACTACTTTTGGAAATCAGTGCGGCACTGCGAATGCGGCGTCACACTGATTCGGACGCTGCCATTGCCATTGCTGCAATTGCCGCCGATTTGCAATGTGATTTGATAAATCGCATGCCAAATTGCGTCAATGTGAACCGGGGCTGAAGAATATTGGGCTCTTTTTAACCTATGTGCAAACAGCAGTGCACATTTTGGATGAGTGCTTGTGCTTATGCACTTTTGGTAGGCACATTTTAAATGTGCATTTAAAAAATCTTTTTTTTTGATCATGTGCTATGTAAAGTGGGAGAGAGATTCCATCAAAACACACTAAAACCTGTTTTGAGAATTTGCCATTCATTTCAATAGGCCAATTTAATGCAGATGGGGAACAAAAATGCTACATAAACTATTTGCAAAAATGAAAATATAAGAGGCAACAAGCTTTATAAGAGGCAACAAGCTTCATAATAATAAATGGGATTTTTATTTGAATTCCTTTTTGATGCAGTACAACACACATGCACAAATCAGTGTACATTGTGCCATAGTGTATTTTCTGTCTGTGCTTCCAGTGACAGTGCAGTCCCAAGCAGATAATCCAGTGCAGTAGGAGGTCTGAGGTGAGAAGGTGAATATTTGATCCCTATCATTTGATCTGCTCCTAATTAGGTTTTCAAAGGCAAGAGAAAATAAACTGTCTTTATTTTGGAGTAGGGAGGGGGTTGTATTGTTAGGGAGATTGGAGATATGGAAATCCTGGCTACCTGTCAAAAGGGATCCAGAGGTGAAAGGGTGAACATGGACAGTATAATATGGGAGACATCCCCTCTTTTTAACTGTTTGCTGTAGGCAACAATTAGGCAAATTGGAAAAACGTCTTTACTGGTCCCATGTCTCATCAAAGCAAAGTAGCAAAGTTTAGATCAAGGAATAAGAGACATTTTTCAGGTGTTTATAGCGCAGATATCAGCAAATATGACTTATAACAACGAAGGGATCAATTCACAAAAGCACAGGGCGTGCAGAATTTGTATTCCATATTGCCAATTATGTTGTTAATGTGCTAAAAAAATGATTACATGAACAGACAGAATTAGTAGTAGAAGTAGTTTGTATGTAAATTACAATTCATGAGAATTACTGCACAGACTTTCACTCCTTAGATGCCACCAGTTGCGAAGTTCTTTGAGGAGAAAAAATAACAGCCCTTTGAAGTGGAGATAAAATATCAAATTATTACATAATGAATGATACATAAGAAAATTAGTCATTCAGTAGTAAAAGGGCCAGTCCACTCAATAGTGATGTTTTAGTTACAGGTGGAGCCTGGTGGGCTGAGACAGCCTTTGCCACTTATTGTATATGTCTTGGACATCCCAACATCGAGATCTCCTTACCATACATAAAAATGACAACAGTAGCTGTGCCAACCTAGGAACTCTGATACAATTATTTTTTTTAAAATATATTTTCTTAGCAATTTTCTCTCTGGAGACTCAAAGAGTACCTGGAAGACATCCACAGAAGCACAGGGAGAACGTGCAAACTTCATGCAATGTGGTGACCTGGACATAATGTGAACTGAAGACCAAAATGCTAAAAAGCATAAGCGCTAACTATGAGGTACTAAACCACTGTGCTCGCTCACCAATTGGGTGACCAAGAGATATAAAAGATGGAAAGTTCATTTATTGTAACTCCCTCCTCATAGACCTACCTCTTCGCAGGCTATCCCCTCTTCAGTCTATCATGAATGCTGCTGCCAAACTCATCTACCTTATCAACCATTAAGTGTCTGCCACCCCTATCCGCAAATCCCCCCCCACTGGCTTCCTATTGTCCAATGAATAAAACTCAAAACATACAATAACAAAGCTATGTACAACTCTGCCCCATCACCAATCTTGTCTTCAAATATCACCCAAACCATCCTCTCTGCTCCTCCCAAGACCTTGTGCTCTCTAGCTCCCTTGTCTCCTGCTCCCATGTTTGTCTCCAGGAGACCTTGTCTCCTGCTCCCATGTTGGTCTCCAGGAGACCTTGTCTCCTGCTCCCATGTTTGTCTCCAGGAGACCTTGTCTCCTGCTCCCATGTTGGTCTCCAGGAGACCTTGTCTCCTGCTCCCATGTTGGTCTCCAGTTTGTCTACAGAGCCTCTGCCATCCTCTGGAGCTCCCTACCCCTATCTGTTCGGCTATATAGTGGTGTGTGGTGGTATGTAATAGGCTTAACCCTCCTGTATTGAATTGTATTGTTGCTGTATTGTCTCCCTTCATATTGTAAAGCGCTGCGCAAACTGTTGGGCTATATCAATCCTGTATAATAATAATAACCCGCCAGCTAAATATAAAAAAAAACCTCCCAAGTCAAATTTGTTTTGGGTGGACTAAATGTTTAAATATCCTAAAATAAAATATTGATTGTAAACATATGTAATATGTAAAAGAATTTATAAGAATATTATCATGTGATAGGAAAAATAAGCATGCATAATATAACTCTAAGCTTAGTGAACTGATCCAAAAGTCTAAATATTGTATGCTGTAAAAGTACCCATAGACATTTGGTAATCGTCATCAGATTGGACTGTTTTTAATACCTGTGGGTACCTTTACATTAGAGGCAGTTGATGATTCTCAGAGGAATAGTCCATTAACTGTGTTGTATTTCCATGACTGCTCCCTATTGTTCCCCTGAGATAAGGATGGCAATGTGGTTGTCTGCTCATCACATAGATGTGTGTGCTTAGTTGATGTCTGTACACATATCTGTTCCAAAAGAGATTAATTGGCTGTTAGATCTTTCCAACACAGCTGAATGCCGTCTTATCAGTTTAATGCTGCAATAAAACATGAACATTTTGCACTTAAACTGACTCAGAGGAGACACGTCTACCTGCTGAGTATCTATGATTTACACCCTAGAATTTGTGCACTGCACCTGTCTGCTGAGCCATAGACGGTAGAAGAAGGGTGCTCAGACAAGCAGGCACAAGCCAACCACCCTCAGGTGTAGCTTATGGGGCAGAGTAAGGAAATACACTACAGTCAGCTGAGCAGCAGAAGGTAAGATAGCGGTGTTCACACAAGGCCTTCTTACCTGCTTATCACGGCTGGTGGCATCTGATGGTCCCACTATTTACATCATCACTCCAAAAGAAAATGGCAGAATTAGGAGACTGTCATCTATGGTAGTATGCACATAAAGCTGGGCACACACTATAAGAAAATCAGTTCCATTCTTCAACCCCTACATCTCCAGTGGTTCTATCCACCAGCTCCTACATCATCTATGGCTTCATCAACCAGCCCCTATGTCACCTGTGGTTTCATCTGCTATTCCCTACATGACCTGTGATTCCATATGCCAGCCCCTACATGACCTGTGATTCTATACGCCAGCCCCTACGTGACCTGTGATTCTATACGCCAGCCCCTACATGACCTGTGATTCTATACACCAGCCCCTACATGACCTGTGATTCTATACGCCAGCCCCTACATGACCTGTGATTCTATACACCAGCCCCTACATGACCTGTGATTCTATACGCCAGCCCCTACATCTCCAGTAGTTTTACCCATCAGCCATACATCTCTAGTAGTTCTACCTGCCAACCCCTACATCTCCAGTAGTTTTACCCATCAGCCATACATCTCTAGTTGTTCTCCCTGCCAGCCCCTATATTTCCAGTAGTTTTACCCATCAGCCATACAGCTCTAGTAGTTCTACCTGCCAGCCCCTACATCTCCAGTAGTTCTATCCACCAGCCACTATGTCACTTGTGGTTCCATCTATCAGCCCCCACATGACCTATAATGCCATCTGCCAGCCCCACTTCACCTAGCAGCAAAAGCGGTCAGTGTTAAAGAAATAAAGGACAACAACACAATACTGAGACAAATAGAGGGACTAACATTACCAGCTTCAGCAAGTATAAGCTGGGTTGGACTTTCTTCCAAGGCAGGTCAACAACTGGATATCTGCAGAGAATATCGCAGCATATGAAAGATGGTTTGGTGGAAAATCTTGCCTTAAAAAAACAAAAACATCTGATTGGCTGCCATCAGCAACACATCTTCTTTTCCCTGCCTCCAATTTTATAAGTGTGTTCCTCTAGGTACCACCGATTATAGAATGTAAAATAGTGCAGGAAGGTCCCTGAGATGCTCTGTAGTAGCAACACGCTGTGTCAGTTATGAATGGCAAGTTCAGTAAGAAGGACACCCTTACTTGTTACCTACTGTACATGCAATTTTCTCATACTTCTTACCAAAATGGATATTATATTATATTTTATTTCCACTGGCTGCAAGTAGCTAGATACATTCATAGCCTGTTGTACACTACAATTTACATGATTTGTGTAAGGATTAGGGTATTTATGTATAAAAAAAATAAAATGGAGTAAATCTAAAAAGTCATAACTAATAATGTTAGTTACAAAAATCCTATTGTGACCATACTGTTAAAGTACTATGACTAAGTACAGGTGAATTACAGTAGTTACCTTCAATGATTGATAGGACTTGGGTCTAAAGAGCCTCCACAATCTAATTATAGGTCTGCTGTTTGGATTTATCAATTACATGTATTCTACGCATCTACTTTGCTAGATAAACTTTAGGTGTCATCACTCAGCTATCAGTGATGAATAGATGGTAATTTTGCACCTGTACACCTTGAACATCAGCATTTTTTTGCACTAAAATCCATATAGCTTAAAAACCAGGAGTGAAAACTCGGCACTGATATTTCAGCATGGGAACCGATTGAGCAGATTGTACAATATTGGCCGTATGCTCCATTTAGTCAAGGTTACGAAAATACACCAGGACCTTTATTAGTCTACATGAGAAATGAAGGCTCATAATGAAAGTATCTTTTAATCATCATAGTGTTTAAAATCAAATTACTAGCAGTGCATGCATAGGATAGGTAAAAGTACAATGTGTCACATTAAACATCACCCTGCATCTCTTTTTGCTTTTATTTAGACCACACAATGAATCAATAGAATTGTCTTAGTACCCTAAATGTCAGTAACAGTAACAATAGAAAGAAAACACATGTTAAAGTCCCTAAAAGGCATTCTATAATAGTTATCCTACTGTTCCTACATCTAGTACTGGGACAGGGGCGTCCAGTGCCCAGGGCAAGGATCCTAAATTGCGCCCCTCCCCCTCTGTTAATACATGCTTTAGAATGAGTGTACCGCCCTGCATCTATTCTTTGCCCCTTTGCTTCTTTGTGCCCAGGGCAGCTTTCCCTTCTGCACACCCCTTGTCCCGCCCGGCCCACAGCTATAACATCTGAAGAAAGGCGTAGGACAAGCAGACCTTAGGTATAGAAATATGTGTATTTAAAGGGGTTGTAAAGGTAAATAAAAAAAATAAAATAATAACAAACATGTTCGTTTTGCACAGAGTGGCCCCGAACCTGGTCTTCTGGGGTCCCTCGGCGGCTGTCTCGGCTCCTCCCTGCAAGAACTAAGCACCTTCATGCGAGCTCTCTCGCATGGTGGTTAGTTATTGCGGGGCGCGCTCCCGTGATACAGCCGGCAGCTATAGCCGCTCACTGTATCACTCGGCCCTGCCCCTGGTGCATCGTGTCATTGGATGTGATTGAACATTGGACATCCACTCTAACCAAACGACGGCCAGGCTGAGCGGCTAAGAGGAGATAGGCGGCGAGCGCAGCAGGTGAACAGGCTCAGGTAAGTAAAACGGGGGGGCTGGGGGGGGGCGGTATTGTTGGATTTTTTTCACCTTAATGCATAGGATGCATTAAGGTGAAAAAACGCAAACCTTTACAACCCCTTTAAGCTATCCGCTTGTATATATGGTACCTATTGCTACAGTTATTAAAATGCATATTTCTGTGCATAAAGTGTTCTAGTCCTATGTCTTCTTTCTATTTAGACCACAGACATAACAATGGGCCTTTTTTATCTTACTATTTGAAATAACTGTCTGTATTTCCCAGCAGTAACCAAATGACATTAAAATACATGTGAACCCTTACATTGTAAAACAGCCTATTCGGTTTAAAATAGAAATGAAAGGCAAAATTTTTGTATGCATTGTATATACATTTAAAAAGAAATAAAGACTATCTATCTATCTATCTATCTATCTATCTATCTATCTATCTATCTATCTATCTATCTATCTATCTATCTATCTATCTATCGCAATTTATATATATATGATCACAGGAACTCTGTTCTCATGTGCACAAGAATCTTAGGGGTGGAGAATCCAAGAGGAGGTGGGGTGTCAGCAGGAGGCAGAGAAACAGCGGAACACTGATCAGTACATTGAAGAGAGCAAGGTGGGGAGGGGATCAGCACAAGTCTAACCAATGCATTATGGGCAGGTAGTGCTCCAAATTAAAACATAAAGAAGAAAACTGCCCATGCTGGGATGAATGTGCTTCCATGCCTAGCGTGGTCAGTTTGAAATAGAAAAGCAGAGAGACTGGCAGGATAATCAAATATTTCACGCAAGCGAAGCAATGCAAAAGGAACATAATACTTTTTAATATAAGTACATAATAACACGGACACACAGCATAAATATATAATGTTGGGGTAATATACACTTTCATGCCGGGTACACACGATCAGAAATTTGGTTGGAAAAAGCGCTGATGGTTTTCCCGACAGAATTCCGACGAATTTCGCTCAAGCTGTCTTGCATACACACGGACACACCAAATTCCGACCTTCAAGAACGTGATGACATACAACACATACGACGGGACTAGAAAAAGGAAGTTTAATGGCCAGTAGCCAATAGCTTCCGTCTCCTACTTGATTCTGAGCATGTGTGGGTTTTTTGCGGGTAGGAATTGCCACAGGCCATTGCATTTTCGAATAGGAACTTTTCCCGACCGAAAAATTGAGAACATGCTCTCAATCTTTTGCTGGCTGGAATTTGGCCAGCAAAAACTCTCATCGATCTTTTGCGGGCCGAAATTCCGATCGCGTGTACGCGCCATCAGTCTTTTAGATTCCTGATCTAAATTCCATGATAGGGTTCTAATGGCAACACAAACAGTTCTTATTTCAAACACTCTGATAAACAAGTCCAGCTATGATCTTGGCACACATGCTGGAATTTTTGTAGCAACAAAAGGAGACTCTAGCCTGATCCAGATAATCCATTTTTTTTTATTTATTTTAGTCTAAGAGAAATATGGACCATTAGCAGGAGCTGAGATTTCCCTTCTAAGCCCCTGTACACACGGTCGGAGATTTCCACAACCAAATTCGTCGGATTTTGTCCGTCGGATTTAGTCTGACGGATTGTGTCCGAAACTGTTGCATACACACGGTCGGACTAAGTTGTCGAAAAATCGGATCTTTCAGAACGTGATGACGTAATTTCGTTACGATGGGACTACATTCAGGCTAGTAGCCAATAGCTTTGATGTAGGAATTTGATCTGAGCATGCGTGGCACTTGGTCCGATCAAAATTCTCTACACATGATCGGATTACGTCTGACCGGCCCAAGGAGCAGAACCATATGAAAAGGCCAACTTTTTCTACCACTGTGAACACAGCCTTAATCTGTCATCTCAGGACATAATCTGGCTGCAGCCAAATGCCTAGTGGCTGACAACGTATAGGGGGAGACAATAATTTGGCAAGTTAGAAAAATTGTCCCAATTTTTTCCTGAGATATGAGATGTGGGTAATGTCTGCCTCCACTATTCACCAACCTCTTTCTGAAGTAAGAGGAGGGAGCCAAGCTGTTGGTGTAATTGGCATACACTCCCGGAAGTCCCCGAAGACAGATATCCGCTCTCCCCTGAAAGGTGCCAAATGTGGCACCAGAGCGGGAGGAGACAGATGAGCGAAAGTTCCACTTTTGGGTAGAACTCTGCTTTAAGGATCCCGGTGAGGTCCCCCTGCACTCTGGAGTGTGCCAAGTCTAGGACCACTGGGCTATTAATGAGTAGCTTGATTTTTCACATGCTTGTTAGTATCATTCTTGTTGATCTTAAATAAGTGCTGTGGGATAATGCACTAGGCTGGTGTTCCCTCTTTTGTTTGTTTTTTGTAGTGGTTTCAGGACATCCCCAGTCCTTGAGGGCAACAAGGATTGAAGCATTCCCCAGATTGGGGTGTCATCTTTTACACCTATACCAGGCTATCACACATTATGTGCAGGAGACATTGGGGGTTATTTCCGAAAGGCAAATCCACTTTGCACTGAAAGTGCACTTGGAAGTGCAGTAGCTCTAAATCTAAGGGGTAGATATGAAATGAGTGGAAGCTCTGCTGATTTTATCATCCAATCATGTACAAGCTAAAATGCTGTTGTTTATTTGGTTCGCATGTCCCCCTCGGATCTACAGTGACTTTACTTCCAAGTGCACTTTCAGTACACTTTCAAGTACACTTGCAGTGCAAAGTGGATTCTCCTTTACTAAATAACCCCCATTCTGTTGTAGCGGCCATAACCCTTTGTAGAGTGGCCTTGACTTACTGGGCTTACCGGTTACCTCCGCTTGGCTTGTTCTTCCACGTCTAGGGTTTCCCAGGGTTGACACCCAACAACTTGAACGCTGACACAAATAAAGTCCTTTTTGAAAGGTTTTATTTTGCAGTGATAACATCCAATAACACAGTCTCTCATGGGAACAGAGGGCACGGGGGAAGAACTCAGGTACCTTAAACTGCAAGTCTAACAAAAGTCTCTAATTCCACCCAGAGAGTAGCCACTCGCAGCTGGGTACTTCAAGGCTGAACAGACCTCTAGCCAGAGATCATGGCAGTCAGCACGTTGATTCAAACTTGGAGCAATCCTATGAACGTGTACAGGTTGTAACTGAGAGTGAACAGGAACCTTTTTCCTTAGTACCTGGAACATTCTCTGTCTCCTTAATAGTACTGGAAAAAGCATGGATTCGTGAATGTCCTTCCCAACTCAGTAACCAGGCACTTTTCAAGATGCCACTTGTTGGCCCTCCTCCAAAGAGTCCTCCCCCGGTCACTTCCACGAGTTGTGGTGCCCCTCCAAGCCGAGAGCACACCCGGACATCTTATATCCTCCCTCAGTTACTGCGCCTCGGACCAGCCGGTTCCGAGACTCGAGAACAGACGTATCCCAACCCCAGACCAGACTGGTCTATTGGGGGTAAATAACAGGAACATGTTGCGGGATGTTGGACACCCCATGACCGGGACCCCTCACGGGGCTACCACGGTCCTGGAAAAAGAACAGACCACATGGGCCTCACAAACTCCTCTCCCTAAACACGTGACCCCAACATCTTAAGTACCCCCTCCCAGACTCCTCAGTGAGGCTCGGCACTCCCGCTCATTGTCTCCGGGAAGGCTGATACCCAAAATGTCCTACCAGGCCTAGTTCTGGCCTGCCATGTGCACTTCACCACACACATTACCAAGCAGAACTTCTAACATAGCCCAGCCAAACTGATGTCAAAGTCAACCTACATAATTAACCCTCAGAACCCCTACTGTTCTGAGGCAAAAACGAAATTTACACCTGTGTGACACTTTAGCCAAAATGTCACCTGCTACACTGTCATTATTGATAAAAAACTGATAGATATTTAAATCCTTCTCTACTCTTGTCAAAAATATAAATAAAATGGCTGGAGCTCCACTTCCAGTTGTCAAAAAAAGAACTGGACAATGGTTATATATTGTTTGTTAGTATTGGCCAGTGTATGACTTCTACTAAGATCCTGGCTGTTGGACTCCTTTTTTATGTCCAGTTTGTTTCTTAGGTAAAGTACTGTCTGTCACTTTCTAAAGCAAGCCATACATGTATCAAAATTCATCCAGCAGGGACTATAAGTCTATAGACTATTGTGTTTTTGTGTAAATATGGGAATTTACTTGCAGAGCAATACATTTCAGATCCACTGAGTAATTAAAGGATCAGATGCCCTATCTTATCAGATGCCCTTGCATATCTGGCTAATGATAGCCTCTTTAGTTGAACAAACAAAACAGAGCAATGTTGACTTATGATTTTGAGAAATGACAGCCAATTTGCTCACAAGAAGACATACAGTAAAATATTGAGACCATCCTTTCCCCAGTGATCAGCTCGTTAATGAGATCTGTAGACTGCAAGGTCGCAGGCTGTGTCAGAGCAGTTTAAGCCTATATAGATATATCCTAAATATTTCCTCTAATTTAAAGCAGCTTGTATTAATTAAAAAGGACATGTCATTGTATTATTTATGTAGAGTTCTATAGCATCATTATTTAAGTTCAATCTTTTTTTTCAATGAAGGTTTTTCAAATAAATGTTCAAGTAGAGATAATATATCAATATCCCAGAATAGACTTGCTCTGCACACTGGTAAGGGAGTTTCTCTGAGGTTTTAAAGACTCAAATGGTGAAAGCAGAATTTATGTGCTTACTAGTTATACCACAGGCCTTTCTTAGCACTGGGCATAATGAAGAACACTATTAATGTTTTACACGATCCAGCCAAATCTGGCCATTTTGATGGATGTTTGCCAATATGGAGAAACTATGCGATCTGTATTGGCATCCCCTGCCCAGTGAATCCTGGGAAATGTTTTTTTCAACTGTGTTGGATTTACCTGGTTGATATTTATTATTTACCCTAGGTATGGTTGGTGCTGGAGGTGTGTGCTGTAATAATAAGTATGCCCATCTGGTCAGTTAGAATGTGCATCTTTCTACACTTGTTTGCTAACTTACTAAATCACTTGTACTGCTTTTCTCATCCTGAAAATTCCTTTCCATCTAGGCCTGCATAAATGTGATACAGTGTGCTCCCTGGTTCAGAATACAGATTTTTTCTTTGGCAAGAGGCTACAGTTCCACCCAGCTCAGCTACTTTACCTCTTATATCTCTCTAACATAAGTTTTTATGAGAAATGTTCCTTTCTTGCATATTTGAAACTAGGATTGAAGCTCCACACTGACATGTTTGAGTTTGAAATGAACTTTATTCCAAACATACATTTAATACGGAATCCAGTGCATTTTGGGAGCAAACATTGCCCTCTTATGAGCTTGTGAAGAGATTGGATGAAAATATGAGGACTCAAGACTCAGGAGATTTTTTGGGGGGGGGGGAAATTGTCAGAGAATGGAAGTGGACCCATTAGGAAACTTCACCATTGCTGCATGGTAAGACAAATTCAAATACAGACCTAGGGATTATGTTGGTGGTACGTAGTACAAATTTGAAGCTAGGCAACATACAAAGTAAGACTGTGTGTGCAGTTTTTAAAATGTGTCTAAAGTCTACTGACACCATCTATGGTGATTTTTTAAAGAATCTACCAGTACCTTAGCCATCGTGTAAGCAGATACCTAAAATGGGAATGTTCTAGCAAGTGAGTGAAGGCGGCTTAGGTTAGGAAAGAGTTAAGTCATATACCTGCCTTTCTAGGTCCTGCCTTCCTTCCCAAATCACATATATACAAGGGGAAGGTTGGGCTAATGAGCTTTCTTCGAGATAAGACCACATGGGAGCTGGAAGGTCCATGTCACCTGGAAGGATGTACCCTTAATCTGCCACCTCAAGGGATTCACCAGTAATTGACTCTCACCTTTACAGGCTTGGGTAGCCACAGAATAGTTATTTAGTGGTTGGACTGAGATGCACTTCATGTTATAATGCTTCTGTAGAAACTGTTCTTGTGCCTGGTCTGAAATGATTCTATGGGTGCATTGTGGTACATGGCATATAAGTGTTTTCCCACTCCAATTTTTGGTCACCAAGTCTGGTTCATATGACAACAAGTTTATCTGGAGGTTACCTCCTAGATCCTCACTTAAACAAACCTATCCTAAAAATATGATGTTCCAGTGACCTGTTTCTCCTATTTTCTTGTGCTGGTGGAACAGAAATACAAAGAAAGGGTTGACTTGTAAACCAGGCCCATTCTAGCAGAAACGTAAAAAAAAAGTTTTAGCGGGATTAAGCTTTAGGTAAAAAAGCAAATAATATTGACTTTAGTTGCATCCTAGATAAAATGTCAGCCATTCTGTTCACATCTCTATTTTGAAATGTAGTGTTGAACAGGAAACACAATGAACATCTGGCACTCCACCAATCACACAACCAAAGTAGTACAAAATAAAATAAATAGGATTTAATGGTAAACCAGGAAATCATTCCTTTTAAAGAAACTCTTGTGTCTTATTTACTGTTTGCTTCAGTTACTAAACCCAACATACTAATCCCCTATTAGAAGATTGGATAAGTAAACAGGGGTCAAACGGTCAGAGGTAACTAACTGCAATTACACTAGATGTCTCCGGTAGGCTTGTTTGCTCACGAGTTTTTGGTTCTTCATTGCCTTGTGAAATGGCCCGGAATTACAAATGTGTACTGACAGATCATACATAATCATATATAACATTGTCTGATTTATTTTTCGCCTAGCACCTGAAAATAATTGGAGCATCACTTGTTAGTGTGTTGTTGGTAACTTTTCCAAAAGAAGCAATTACTATAAATCCTGTATTAGTGTTTTTGGGTTTGCAAGCAACAAAGGGCCGAAAACATAAATGTATAAAGTCCAAATATCATAATTTAATGTATCCAAACACAGGTAAAATTTTCACTTTATATGTCCTGCTTTTGGTGCTTCCCTCCTTGCAAACTCAGTCCCTACTCGAGTAAAGAGACGATCTTTGGCCACTACTCATAGAAGAGCTGCCCAAAGCTGGCCATACACCGATCAACATTTTTCCAACATGCTGAATTACAATCAGTGTGTGTGGTCTTACCTGATTAATAGACTTCTGCTCGGGGGACATGTTGGAAAATGTTGCCATTGAAGTGCTTCTGTTCAAATACAATGTTTGGGAAGTGGGGATTCCTCCATCCATGTTTGTGTGGATGGGGGAATCTGCTTGTTTTTTTTTTTGTTCAGTCCATTGGCTAACAAAAAAAAACTAACAATGTTTGACCAGCCTAAGGAGAATACTTTCCTCTACACTGCTTATAACCTGACTAAGAACACCTACTGCTTTAAAGCTGAATCCCAGAGAAAACAAAAATCCTCCTTTGAAATGGGGTTGCCCCTACAGTTCAAGAGTTACTAATTTAGGTCTAGGTTACCAGAAAAAGCAGTTTTTCTTATCTGATCCTCCACTCCCCACAGTTTCCCTCTGTGCTTCTAGACTGGTCCCAGCAGCCTCTTTCCCGCAGCACTCCAGGTCTTCTAATGTCTCAAGTATAATGCAAGGCCCCTAACTTTGCATTGGACATAAGGATACCGAATGGTAGTCCACTGCTGGAGGGCAGGGGACAATAAGAGAGCCCCAGTTGCTGGGGAAGTGTGGTTTAGGTTAGTAAAAATGCTTTTCCTGGTCTCCTAGACCCAAACAAACAATTAACCCTATGGGTATAGAATTGTGTATATGGAGGTTTACAATTTATTTATTTTTCTATCTGTTAAACTAGATGGAATTTTGTCTTTTTTCAACCTGACTAACTCCCCACTGCAGGCAAGGAGTTCTCCTTTTCCCAAAAATAATAAATTTAATAGATCCAGCGCCCCACACCCCTACTTCCTTAATTTTTGCTTGCTGAATTTAAGTAATAACGAGTAGCCATAACATGGCCATAGTCCTCCCAGGGCACAAGAGTTTTACAGGAAGAAAATCTGTCCAGAAATTTAACCATTTTGGGGTTGGAGCAGACTAAAACCAGAGAGTGCAAAATCTGGTGCAGCTCTTCATAGAAACCAATCAGCTTCCATTTTTTTTGTCAAAGCTTAATTGAATAAACTAAAGTTAGTAGCTGATTGGCTACCATGCACAGCTGCACCAGATTTGGGAGCTGCATTCTCCAGTTTTAGTAAATCAACCAATCAATCATGGAAGCACTAAAGAACGCATGTTTGTTGACTGGACAAAATAGCTGGCTGTCAACATACTTGTTACTGAAGACAATATTCTTTATTTTTTGAGAAACATGGAATACCAAAGGTGTAAATTCATACAATGACGTCAGATGACCTGTGTTTACTGCAAGCATCCAATCAGGTGCAGGAGAATATGGAAAATAGTAAGTGAACTTCCATGGTTGGATGTCTAAAGTAAACGCAGGTTCACTTGACTTCAGCTGGCTCACATTTCTGCAGGTGTGGGGGCGAAATGAACAGCTGCTCTGCCTAGCAGCTAATTGACAGTTAAATAAGACTGTAGGAATTGTAGTGGCCTACTGAACTCGATCTGACAGTGTATTTAATTATTGGTTAACTGCACTAATTGACTTCCGTTTAATATGTTGATGTTATATAATACTTGTTAGCTGAAATCACATATAGAATTTAGTAACAAAGGCAATCTTTGTCCTTCTTGAAGTTAACTGGTCCTAATGTGAAAATGCTGATACCCATTCCCATATGACATAGTTGATAAAACACGTACTCAGTCTCAGTACACAACAGGGTATTTAAACACAGAGATGGAAGGAGATAAAAGAGAAGGGCATCTCTGACCAACAAGATAATAATTTTGCCTTTACTGCTGACAACATTAACAAGAGATAGAATATTATTAGTGTGTGATTATTCACACAGTTAGCAGCTAGAAGTGAGAAGATTGTGAATAGGAATATGGAGAGGAAGTGCGTTCCAATGGCCAACTTGGTGAGATAAGCATCTCAATTATATGTTGGATCACTCAGGAGTTCGGGTGGGGGGGGGGGGGGGGGGGCAAAGAAGAAGACCAACATCAAAGGCATGAGGCATCAGAGAAGAAAGATGATTCAGAAATAAAGGGAAATGTACAGTGGTATTACAGAGCCTAGAAACTTTTTAGTATGAGAGCCACATCATATATTTTCCAAATATTCATAGGCCAAAAAAAAAATCCCCATTAGGGTCCCTGTTATATCAGAGTCACCATCAGAACCCTCCTTACATCAAGGTTCTCTTCAAAGCCCCCTTACATCGCAGTCCATATTAGAATCCATTGTTACATCCCAGATAGCAAGCAATTGTGCTGCAAGTTTAAAAATGTCTTACTAAGCTATTGCTAGACTTGTCAGGGTTCACAAGTTTGTTGCAGAATTGCAGCAAATGCGAATTGCATGACTCCAGATCAACTTTCTTTGCAAACATTCTGCAAGTCTGCTGCAGGTTCTGGTTTAGTTATGTTGTACAATAGTCATCCCACCACAGGGGTCACTGTGGCTGAATTTCCATGCTGTGGACTTGCAGAGCTCTTGCTGTAGACTCACCACTGCAACTTTGCTCTTGCTAGAGACTTGCCACGCAAATTTGTTACAAATTGGAAACATGTCAACTAGAACTTGTGCTTCAAGTGCTCTGTAAGTGTACAATTTGCCAGTGAAAATGTGCAGCAAGTTATCATTGGCAATCTCTGCTTACCTTACTCCTCAGTCATCGTTCGGAGACCCTTGATATATAATCTTTCCTAATTTATTTGAGTCAGGACCAAAATATGCTTATATCCAGCCACTAGTGGGAGCTTTAAAGTGGTAGTAAACTCTGATAATGATCTGCCATTTAAGCAATATATAACTCTGCCACAGACTTGAGTGTAGAATACTTGAGAAACTGTCTCTGCCACAGAATGAGCATAGAATACTTGAGAAACAGTCTCTGCCACAAACTTGAGCGTAACTGAGGGACGTAGACAAATTTATAGAACTATCATACGGTACCAGTATCTCCCAGCTGGTCCGGCGATACCGTATGAGTGTGGATCCATGAAGTGTCCTTCAGAGAAGCCAGCTTTGTGCATAGCCTTCTCCTGAACAGTCCTCCCCTGGATGCTTCTCCAGTTGCTGGGCCTCTCCTTAGATGAGACGGCACTGGACCACTCTCGAACCACCAAGCCTCGATATCCATTCAGGCCTGTCCCTGCAGTTGCATCGCCTTGGGCTATCCAGCCCAGAGACTCGGAATTTGTGTGGAACCACACCCCAGGCCAGGAGGGCCATAGAGGCTGGTCAGAAGGACCAGAACCAAACAGACAGAAAATCCTCTGGCACGGAACCCCATAACAGGGGATCTCCGTACCTTAAATACTACCTCCCAGAATGCACAGCAGAAGAACACTCCCACTGGGCTGGTTCAGAGAAAAACGTGGCACTCAATACACCCAGCTGAACTGTGTTCTACCACTTACCGGCGGTGACAGCGACACCTGCGGTCAAGGAGAACCCAGTGCAATCCAGCTGGACTGGTACTGAAATCATAATTTAGTAAACTTAGCCCTAAAACCCAACTGTGGTTTCAGGAATATTAACTTTCAAAAACATATAGTGCATGCTTGTCAGGAGCCAGCGCTACAAATAGATGGAAGATAAGGGACTGGGAATACCTTCAATTAAAACATTTGGTAAATACATTACCCCAACCAGTCAGAGATGGGAAGAATTTAGCCCCATTGGACTCTGTGGGGTACAAACTCCATTGAAACATGGTATATGTAAAGCATATGGAATATTGACATAACTGACAAGAGTCACTCTCCTGTATAGGGAAATGGGAAAAAGAATTAGGGACGAAAGTAGAGGACCAACAAGTTGTGAAAATTACAGGAGCAGTATATACAGTGGTGTGAAAAAGTGTTTGCCCCCTTCCTCATTTCCTGTTCCTTTGCATGTTTGTCACACTTAAGTGTTTCGGAACATCAAACCAATTTAAACAATAGTCAAGGACAACACAAGTAAACAAAAAATGCAATTTGTAAATGAAGGTGTTTATTATTAAAGGTGAAAAAAAATCCAAACCATCATGGCCCTGTGTGAAAAAGTGATTGCCCCCTAAACCTAATAACTGGTTGGGCCACCCTTAGCAGCAACAACTGCAACCAAGCGTTTGCGATAACGTGCAATGAGGCTTTTACAGCGTCCTGGAGGAATTTTGGCCCACTCATCTTTGCAGAATTGTCCTAATTCAGTTACATTAGAGGGTTTTCAAGCATGAACGGCCTTTTTAAGGTCATACCACAACATCTCAATAGGATTCAGGTCAGGACTTTGGCTAGGCCACTCCAAAGTCTTCATTTTGTTTTTCTTCAGCCATTCAGTGGTGGACTTGCTGGTGTGTTTAGGATCATTGTCCTGCTGCAGAACCCAAGTTCGTTTCAGCTTGAGTACACGAACAGATGGTCGGACATTCTCCTTCAGGATCTCTTGGTAGACAGCAGAATTCATAGTTCCTTTTATCACGGCAAGTCTTCCAGGTCCTGAAGCAGCAAAACAGCCCCAGACCATCACACTACCACCACCATATTTTACGGTTGGTATAATGTTCTTTTTATGAAATGCAGTGTTCCTTCTACGCCAGATATACTTGGACACACACCTTCCAAAGAGTTCCACTTTTGTCTCATCGGTCCACAGAATGTTGTCCCAAAAGTCTTGGGGATCATCAAGATGTGTTGTGGAGAAATTGAGACGAGCTTTGATGTTTTTTGCTCAGCAGTGGTTTTCTCCTTGGAACTCTGCCATGCAGGCCATTTTTGCCCAGTCTTTTCCTGATGGTGGAGGCATGAACGCTGACCTTAACTGAGGCAAGTGAGGCCTGCAGTTCCTTGGACGTTGTTGTGGGGTCTTTTGTGACCTCTTGGATGAGTCGCCGCTGCGCTCTTGGGGTAATTTTGGGCGGCCGGCCACTCCTGGGAAGGTTCACCACTGTTCCATGTCTTCGCCATTTGTGGATAATGGCTCTCACTGTGGTTCGCTGGATTCCCAAAGCTTTGGAAATGGCTTTATAACCCTTTCCAGACTGATAGATCTCAATTACTTTCTTTCTCAATTGTTCCTGAATTTCTTTGGGTCTCGGCATGATGTGTAGCTTTTAAGGATCTTCTGGTGGACCTTACTGTGTCAAGCAGCTCCTATTTAAGTGATGCCTTGATTGTGAACAGGTGTGGCAATAATCAGGCCTGGGTGTGGCTAGAGAAATTGAACTCAGGTGTAGACAACCACAGTTATAGTATGTTTTAACAAGGGGGGCAATCACTTTTTCACACAGGGCCATGATGGTTTGGATTTTTTTTCACCTTTAATAATAAACACCTTCATTTACAAATTGCATTTTGTGTTTACTTGTGTTGTCCTTGACTATTGTTTAAATTGGTTTGATGTTCCGAAACACTTAAGTGTGACAAACATGCAAAGGAACAGGAAATGAGGAAGAGGGCAAACACTTTTTCACACCACTGTAGTTTCACAACAGACATAAACACAATAGAAATTAACTATAAACTATTGGCAAGATGGTACCTGACACCGGACAAAATACATAAATATCAACCAAACAAATCCTCACTATGTTGGAAAGAATGTAACCAGAGGGCCACAATGACACATATCTGGTGGGAATGCCCAAAAATTAAGCAATATTGGCAGGAAATCTTGGAATACATAAAAGAGATAACTGGAGAAAAGATAACCAACAGCCTACAGACGTGTGTATTTCATGAGTCAAAAACGTGAAATAAATTATATGGGAAACAATTAACCCCAATATTGCTGACTGCTGCAAAAGGTTTAATTCCAAAGAAGTGATTAAAGTGGTTTGGTACCTAAAAATGAAAGTACATGTTATTTTTTTTTTTTATTCTTTATTTAAATTTTTCATTTAAGTTGCGTACAAAACATAATCAAGTATTATAAAAGAAAACCATAGGACCAAAATACATTCATGCCCTTCAATTTTTCCCATTATCCTAGTTTTCTTTCTTTACTTCTCGAGTTCTTCTAAAATATCTCCCTCCCACCCCTCTCCCCACCCCTACCGACCCATTACCTCGTTAAAAATCATAGATTGTCTAAAGATTTTCCAGTATTTCCATTTCACATGGAATCTCTTTCTTTCTCTTTCTTCCTCCATTCCCAGCCCTTCAATACTATGCATTTCCTCAACTTTTCCTAGCCATTCCTTTACTTTGGGTGCTTCTATTTCTTTCCATTTTTTCGGAATCAGGCTTTTTGCCACGTTTATTAATGAGCTTGTGAGGGAATTCCTATACTCCTTAATTGGGGTATCTACTGCATGGAATAGGCATAACCATGGGTTCTCAGGTAACTGTATTTTAGCTATTACTTCTATATATCTTATTATTTCTCTCCAATATTCTTTAATCTTGGGACAATCCCACCATATATGGGCCAAACTTCCCGTTTGTCCACAATTCCTCCAACATTTCCCAGATTGTCCCTCCTGGTACTTTGCCATTATATCTGGGGTCCTATACCATCTTACTAAAATTTTATAATTTGTTTCTATCATCTTACTATTTTCTGTGGATCTGTGCACCATCTTCAATATTTTTTCTATATTTTGGTTTTCACCCCGTGCTCCTATCTCTTCTTCCCATTTTTTAATGAAAGTTGGTACCTCCGCTTCACATTCCCGTCTCAAGACCTTATAAAACTGGGCAATACCTGCCCTTGGGGATTTCCCCTCACATATCCGCTCCAAGGCAGTCAAATTTTCTCCATCTCTAAGCGGTTGTGGTAGTCTTGAGACGAAATGTCTAAGCTGCAGGTATCGCCACTCATTCAAATCCATCCAATCATTTTCTTTCTGTAATATTGCTAGTGTTTTCAATTTCCCCTCTTTAATTATGTGTCGTAATTGCATATTATCTTGTTTTATCCATTTCCCTCCTATTGTACTTTTACCAGGTGCAAAAAAATCATTATCTTTTAAATAAATTAAAGGGGAATTATATTTCCACTTGTTATGTTTGTGTATTCCCTCCCATACTCTAAACACATTTTTTGTGACCAAAGGTGTTGTCTTCCCTAGTGATCTATATTTTAAAGGAGTCCAGATTTCTCTACCTAAATTTGTGCCTGATAAACTGTGTTCTATTTTTCCCCATCTTTTTTTACTTTCTAATTTTGCCCATTCCACCACCCGTGTTAACACTGCTGCTTCGTAATATTTTCTAAAGTCTGGGACATTCAGACCCCCCTCGTCTTTTCCCTTTTGCAAAGTCTTCAGTGGGATTCTAGGTTTCTTGTTGTTCCAGATAAATTTAGAAATTAAAGAATTTATCATTTTAAAATATAGGGGGGGGATATATATTGGTAATAGCTGAAATTTATAAAGGATTTTAGGTTGAATAATCATTTTTAAGGCATTAATTCTTCCTAACCATGACAGGGGCTTTGTTCTCATTCTCCTTATTTCTTCTCTCAATTCTTCTAGAAGGGGGATATAGTTTATTAGGTAAATTTTTTCTATTGATGCAGTCAGTTTAATCCCTAAATATTTAATTTCTTTTTGCCATAGAAATGGGAATTCTCTCTTAATGTCAAGTTCTTCTCTCGGATTTATATTTACGTTTAAGATTTCTGACTTGCTTGGGTTGATTTTAAAGTTAGATAATTCTCCGTATTCCTGTAAAGCCTTTAACAAGTTTGGCATGGAGATTCGTGGGCTGGATACATAAAACAGAATATCATCCGCGAATGCGGCTGTCTTATGTATTTCCCCCTCTATCTCAACCCCCTTTATATCTGGGTTTCTCCTTATCGTCTCCAGGAGTGGCTCCAATGCCAGAACGAACAATAGGGGGGACAGCGGACAGCCCTGTCTAGTCCCATTGTTCATTCTGAAGGCTGTTGATAGTACCCCATTAACTCTTACCACTGCCTTGGGGCTGTTATATAGTGCCTTTATCCACTTCAAAATTTTGGGACCAAACCCCATTCCCCTTAGGGTACCCATCATGAATCCCCAGTCTACTCGGTCAAAAGCTTTCTCAGCATCTATTGATAGGAGTAGACTGGGGATTCTACTCTCCTTCATCCTCTGAAGCAGTAATAATGACCTTACTCCATTATCTTTTCCTTCTCGCCCCTCAATGAATCCCACCTGATCTGCATGGACTAAGCTAGGCATTAACTTCTTTATTCTAGCGGCCAATATTTTTGCGAACAATTTAATGTCCGTATTGAGTAGTGAGATCGGTCTATAGTTTGAGCATATTGTATTCTCTTTTCCCTCTTTCAATATCGTGGAGATTGTCGCAGTGGAGGCCTCCTCGCTCAGTCCATATTTTGTACCTAGTCCATTATAATATGCACATAAAATTGGGGCTAGTATGTCTCCAAACTTTTTTAGATATTCTATTGTATAGCCATCAGGCCCTGGACTCTTTCCTCCTTTGGTCTCTTTTATTGCCTGTATTACTTCTTGGACTGAGATTGGATTCTCCAATTCCTGCGCCAATTCCCCCGGTATTTTAGGGATATTTGCTTGAAATATATAGTCTTTGATTTTTCCCCTTCTCGTCATCTCTTGCTTTTCTGTCTCTTTTTTTCTCACGGAATATAACTGCCCATAATATTCTCTAAAAACTTCTGCTATTTCCTTAGTTTTATAGACCGACTCTCCCTCTTTATTTAATATTTTCTCTATATAATTCTTCGATCTTTTTTTCCTCAATATCTTTGCTAAGATCTTACTATTTTTAATGCCGCTATAATATCTCTCTTTATTAATCCTATTATATATCGTCCTCATTTCCTGTTCCATTAATTCCCCGAGTTCCTCTCTTTTCATAGCCAGTTTATGTAATAGGTCCACTACCTGTCCACTTTCCCTGCCATTTGCCTTTTTATGTTCTTGCTCTAATCCATGGATTTCCTCCCTCAACTCTCTACTCTTTTTAATACCTTCTCTCTTCCTATTTGTACCTAGTGAAATATATATCCCTCTTATATAAGCTTTATGTGTCTCCCAAATAATATTTTCCATATTCTCTTCATTTAAATTAGTGGTAAAAAAAAACTCCAATTCCTTTCTAATTATTTCCTCTCCCTTCTCGTCCAACAGTTCCCTATTCAATTTCCAGGAAAAAGGAGATTTCTGAAATCCTGGGATTTTGATCTTCAGGCATATTGGAGAATGATCAGACAATGTTCTAATTCCTATATCTGTGGATATCACCTCGTCCAGAACCCTATGTTCCACTAACCAGTAGTCGATCCTTGTGTACGTCCCGTGTACCGGGGAATAGAACGAGTAGTCTCGTATCCTTGGGTGCATAGTTCTCCACACATCCATAAGCTGGTACTGATATAGCCTGTGTTTTATTATTCTCCTCTGCTCCTTCCCAATCCCCTGCACACGGGACGAACTATCCATTTGCGGATTCATACAAAAGTTCATATCTCCAGCTATAATTACTCTTCCTCTTTTAAAATCCCATAATTTCTCCAATATTCCTTTCAGAAAAACCGTTGGACTTCTATTTGGGCAGTATATGTTAGCGAGGGTATAGTCTACTCCCCATAGTTTCCCCTTCAGAAAGAGGAATCTACCCTCCGGGTCGACTAATCTTTCTTCTATTTTATAGTATACCTCCCGTCCTATACCGATAGCTACCCCTTTTGAGTTCCTTGAGTAAGAATCTCCATAAAACCACACCGGGAACCTAGGGGAGTATATTCTAATCTTGCTTTCGTATGTTAGATGGGTTTCCTGTAAGAACACTATACCCGCTTCATATTGTTCTATTTCTTTCAGAATTTTAAACCGCTTTGCTGATTCATTTAGCCCCCTAACGTTATATGACAAACAATTAACTATAGACATAGATTTTAGTCAGGCTGGTTTCTCCTCTTTTCTCACTTAACGAGGTTCTCTGCTGTCGGGTCTTCTTTCTCCCCCCACCCCTCCCACCCCCCCTCCCAACCTCCTCCCAACCCTCCCAGACCCCTCTTTGGTCCTTGTACCTATATCCAGAATATATCCCCATCCTGGAATATGTACCTCACCCCTTGGGGTGAAGCTCCAAGCCCGGCATTCCGTGTCCCTCCACTCCCCCCCGGCCTTGAAGGCCCGGTAGACATAGGGGGGGAGAGGAGGGAGCAGATAGTCCAGGGAGGCTCTTCCCTTTCCACCCATACCCACATTAACTTTTATTTACTTTACCTCTCCCATCTCGTTTCTTTTGTAATAAATTACACCAGCCCCCCCTCCCCCCCTCTCCCCCTACCCCCCCCCCTAAATTAAGCTCTCTGCCATATTCCCTCTTCAATTAGTCTTTCTTCTCTTTCCGATCGCTTAGGTATACTAATGGTTGGAATCTGTAACTCTGTACAAAAGTCCTGTACTTCTTCCGGAAATTTCAATCTAACCGTCTTTCCGTCCCTATGTACTATCAATGCTGCAGGAAACCCCCAACTATATTTAATATTAGCTTGTCTTAAATGTTCTAGTAATGGTTTTAATTGTCTTCTTCTGGATAATGTTTCACTTGACAAGTCCGCAAATACTTGCAAAGTTGTTTGCTCGTATTGCAACGGGTGTCTCTCTCTGAGGTTCCTCCATATTTTCTCCTTATCTGTATACCGATGGAATTTAACAATGACATCTCGTGGGGTCTCCTCCTTCATTCCTAGAGGCTTTCTAATTCTATGTACTCTATCGATCTTTAACTCCTCGTCCTCTTCTCGTCCTAGTGGGGGGTTAAATATTTTCCTTATTTTTTCTTCCAGTTTCTCTCCATTTTGCTCTGGGAGGGCTCTTATCCTTAGATTTTGGCGTCTATTTTGATTTTCCTGTGCTTCCATTTTATAAAAGGTATTTCTTTGGTTTATTTGCAGTGCTTTCACTTGCGATTTTAATTCTGCGATTTCTTGTGTTTGTTTCTCAGTTCTCTCCTCAGCCTCTTCTACTCTCCGCAGCAAATGGCCCAGATCCATCCGGACATTTGTAATCTCACTCTTAATTAAACTTTCCATCCTTTCAAACATTACCATCATCTCGATCTTTGTGGGCATTTGAGCTATACTTCGCTGTTCTTCCCCGTCCCCCTCGTAAGTTTCCATCTCTCTCTCTGTTTGTGTTTCTTCTCTTGTTTTATCTCCTTGGGCTCCTTTTAACTTAGCCATTTCCTTTTTTGCGTTTTTGGTTGGCAAGGATGTTTTTTTTTCTACATCTGGGCTTTTTTGGTTACCCTCTTTAGTTGTCAAGTATTTTTGTATTGAACTAGCTGTTACACTAGTATTTAAACTCTCCCTCAGGGTTTTAGGTTCTGTTGTTTTATGTGATCTTCCCCTCATCATGTATCTTGTTCACTTATCTTGTTTGACAAAATAGTTGTCCTGTATAGAGGGGAGTACCTCTCGGTTCCAATCTTTGCTTTTATTGATTTGAATGGAGGGGCAAGGGGAGAGAAGAATATCCTGCCGTTTCACCTCTCAGGCACCCTAGTTTAGATGGAATACTTTTCTTCACTTTTGCTTTAAGAATTAAAAATTCTGCGACTTGATGGATTTTTTTTTTTTTTTTTTTACTTTTTTTTTTTATTAGGGCACCTGTAAAGATCCTGTAAAGGAACAATAAAAAAACAAAACGTACCCTTCGTCCCTTTTTTCCGATCTCTATATAGCGTAAGAGGGGCGGGAGGACACGTAGAGAGAGAGGAAAAAAAAAAAAAAGAAAACGCATAAGGAACAAAAAAAAAAAGGGGAATGTCCTTATACTTTTGCAGCTCTCTTTCTGCTTGATCCAATTGTCTAATCAGCTGCTATCCACCACATAATGGAAAGTTACTCTCCAGAAAATATCGCTCCGAGCTTATCGCATAGTTAAATCGCAGAGTTCATCATTTAATTTGCAGCTTAGTTCGTAACATAGTTCATAACCTTTTCAGTCAGTACTAAGCTGTATCAATACTTAGTCCTTAAGTGAGCTTAAAACTCAGTACTAGTTTCAACTATCAGTTTAGTAGTTTCCAGTACTTCCAGCATTTAATCAATTGAGCCACTCCTGGATTCATAGTTTTCAGACAAAATCATTGCTCCATCAAGACCTCTCTTATGTCTCCAGTCACTTAACCCTTTCAGGCCCCCTAGTTTAGATGGAATTGAAAATTCTGCAACTTGGTGGATTTTTTTTTTGTATTTTATTTTGCTGGGGCACCTATGAAAATCCTATAAAGAACCTATGAAAAACGTACCATTCATCCCTCTTTCCCGGTCTCTGTATAACGTAAGAGAGGCGGGAAGATACGAAGGAAAAAAAAAAACGCAGAGGGGGGGGGGGGGGAAGAAAAAAAAGGAATGTCCTTATGCTTTTGCAGCTCTATATTAGCTTAACCCAATTATCTAATCAGCTGCTATCCACCACAGGAAGGAAAGTTACTCTCCAGTAGATATCGCTCCGAACTTATCGCATAGTTAAATCGCAGAGTTCATCACTTAATTTGCAGCTTAGTTCCTAGCATAGTTCATAACCTTTTCAGTCAGTACTAAGCTGTATCAATACTTAGTCCTTAAGTGAGCTTAAAACTCAGTACTAGTTTCAACTATCAGTTTAACAGTTTCCAGTAATTCCAGCATTTAATCAATTGAGCCACTCCTTGGGTTATTAGGCAATCATTGACATTTAAACAAGTCCTCTCATTGGTACGTTCTTACAAACATTTCAATTCCGTAGCTCTCATAGATTCATAGGTTTCAAAAAGAATCATTGCTCCATCAAGACCTCTCTTATGTCTCCAGTCAGTTAAATTTTAGCCAGCCCCAGCTGCTGCATCTCTCCCTCAGTTAGTCATCAAATCTCTTTAGCTTCCACAGCAAACACAGTTGAAACACAGTTCACGATGCAACAGCGCTGGATAACCTAGGGGCTCTGGAGGGTAGTATGCAGAGCATAATATACAGAGGACACAAAGGCAGAGATAAGAGGGGGGGCGTATGGAGGAGACAGAGGGGAGGCCAGCAACCAACAGTCACTCGTGGGGTCTCAGGATCAGGTGTTTTCTCTTGCAGCCATTTTTTTTGATTGAACCAGGGATATCTCTCACTTACCCCTGTTCAGTTTCCTTCATCCTTTACTGCTGTCCACCCCGATCTATCAGTCGCTCCTCCTTGGTCTCCTGATCCAATATCATGGGGAATAGGCATCTGCGGGGGTCACCATGTGCTGTCCTCTAACACGGTGTTCTATCCCACTTCACCAGCATCTGCATCAGACTTGCTGCCATGGATCTCCTGCCTCCCCTTCCGTCCTCACAGACACCGCCTCGGGCTCCTCCCCCAGCTTTCCCACATCACATCCTCCCCCAGCTGAGCTCGGTAAAGGCTAAAGTACATGTTATTAAAATCAACAGATAGCATACTTACCTAAACGAACCCTGAAAAAAAAAATATTATTTACTTACCTTTTATTTCTGATGTTTCAGCTGACTTCCGGGTTGTCCTCCCGTGGGAGTAGGCGTGGCTATCGTCCTCGCAATGGTCCCTGGGAAATTTGTAAGCTATTTCCCAAGAATCCATGGGGGACAATGAAATTGCGAAATCTCGCGAGATTTCGTTAGGACGCCGGTCACGTGACGAGGGCGTGTACGAATTTGCCATTTTTAAAGTGGGCAGGCAGCTGTATCTGCCATTACACTGCTCTCACTGAGCATGTGCAAGATGGAGCGGAGCATGCTGGGAGCCAGACGTCATCATATACCAGGAAGTGAATGCCTGTGGGCTTCAGACGCCCACAGTTAAAATGGAAAACGCCAGAGCAGGTTTTTATAAGTCATCCTGTGGAAAAGATTCGTCGCGCCGGGGGTCAAATAAATGCCGGACGTGGATGCCAATCGAAGGTAGCACTCGCCCACCTGTGAGACAGGTAAAAAAAAAAAAAAAAAGAGCGGAATCCCACTTTAAGTACAGAAAAAATGGATGTAAGGGAATGGTTTGAACAAATAGAATAGGGGGGAGGGGGGTTGGTGGGTGAAAGGGAGAGAAGTTGCCAGGAGGAAGAGAATAAGGGAAATGAAAGAATAGAATTTATAGTAGATTGATAGAAATCACGTTAGTGAATACCATTTTAATATTTATATTTTGAATAAATTTCATATTAGAAGAAAATTCCTGGGAAAACCCCACAATGATGTGAAACTGAGAAGGAGACAATAAATGAACATAAAGTTGAATAAGTCTCTTGACAGTATTTGCTGAAGTGGTAAAAAATAAATAAAAATGAACTATCCTAAAGTTTGTCATGATGTCCACACATTTACTTCCTTGAATTCTGTGATGTGTATTTGCTATACCCTGTGTGTAAACACCACTGTGTCACACATTTCACAGAACCTGCCTTCTAAACTACTGAAGTGCTGAGAGAAGGAATTTCAGAAGGCAGAGTCAGTACAGGAATCACTGCTTGCAGGCAGCAAGGTACCATGGAATATGTAGTCCTTGTAAATTGAAAGTAGCTGCAAAGCATGCAGGGAATCCAGGAAGTTGTGGCAATAGATAGCCTGCAGACAGGCAGCAATCACACCTGAAAGGAGATTTTATATTTAAGTAATGTAGCACTAACCCCGAAGGAGCAGCTGAATTTTTCTGGGCTTACAGATTACCTCCGCCAGCTCGTACTCGTTGTTCTTGTCTAGGGGTTCCCAGGGTTGATGACCCAGTAACTGTACAGACCGACACCTGAATTCCTTGTTAGGATTTTTATTTTGCATAAAACAGTTGAACAAACTCAGTCTCTAAGTTGGGAATAGAGGGTAACGGGGTAAAGTTGAGCTCAGGTGCTTGGAACTGCTGACTTCAATAAAAGTCTCTCTCTCTGTACACAATCGGGGAATAGCCACTCGCAACTGGATTCTTTAACTGTTGGGTAAATCCTTAAGTTTGGTTTTAGCAGCCAACAAGTAATTCTAGCTTTTCAAAGTCTCTCACACAGAGTTGGTTGGAAACTTAGTTATAACTGGAAGGATAGAAGTAGGAACTTTTCTTACTGTACCAGAATCTTTCAGCCGGTCCGGTGATACTGTAAGAATTGTGGATTCAGTCAATGTTCATGGCAGCTCAGCTTCGAGGCTCTTACCGAGCAGCCAGCCTTGTGCGTGGCTCTCTAACTGAAGAGTCCTCCCCTGGTCGCGTGTAGAGTTGCTGGGCCTCTCCAAACCCGAGACAGCACCGGAACACCTTAGAATCCTCCTCCCAGTTACTGCGCCTCGAACTGAGGCTTGGAAACGGATGGATCTATACCCTAGGCCATGAGGGCCCCTGGGGGCTGGTCAGGAGGACCAGGACCCGGAGTCAGCAACAACTTCTGGACCGGAACCCAGAACCACGTGACTTCGGCACCTTAAGTACCCTCTTGTCAGGAACCATGAAACAGACAGAGACAGAAGTACAATCTAATCACACTAGTTTATTAATAAAAAGAAAAAGATAAATAGGAAAAAGCATAGTCAAGCAAGCCAGAGTCCAGTAGCCAGATCGGGTAGTCAGCCAGTCCAAAGTTCATAAACCAGATTGGGTAATCAGCCAGTCCAGACGTCAGGGATCCATGGAGAGCAACTGCAAGCAGGATGGAAGCCAGGAGGGATGTTAGAAAGCCAGTCTTGAAACAACAGCAGGAGATGGTTCCTAGTGATGTGACCAAACGTGAAGGCAAAGGAGAAATGAGCTGGAAGACTTATATAGGCAGGCCAGACGAGCATCATAGGGAACAGCTGGTAACTGAAGAGAGAGAAGAGAGCTGGAAATTAGCCAACAGCTGAGCGGCCAGCCCAGAGGAGGAAGGGCTAAGCCAGCCCTTACACCTCTCCCGTGTTACATAGTGAGACAAACGCGCCCACTGATTGGCTCCGAGATGGAGATTGGTACCCAATGCGTCCAACCAGACTGCGTTCTAAAGCCTCCCACAGGTGTACAACCCCACCTATCACCAGGCAGAACTTCTATACAGCCTAGCCAAACTGATGCCAAAGTACAATTTAGCACAATTAACCCCAAAACTTACTATAGTTTTGAGCAAAAACTAAATTTAAATACATATCGCTTACTAGTTAGGAGTACCGGCGCTACAGTAAGCTGATACTTTATTGTGATTATACAGAAAAATGCTTAAAAGTGATCAAATTTACAAACTATTGGGTGTGCAGTATTGATCACTTGCTAGAGTTGGCCCAACATGTACCTGAGGTCCTGTCCTGCTGTACAACACAGTGGGGAGAATTTGTGACTAAGTGGCTGTATTTAAAAAACTGGGGTCAGGGTGCATGTTGTTTTGGGTGCACATTGTTTTACTAATCACATTTATTAGCTTTTGGGTGTCCATGGTGGACCACTGGCTGGAGATGACCCTACATGAGCTTTAGGTACTAGACTGCCCTACTGCACCCGTCAGGTCAGGGAGGGCCTTCAATGCAGCAGGGTAAATATATTGCTGGGGGAAGGGAGGGTTTCAAAAGATGAACTGAGATGAAGGGTGATTAAAGAAAGCTCTTAAACAGGATGTCAACCTACCTGGTGTGGTCTAATTAACACAAAGCTAAATATAAAATTGTATAGATAAAATAAATGTACTTACAGTTATACATAAAAATTGCATTGTATTGTTTCAGAGACAACAGACAGAAATATTGTATAGACTATACTCTACAGCAGGCATGTCCAAAGTCCGGCCCGTCGGCCAATCGCGACCCGCGGTCCGGTTTTGAACGGCCTGCCTGGCTATCTAAACCAGCCTTACTCAGGCACTGTGCCACGGGATCAGGGCTGTCAGATGAGCCCGATCCCCTGCTGAACTGTACATCGGCACTGAGAGAAGCTCTGTCAGCTTCAAAAGTGAAAGTAAAGTGCAGGGGAGTGTGCTGTGCTCTCTGCTTTCCCCTACAGTGCAGTACCCGGCTGAATGAGGAAGCTGGAAAGTTAGAGTACTGTGCTACAAGCTAGACTAGTTTTAAAAGGGCTTTATTCATGTGTCTGTGCATGTGTCTGTATGTGTGTGTGTGCCTGTGTCTGTATGTGTGTGCATGTGTGTGCATGTGTCTGTATGTGTGTGCATGTGTCTGTGTCTATATGTGTATGCATGTGTCTGTATGTGTGTGCATGTGTCTGTATATGTTTGTATGTATGTGTGTACATGTGTCTGAATGTGTGTGCGTGTGCATGTGTCTGTATGTGTGTACGTGTGCATGTGTCTGTATGTGTGTGCGTGTCCATGTGTCTGTATGTGTGTGCATGTGTCTGTATGTATGTCTATGCATGTGTCTGTATGTGTGTACGTGTGCTTGTGTCTGTATGTGTGTGCATGTGCATGTGTCTATGTGTGTGAGTGTGCATGTGTCTGTATGTGTGTGCGTGTGTCTGTGTCTATATGTGTATGCATGTGTCTGTATGTGTGTGCATGTGTCTGTATATGTTTGTATGTATGTGTGTACATGTGTCTGAATGTGTGTGCGTGTGCTTGTGTCTGTATGTGTGTGCGTGTGCATGTGTCTGTATGTGTGTACGTGTGCATGTGTCTGTATGTGTGTGCGTGTCCATGTGTCTGTATGTGTGTGCATGTGTGTACGTGTGCTTGTGTCTGTATGTGTGTGCATGTGTCTGTATGTATGTGAGTGTGCATGTGTCTGTATGTGTGTGCGTGTCCATGTGTCTGTATGCATGTCTGTATGTATGTGTGTGCATGTGTCTGTATGTGTGTGCATGTGTCTGTATTTATGTCTGTATGTATGTGTATGCATGTGTCTGTATGTGTGTGCGTGTGCATGTGTTTGTATGTGTGTGCATGTGTCTGTATGTATGTCTGTATGTATGTGCATGTGTCTGTATGTATGTCTGTATGTATGTGTATGCATGTGTCTGTATGTGTGTCTGTATGTATGTGTATCTATGTGTCTGTATGTGTGTGCATATGTCTGTATGTATGTGTATGCATGTGTCTGTATGTGTGTGCATGTGTCTGTATGTGTGTCTGTATGTATGCATATCTATGTGTCTTTGCGTGCATATGTCTGTATGTATGTGTATGCATGTGTCTGTATGTGTGTGCATGTGTCTGTATGTGTGTATGTATGTATGTGTATGCATGTGTCTGTATGTTTTTGCATATGTCTGTATGTATGTGTATGCATGTGTCTGTATGTGTGTGCAATGCTAATAAAATGCTAATAAAATGCAAATGCTGTAAAAGAAACAAAGTGCTAAAAATGCAAAAAAAAATGTGCAAAGTACAAAAAAAAAAATATGTCCAATAAGCAAATAAAGTTCATCTGTGATTCAAAGAAAAAAAGAGTCCCAGACAACCACTGTGAGTTTTCTTGAAACAAATTGTTCAAATCGCTATAGATGACAACCAGTGCGAATCCTTCACCATCCACACCAAACTGACTCACCAGAGATAATGGTATAGACCAGCTACTGCGCTCCACAATAGACACCAAAGGGTTAATCTCCACTATCCTAGTTCCCAGTATGGTTCCTCACATTAGAGCCCACTCAGGCACATCCCGGCCACACATGAAATCAAGATAAAGGAAGGAAGGCTTCCATAGCGTAAAACCATTTAAAAACGGAACTTTAAAAAATATATACCGTATTTATCGGCGTATAGCACGCGCCGGCATATAACACGCACTCCAAGTTTAGGAGGGAATTTAAAAGAAAAAAACTTTTAGAAGGGAAGTTTAACCACTTCAGCCCCAGACCATTTTGCTGGTCAAAGACCAGACCACTTTTTGCGATTCGACAGTGCGTCACTTTAACTAACAATTGCGTGGTCATGCGACGTGGCTCCCAAACAAAATTGACGTCCTTTTTTCCTACATATAGAGCTTTCTTTTGGTGGTATTTGATCACCCCTGCGGTTTTTATTTTTTGCGCTATAAACAAAAATAGAGCGACAATTTTGAAAAAAACACATTATTTTTTACTTTTTGTTATAATAAATATCCCCCAAAAATATATATAAAAAAACATTTTTTTCCCTCAGTTTAGGCCGATACGTATTCTTCTACATATTTTTGGTAAAAAAAATCACAATAAGCTATTATTGATTGGTTTGCGCAAAAGTTATAGCGTTTACAAAATAGGGGATAGTTTTATGGTTTTTGTATTAATAATTTTTTTTTTTTACTAGTAATGGCGGTGATTAGCGATTTTTATTGTGACTGCGACATTATGGCGGACACATCAGACATTTTTGACACATTTTTGGGACCATTGTCATTTATACAGCAATCACTGCTATATAAATGCAGTGATTCCTGTGTAAATGACACTGGCAGTTAAGGGGTTAACCAGTGGGTGGCAGTGTAGGCTTTAAGTGTTCCTAGGGGTGTGTTACTAACTGTTGGGGGCTGGGCTTTCATTTAGTGAACACTGATATCTGCTCCAATCACATGGAGCAGAGATCAGCGTCACTAGTTGCTAGGCAGAACGGTGAGATGTTGTTTACAACAGCATCTCTCCATTCAGCCACCCCGTGAGACGATCGCAGGTATGCCCGCGGCGATCGAGTCCGCGGGACCCGCGACCGACTCACGGGGGTCCCGACCAGCACGCGAGCGCGCCACAGGGCAGCATTGGAGATTGGAAGTACCTGTACGCCAATATGCCTGCCCGTGCCATTCTGCTGACTTACATCGGCGTGCGCTGGTTGGGAACCGGTTAAGGAAAAAAACGTACGTTTAAATGCCCATCAATGCAGCCTTATCAGTGTCATTTGCAGCCTTCCATTGTAGCCTTGTCAGTCACTTGCAGCCTTGCATTTATCCTTGTCAGTCACTTGCAGCCTTGCATTTATCCTTGTCAGTCACTTGCAGCCTTGCATTTATCCTTGTCAGTCATTTGCAGTCTTGTCTGTGGCTTTGCCATTTAAAAATGGTGCCGCCGAGATACAGAGCAGATGTCCTGTGTATCTCGGCGGCGCTCGGTAGTTCTCGGCCGCTCTCAGGCGGCTTTCGGCTGTTTTCAGGCCGCACTCGGCCGTTCTCAGCGGCTTTCGCCTTTCCATTACATTATATATAGCATTTACATGACAAAAATTCCAGCGCTACACATATATATATATATATATATATATATATATATATATATATATATATATATAGTAATGCCTACATGCACAGTGTTTAAATACTATGACCAGGCCTCATTTACAACAAGACCAACACGAGTCATTTTAAAATCAAGAAATTAAAATTAAAACTAAAGTGTAATTATTTCACTAAAAAGCCCCTAAATAATGTATTGCCTATGTGTACAGTTTTTATTCACTTGTATTGGACCCATTTTTGAGCTGGACCCACACCAGCTGTTTTAGAATCAAGAAATCAACATAGAGCATAATTCTTTTGTTGAATAAAGTACCCAGAATATTGTAGTACCTACATATAAAGTAGTTATTCACTTGTACTAGGCTTCATTTTTAATAGGGCCCACCCCAATGAGTAGGTGCACACTTCTTACAGTTGTGCTCATAAGTTTACCTGGCAGAATTTATGATTTCTTTGCCATTTTTCAGAGAATATGAATGATAACATAAAACATTTCTTTCACTCATGGTTAGTGTTTGGCTGAAGCCATTTATTATCAATCAACTGTGTTTACTCTTTTTAAATCATAATGACAACAGAAACTACCCAAATTGCCCTGATCATAAGTTTACATACCCTGGTGATTTTGGCCTGATAACATGCATACAAGTTGACACAAAGGGGTTTGAATGGCTGTGTGTGTATAAAAGGTCAATGAGTTTCTGGACTCCTGACAGACACTTGCATCTTTCATCCAGTGCTGCACTGACGTTTCTGGATTCTGAATCATGGGGAAAGCAAAATAATTGTCAAAGGATCTGCGGGAAAAGGTAGTTGAATTGTATAAATTAGGAAAGGGATATAAAAAGATATCCAAAGAACTGAGAATGCCAATCAGCAGTGTTCAAACTCTAATCAAGAAGTGGAAAATGAGGTGTTCTGTTGAAACCAAACTATGGTCAGGTAGACCAACTAAAGTTTCAGCCACAACTGCCTGGAAAATTGTTCGGGATGCAAAGAAATAACCCACAAATAACTTCAGGTGAAATACAGGACTCTCTGAAAACATGTGGTGTGGCTGTTTCAAGATACACAATAAGGAGGCTCTTGAAGAAAGATGGGCTGCATGGTCGAGTTGCCATAAGAAAGCCATTACTATGCAAATGCCACAAAGTATATCACTTACAATACACCAAACAGCACAGAGACAAGCCACAAACCTTCCGGCACAAAGTTATTTGGAGTGATGAGACCAAAATATTGCCTTTTGCCCACAATCACACGGGGAGATCTCAAACGTGCAGTTCATGCAAGACAGCCCAAGTATTTACAGTAACTGGAGGCTTTTTGCCAAGAGGAATGGGCAGCTTTACCATCTGAGAAGATAAAGATCCTCATCCACAAATACCACAAAAGACTTCAAGCTGTCATTGATGTTAAAGGGAGCAATACATAGTGTTAAGAATTGGGGTATGTAAACTTTTGATCAGGGTCATTTGGGTAGTTTCTGTTGTCATTACGATTTAAAAAGAGTAGACACAGTTGATTGATTTTGTGTTATCATTCATATTCTCTGAAAAATTGCTAAGAAATCATAAATTCCGCCAGAGTATGTAAACTTCTGAGCACAACTGTATATACATTGACTAGGCCACTTTTCAACAAGCCATCTCTTATTAAAAATATATCAAGCATTATATCCCTTTGACTGGGATATCTTTGCAACAGGACCCACAACAGACATTAAATCAAGAAATCAAGGGGGGGGGGGGTATTTCACTGAAAAACTCCCCCAAAAAATTTTTGTGTGTGCATGTAGTCTTTGAACATTTTGACTAGGGGTCTTTTTCAACAGGACCCACACCACCAACATAACATTTTATTTATTTGACTGAAAATATTTTTTATTACACTTTTTAAACACTTTGACTATGCTACTTTGTCAACCGAATCCATACCAGCCAGCTTTTTTAAAAATTTCACATTACAAGGTATTTATTTTCCTGAAAAAAACACAATATTGTATTGTGCATCTCCACAGTTTTTTAAAAACGGAAGTTTTATACTTAGTTATATTACTTACCCATAGTGGAGTATGTAATCCTCAATGAAGGACTGCCCGGTCCTCTTCCTGCTGATGAACATTCAGCTCAGCTCTGAGTTGTTAACAGCTTCACATTTCCTGGCTCAATCGCACCAAAGATGATCAGATGGGGACATGCCCCACCTCCTGGCCTCTCCTTCATTGAGATAAGTTCTTTCACTGAGTACACTGCCTTGTGAATAGGGGGAGAGGATCCTGTGACTGCTTAGACTCTCCCCCATTCAGATATCTCAGTTCCCAATGAACTATCTATTTGACAGCTTCAGTAGGGCGCTCAGTTGTGCTGAACTTCCTTATCTGACCCTCCTAAGCCTCCTAACCACAGTTCAGAGGCCAGGAAGTGCATTGTCAGTAATTGTATGCTATATGCACTGACGGCCACATTAGTTTGTCATTTTCCCCAATCACAAAAAATGTGGGTTTATGTTGAACTTATGGTTGACATAAACCTGAAGTTTGTCCCTACTCCCCACCAGATTCTCTAGTTCTGGTATTTCTTACAAGTTAGATCCTGAATCGCATTCCAATGCACACTGCCACAATTACATGCATGATTTTTGGTTCATTGTGGTGCGTTGTGAATCCCATTCAAATGAATGGTATTCTTTTATCCAATGCACATTAAAACGCACAGTGGATTGGGCTAGTCTGAACAGGTCAACTGCCAGTATCATATTGACTAATATATATATATATATATATATATATATATATATATATATATATATATATTTATATTTATTTCCCAGGCATTCAGCTTTAAAGCGGGAGTCCGCCGGGAGTCCGCGTTTTTTTTTTTTTAAAAGCCAGCAGCTACAAATACTGCAGCTGCTGACGTTTAAAATAGTGACACTTACCTGTCCAGCGCGCCCGCGATGTCGGCACCCGAAGCCGATCTCTCGATCGTCTCTCGGGTGCTGCCGCCGCCATCTTGGGTATGGGAATCAGGAAGTGGAGCCTTTCGGCTTCATTTCCCGGTTCCCTACTGCGCATACGCGAGTCGCGCTGCGCAATAAGGATGGACCCGCTGCCTCTTGGATCTGTGTGTTTCCCAGCAGGCAGCGGGGGACTTTCGGAAAGGGGCGTAATCTACGCCCCTTTCCGCAGAGAGCTATCCCAGAAGTGGGTGCAGATACCTGTACTGTACAGGTACCTGCACCCCCCTCCCCCCTGAAAGGTGCCAATTGTGGCGCCGGAGGGGGGGAGGATTCAAATGAGCGGAAGGTCCACTTTAGGGTGGACCTCAGCTTTAATATACACATTGGAAGGATTTTAACAAATGTTATTGTCTTCATATGCACAATTTGATGTTGTCTTTACCATTCCTTTTTTCAGATTGATTTGTGGAGTGAGAGGTTTTCTTTTCATTATCACCACCTGAACAATCTGAGTGTCATAATAGGAAAAACAGCATAACATGTTCTTGTTTAGGTATGAAGTATCTCTGCAAAAAAAAAAAGAAACTTGAATTGCAGAGGGTTCCTAAACTTAAAGCGGGGTTCCACCCTAAAGTGGAACCTCCGCTGATCGGATCCCTCCCCCCCTCCGGTGTCACAATTGGCACCTTTCAGGGGGGAGGGGGTGGAGATACCTGTCAAAGACAGGTATTTACACCCACTTCCGGGCATAGACTCCCGTGGGAGTCTGCGCCATTTCCTGTCCTGCCGCGCTGTCTGCTGGGACACACACGGGTCTCAGAGACAGCGCGGAGAATTTCTATTGCGCTGCGCGACTCGTGCATGCGCAGTGGGGAACCGGGAAGTGAAGCCGATTCGCTTCACTTCCTGATTCCCTCACCTAGAATGGTGGCGGCAGCAGCCGAGGGCCGAGCGATCGATCGGCCTCGGCTGCCGGCATCGCTGGAACCCGGGACAGGTGAGTGACCATTTATTAAAAGTCAGCAGCTGTAGTATTTATAGCTGCTGGCTTTTAATATTTTTTTTTTTTTGGTGGAATCCCTCTTTAACTTTTAGCTCTGCTCAGGCATTGGGTGAATGCAGTGAGTCAGGGAGTCCTGGAGTAAACAAAAGGGGATTGACAGAGGGACAGCATGACAGGGCTGGACAAAGGACAGGCAGGGATAAGGTAGAGAGTTGTCCCCTTTAAGAAAAGGGGGGTGGTCTAGAGCCGGGGGGGGGCACTCGGAGGAAGTATGTGGAGGAGACGTCAGTCAAAGAGATTCCACCCACCCGCCAAAAGTTTTGTTTGTATTTCAGTGAGGCTGTCAGGGCAGCCCGGCAGTGGTGGATCCTTGGAGGAAGAGAAGATGTCTGTTATATATATAACATGGTTAGGACCCAGCTGTGGTATGGGGTTCTCAGGTACCTTCCGGTTAACGAGGGGTTAACCAGGAAGGGATAAAAAATGTAGCTCACTGCGAAGGTTGAGTACTGACTCTGAGTCGGTGGCTTGTGACTGGAGGCCTAAAAGTTTAAAAGAAGTTGGTCACAGTGACCAAGTTGTGTGTCGTTGCCCTCGAAGACCCCCAAAGTTGGTTGATGGTTATTTAAAATGTTATTTTTTAAAATTACGTTAATTGTTAATAAAAGGCCGTAAGGCCATTTTACTCCAAAACCTTGTATTTTTTGGGGAAGTGGAGGGGTTTGGAGATTATGTTATAACAGGTCGGGGAAAAGAGACTGGAGGATATGTCCTTCATATGTCAAGTCATACAAGCAAAGAATTATATTTATAACAACATTACAACAGAAAACCGCTTGAGTAGGAATTATAAATTATATTATTTTATTTAGTTAAAGTGCCTTTTCCCTATAAAATAATAGGGAAATAGATATATTCCAACACTAGTATGCTGATTATATGGCATGTAGGCTTATAAAACCCTCTGACAATATGTATTCACTTCATATTGTTTCTATACATAGGCCTTGGGTAGTGTCTCCGTACAGTATAATCCCTTAAATTTTAGGAGAAATGTTTACAGTACTTCACATTTTAGGACAGTGGTAAAAACATATTCTTCCTGCTCAACATTCCTCCAAGATAGAAACATTTCCGATTATTTATTACTGCTCACAATTCAGTATTTCACTGAGATTATGACAGAAATTTTTACTGAATCTTCAATAAAACAAGTCTGAGCGATGGAGGAATCTGTTCTCAGTTTAATCATTTCATTCGTAACAGAACAGAAATATGTTTTAAACCATAAAGATATGTGAATAAAAAATGGCAGCGGATGTCTATGTGTGATAGATTACACGCAGGCTCCCCGAGAGATGTGTACTAAAGGCTAATGCCATTTTTAAAGGGGCTCCTTTTTTTCGCTGGTTAGAGTAGGCATAAAGTTATATAATGTGGCAATAGACCAAACATGTTTTTTTTTACTGTTAAAGAAGGGAGAATCAGCATCAAGACTGTCTAGAAAAATCTAGAGAACTAAAGGCAAAACTTGTTTTTTAATTTTAGATTTTAGGGTATAGAAGGGTAATGATTCCGTTGTTTTTTTTTTTTTTTTTCTTTTTGGCCATCTGGGCCCAATTAGGGAAATTTCCTATCACTTCCTGTCACATAGCCAAAACTAGAAATGAGAGGAAAATCCCTTATTGAGGGAATCCCAGGTAGTCAGCAGAACAAATATCCCCATTGGAAGATTTCTCCTCTCTTCCTGTTTTGGTGACAACCTAAAATTTGTCATTTTCCTTTACTTTCACTCTCTTAGTGGCCGCCCTGCTCATGACGTACATAGCGGACACTTAGCGGATGTACATCTACTGTGCAGGGAGGCCGCTCTGTGCATGATCATGATCCTAGTACGTGATCTGACACTTCTGGGTCTGAAGTGTAGGCCGCCGGCAACCCACTCCCACTGTGATTGGACACAACGGGAGCCAATCAGCGAGGTCTGGCAGATGCAATGTCCGCTGGGACCCACCGATTGTTCAGGAGAAAGGCAGAACGGTCAGTCTGCCTATATAAACAAGGCAGATCGCTGTTCTGTGAGAGGAGAAAGTGCTCATCCTGTGTTCCTGTTAAACAGGGACACGGATCTTTACATTCCCCCAGTCTAAGCACATCCCCCATAGTTAGCAAGCACACCCAGGGAACACACTTAAAGAGGAAGTAAACCCTGATGAGTTTACTTCCTCTTTCATTCCCTGCAAAGGCAAAGCATAATGGACTACTATGCATCGCATAGTAGTCCATTATGTGTCACTTACCTGACACAGGAGCCAGCAAAGTCACCGCTGTCCCCTGTAGTCCGGCGCATCCATCTTCTCGGTGGGGTCTCGCAGCTCCGCCGCTGTCATTCGGCGAAGCCGCGATGACGTCACTCCCACTCATGCACACAGCTTCGTTGTTGACAATGCCGAGCTCAGTGCGCCTGCGCGCCGCTGTCTACGGCGCATGCGCTGTAGACAGCGGTGCCTGTCTTCGGGCAAATATCTCCTAAACCGTATAGGTTTAGGAGATATTTCTTGGGCCTACAGGTAAGCCTTAATCTAGGCTTACCTGTAGGTCAAAGTGTGTTGTAAGGGTTTACAACCACTTTAACCCTTTGATTGCCCCTGATGTTAATCCCTTCCCTGCCAGTGCCATTAGTATAGTAACAGCACATTTTTTTTAGCACTGATCACTGTACTGGTGTTACTGCTCCCCACAAAGTGCCAGTTAGGTGTCCGGTCACAGTCTCGCTATAAGTCGCTGATTGCCGCCATTACTAATGAAAAAATAAAAAAATAAATAAAGGATTTTTTTTTTACCAAATATTTGTAGCCGAACACATATTGGGCTAAACCATGGGTCTTCAAACTACGGCCCTCCAGTTGTTCAGGAACTACAATTCCCATCATGCCTAGTCATGTCTGTGAATGTCAGAGCTGCACAATGCCTCATGGGATGTGTAGTTTTGCAACAGCTGGAGGGCCGTAGTTTGAGGATCCCTGGCCTAAACTGATGAAGAGATTCGATTTCTTAATTTTTTTTTTATTGGGAATGTTTTATAGCAGAAAGTAAAAAATATTGTTTTGTTTTTTTTCAAAATTGGCGGTCTTTTTTTGTTTATAGTGCACAAAATAAAAACCGCAGAGGTGATCAAATACCAACGAAAGAAAGCTCTATTTGTGGAAAAAAGGACAGAAATGTTATTTGGTTACAGCGTTGCACAACCGCGCAATTGTCTGTTAAACTAATGCAGTGCCTTATCGCAAAAAATGGCCTGGTCATGAAGGGGGGTAAACCTTCTGGAGCTGAAGTGGTTAAAAACAGTAAATAGGGGAAATAGAGAGGGCGAATCTCCCAATTGGGGCACAGACAGCAAAAAAAAAAAAAAAAAAACTGCCGAACTTTATTTCCAATTGCTATTGTAATGCTTCCCTTGAAGTCAGGTTTGTTTTTTTTTCCCCAAAGTTTTTTACACGCTCATTATGTAACGTCCTTATTATGTTAGATATATGCGGTATATTCTTAGACAGTCCCCCTAGTGGCCACATCTATATACACATGATTGTGTGTATGAGCAAATAATATCCTAATGGAATTGACTAAAGACATGCGCATACATGCTACAGAGGATATATATACAATTTATGAACAAGTGGTTTGCTCATTTGAATATCTTTGTGAACCTGTGTAGAGCACTAGCTGGTGTATGATATTCCAAACACTGGTGCCTGGATTAGAGACTCCAGAGGTAATTGCCCTTTCATATGTTGCTTTTTTCCCTACACCAATTTACCATTAAAGTTTTTTTATGCGTTTCACATTTAACCACTTGCTTACTGGGCACTTAAACCCCCCTCATGCCCAGACCAATTTTCAGCTTTCAGCGCTGATGCACTTTGAATGACAATTGCGCGGGCATACAACACTGTACCCAAATGAAAGTTTTATCATTTTTTTTCCCACAAATAGAGCTTTCTTTTGGTGGTATTTAACCACCTCGCGCCCGCCCTATACCCGAATGACGGCCGTAGAGCAGGCGCGTTCGTCCGGGTGGCCGTCCCTGGACGTCCTGATGTTTACTTCCGCAATGCGCGCCGCCGCGGGCACGCATCGCGGAAGTTCTGTGTTCGCCGTGCCCGGGGACAGGAAAACACAGATCGCTGTAAACGGCCAATTACAGCGGCCGTTTACAGCATGATCGGCATGTCCAATGGGAGATGATCTCATATGTAAACATATGAGATCATCTCTCAGCGCCGCTCTCCCTCCTCACACAGACAGTGTGAGAGGGGAGAGATGAACGGCTGGAAAAAAAAAAAGTGCCATCCTCCCCCAGCAGTGCCATCCTCCCCAGTGCCATCCGCCCCAGTGCCATTCACCCCAGTGCCATCCACCCCAGTGCTACCTGCCCCCAGTGCCATCCACCCCAGTGCCATCCACCCCAGTGCTACCTGCCCCCAGTGCTACCTGCCCCCAGTGCCACCTGCCCCCAGTGCCACCTGCCCCCAGTGCCACCTGTTGTCAGTGCCATTTGTCCCCAGTTCCATCTGTCATCAGTGCCATGTGTCATCAGTGCCACATAGTGCCATCTGTCATCAGTGCCACGTATTAGTGCCATCTGTCATCAGTGCCACGTATCAGTGCCATTTGTCATCAGTGCCACCTGTCAGTGTCACATGCCATCTGTTGTCAGTGTCACGTGTCATCAATGCCACTTATCAGTGCCATCTGTCATCAGTGTCACGTGTCATCGGTGCCATGTATTAGTGCCATGTATTAGTGCCATCTGTCATCGGTGGCACGTATTAGTGCCACGTATTAGTGCCATCTGTCATCAGTGCCACGTATTAGTGCCACGTGTCATCGGTGCCACGTATTAGTGCCACGTGTCATCAGTGCCACGTATAAGTGCCACGTGTCATCAGTGCCACATATTAGTGCCATCTGTCATCAGTGCCACATATTAGTGCCATCTGTCATAAGTGCCACGTGTCATCAGTGCCACGTATAAGTGTCATCATTGCCACGTATCAGTGCCATCTGTCATCAGTGTCACGTGTCATTGTCCTGGTGCTTCAAAAGTGTAATAAATAGTCAACAAGTTAGATGTGTAATTTATGTTCCTAGAACACATGATGGCGCTACCTGCATGTTGGGCCTCTCTAATGCCCCGTACACACGAGCGGACTTTTCGACATCCAAACTCCGACGGACTGAGTCCGGCGGACTATCCGATCGTGTGTGGGCTGCAACGGACTTTAGCGAAGCTAAAGTCTGACGGACTTTAGAAATGAAGCATGCTTTAAATTTTCCCGACGGAACTCCGCCGGACCCGGTCCCCTTTGAAAAATCCGCTCGTGTGTGTGCTACTCCGACGGACTAAAACCGACGCTAGGGCAGCTATTGGCTACTGTCTAGGAACTTCCTACGTCGAATCCAGTCGTACGTCATCACGTTCGACTCCGTCGGAGTTTGGTGTGATGGTGTGTGGTCAAGTCCGTTCGGTCGAAAAGTCCGCCAGAACTCCGTCGGAACTCCGGCAGAACTCCTTTGGAGGTCTGTCAGACTTAATCCCTCTCGTGTGTACGGGGCATAAGTGGCCAGGCTGTGAAAAAGTCCCACACATGTGGTATTGTAATACTCAGGAGGAGTAGCAGAATTTTTTGGGGGGTGTCATTTGTGGTATACACATGCCACGTGAGAGAAATAACCTATTACAATGACAATTTTGTGGAGAAAAAAAAAATGAAAAATCTTAATTTTGCAAAGAATTGTGGGAAAAAAATGACAACATCAAAAAGCTCACTATGCCTCTTACTAAATACCTTGGAATGTCTACTTTCCAAAAAGGGGTCATTTGGGGGGAATTTGTACTTTCCTGACTTGTTCGGGTCACAAGAAGCGAGATAGTCCACCAGTACATCAGATGTGATCAATTTTGTGCGATTCGCACCACAGCTTGTAGACTCTCTAACTGTCACAAAGACCAAATAATATCCACTAATTTGGGTTATTTTTACCAAAGATATGTAGCAGTATAAATTGTGGCCAAAATTTATGAAGAAAAATTAATAATTTGCATAATTCTGTCACAGAAACAAAGAAATATGCATTTCTTTTTCAAAATTGTTGGTCTTTTTTCATTTATAGCGCAAAAAATAAAAACCCCAGAGGTGATCAAATACCACCAAAAGAAAGCTCTATTTGTGGGAAAAAAAGGACAAAAAATTCATTTGGGTACAGTGTTGCATGACTGAGTAATTGTCATTCAAATTGTGAGAGCACCGAAAGCTGAAAATTGGTCTGGGCAGGAAGGGTGTTTAAGTGCCCCAGTAAGCAAGTGGTTAAATACAGCTGGGAGTTTTATTTTTTGCTAAACAAACAAAAAATGATGCAAAAAAAAAAAATCATGTTTAATAGTTTGTTATAAAATTTTGCAAACAGGTCATTTTTCTCCTTCATTGAAGTGCGCTGATGAGGCGGCAGTGGTGGGCACTGATAGGCTGCACTGGTGGGCACTGATAGGCTGCATTGGTGGGCACTGATAGGCTGCACTGGTGGGCACTGATAGGCTGCACTGGTAGGCATAGTTAAGGCGGCACTAATAGGCACAGATAAGGTGGCACCGATGGGCACAGATAAGGCGGCACTGATGGGCAAAGCTGGTCACAGATAAGATGGCACGGATGGGTGGCACGGATGGGTGGCACTAAGGGGCACTGATAGGTACCACTGATAGATGGGACTGATGGGCACTGATAGGTGGCACTGATAGGTGGCTCTGATAGGTGGCACTGCTGGGCACTGATGGGCAGCACTGATGGGCACTGATGGGCACTGGTAGATGACACTGATGGGCACGGATATGTGGCACTGGGGTGCAGCACCTTTGTTGAGGCAGATTGTGGGCACTGCTGGGTGGCACTGTGGGCACTGCTGGGTGGCACTGATGGGGGCACTTATTTTTTATTGAGGTGGCACTGGCAGGGGGCAGATGGGCACTGGCAGGGCTGGCCGTGATCGGGACTAATGTCCCGATCACGGCCGCCGGTGATCGGCTCTTTTTTTTTCTCCTCGCGCTGACAGCGCGAGGAGGAATAATAGCCGATTACCGGCTCCGTTGTATCACATGATCAGCTGTCATTGGCTGACAGCTGATCACGTGATAAGGGGTCGGGATCGACCCCTTGCTCGGATCGGTGATCAGGTGAGTCTCATAGACTCGCCGATCACAGAGCGCGCCGCGCGCGCCCCTCAGGGGGCGCGCAGACCGCTCGTGCACGGGACGACGTCAATAGACGTAGTCCCGGCAAAGGAGGTCCGCGCTGTAGCCGTTATTCGGCTATAGCGCGGGTCTCAAGTGGTTAACAGTGCTTAGTCACAACTAAGTATGAAACGCGTCGGCTCATTTTTCCCATTTTTTGCTGTGGCTTTTATCTGTTGGACTTTTTACAAATAAAGGCTATAGTCCGTGCGGCTGTCCAGAACTTTCTTTTTGCCTCATGTTGCTATATTCTTAGCCGACACCTGATGTTCCAGTTCCGAGGAGATTTCTATATCCATATTTCCACCTGGAGCTGTGATCCCCTTCTCATGCTCCCCTGCACAACTATTCACTGGGAAGTTTGGTGTACTGCTGTTTCTCCCCACCCAGCTTTCTGAGCGCCTTATGCAGCTGAGAACAGAGGGTATGTGATCACTTATACAAAAAAGGAAAAAAGTATTATATATATATATATTAGGGCTGCTACTGATTAAAATTTTTGTGTTCGATGAATTGTTTTTTTTTTATCGATTAATCAACAAATTTCGATTAATTATAATGCACATACAGATCCAACTACTTTTAGCTGATCTCCTTGCATTGCATCTCTGCATTAGTCAGTGGTAAATGTGGTAATCACTATATACAAATACAATCACCCGACACTAGTTAGTTTCCACAATCCATGACTTAACTTCACAGTTCACACAAATATGTTTTAAATCCAAACTGTAGCACTGAGGTAAGTAATTTTTTTTATTAAACTTTAAGAAAAACGTAGAAATTTAGTTTAACTATAATTATAAAACGTATCTAGTATATTGACTGTCAATCACTTTATAGTAGACAAGTAGGCATCACTTTAACCAGTCACGCAGAAGTCACTTTAGCCAGTCACGCATACCATTTACATTTTGTTGCTTTTTTTACAACAATGTTAAAAGCAGAGGTTATCAAATTTGCCTACACTTAGCTCACTGAATGATCCAAGTTAACCACATCCATATTTACCATCACTGTCCAGGCTGTCACAGACATCAATGTCACCGGACTTCTCCCCCCTTCCCTTCGTTAGCACTAGGCACTTGGGGAAGGGGGAGGAGTCCAGTGACGTCGATGTCCGTGACGTCACCGGATCTCTGACGGAACTCCCTGAAGAAGCCGGCGAAGAGGTGAGTACCGATCAAAAGAATTTTGATCGATCAAAATAATTAACGATTAATCGAGGAATTAATCTTTAATTTTCCCAGCCCTAATATATATATATATATATATATATATATATATATATATATATATATATACCCTCACTGGCCATTATATTAGACACAACTTGCTGGTACTAGGTTGATCCCCTTTTGCCTTCAGAACTGCCTTAATTCTTCCTGGCATAGATTCAACAAGGTGTTGGAAACATTCCTCAAAAATGTTAGTATATATTGACATGATAACATCACACATTTGCTGCAGATTTGTTGGCTGCACATCCATTTCCATTTCTCCAATCTTCTATTGTCTAATTTTGGTCAGCCTGTGCAAATTGTAGCCTCAGTTTCCTGTTCTTAGCTGACAGGAGTGGCACCTGGTGTGATCTTCTGCTGCTGTAGCCCATCTGCTTCAAGGTTCGATCTGTTGTGCATTCAGAGATGGTTATTCTGCATACCTTGTTTGTAACGAGTGGTTATTTGAGTTACTGTTGCCTCTCCTCTGACCTCTGACATCAACAAGGCTTTTTCGTCCACACAGCTGCCATTTACTGGCTATTTTCTCTTTTTCTGACCATTCTCTGTAAGCCCTAGAGATGGTTGTGCGTGAAAATCCAAGTAGATCAGCAGTTTTTGAAATACCCAGACCAGCCCGTCTGGCACCACCAACCATGCCACATTCACAGTCACTTAAATCCCCTTTCTTTCCCATTCTGATGCTCTGTTTGAACTTCAGCAAGTCGTCTTCACCACATCAAGATGCATTGAGTTGCTGTCATGTGATTGGCTAATTAGCAATTTGAGTTATCAGGCAATTTAACAGATGTACATAATGAAGTGGCCAGTGAGTATATATATATATATATATATATACACAGTATCTCACAAAAGTGAGTGCACCCCTCACATTTTTGTAAATATTTTATTATATCTTTTCATGTGACAACACTGAAGAAATGACACTTTGCTACAATGGAAAGTAGTGAGTGTACAGCTTGTATAACAGTGTAAATTTGCTGTCCCCTCAAAATAACTCAACATACAGCCATTAATGTCTAAACCGCTGGTAACAAAAGTGAGTACACCCCTAAGTGAAAATGTCCAAACTGGGCCTAATTAGTAATTTCCCCTCCTCAGTGTCATGTGACTCGTTATTGTTACAAGATCTCAGGTGTGAATGGGGAAAAGGTATATTAAATTTGGTATTATTGCTCTCTCTCTCTCTCATACTGGTCACTGGAAGTTCAACATGGCACTGCGTGGCAAAGAACTCTCTGAGGATCTGAAAAAAATAATTGCTACTCTACATAAAGATGTCCTAGGCTATAAGAAGATCACCAAGTCCCTGAAACTGAGCTGCAGCACGGTGGTCAAGACCATACAGTGGTTTAACAGGACAGGTTCCACTCAGAACAGGGCTCGCCATGGTCGACCAAAGAGGTTGAGTGCACGTGCTCAGCGTCATATACAGAGGTTGTCTTTGGAAAATAGACGTATGAGTGCTGTCAGCATTGCTGCAGAGGTTGAATGACCGGGGGGGTCAGCCTGTCAGTGCTCAGACCATACGCCACACACTGCATCATATTGGTCTGCATGACTATCGTCCCAGAAGGAAGCCTCTTCTAAAGATGATGCACAAGAAAGCCTGCAAACTGCTGAAGACCAGGGCTCTCTTTAATATTGACTGGACCCTGGGCAAACATTTTCTTGGGCCCCCTCTTTCATGCAATTTCGCTCTCCACATGCTTTGAGACAGACCACAAATAGCAGCTAGACTCAAAATCAGTTTACTGAATCAGATCAGGCAGCAATTGCAATTGGTTGCCAGAAGTTACAGTGTATCATTACCGCTCACTGACTGGCTGCTAGAGGTTACATCACACATTATGGCTCACTGTTATTTTCTAGAGGTTACAGCACATGACTTCTGCTTGTTGATTGGTTGGTAGGGATTACTGTACATCAATACTGCTCACTGATTGTTTGCTAAAAGTTAACATCTATACGACTCACTAATTGGTTGTTAGAGGTTACTGCACATTATTACTGCTCACTGATTGTTTGCTAAAGGTTACAGCACATCATCTCCTCACTGCCTGCCTGCGTATTCGCATGCACCAAAATTCAGGGTGCTGTGGCACCATATTATTTTGAAGATGGGTTCCACCTCCAATTTGCTTACTTTTGCAGAACAGGCTGATGTTAGGATTAATGACAACAGTAGGCAGGACTTTCAAACATGCTCCTTTACCTTACCAGTGGGCAGCATGATGGTGGATGTGACCTCAGAGGGACATGATATACATATGAATGCTGACTCTATTTACATATCAATGCCACGGTCCCCGACTATTTACATATTATTGTCACCACTATTTACATATCAATGCAGGTTATTTACATGTAAACACAGGGTGAGTCATCTGAACATGGCAATAGGGCAGAGCTGGGCAGCAGCAACAGACGTTTACACTGAGATATCGGGACACAGCACGGGACTAAAATTTCAAGGGACAAGGGAATTTAAACTGGGATAGTTGTCAAGTATGAAACAACTGCTTTGGGCACCACTACTATGAGCAGGGCAGCTGCCCCTTTTGCCCTGTCTTAAAAACGGTCCTGCTGAAGATAAGCAGACTAGGGCCATGGATTATTGGAACCACGTCCTATGGTCTGATGAGACCAAGATAAACTTATTTGGTTCAGATGGTGTCAAGTGTGTTTGGCTGAAACCAGGTGAGGAGTACAAAGACAAGTGTGTCTTGCCTACAGTCAAGCATGGTGGTGGGAGTGTCATGGTCTGTGGCTGCATGAGTGCTGACTGCACTGGGGAGCTACAGTTCATTGAGGGAACCATGAATGCCAACATGTACTGTGACATACTGAAGCAGAGCATGATCCCCTCCCTTCAGAGACTGGGCCCCAGGGCAGTATTCCAACATAATAACCACCCCAGACACACCTCCAAGACGACCATTGTCTTGCTAAAGCAGCTGAGGGTAAAGCTAATGGACTAGCTAAGCATTTCTCCAGACCTAGCTCTGGGATGTTGTCATGGAGGAGTGGAAGAGGACTCCAGTGAAGCTCTGGTGAACTCCATGCCCAAGAGGGTCAAGGCAGTGCTGAAAAATAATGGTTACCACACAAAATATTAACACTTAGGACCCAATTTGGACATTTTCACTTTTGTTACCAACGGTTTAGACTTTAATGGCTGTGTGTTGAGTTATTTTGAGAGGACAGCAAATTTACACTTTTATATAAGCTGTACACTCACTACTTTACATGTTGTCGCATGAAAAGATATAATAAAATATTTAAAAAAATGTGAGGGGTGTACACACTTTTGTGAGATACTGTATATATACACAAATGTTTTGCCTTTTTTTTTTTTTTTTTTTAAACTGAATGGGTTGGTTTACAGACAGAGAGAAAAAATAGGGCACCGGGATATAAGTAAAAACAAAACCATTAAATCTAACTCCAGGTTGTTAAAAAAAATCCCCATGTTATGTAAAAAAAAAAGAAGTTGCTCTCACTGCAATACTCACCCTTTCTCCTGCACTGTCCCTCACAGACTCACTGCTTTATGATCCAGATTTATGGCAGCCAGTGTCATTCAGTCTATTTTTTTGTGAACCTCGGGTGTCAAGGACTTGCCCCCTCAGGTCAGGCCACTCATTGCACACCACAAATGGAAGGAAGATGTTGGACTACCAGACTCAAGGCACCAGAAACAAAGGTATGAATATAGGTTTTTATTTTTGAAAACAAGGGTGGGTGCAAGAAGGTTCCAAAGAGGAAAAGGTGATAGTGCCAAGAGCTTTGTGGAAGAAGACCACCTGCCCACATCCCTGTTAGCCCTTGTACACACGGCCGGACATTCAGATGGAAAATGTCCGATCGGACCGTGTTGTCGGATAATCCGACTGTGTGTGGGCTCCATCGGACTGTTTCTGTTGGATACTCTGACATCGGAATTCTCTACACACAATCGAACAACATGATCCGATCGGACTTTGTCCGATTGTGTGTAGAGAATTCCGATCGGACAAAGTGCCACGCATGCTCAGATCAAATTCCTAGACCAAAGCTATTGGCTACTAGCGTGAACGTAGTCCCGTCGCAACGAAATAAGTCATCACGTTACATACGATCGGATTTTCCGACAACTTTGTCTGACCGTGTGTATGCAACACAAGTTTCGGACAAAATCCGTCGGATAAAATCTGACGGATTTTGTTGTCGGAATGTCTGACCGTGTGTACAAGGGCTTAGACTACACAGTGGGACAATTTTTCTCTTATGGGACTTTAAAAGGCAGGAGTCTTCAAATAATAATTATATCAAAATTGTAGTTTTATTTGAAAAAGGTTAAAACATGAGAATGATAAAACACATGGATGCACACGTGATCAAATGGTAACAAGAAGAAAAAGCACATATATGTATGCAAAGACAATCAATACTGATGACACCACACTGGTAGGTCCGAGCAGTGAACTAGGACCAGAAGGTCCTAATAATATAATTATTATTTGAAGACAACTGCCTTTTAAAGTCCCATAAGAGGAAAATTGTCACAATTTGTCTTGCAAATAGGAAAAGGGGGCAGCAATCGGGGGTGGAGAGAAGCTGGAGTTGGCCTTTAAACATTAACACATTTTAATAAAATGTATTAAATTATGCAATGTTTTTAAATGTAAAAGAATGTAGTTTACCTTGAAAAGGAGTGATCCATTGCTGAAAGTACAACGTAAATCTTTAGTGGGGTATACTAAGGCTGCTATTATATTGCATGAACCATAAGTACTACATAAGATCTGTGCTGTAACAGCCTGATTGTGCAGGACCTCACTTGAACCCCTTGAATTTCTTATACACCATCTTTCTTAAAGCGGTAGTAAACCCGCAAATTATTATTTTTTTTTTTAAACCTGCAAAGCAAAAGGCATAATGAGCTAGTATGCACTGCATACTAGCTCATTATGAAATACTTACCTTAGAATGAGGCCCCGACATCTGGCCCGATCCACGCCGAGGGAGCTGACATGCTCCCTCTGCGTTTCTTCCGGGTATCGCGGCTCCGGCGCTGTGAGTGGCCGGAGCCGCGATATCGTCACTCCCGCGCATGCGCGTGGGAGATTTCATTGCGGCCGGTCGGCCACTGCCGGATTTTCAGGCCGAGAATCCCCTTGTGCGCATGCGCCGCTGCAGACAGCGGCGCATACCGAGGGGAATATCTCCTAAACCGTACAGGTTTAGGAGATATTTTTTTTACCTACAGGTAAGTAAGCCTTATTATAGGATTTCCTGTAGGTAAAAGTTAAAAATTTGAGTATACAACCACTTTAAGGTCAGATCTTGCGAAGGCAATGGTATGCGTATGCCTCATACTATATATGATAATACTCAGATCTAAAGAATTATAATGTATCATTTCAGTTCCTTTTGCCTTTATTAATTGTGATATAGTAAGCAGTTATCATTTATGTAAAACAACACTTATCTGCCTAGATATAGAGGACTGACCAGTCCTGGCTGTATAGATTTTGGTCTCCTATATTAATTGTAATCATGCTAGAATTTGAATATGCTTGTTTGGTTTGAGCAGTGACTTATGCCCTCACTCATTGCTAGCCCATGCCACATCATGTCACTGGCTGGAGGGCGTTGCCTTGCAATTAATTGCATTTATATCAAGTGTAGCTGCGGCTGAAAGTGCTGACTCCTTGTCACCATAGAACTCAGTATCAGTAGCCCATAGAATGTAGTCTGCAGTCATCTTTCATTCTTGTGATGGCTCTGTACTACAAATGAGTTTCGAGTTCACCTCTACCATGGGTTCCTGGCAGATCCAGAGGGTTTGAAATGATGGTACCTTTGAATTATTGCGGAAATTTGCCAGACCAAATTCTTTGCAACCACAGTGACTGGCTGGCTTTTGAGATTAGACCAACTGGCTTAAAATAGCCAAATAGGGGGCTTTTAGGTAAGTCAGTCCCCTTACTATAAAGAGGTGGGATGCAGACACGCCTGAGCTCATCCCTAGCTGCTATACTGTGCTATATTGCTCTAAATTACTGTGGATTGCTATGTGGGGGGGGGGGGGGGTACATATTCTTGTGTATCCATCCTGTGTTCACAGTTTTAGAGAGCCTACAGTTTTTTTCAGGACCACCTTTTTGTGTTCATCAGCAACAACTGTATTTGCTGTTTAGCTGCTGGGTATCCTTTGCAGTTATTTTTTTGTTTGCTCCCTTTGGGTCTATTTTCCTTTATTTCTCATTAAGCTATTTTTATTTTGCGATAGGTTAAAAAAGATTGTGTTGGAGTTCAGTGTCATTGAGGGGAGGTATATTTTATTTTACTTTGTAAGTGCCTTCTTTTTTATTTTGAGGTCCGTAATGTACACTTGTTTCAGACATAGGCAAAGCTGCCCTATTGGAGGTTCTATACGTGGAAGTAATAGGAGACAAGCAGGTTCTGCAGGACCAAGCAGTGTTCAGGCTGCCCCATGCAGAGGCAGGGCATGTCTGCTATTTTTATGTCAGATTGGCCAACAAAGCCTGCTCTTCTTCACCCTCTCTGGCACTGAACAGCCGGTTGTCTGCAGATGCTTCAAATGCGGCCTTGCCTTCCTGTTCCTCTACTTCTGGTAATCAACCATATGATTGCTGACTACACTGGGTGCTGGGCTAATGCGTAAGCCATAAGCAGTGAAGATCCAGAGACTATTGGTGTAAAGGTTGGACCACATGGTTTGAGTTTGCCTCTGGCTTTCCCTGCAACCAATGTGCTCTCTGAGGGGGCCTTCAAAGAAGCAGGGAGTTGTCTGATGCTACAGACTGAACTTTTAATTCTCCACCCCCCCCCACCCCCACAACAAAAAAAAAAGATAGCTGTTGCTCGCCACTAGCTCCTTCCATCTCACTGTAGAGGTTCCACGGCCAGATCTCCACTTCCAGGTTTCTACTGTTTGTTGCAATGTTAGTGGCTACTATCTCTCAGATAATACCCGCTGTTTACTTCAAAACAAAACCAGTCTCATCTATCCCTCCTATATTCCAGCCTAACCAAGCTGCTTACATACTGTCTAACAACTGTACAACTGTTTGATTCCGCAACATGGCTGGTTGACGAGCGGCCGTTCAGAAACGAACTGAAATGAACAAACTGAAAAGCGTGAAATGAAAATCACAAGATGAATAGCGCGAATCAACACTCACCAAACTTCTACTAACATGAAATTAACAGAAGGATCCCAAAAGGTGGCACTAAAGAGCTGAAAACCACGTAGCACATCACTACGTTCATGTTTGCTGGCCGACAATTCCTTGCCGTTTGTATGCAAGACAAGTTTGGGGCCTACGCCCTTCAGACAAAAGTCTGTACGAAGCTTAAAGTAATGGCTAAAGCCTCGTACATACAATCGGATTTTCCTCAGACAAAAGCTCGGACTTTTGTCCAAAGGCTTGTGTCTGAATTTTGTCTTGCATACAAACGGCAAGGATCTTTAGCACCATCCTTTGGGCTCCTTCTGCTAATTTCGTGTTAGTAGAAGTTTGGTGAGTGTTGATTTGTGCTTTTCATTTCGCATTTTTCATTTAGTACTTTTCAGTTTGCGCTTTTAATTTTGTGCTTTTAAGTTCGTCAACCAGACATGTTGCGGAATTGGAGGAGATAACATGTTAATTATTATTGGCCTTGGAGTTGATGCTTTGACCGAAGTCCAGTTCAGGAACAGGAGGAGGAGGAGTTCTTGGACCAAAAATCGGTTGCTTTATTAATCATGACCAATTATGTCATATGCCTTTGCTGCGGGAGCTCCAGGAGAATAATCCAGACAATTTTCGGAATTATCTCCGGATGATGGACTCCTGCTTTCACCAACTCTTGGCATTGTTGACCCTTTATATTAAGAAGCAGGACACATGCATGAGGCTTTTATTTTATTATTTGGTTGAATAATAATGATTTGATATGATATATTTTCAATATTTTCGGATGAATAGAATGCACTTCTTGGTTAAGTTCTATTGGCAGATAGCGTGTCTAATTTTATTTGTTTTATTTTTTTATATATATATACAATGAAAATAATACTTGGCTATGTGTTTGACAGTTTGGGAGTAGGCAGTTACATTTAAAAAAATACAATGTAAAATTGACAAGGGACACCAACATACTTGTATCTTTGATCTTAAAAACTATGGGATAATGGTGTTGTGGTAACTTGCTCAAAAAAAAAAAAAAAAAAAGCATAATAATATTATTCTTGATATCACTAGAAAAAAAAAGCGTTTGAAATTAGTTTGCAATAACTCCATCAGTATCATCGGAAAAGTAGCTTCATTATTATCCCATTAAAGAACAAGAGAATGTGCGCTGCATTTCGACATTTCATAATTTGCCAAATCACGAATGTTAATTCTCCATTACGAATGCTAGTTTACAATACCGACCGCTCGTCCTTGCTTCCGAGTATGCATGTTTGTACTTTGGACCTTTGCCTGATGGACTTGTGTAAACATGCTCAGAAAATCCGACAACAGGCCGTTTTCCACGAAAAAATTTACAATACCAACCGCTCGTCCTTGCTTCCGAGTATGCATGTTTGTACTTTGGACCTTTGCCTGATGGACTTGTGTAAACATGCTCAGAAAATCCGACAACAGGCCGTTGTCCACGAAAAAATTTAAAGCCTGCTATCCAACATTTGTCTGTGGAAAATTCAACAACAGTTGTCTGATGGAGCATACAAACGGTCGGATTTTCCACCAACAGCCTGTCATCACACAATTCCTGCCGGAAAATCCGATCGTGTGTACGAGGCTTTAGTTGAGATGCATGTTAGCCTTTATGGAGAAGAAAGAGAGAGATTACTGACACTGGTAGATGCTGATGCCCCCCCCCCCCCCCCCCCATCACAGAAATAGAGATCTTGGTAGGTTTCTGATCAATTGCCGCTTGATTTAGCCAAAAACAGCCCTGATCCTGCCATCTCATGTCTATGTGGCGCTGTTAATCTGCTTGAATTGCAAATTATCACTAGTAGCATTTTACATTTATTGCAGTTATATACTGTACAAGTCACAGGCAGTTTTCATTCATACAGACATAGGGGTCTAAAAACAAAAAATATTGCAGATCTAGTGAATAAATCAAAAAAGTGCTTTACGTTAAATATGCATATGGTGGTGCCTTTTTCAAATTTCCCCCACTGTCTTTTCAGTCATCTGTCCAACATAGTAAATGACATGATCATATGGCTCCCCATACCTGTGCAGTAGAGGTATAGCAGGTTGAGCCTGTCACCTTGTAAGCCCCTCTTCATTGGCCATCACTTCATGTTTGACACTTTGCTAGCCTGCCTCAAATGCTGCTGCATTTGTATCTGCATTACACGCCGTCCCTTGATATTCGCATAAACTACCTTGTCACTCTGTGTATGACAAATTGTCATTGAGTAACAATGAGTCACTAAGTGTGTAAGTGTTCTGCAGTGTCCCTGTTTATCTGTATGACAGTGTCTGCTTGTGTCAATGTGTTCTTTTATATATCTGCCAGTCTGCATGTGTCACACGCAGATCTCCGTTATGACAGGCTGTCAGGATCTGCCTGCATGGGGACATCTGTATATACAACAGCGGGTGTCTGTATCTGCAGGTCAGTGGCAGTAAGTCACAGTATATCTCTGTACAAGTAGCTGAAAGAGGTCTGTGTCTGCCCGTTTGACTTACAGCGTTATCACACAAATCTTTCAGAGTGACAGTACAACAGTGTGTGTGCCATGAGCGACTACATTTCTCTTCTAGCATATCATGTGTGATACTGTGTGTGCTTTGTATATAGATCTTTATACATATTCTAGGTATATGTAAAAGATAAGACTGCATGTAGCATAATGTATTATTGTATTATTGTATGTGAGGTGCACTCAAGCCATAGGCTTGGCAAAAATGTTATATATATATATATATATATATATATATATATATATATATACAGTATCTCACAAAAGTGAGTACACCCCTCACATTTTTGTAAATATTTTATTATATCTTTTCATGTGACAACACTGAAGAAATTATACTTTTCTACAATGTAAAGTAGTGCATGTACAGCTTGTATAACAGTGTAAATTTGCTGTCCCCTCAAAATAACTCAACACACAGCCATTAATGTCTAAACCGCTGGCAACAAATGTGAGTACACCCCTAAGTGAAAATGTCCAAACTGGGCCCAATTAGCCATTTTCCCTCCTCAGTGTCATGTGACTCGTTAGTGTTAAAAGGTCTCAGGTGTGAATGGGGAGCTGGTGTGTTAGATTTGGTGTTATCGCTCTCACTCTCTCATACTGGTCACTGGAAGTTCAACATGGCACCTCATCGCAAAGAACTCTCTGAGGATCTGAAAAAAAAATGAATTTTTGCTCTACATAAAGATGGCCTAGGCTATAAAAAGATTGCCAAGACCCTGAAACTGAGCTGCAGCATGGTGGCCAAGACCATACAGTGTTTTAACAGGACAGGTTCCACTAAGAACAGGCCTCGCCATGGTTGACCAAAGAATTTAAGTGCACGTGTTCAGCATCATATCTAGAGGTTGTCTTTGGGAAATAGACATATGAGTGCTGCCGGCATTGCTGCAGAGGTTGAAATGGTAGTGGGTCAGCCTGTCAGTGCATTGCTGTTGTCCCATAAGGAAACCTCTTCTAAAGATGAACAAGAAGCCCACAAACAGTTAGCTGAAGACAAGCAGACCAAGGACATGGATTACTGGAGACATGTCCTGTGGTCTGATGAGACCAAGGTAAAGTTATTTGGTTCAGATGGTGTCAAGTGTGTTTGGCGGCAACCAGATGAGTACAAAGACAAGTGTGTCTTGCCTACAGTCAACCATGGTGCTGGGAGTGTCATGGTCTGAGGCTGCATGAGTGTTGCCAGCACTTGGGAGCTACAGTTCATTGAGGGAACCATGAATGCATATATGTACTGTGACATACTCAAGCAGAGCATGATCCCCTCCCTTTGGAGACTGGGCCTCAGGGCAGTATTCCAACATGATAATGACCCCAATACACACCTCCAAGACGACTACTGCCTTGCTAAAGAAGCTGAGGGTAAAGGTGATGGACTGGCCAAGCATGTCTCCAGACCTAAACCCTATTGAGCATCTATGGGGCATCCTCAAAATGGAAGGTGGAGGAGTGCAAGTCTTTAACATCCACCAGCTCCGTGATGTTGTCATGAAGGAGTGAAAGAGGACTCCAGTGGCAACCTGTGAAGCTCTGGTGAACTCCATGCCCAAGAGGGTTAAGGCAGTGCTGGAAAATGGTGGCCACACAAAATATTTACACTTTGGGCCCAATTTGGACATTTTCACTTAGGGGTGTACTCACTTTTGTTGCCAGTGATTTAGACATTAATGGCTGTGTGTTGAGTTATTTTGAGGGGACAGCAAATTTACACTGTTATACAAGCTGTACACACACTACTTCACATTGTAACAAAGTGTAATTTCTTCAGTGTTGCCACATGAAAAGATATAATAAAATATATACAAAAATGTGAGAGGCGTACTCACTTTTGCGAGATACTGTATATGATAAGTTTTACCCCTTAGTAGACCAGTGTTGCCAAACTACCAGATTGAAATGTACTGACACGACACCCAAAATTTACTGGCACAGCCAAGTTTTTACTGACGTTTCCAAAAGTTCCAAAATTACAGTTTTACAGTGCCTTAAAAAAAGTATTCATACCCCTTAAAATTTTCCATATTTTGTCATGTTACAATTAAAAATGTAAATGTATTTTATTGGGATTTTATGTGATAGATAGACCAACACAAAGTGGCACATAATTATGAAGTAGAAGAAAAATGATAAATGGTTTTCAAAATATTTTACAAATAAATATCTGAAAAGCCTGGCGTGCATTTGTGTTCACCCCCCCCCCCCGCGTTAGTAATTTGTAAAACAACCTTTCACTACAATTACAGCTGCAAGTCTTTTTGGGGATGTTTCTACCAGTTTTGCACCTCTAGAGAGTAACATTTTTCCCCATTCTTCTTTGCAAAATAGCTCAAGCTCTGTCAGCTTGGATGGGGAGCTTCTGTGAACAGCAAATTTCAAGTCTTGCCACAGCTTCTCAGTTGGATGAAGGTCTGGGCCATTCTAACACATGAATATGCTTTGATCTAAACCATTCCATTGTAGCTGTGGCTGTATGTTTACAGTTGTTGTCCTGCTGGAAGGTAAACCTCCGCCCCAGTCTCAAGTCTTTTGCAGACTCCAAAAGTTTTTTTTTCTAAGATTGCCCTGTATTTGGCTCCATCCATCTTTCCATCAACTCTTACCAACTTCCCTGTCCCCATTGAAGAAAAGCATCCCCACAACATGATGCTGTCATCACCATGTTTCACGGTGGGGATGGTGTGTTCAGGATGATGTGCAGTGTTAGTGTTCTGCCACACATAGTCTTGCTTTTAGGGCAAAAAGTTAAATTTTGGTCTCATCTGACCAGAGCACCTTCTCCCACATGTTTGCTCTGTTCTCCACATGGCTTCTCGCAAACTGCAAACGGGACTTCTTATGGCTTTCTTTCAACATTGACTTTCTTCATGCCACTCTTCTATAAAGACCAGATTTGTGGAGTGCTCGACTAATAGTTGTCCTGTGGACAGATTCTCCCACCTGGCTGCTTCTCTTATTAATGCTCTCCTTGCCCAGCCTGTCAGTTTAGGTGGACGGCCATGTCTTGGTAGGTTTGCAGTTGTGCCATACTCTTTCCATTTTGATGATGGATTGAACAATGCTCCGTGAAATGTTCAAAGCTTGGGATATTTTTTTAACCTAACCCTGCTTTAAACGTCTCTACAACTTTATCGTTGACCTGTCTGGTATGTTCCTTGGCCTTCATGATGCTGTTTGTTCATCCCAGTGAAATATATTTATGTTTTTGGTTGCAACATAACAAAATGTGGAGCATTTCAAGGGGTAGGAATACTTTTTCAAGGCACTGTAAGTGAAAATTTTGGTATTTAGGCTACAAGCAAGTACAATATGCAATTAGCAAAGTGATTGTTAAAGGTAGATATTAAAGCAAAAAACATTTTTCTTGTTTTATTGTCAATATATTAAAGTGGTTGTAAACCCTTACAAACCACTTTGACCTACAGGTAAGCCTAGATTAAGGTAGGTTTAGGAGATATTTGCCAAAACACAGGCACCGCTGTCTACGGCGGATGCGCCGTAGACAGCGGCGTGTAGGCGCACTGAGCACGCCACTGTCAACGGTGATATGCCGCGAGTGGCGGCTCCTGTGCGCATGTGTGGTAGTGACGTCATCGCGGCTTCGCTGAATGACAGCGCCGGAGCAGCAAGACCCAACGAGAAGATGGAGGCTCCGTAAACAAGGGGACAGCGGTGACTTCGCTGGCTCCTGTGTCGGGTAAGTGACACATAATGGACTACTATGCGTTGCATAGTAGTCCATTATGCTTTACCTTTGCAGGGAATCAAAGAGGAAGTAAACCCATCAGGGTTTACTTCCTCTTTAAGTAGTTCAGGGATAGGATTCAGGAGGGCAAGAAATTAGAATGGTCGGGCACACACACATGAAATTGACTCTCACAGTTACACTGACAGCAGTATGCAGCAACACAGATAATGATGACACCTCACCGGCACGACACGTCCCCTCCTGAGTCACAGTGACAGTGTCTCTCCATATCAGGTGGTCCCTTCAGTCCACTCCAATCCAAACAGCATTGACAGTCCCACTCCCGGCTTGCCTTTCTCCCATCCTGCACACTCCCTTGCCCCATGACATCACACGACGTGCCCAGGCACCAACTCCACTAGACTCGCCCCCCACCGGCACTGCCTAAATACACTGTAGCAGTCACTCGGATGGTCTCGGCCGGCTCCGGACTGGAAATGCACATGTGCAGTTCTAAGCTGAGCATCGCAGCCATATTTTTTTACTGGCAACCTTTTTCTGTCACAGGCATTTACAGGCAAGAGATAAGTGCCTATTTTTTACTGGCTGCCAGTAAAAATACTGACATTTGGCAACACTGTGGTAGACACACTATGTATTGTAGAAAGGTTATAGTGTCAGCTCATATACAATGCACCATCACCACAGGAATACCAACCCTTCTCTCTGGATGAGACTTCTGACCAAGAAATGGGGCCAGGACAATCACAAAGAGCTTTCTTCTCCTGTCACAGAAAGGCAGCTCAGTCAGGTCACAGGGACAGAGCCTTATTACAGTCAGCGGGCCCATCCTGCAATTCAGACATTAAAGTGCAGTATTTTTCAATTAGAGCTGACGAATTCAATCAAAATTCCATAGATTAGGATGAAATGAGGCATGGGTCATTTACACGGGATTTAATTGCAGGGCTATTAGACAAATAGTATATCTGCCACTCTCACATGATCTATCATTTCAAACATCAATATCTGAGGCGCATCTTGCCTAATATCACCTCCCTCTGATCACCCCAGACCTCCCCCCTCCCTGCTCAGCTGCGCTGCTCTTTTGATGAGGACTGAATTCATTTAAACCAGTGGGTGTCAAAGATTAATGCGAGTGTGTGAGGTGCGGTGTGTGTGTAGTGCAGTGCGACGTGTGTTGCCACAGCACTGTGTATTTCATTGTGTTGTCAACACTTTGCTGGAAAAGTTGGATTGTATAAGGAAAATGGCACGCAATGAGGCCTGATTCACACCTATCCATTCTTAGTGCTTTTTGCATTTTGCAGATTTGCACTGCAGTCCGTTTAACATGGTTTCCTATGGAACACGCTCTGTAGTGCAAATCTGCAAAATGCAAAAAGCACTAAAAATGCATAGATGTGAATCAGGCCTTAGGGAGTCTCAACATCACTGAGAAATCTCCTACATTAAAATGGTTTAGGACCATTGTGACAAACAGACATAGGGGGTTATTTACTAAAGCAACATCCACTTTGCACTGCAAGTGCACTTGGAATTGCAGTTGCTGTAGATCTGAGGGGGACATGCAAGGGAAATAAAAAAACAGCATTTTAGTTTGCACATGATTGGATGATAAAATTAGCAGAGCTTCACCTTATTTCGGATCTACCCCTTAGATTTAGAGGGACTGCACTTTCAATTGCACTTGCAGTGCAAAGTGGATTTGCCTTTCGTAAATAACCCCCATAGACTCAAACAGCCGAGTATTGCAACCCATAGCTACCAGCCAGCAATCATGCTTCATTGTTATGACTGCTTTTAAATGGCCGCTTTAGAGAAATATAGTATTACACTAGCAGAGGTGCTTACAATGGTCATCTTTGGGGAATTTATCACAGTTTCCTGTGTCATTATAATGCTGCAGGAAACTGGCATGAGTGGCCTGCGCCACATTAACAAAGCAGATCTGCGCAACCCTCACCAGTTTCTATTTTAGAGTGAAAAAGATACTAGTGTGGGTTCTGCACTATAATAACAAAGGGATTTACCCTTTTTTCAATATAGAAAACTGCTGTCAGAATGGACCTGTTTGTAAACTAGCAGACAGCCCTCTTTCTGTCTATATAGGGTACATACCTTATGGACAGAGCCTGCATATAGGCAGGGTAAACTCTTTCCCCTGTTTATATATCTAGCTGTTAACCGTGGCAATGTAAGCTTAACAGCTTTTTTCCCCTGTAGGGGGGAGGAGTCAGCCAGAAGTAGTCAGAGAAAGCAGCACCAGCTCTCTTTCACCCTATGCTGTGTCTGAAGCAGACATTGCATAGAAAACATAGCTTACATCTCTTTGTTAGTTGAAGGTAGGATCTACTCAGTTTTTTCAGTTTAGAGGAGTGGCACAGGCAATAAGCCTATGCCACTTATGTTATTTCCCGCTTATGTTATCATGGTCTAAATTGGTTGCTGCAACTGATTAAAGAGGCCCTATCGAGAGAACATGTTTTTTAACAACATTTTTTCTAAAAGATTATATAACTTATTTTATGCATGTTATTTACTTGTTAAGGCCCCCCCTTTGTAGACATCCAAAAAGCCCTGAGGCTGCTGCTGGGTGTCTCCACCTTGGATGTCTTGTCAGAAGCCCCAGCAGACTCATTGCAAGTCAAAATCGCCCAAGATTACATATGTCTTGTTTTTAATACTGTTTCGTACTTTTAAGCTAGCCCAAGGGTGCTAAACCTGTGACCCTACAACTCCCATCGTGCCTCTGCCTTTGGGAGTCATGGTTGTAACTGTTCAGCCTTGCAATGCCTCATGGGACTTGTAGATTTCCTTCCTCATCATACAGGTTTGAGATTAACAATAAAATATTATTATTATTAATATTATACAGAATTTGTATAGCACCAACAGTTTGCACAGCGCTTTACATAAGGGCAGACAGTACAGTTACAATACAATTCGATACAGGAGGAATTAGAGGGCCCTCTGTATCCTGTCCTCTGTGGTTCCTGTTGCTGACCACTGCATCCCTATAGGACACAGTTAAACGGGAGAAACTGAGCAACCAGTGGGAGACACTCTATCTGACACTCTAAGCCCTTGTACACACGGTCGGAGATTCCGACAACCAAATCCGTCGGAGTAATTCCGACGGATTAATTCCAGAAGAGGTCCGAAAGTGATGTTGCATACACACGGTCGGACTAAGTTGTCGGAAAATCCGATTGTACATAACGTGATGACGTTATTTCGTTACGACGGGACTACGTTCAGGCTAGTAGCCAATAGCTTTGGTCTAGGAATTTGATCTGAGCATGCGTGGCACTTTGTCCGTCGGAGTAGGCTACACATGATCGGAGTATGTCCCATAGGTGCATTTTGTCGGAAAATTTTACCGGCAAGTTGGAAAACTTGGTCCGACGGAAACAGTCCGATGCACACCACACACAGTCGGAATATCCAGCAAAACGGTCCGATAGGAAACATTCCGTCGGAATCTCCAACCGTGTGTACAAGGGCTAAGAAGTGTCGGGTAGCAGCACTACTCCCAATTTTACAGGAAAGTTTTAACTTGCTGCCTTCCAGAAAGATGAATATTCGGCTTTTTCAATTTTAGGGTATTCTCTGTTTTATTTCCTCGGGTAAGCAGTTGGGTCACTTTAACTGCATCCAGTTTAAGAATACAATTTATTTCTAGATAGTGGTACATTAACAGTGGAGGGTGAAATTTGATTGGCTACTGTTGGTAAACGCTTTGTAGAGCATTGATACTCTTTCTACTTGCCTTTATTACTAAACCCAATTGGAAGTTTCATGATATATAAAAAAAAATATAGCTTGATTGTTTATTAAAAGTCTGTAATAGGGATCTGTTATAGGGAGTAAGGATTCCTTAAGCATTATAAAATATTGTTCTTCGGCCAAATCCCTTTTTATTTTTAAAGCAGGGTTCCCTTGTCAAAGACCTTTGTTAAAGCGTGTAATGACTAAAATAATATTTGTGATCTTACATGGAATGGGAAAAAGGATTTTCTTATTTATTTATATAATAATGATGGAGAAATGTGCTAGCATTAGAGATTTAAAACCTGTCCGTATAATAAAGGAACTGAAATATATTTGCACAAAGGACAAGCAGCTTAGATCTATTGATACTAATGAAGAATGTGGGTTCAAGATTTGTAATGAGGAATTGAGGGGCCTTGAATCTGTCCTTATAACAAGGGGGGGGGGAGGGAAGCATCAGCTTTAATGTTCTGATAAAACAAACCACACATCATTTACCCAAGCGAGGGGCTCTGTATTCTGGGTACAAAATGTAAGTTTGAGACATTTCAGGGAGATTCATTATGGAGGAGGGGGGCTCTCTCCTCCCCAGTAACGTACTGGACGTGTTTTCATTGCTGCCTGTGCTGCCTCAGTAATTTAATTGGAAGTAAATGTGCAAGATAGTGGATGTCATTGAGGAGAGTCCATGCCTCACTTGCCAGGAATCTCATTGTGTTAACCAGGAACCCACTGTGCTCCTTTTAGAAGCTCTAATCACATTTTTATGTGGTTCTGTATTACCGGTTAATGGGTCTGCCCCTCAACCCCCCCCCCCCCCCCCCCAACCGCTCGCTGATACACAGTAATTGTTTCAAGACAATCACAAAAAGCAGATTGCATTGGGGGAAAAAACAAGAAAAGAACAATTATTCTTTCTAAATGTTGTTCTAACTCTAAAACTTCATCAGTGAAAGAAACTAAGAAACAGATTAATAGAAATTTAGACTATATGGTGTCATGCAAACATACATTTACATGTGTGATCATGTTTTATCTATGTACACAAAGTATTACAAATATGCATAGACCGATGGCGCTGTGCAAAACCAGGATGAAGAGCATCCATCAGCACTCAATTAAAGATTAAAGAGTCTCTCATATTTGTATAATGTCATATACTGTAGGTCAAATACAGTCAACATTTCAGGTCACGCAGGGTTCCTTTCTCAAGGTGATGTCACCTTGAGGAAGGGACCCAGCACGGCCCCGAAATGTTGGCTGTATTTGACTTATGTGACATAACACGTATACATATGTCTAAATCATTCATATTCAATTCAATGCTGGTTATTCTTCATCCTTTTATCTATGTATATAACATATTTTATCTATCTATCTATCTATCTATCTATCTATCTATCTATCTATCTATCTATCTATCATACAATATGTGTGTGACAAAATAACAATATAAACAATATAGCAAACCGATGAAGGACAGATATATACACACAGTTTGTCTTTTGTGGCGATATCCTCTTACTATATACTATATATACAGTATATATATTGTGTGTATATATATATATATATATATATATATATATATATATATATATATATATAAACATTTTCTACTTTTTTAATAAGTGAAAAAAATATGTAGATGTGATTGCTGTGATAACACAGAATATGTGATTGCCTTACTTACTTAGACCACCACAACTAGAGCGGGATTGAGGGTTTCAATCAATATCAGAAACTGATTTTTTTTATGATTTAATCAAGTACAGGAGCCTGTGCAGAATATAACAGCTATTTAATTTCAGATAATTACAGTACACAGATTGCATACCAGAAATGGATGATTCAGGGCGATCCGATCGATACAGATCACCAGCTTATCAATACACTGACTAATAAGTCCTATAACGCTGAAAGAGGAAAGAATGTACATGTTGTGTATGATTGCATTTAAAATAAAAACCTGAATCATGACTTGCATATTTGGAAATAAAGGGGGCCTGCTTAACCCTTATAGGGCCACGCAGGATTTTCCCTAGACATATCAATATATCTCCATCTGGTGAACATGCTCGTATGTGTGTGGGCATCAATTAGGGATCAAATATTGATAGTTTGAAGTGGACAAAATAATGTTGATGCCTACTATTGCTCTTTTATGTTACTTTGTTATTAAGTACTGTAAACTCCTATTTACCTTTAAGAGGAATTTTCAAATTTTCTCTGTAGTTCTTATCACATATACTTTTCATAGCTGAACTTATGACAGCTAGAAAAATGCACCATGTAAACCTGTTTCTTGTATTTATATATGCAACTAGAGCATCATATTTAAAAATTTCACTTGCGCCACAGGAGAAAAAGACTTAAAAAAAAAAAAGAGAAAAAAAAAGGAGCTGCTATTATACAAATGTCCACAAGAGGTATTACTGTGCACTAGCGCATCAACCTTATCCCGGATGTTTCCCTGTGTAATTACCTACACAGAAGCATTCAGACTGGGACAGTCAGGTCAGCATTGACTGAGTGAGCTAATTAGCACTCGATTACTCTGCACAGTGCCGAAAACAGACTGGGAAGGGTTCTGAACAAAGCTGTACTTACAATGATTGTAAACGATCACCTTGTTAAACAACCCATTCAGTTTAAAATAGAAATGAAAGGTAAAACATTTTTGTATAGATATAAAAAACATTATAAATATCCTTTTTCCCTTTTTTTTATAACTGATCACATTCCCTCTGTTCTCCGCTACATAAGATCTGGGGGAGGAGAAGCAGCAGTACACTGAGCTTCCCAGTGTATGGCTGTGCAGCAGGGACGTGTCAGGACATTGGAGTAGAGAAGGCTGAGTTCCCAGCATAGCTAGAGAACTGACGACGGTGTGCTCCCCTGCTTAGTGTGGTCATTTTTTAATAGGAAAGCAAGAGAACTAGCAGGGAGACCAGGGATTTCACATAAAGGAAGCAATACAAAGAGAATGGGATAATTTCTCATACAAGTACATAGTACAGCAGGCACATATCAGGAATATGAAATGTTAGGATAGCAAATGCTTTAACTATAGCAAGTCTGCATGAAGGTCCAAGATCTGGCTGCAGTGTCTGACATGAGTGGTTGACTAGACTTACAAATCGGTTGACAAGTAAATTAGTTCAAATATATGTATTGCAGTTTGCGTAGATGTCAGCTTTAAGTGACTCATTAGGTTATAGTTATTTCAAGCCAACATGGCACATTGGTTTTGTTGACCCTTAAAACTGAACTTTGCTCTCTCAATCAACATTGACTATTTTTAATCCTTATGCTGCTAGCTGTAGTAAATTGATAGGAAAGTATATCATATTTGCTTGTTTTAAACTTTTTTTGTTTACATTCCTTCAGTTACTTCTTGGTTTCCATGCCTAGGCAAATTATGTTATACATTCCAGGAGTCTTCAGTAGGGGAGGAGGGGCTTTCTCAGCTAAGCACGCCCTCAACTACCTGCATGTCTGAGCTAAGGGCAAATTCATTTCAGAAAGTAAATGCTCTATGAATCATCTACCCTTACTCAAGATGGCCATGGGCAAAAATGCTAGTGGGGTGTTTTTCAAAATGATTCCTCAGCACAATAAAGCGTGGGGACATGGTTGGATGGGGGAGTTTGCTTTGAATATTAAAAATGAATTGCATTGCATTTTTGTTTGTGGTGCTCAAATGAAGTGTAGCTCCACTTCAAAGTGCCCATTGACCCAGTCTCGCTTTCTGTCCATTTTCATCTGGACCTGTGTAGTATCTTAAGGGCACCTTTATATTAAGCATTGTGATCTTTATTGGGGGTTTAAGTGATCAGACAGGTTAAAAAGCCTTGTCTGATGCCACGTACACACGATCGGAATTCTCGTCGGAAAAAGCTCTGATAGTTTTCCCAATGGGATTTCGCTCAAGCTATCTTGCATATACACGGTCACACCAAATTTCGACCGCCAAGAACGCTGTGACGTACAACACATATGAGGGGACTAGAAAAAGGAAGTTCAATAGCCAGTAGCCAATAGCTTCCATCCCGTAGTTGAATCTGAGCATGTGTGAGTTTTTGCGTGTCGGAATTGCATACACACGATCAGAATTTCTGATAGAAAGATTTTCCGTCGGGAAAATTGAGAACATGCTATCGATTTTTTGCTGGCGGAAAGTCCGACAGCTAAATTCCGATGCAGCCTACACACGGTCGCATTTTCCAATTATAAGCTCTCATCAGTCTTTTGCTGGCCGAAATTCCGATCGTGTGTACGCGGCATAATTGTTGAAGTTAGTATTAGCTTTCTGCTTCTTGAAGCGCCACCTCTCCCTTCTCTGCTCCATTACCTAACCAGGATTTTTTTTTTGCAACATAAGCATCCATGTTTAGGGGATAAGTTGTCTCTGCACACTTTGACATAGTTGGATTGTGTCTACTTGACAAACCATTGTTTATTGTCTAAGGTCAAATTAAAGCTTCCAAAAAAGATGAGAGGTCAAATAGAAGAACAAACTTTCAAAGGATATTTTTTATATTATGCATGATAATTTCTTAGTAGAGCTACCCAGTTCTGGCCTTACATTGTAGACACAGTGGTGATCATAACAGAACATTTAATTCCAAAAAAGCTATTTTTTTCTCTAGAGATCATTTCTCCAGTCCATTTCTTAGCTAGTTAGGGCTAGCTAGTTAGCTTAGTTAGTTAGGGCATTAATCCATATCTATAGGTAGCCTTAGTAAACCATAGACGTCTCTCCTGCAATGTGTTCTATAGTATTTGGGCAATATGTTTGTCAACCACAAATACTCTCTTTGGTGCAATGCTTTATTAGAGTGAGTTTTTAGAGTTTTTATAGTTTCTTTAAGATCAATCTAATTTCCATGTAATGCAGGATGTGCCATTCTTGCACAAGGTCATAAAAGAGCATGGCATCTGTTCTTAGGAGATTAACTAAAACCTGTATTTTGGGGAATAAAGAGGCCATCGCTGACTGCCTTCTATAGATGCTGTTTGCCTGGCTGTCTGGTCTCAATGACTATTTCTGAGTCCGATCTTCTTATCTGAATTCCCTGCCACTGAAGCCTACAATGATGGCTCCAAATTTTTCATATTATCCTAATAAATCCTTTCTTTATACACATATTGGAATGATTATTGTTACTACTGCTTCCCTAGTGTATTCTCCAATGCACAATGCATGATAACCTAAAATCATGATACTAGTTTTTGTTAGTCATCCAAGTTAACATATTACAAAGCAAAATACCGCTATAAGAGCATTCAGATGGAAGCTGGTTTGTTCTGACTTCCAGGCTGCATGCCTGCTCCAAGTTAGTGATGGGGAACTTTTTTTAACCACTACAAAGGCCTTTGTCCTGGAAAAAGTACACATTCTTGGAGTCAGACAAAGGCATTTTCTATCTGAGCCATGACACACCGGTGTTATCTTTGTAACAGATTCTATTTGTTCTTTAACACGTTAAGAAATTAAATTGACTTGCATAAAAAATTGACAACTTCAGTGTAAAAGTTTGTTATTATTAATTATTGAAAAGGCGTTTAAATGGTTTGGGCATCCAAGGTTACAGACTCTTTGTGTAAAAATGGTGGAAGATGCTAACACTTATAGCATCCTTACGAAGAGCATTTTTATTTTATATACATTATTTGTTGATCTAAAGTCAGATATAGTGCCAGTCATAGCTAGCAGTGGTGATTGCATGGTCTGCAGTTTAAGGTTCAATACTTTAAAGTGGACTTTCACCCAATAAAACAAGTTATTTGCAACTGGAACCTTCTCCCTTTGCCACATTTGGATTCATTTTCCTTTTTATGGTGTTTTTGACTCTTTTTTAGTGCTAAATCACAGTAATTCCTCCTTTCTTGCATGACATATGTTCCAGGTGCTTTCAACGGTTCATCTGCTCCACTAGGTTCCATGTTTGTGCAAATGTTCTTCTGGACCTGGCAGAGACCCATGCATGTGTGAAAAAGCTACAAGCATGGAGGTACTGGATCTCAGGTTGTCTAGGCTTGTGTGGGAAAATGTGGAACAAATGCAGATGTGCTGCAGGTTTCTGCCAGGTCATTGACCTCAGTATTTGACCATATGGCTTTTGATGGTGGGTCCAGTAATGCTGTGCTGTTTAGAGAAGAGTGAATTGCTATAGTGACATATACTATATTTACATCCCAACTTTCTAATGAGAAAGATCGACAAATACAGAAGATCCAAGACTTCTCCCAAGCCTCTCCCATCCTCTGGAATTCCCTTCCCAAAACTGTCCGACTATGTCCAACTCTATCCACTTTTAGGCAATCCCTGAAAACTTTTCTCTTTAGAGAAGCCTATCCTGCCTCCACCTAACAACTGTATAGTACTTTCATTTTCTTCATCAGCTCATCCCCCACAGTTATTACCTTTTGTATCATGTGACACTCCCTCTTAGATTGTAAGCTCTAACGAGCAGGGCCCTCTGATTCCTCCTGCATTGAATTGTATTGTAACTGTACTGTCTGCCCTCATGTTGTAAAGCTCTGCTCAAACTGTCGGCGCTATATAAACCCTGTATAATAATAATAATAATTTAGGTAATAGGGATCTTTTCCAGTTATGCAGGGTTCATGAACATAAGATACATTTGAGAATTTATAGATGCCTACAATGGTCAACATAAGCAACCAAAATAAAAACTATGAAAATACAAATCACTAAAACTCACTGCCTTCCCCCTATTTCCATTATACTAGCACTTGAAAAAATACAATAATTTAAAGAGTGGACATAAAATTTAGAGCATCATAAACATTTTTAGTAGTTACATAGCACAATTTTTATACAGATCTCTCTACATCAGACAGAAAAATCTGTGTAGAAAATAGGGATAGGGAGATTTGGCTTCAGAATTAGGACTCTCTCCTGGAGGAAAAGCACTTCCCATTAATGCTAATATAGGCTCAGTTCACATATATGCAAGTCAGATGCATTTGAAACGCATCTGATTCACATAACATGTGAACCAGACTGACTTTCAATGGAGCCGCTTCACATATATGCATGCTGGTTGCAGTGCAAATTAAAAAAGGGTCCTGTGTGTTTTTCAGTCTGGTTCAGGTGCGATTTACAGTATCTCACAAAAGTGAGTACACCCCTCATATTTTATTATATTTTTTCACGTGACAGCACTGAAGAAATTACACTGCTACAATGTAAAGTAGTGAGTGTACAGCTTGGATAACAGTGTAAATTTGCTGTCCCCTCAAAATATCTCAACACACAGCCATTAATGTCTAAACTGCTGTCAACAAAGGTAAGTACACCCCTAATGAAAATGTCCAAATTGGGCCCAAAGGGTCAATAATTTGTGTGGCCACCATTATTTTCCAGCACTGCCTTAATCCTCCTGGGCATGGAGTTCACCAGAGCTTCACAGGTTGCCACTGGAGTCCTCTTCCACTCCTCCATGACAACATCACGGAGCTGGTGGATGTTAGAGACCTTGCCCTCCTCCACCTTCCATTTGAGGATGCCCCACAGATTCTCAATAGGGTTTAGGTCTGGAGACATGCTTAGCCAGTCCATCACCTTTACCCTCAGCTACTTTAGCAAGGAAGTTTATCTTGGTCTCATCAGACCACAGGACACGGCTCCAGTAATCCATGTCCCTAGCTTGTCTTCAGCAAACTGTTTGTGGGCTTTCTGGTGCATCATCTTTAGAAGAGGCTTACTTCTGGGATGACAACCATGCAGGCCAATTTGATGCAGTGTGCGGCATATGGTTTAAGCATTGACAGGCTGACCCCCATCCCTTCAACCTCTGCAGCACTCATATGTCTATTTCCCAAAGACAACCTCTGGATATGAAGCTGAGCATGTGCACTCAACTTCTTTGGTCGACCATGGCGAGGCCTGTTCTGAGTGGAACCTGTCCTGTAAAACGATATGTATGGTTTTGGCCACCATGCTGCAGCTCAGTTTCAGAGGCTTGTGAATCTTATGGCCTAGGCCATCTTCATTTAGAGCAATAAATCTTTTTTTCAGATTCTCAGAGGGTTCTTTGCCATGAGGTGCCATGTTAAACTTCCAGTGACCAGTATGAGAGAGTGATAGCGATAACACCAAATTTAACACGCCTGCTCCCCACTCACACCTGAGACCTAAACATTAACAAGTCACATAACACCGGGGAGGGAAAATGGCTAATTGGGCTGAATTTGGACATTTTCACTTAGGGGTGTACTCACTTTTGTTGCCAGCGGTTTAGACATTAATGGCTGTGTGTTGAGTTATTTTAAGGGGACAGCGAATTTACACTGTTATACAAGCTGAACACTCTCACTACTTTACAATACAGCAAAGTGTCATTTCTTCACTTTTGTCACATGAAAAGAAATTGAAAGTGAAAAGTGCTCCAAATTCCATACAAAAGTGCTGAAGTGCTTCTCTATAAACATGTTGTGCAATGTGCCACACTCCCCTCTCGTCTCCCCACTCAGCAGAGAAAATGGACCCTCAGCTTTTCAGTCCGGGGTCAAACACGCTTATGTCTGGTTATGGAAATGCTAGGCCTCTTGGTGCCCTCAATAGGGTCTCCAAAATGTTAATCTTGGGGGGTCTGGGATATCCAGCAAACTCAATAAAACAGAATGGTACCCATAGTGAATCACTGTAAAAGCAATGTATTTGCGCAATAACATAAATCCATTTACAGGATACCAAGTAAAAATGGGCATAAAACAATCATGAGGCACTTCTGGGTTCGCCGCGGCTTGGCATGCGTTCCACAGAGGGTGGAAGGGATGATGGTTGCAGAACCGGAAATGACGTCAGCATGTTTTGCCCCTCCTCCATGGCATCATCAAGGACACAGAAACCCAGAAACTGACCCTGCATATATGTGAACCGAAGGATGTTGGCATTCCTGGTAAAAGGAGACCATACTCTCAAAGAGGTTGTTTTAATGATACGGCAAACAGTCACATCAATAGACCAGTGTCCAGGATATACCACTGACCACACTGAATAGCTGGAAAATGTCATCAGATTTTCTTTCCATCAGTCTGTGCCATGCAAAACTGCCTTATACTGTAGGCTGTACCTGGGAGATCTCCTGACATGTCCTTAATAATTGTTCAACAAATAAGAGCTCACTAGCTTTTGACTGATAATATAACCCCAACTAATATGGAATCACTGTATATTCATAGCTTTATGCAGTGAACTACAGTAAACAAAACTACATTTACTAGATGCTTTCAGGACCAGGTCTGCCAAACTAGAAACATGCTCTTATAAATATCTCCATTGTTTCTTTTAAAGGCTGGGAAGAATCTAACTTAGCGTATATTGATGGTAGAATGCTACCTAATTTTTGTATTTATACTGAACACACATATTACACCGAGCCTAGAATAACTCATATCAGTCTTTGCCCAACAATGGAGCTCACAGTCTACCATTCCCTACCATACTGACAAGGGACAATTTTTGTGGAAGACAATCCATCTACTTGAATAAAGGATCAAACATCAGAGAGCATACATGTAGACATTAGTGTTCTTGGTGAGAGCCCACAGAGAGACCAGAACTGCAAAGTAACGGCCACCCTTCCACTAAATCCCTGCTTTTAAATTAGGTTAATGATACAGTTATGAAGGTTCTAGAGCAGGGGTCTCAAACTGGCGGCCCTCCAGCTGTTGCAAAACTACAATTCCCATCATACTTCTGCCTATGGGAGTCATGTTTGTAACTGCCAGCCTTGCAATGCCTCATGGGACTTGTAGTTTAGCAACAGCTGGAGGGCCGCCTGTTTGAGACCCCTGTTCTAGAGTGCTTAGCTCATATGGCACAGTATTCAGTAGTGTTTCTCACTGCTTTTGCCATGTATTGCTTTCCTTCATGTTTACTGCATATGTCAATGGGAATGCAATATATGGGCATCTCAAAGAAGTGTTTCTGAATCTGATGTACACATAGGGGTTGATCTACTAAAACTGAACAGTGCAAAATCTGGCACAGCTGTGCATTGTAGCCAATCTAAAATCAACTTGTTCAATTAAGCTTTGACAAAAAAACTAGAGGGTTGGGTTCTATGCAGAACTGCACCAGATTTCGCACTCAGTTTTAGGAAATCAGCCCTAAAGTCTTACATGAAACCCGTACTAAGAGGAACATAGGAGTTGATATCGCTGACCTCTGATTCTGATCCAGGGGATCTCCTCCAATGTGCACGGTCATCAGGGCTTGACCTCTTTCTAGTTGCCTAGCTGGCAAACTAGTCCAGAAACTTCAATACTTTCAGTAACATGAAAGTATACTAATTAGGAGTTCTGACTCAACTTGCTGAATATTTGTTTTAAGCAACTAGCATTTTCAGAAAAAGGTCAAACACTGGCAACCGTACATGTTGGATGACATACCCTGGATCAAGATCACCTTATTTGTAATCTTATGGCAAAGAATAATAAAAATAAAGTGATATCCGCGCTGTGTAAAATATTTCTGGTAAGGCTGCTTACACCAAAAAGCAGTATATCTGTGCTTAAGTGAAAATGTACAAAATAATAGTGAAGAGCCTCAATAAGCATGTAAAGCAAAAAACATAAAGCATAAATGGATAATACAAAATCTCTACACGATGTGTTTCGTCCAATGGGACGTCATCATCCTTTGTTAACATCGTATTGGTCAAAATGCGCCAGGTGGAGATTTTGGTGCTGACGTCATGCTGCTGCTCGATTCTGGGTTGACAGCGGCTTTCAGATGAGAATTCATTGATTCACTGTCCTGTATCTGCTGTATGCATGTTTTTAACAATGAATACTATACTATTGGAACTTTTTATGGCTATTGGTGAGCTTCGTTCATCCATATTTGGGGGCTTTCTAAAGGAGAGGTCATTTGGGTTCCTATGCTGCAATGTTCCTTGCGGGATCAACATGCTGTTTTGGGCATTTTTGCTGCTGTGATAGCAGCTTCTCACTTTCGTGAGTTTGAAATTTACTTGTTGGCGGTAGAAGATCACTGAAGCACTTCTAAGAAATTTTTTTACATTAACACTGGTGTTATTGTTTGATATATGTCACTATATTGGACATCACATGGGAATTTCATCTTTATTACTTGGACTCTATTGCATTATCCATTTATGCTTTATGTTTTTTGCTTTACATGTTTTTTGAGGTGCTTTACTATTATTTTGTACATGGCAAAGAATAGACACATTTTGGTCTACATTTCCCAGCTGATTTTTCTGTTTACACAGTAATGGTCCTCTATTGCAATTTTAATTTTGAATGACACCCCATCACAGTTTTCCAACAGTCGTGCTTTACAGAGCAGCACAACATACTAACATAATTGGTGTACTGCAAAAAAAAGTGTCAAAAAGCAATCCTCTCCAAGCCAGTCATATAAATTGCGAGGTTTGAAGCATACCTAAAGTGATACTAAGGGTAACGTTTTTTTTTTTTTTGGATTTCAACCCTGTCATACTTACCTGTTCTGTGAAATGGTTTTGCTCACAGCATCCCCGAGCTTTGTCTTCTTGGGTCCCCTGGCGGTGCTCCGGAGACCCTCCATAGCAAGCCACTTCCTATGGGGATACTTACGTGTGCTTACTCCCAAGCCCGCTCTGTGTTTCCATAAGACACACTGAGCATAGCTCAGCCCCGCCCCCCCCTCCCCCCCCACTGCCTCCTCACTGACTCTGATTGACAGCAGAAGGAGCCAATGACTGTCTGAGCCAATGAGTAGGGAGAAAGCCAGAGAGCTGCTGCTCTTGTGCACATTGCTAGATCGAGATTAGGCTCAGATAAGTATTGGTGTGTGTGGGGGGGGGGTTGGGGGCTGGGGTTAGGGAGCTGCACACAGAAAGTTTTTTATCTTCATGCATAGAGTACATGAAGGTAAAAAAAAACCTTAGAACCACTTTAAAGGCCAACAAATCAGCATCACTCTCTGCAATAATACACTGTGAGTGCAGGGTGTTGTTGCATCAGGAGACGGGTACATGACACCCAGCATTTACATTACACCCTCAGTCTTCTGGGTTGAACAACACTGGTCATCATTCAACCCTGAAGACTGAGGACATCATTTAGCGGAAAGCAATTACTAGTCCTTGGCAGAAGGTAAGTATTGCAGTCAGAATAGATGTTATTTCCTTTTAAACTTCCAGAAGGAAAACAGCCTAGAATAGGGCAGATTCTTACTTGCTTCTGTTCTACAGACACAGAAAAAAATCCATTTTAGTAATTTCCTCAACAGACTGCACAGTGTAAGCAAGTTTTTCTATTATAATCACATGAGTATGCTCAGTATTGTAAAAAAGGAAAACCTGTATTTCGGCATACTTATATAAAATAGTAAAAGTAGAAGATGTGTTTAGGACTTTAAATACACCTCAGTGAATACTCTGGTAAAGATAAATTAAACCAAATAAAAAATAAAAATAATTATCTATAAAGACATTGTTTTATTTCATACATTTTAAAAGAAGCAGCACAAACATAGCTGCATACGTAGCTACATAGCTACATAATTAGTCAGGTTGAAAAAAAGACACAGAAATTGAACCATCACAAGAACAGCGCATCAGAGAGACTCTGATGTGAAGAGCATAGAAACAATTTATTAAAATGAAAAAGAAAAAAACTCGATAAAAGACGTCTGATCCTCCAGGGATCTTAAAAACTTTACATCAGTCAATCACGACAATAAAACAACAGTTGCTTGATGATAAATTAACCCTGGAAACTTCTACTCGTAACTTTGAGATGTTGGTAAAAACAGGGCTGTGTTGCTAGTGTAGTCTATTGTACACGTAGATTGAATGATTGTGGGTGATTATCTCCCAGAGGCAGGGGGAACCAGTGAAGTTCGTATATAGGTGTAAATAAATGATTGGAACAGAGTTCCCAAAAGACACTCACTTTTGTTAATGGCTGGACTGTAGGGCTGGGGCGCCGTCACACTGAGCTGGAGGAGTGGAAGAAAAAGGGTCAATCCTGCTCCCTGTGCTCCGGGACGGAGGTGCAGTAAGCGCGTCCACCTTGTGTGTTGGAGAGGCTTGGAGCGCAGCGCTTCGCTTGCCCGAACGGTTGCGGGTCACTATTGGTCACGTGGAAGGCTCCGTAGCGAGGGGGGTTGTCATGCCGACCGGCCTGCTAACATGTTTCGCGCGCATGCGCTTTATCAAAGCTGAGGCGGCGTGTGGTACACATAGGGATATATAGCATCGGGTTGTATGGAGGGGCGGGGAGTACCGGAGTGCACTAAATTAACCCCTCATGTGTCAAAACGTATGTTTTGCTTGAGACTTGTGGAACAATGATATCTATTGGTGTGTAGACTTAAGGGACACCGATAACAATGGATTCGGATTCGATTGAGATATTGAGTGGGTGAAAAGGGATATGAAAATCTAAGGAGAAGTGTGGGGTGGGGAAAAAGAGAGAAAATTATGTGAAAAAAAGGGGGAAGGGGGGGGGGGGGGGAAGGAGGTGGGGAATGTATAGGAAAGATGTATATTGGATATAGCGACATATCTTTGGTAAAAAATTGTAAATATATGGAACGTAAAAAATGTAAAAAATGTGAAAATAAAAAGAAAGATGAATAAAAAAATATATAAAAAATATATAATAAATATATAATAAAATAAAAAAATAATAAAAAATAAAAATAAAAATAAAAATGAAATGTAAAATGTATATGTACATATGTATTCACCCACTCAGATACATGATACAATTGGGGGGGGGGGGGGGGGGGGAGAGGGGAAAAAAAAAAAAAAAAAAAAAAAAAAAAAAAAAAAAAAAAAAAAAAAAAAAGGTTAAAAAATATAATAATATATTGGGGGATAGCGGGCAATGGGTTATGTTTATGTCTGACAGATGTGTATCAGGAGGTTATGCTGAGGATATCGATGTCTTCGTTGAGGCCTTCTGGTGAGAGGGTACCCATGAGATATATCCAAAAGGTCTCTCTACGACACAGAAGGGAAAATCTTTCGTTATCCGTTAGGGTACCCTTTGGGATAGACTCAATTGCAAGAACCTCCATTTTTTTAAAATCTTTATCATGGAACTGGCGAAAATGGCGCGGGATGCTGTGTTTAATGCAACCCTTTTTGATTAGGCGGCGATGTTCGCCCACCCTAATACGTAAGGCCCGTATAGTACGGCCTACATAAAGGAGGCCACAGGGACAACGTAGGACGTAGATCACATATTCGGTGGAGCATGTAATGAACTGTTTTATCTCAAAAGTTTTTCCTTGAGGTGTGATAATGGTGGATTGGCCATTAGGGATGGATTGGCAGGTAAAACAGCCTCTTTTGCGACATTTATATATCCCATGTCTATTGTCGAAATACATCCTGATATCGGAGAATGTTTTATTGCAATTTTTACCTGATTTAGTAAGTTTGCTAGGGGCGATAATATTTTTTATTGTACGGGAACGTCTGAAGGTAATTTGTGGTCTAGGCGGAAGGGAAGAAGCCAGGATAGGGTCTAGCTTAAGGATATCATAATGTTTGAGAATTATTTTTGAAATATGTTTATACTGTGTATTAAAAGTGGAAATGAACCTGACTGTGGGGCTGTCGTTTGTGGAGTCTTTGGGACGCTTTTTGGTGGGTGAGTGCTTGGTTGTGTATTTCCTGAAGGCCTGTGTGATTAGGTCATCTGGGTAGCCTTTTTCTAAAAACTTTTTAGCCATCTGCTGGCCTTGTTGTATGTAATCATCAGTTAGGGTGCAGTTTCTACGTAGCCTCTGGAATTGGCCGCTGGGGATGTTTTTCTTCCAAACTGGGTGATGACAACTCTTATAATGTAGATAAGAGTTGCCTGATGTGGGTTTGGAATGGTTGCTAGTGGTGACATTTTGCTCATTATGGGATAAGACAAGATCCAAAAAGACTAACTGGTTTTGGTCAATAACTGATGTAAAGGATAAGCCCATAGGGTTGTTGTTACAGAAGCTGACGAAGGAGGCAAAACTGTCTATGCCTCCACTCCATATGAGCAAAATGTCATCTATATATCGACCATAAAATACGATGAATTCGGCAAAGGGATTGTTTGTCCAAATGTTTTGTTTTTCCCAGAACCCCATGGTAAGATTTGCGTATACTGGGGCAAAACTCGCTCCCATGGCTGTGCCTTGGAGCTGAAGATAAAATTGATCAAGGAAAGTAAAATAATTATGTCTCAGACAAAATTCTATGCTTGATAATAAGAATTCGATTTGTCTAGAGTTCATGCCTTCATTGATACTCAGGAAATGTTGAACTGCGGTTAGTCCAATTTCATGGGGTATGGAAGTGTAGAGAGAATTAACATCCAGAGAAGCCCACATGTATTCATCAGACCATCTGTAGTTGTCCATGATCTCGATCACGTGGCTGGAATCCTTGATATACGAGGGAAGTTGTACTACCAGGGGCTGTAAGATGTGATCTATGTAAGTAGATAGTCCACTGGTAAAGCTGTTGGTACTAGCCACTATGGGTCTTCCTGGGGGATTGGTGGGGGACTTGTGGATCTTGGGGAGATGGTAGAAGTAAGGAGTGCTACAGACTTTAGGCAAGAGAAAACGCTTTTCTTTGGAATTGAGCACCCCATCTTTATGGGCTTTCTCAACCATGGAGGTTAGGTCACACTGGTACGTAGGGAGGGGGTCGGTTGTAAGTTTTTGGTAAAAAACTTACAACCGACCCCCTCCCTACGTACCAGTGTGACCTAACCTCCATGGTTGAGAAAGCCCATAAAGATGGGGTGCTCAATTCCAAAGAAAAGCGTTTTCTCTTGCCTAAAGTCTGTAGCACTCCTTACTTCTACCATCTCCCCAAGATCCACAAGTCCCCCACCAATCCCCCAGGAAGACCCATAGTGGCTAGTACCAACAGCTTTACCAGTGGACTATCTACTTACATAGATCACATCTTACAGCCCCTGGTAGTACAACTTCCCTCGTATATCAAGGATTCCAGCCACGTGATCGAGATCATGGACAACTACAGATGGTCTGATGAATACATGTGGGCTTCTCTGGATGTTAATTCTCTCTACACTTCCATACCCCATGAAATTGGACTAACCGCAGTTCAACATTTCCTGAGTATCAATGAAGGCATGAACTCTAGACAAATCGAATTCTTATTATCAAGCATAGAATTTTGTCTGAGACATAATTATTTTACTTTCCTTGATCAATTTTATCTTCAGCTCCAAGGCACAGCCATGGGAGCGAGTTTTGCCCCAGTATACGCAAATCTTACCATGGGGTTCTGGGAAAAACAAAACATTTGGACAAACAATCCCTTTGCCGAATTCATCGTATTTTATGGTCGATATATAGATGACATTTTGCTCATATGGAGTGGAGGCATAGACAGTTTTGCCTCCTTCGTCAGCTTCTGTAACAACAACCCTATGGGCTTATCCTTTACATCAGTTATTGACCAAAACCAGTTAGTCTTTTTGGATCTTGTCTTATCCCATAATGAGCAAAATGTCACCACTAGCAACCATTCCAAACCCACATCAGGCAACTCTTATCTACATTATAAGAGTTGTCATCACCCAGTTTGGAAGAAAAACATCCCCAGCGGCCAATTCCAGAGGCTACGTAGAAACTGCACCCTAACTGATGATTACATACAACAAGGCCAGCAGATGGCTAAAAAGTTTTTAGAAAAAGGCTACCCAGATGACCTAATCACACAGGCCTTCAGGAAATACACAACCAAGCACTCACCCACCAAAAAGCGTCCCAAAGACTCCACAAACGACAGCCCCACAGTCAGGTTCATTTCCACTTTTAATACACAGTATAAACATATTTCAAAAATAATTCTCAAACATTATGATATCCTTAAGCTAGATCCTATCCTGGCTTCTTCCCTTCCGCCTAGACCACAAATTACCTTCAGACGTTCCCGTACAATAAAAAATATTATCGCCCCTAGCAAACTTACTAAATCAGGTAAAAATTGCAATAAAACATTCTCCGATATCAGGATGTATTTCGACAATAGACATGGGATATATAAATGTCGCAAAAGAGGCTGTTTTACCTGCCAATCCATCCCTAATGGCCAATCCACCATTATCACACCTCAAGGAAAAACTTTTGAGATAAAACAGTTCATTACATGCTCCACCGAATATGTGATCTACGTCCTACGTTGTCCCTGTGGCCTCCTTTATGTAGGCCGTACTATACGGGCCTTACGTATTAGGGTGGGCGAACATCGCCGCCTAATCAAAAAGGGTTGCATTAAACACAGCATCCCGCGCCATTTTCGCCAGTTCCATGATAAAGATTTTAAAAAAATGGAGGTTCTTGCAATTGAGTCTATCCCAAAGGGTACCCTAACGGATAACGAAAGATTTTCCCTTCTGTGTCGTAGAGAGACCTTTTGGATATATCTCATGGGTACCCTCTCACCAGAAGGCCTCAACGAAGACATCGATATCCTCAGCATAACCTCCTGATACACATCTGTCAGACATAAACATAACCCATTGCCCGCTATCCCCCAATATATTATTATATTTTTTAACCTTTTTTTTTTTTTTTTTTTTTTTTTTTTTTTTTTTTTTTTTTCCCCTCTCCCCCCCCCCCCCCCCCCCAATTGTATCATGTATCTGAGTGGGTGAATACATATGTACATATACATTTTACATTTCATTTTTATTTTTATTTTTATTTTTTATTATTTTTTTATTTTATTATATATTTATTATATATTTTTTATATATTTTTTTATTCATCTTTCTTTTTATTTTCACATTTTTTACATTTTTTACGTTCCATATATTTACAATTTTTTACCAAAGATATGTCGCTATATCCAATATACATCTTTCCTATACATTCCCCACCTCCTTCCCCCCCTTCCCCCTTTTTTTCACATAATTTTCTCTCTTTTTCCCCACCCCACACTTCTCCTTAGATTTTCATATCCCTTTTCACCCACTCAATATCTCAATCGAATCCGAATCCATTGTTATCGGTGTCCCTTAAGTCTACACACCAATAGATATCATTGTTCCACAAGTCTCAAGCAAAACATACGTTTTGACACATGAGGGGTTAATTTAGTGCACTCCGGTACTCCCCGCCCCTCCATACAACCCGATGCTATATATCCCTATGTGTACCACACGCCGCCTCAGCTTTGATAAAGCGCATGCGCGCGAAACATGTTAGCAGGCCGGTCGGCATGACAACCCCCCTCGCTACGGAGCCTTCCACGTGACCAATAGTGACCCGCAACCGTTCGGGCAAGCGAAGCGCTGCGCTCCAAGCCTCTCCAACACACAAGGTGGACGCGCTTACTGCACCTCCGTCCCGGAGCACAGGGAGCAGGATTGACCCTTTTTCTTCCACTCCTCCAGCTCAGTGTGACGGCGCCCCAGCCCTACAGTCCAGCCATTAACAAAAGTGAGTGTCTTTTGGGAACTCTGTTCCAATCATTTATTTACACCTATATACGAACTTCACTGGTTCCCCCTGCCTCTGGGAGATAATCACCCACAATCATTCAATCTACGTGTACAATAGACTACACTAGCAACACAGCCCTGTTTTTACCAACATCTCAAAGTTACGAGTAGAAGTTTCCAGGGTTAATTTATCATCAAGCAACTGTTGTTTTATTGTCGTGATTGACTGATGTAAAGTTTTTAAGATCCCTGGAGGATCAGACGTCTTTTATCGAGTTTTTTTCTTTTTCATTTTAATAAATTGTTTCTATGCTCTTCACATCAGAGTCTCTCTGATGCGCTGTTCTTGTGATGGTTCAATTTCTGCTTTCTTCCACCATGTCCAAAGTGGTCTAGCAGCTGCACATTGAGACTAATTATAGGCCCTCTATGAGACAACAATTAACCTAATATTTGGATAAAGTGTTCTCTACAAAAGGTTTCTTCCATTTGTGCGCCAAGAACTTTTGTTTTTAATATTGAAAAAAAGACACAAGTCAATCTAGTTCAACCAAAAAGAAAATAATAATACAATCCCATATAAACAATCCATCACCCACTGTTGATCCAGAGGAAGGCAAAAAAAAACCAGCAAAGCAGGCTCCAATTTGCTACAGCAGGGGAAAAAAGTCCTTCCTGACCCCCCGAGAGGCAATCAGATTTTCCCTGGATTAACTTTACCTATAAATGTTAGTACCCAGTTATATTATGTACATTTAGGAAAGAATCCAGACCTTTTTTAAAGCAATCTACTGAGCTTGCCAGAACCACCTCTAGAGGGAGCCTATTCCACATTTTCCCAACTCTTACTGTGAAGAAACCTTTCTGTATTTGGAGATTAAATCTTTTTTCCTCTAGACGTAAAAACTCAACACTAAGTTCACTATAAAGACCACCTATGTATTTGTACATGTTGATAATATCCACCCCTTAATCTCCTCAGTTCCTCTAACCTTCCCTCATAGCTAGAACTGCTTTTTCCAGATGAGGTTTTATATTACTAATGATTTTTACAGGGGCAAAATTATATCCATCTTTGGAGTTCATACCTCTCTTAACACAAGAAAGGACTTTGCTCTCTTTGGAAACCGCAGCTTGTCATTGTATGCTATTATTGAGCTTATGATCTACCAAAACCCCCAGATCCTTCTCCACCATTGATTCCCCCAGTTGTACTCCCCCTAGTATGTATGATGCATGCATATTCTTAGTGCACAACTTTACATTTATTAACATTAAACCTCATTTGCCACTCAGTTGCCCAATTAGACAGAGCATTGAGGTTGGCTTGTAAATTGGAGACATTCTGTAAGGTTGTTATTCCACTGCATAGCTTAGTGTCATCTGGAAAGACAGAAATATTACTTTTAATCCCAGACCCTAGATCATTTATAGAGATATTAAAAAGTTTTCTATCCATTTACAAATTGATCTTTACAAGCCTGTAGACTTTACCTTATACATGAGCCGTGTGTGGGGAACTGTGTCAGATGCTTTTGCATAATCCAAGTATACCACATCCACAGCCACCCCTATGTCCAAGGTTTTACTTACCTCCTCATAAAGAAATAAAGAAATCAGGTTTGTTTGACAACTTCTGTCTTTCATGAATACATTCTGTCTGTTGCTTAAAATATTTTTTTCCACCAAGAACTCTTCTTTGTGGTCTTTTATTGAACTCTCCAATATCTTCCCAACTATAGAAGTTAAGCTAACAGGTCTATAGTTACCTGGTAAAGACTTTGATCCCTTTCTAAATACGGGCACCACACTGGCCCCGTGCCAAATCAAATTGGTACCATTCCAGTCATTAACGAGTCCCTAAATATTAGAAACAATGGCTTTGAAATGACTCAATTCTTTTAGGATCCGTGGGTGGATGCCATATGGTCTAGCTGCTTTGTCCACCTTAATTCTGTCTAAATATTTCTGGACCATATCACTTCTGAGCCATTATGGATCATTTGGGCCTGTGTCACTACCACCCTCATTATGCACATGAGCTCCCCCATGCTCATTTGTATACACAGAGCTGAAGAAAGTATTTCATAAATTTGCCTTCTCCGCCCATTCTAGATTATTTTCTAAAGGGCCTACATGCTCAGACCTGACCTTTTTACTATTAATATATTTGAAGACATTTTTTTTTTCCCTACAATCAGTCATTCATTTTGAATTTTTGTGCTCTTGATTTCCCTTTTACATATTCTCTTATATTCTTTGTAGCATTTAAACGATGATAGTGTTCCTTCATTTTTATATTTTTTAAAGGCTCTTTTCTTATTATTTATAGCCATTTTAACTTTAGCCGTGAGCCCCATAGGTTTTATTTTTAGGCTTTTAAACGTATTGCCCATGGGAATATATTTTGCAGTGAGTTTGCATACAGTGGAAAATGTTTGAGTTGAGTGTTTTTATCTTTCCCGTATGTGTTTGTTGCTTACAGCTAACATTAAACGAAATCACGTTATGGTCACTGCTACCCAGATGTTCTTTTATATGAATATTGGTAATAAGCTCTGCATGGTTTGAGATTACAAACATGCAGAGTTGTTGAGTTGTTGAGAAACAAGCAGAGTTGATTGAAGGGAGAGATCAGTGGTCTGCTAAAGCCTACCAGCCCATGTGAGGATAGCCCTCAGGTATAGAGATAACATATAACCAATATAGTCAGGCAAATATAAAACTATATCAAAAAGAAAAATAATAGTATGTAACCATCCACTAATCAAATATTGAAATAATATATGTAGATGTTTACAATTATGGGTGGTAAAAATTAGGCCAGGGCTTGTCCCTAGGGCCCTGGGGATTATTACTTACCCTTTAGATAATACACTGAATGTATAATATTAACAAGAGAAATAGATTGAGATCAAGATAACATTTGGAATGCCTGGACTGAAAGGCCAGCTATCCTCGAGCTACAAAACGTGCAAAAATATGTATGTGTAAGCTGCAATACAGGAGATATAGAAAAGGGGTCAAAATAGCTGAGCTAAATAGCCCAGAAACAGATCAGGCTTACTCTTAGATTGATGCAATAGATAGATTAGGCATCAATCTAAAAGTAAGCCTGATCTTTCTGTGCTTTTTAGTTTAGCTACTTTGACCCCTTTTCTATATGTCCTGTATTGTGGCTTACACATACATATTTTTCCTTTTTTTCATTTTGTAGCTCGAGGATAGCTGGCCTTTTAGTCCAGGCATTCCAAATTTTATCTTGAACTCAATCTATTTCTCTTGTTAACATTATACATTCAGTGTATTATCTAAAGGGTAAGCAATAATCCCCAGGCCCCTTGTCCCTGGCCTAATTTTTACCGCCCATAATTGTAAACATCTATGCATACTATTTCACTATTTGATGGTTACATACTATTAATTTTCTTTTTTATATTGTTTTATATTTGTCTGACTATTTTGGTTATATGCTATCTTTATACCTGATTGCTATCCTCCCATGGGCGGGTAGGCTTTAGCAGACCAGTGATCTCTACCTTCAAATGTTCTTAATATACAAGTCGTAGATCTTTCTACCCCATCTGGGTATAATATCAGAGATTATTACTATTCTTCTTCTATACTACCATACATGAGGCATGTATTAATATCTATATGGATGTATTATGCTATAATATCATGATCTGACCCATACCAATATATGAATAATATGTAATATATGTATATAACTATTTTATTGACTCTTGCCTTCTTTCTTTATAGATTTGTTTTTACTATTATCAATAGGTTCTTCTATTGCTCTATACCTTGTTGGTCCTGAAGAAGTGGTGCACCCGCAAAACGTGGTGACCCATTGAAAGGATTAGTGCACCTACTGCTGTAATGTATCTGTATGCATCTATGTTTGTGCTGCTTCTTTTAAAATGTATGAAATAAAACAATGTTTGTATAGATCATTTTTTTTCTGGTTTCATTTATTTTTACTAGAGTATACACTGAGGTGTATTTAAAGTCCCAAACACATCTTCTACTTTTCCTATTTTACTTACACCGGTATGACACCTCTATATCACTGTTGTTAATTTCTACAAAGTCCTTCCCACAAATCTTTCCCTTTATCTAAATTCAGCATGCTTATAGATGTGCAATTCCATTGGTCAGTACTTTACCAAATATAAAAAAAGACTTACCGCAACAAAACTGAGAGCAATACTGTAATACCAGATACGTAACCTACAGCTCCACGCAGACTTCTGGGAAAAAATAACAAACAAATCCCACAGGCAGCAAATGTGATTTTGGGGGTTGGTTTGTACACAGACTAGATCATAAGGAAGTGACATTTTAATATTTTGGAAGTTGTGAAAATTCGTAGCTGGCTGCAAATTTAAATAGAAAGGTAATTGTATCAGTGCTAAATTATTAAATACCATGTGTAACAATTATACCTTATGCTATATCTTAAAAACTGGAGTTGTTATTTAAAGAGGAGTTCCAGTCTCCTGTGCAAAAATTCAAAGTCAGTCTTAATAAACTGACATTTACCTGTCCCATAGTCCAGCGATGGGCGCATGCCAGACGTTTTTACCTCCTGTTATCTGTCCGTGGTATAGGCATCTTAACTGTGGGCGGCTTCACAGCCAGGTGCCCACTGCGCATGCACGAAGTGCACTGTGCTTTGTGAATGGTCCGCAGTCTTCTGGGATCTGTCACGTGTCCCAGAAGACTTTGGGGACGGAGGGGGAAGAGAACTACCGCTTCTGATTGCCTAGTCAGCTGGAGCAGAAGTCAGACCAAGTAGCTGTCAAAATCAGGAACCCCCCTTCCCAAAAGTGCCATTTCGATTTCGCAAACAGGAACAGGGGAGGAGGCCTTAAAGGGAGAACACATTGATTATTGCTAGTGGCTAGAGCCTCTGGCAATAATTACATGTAAATATCCAACATGCTGGTTGTATCCAAGTAGATCGATGGATTGACATAGGTACAATCAGCCTGCCCATAGATGATTCAAATCTCGGCCAGTCCTGGCTTACGTTGGCTTCAGTGTGCTGAGATGGCTCCAACCAAACCTGAACATTTATTTATGGATGAGGTTTTTTCTTAAATCTTAAAGTGGAACTGAACTGGAAAAATTTAAAACGCTGACAGGTAGGGTTTTTGTGGCAGAAGAGACCCTATTGGTCTCCTCTCTCATAAATGCCTCTCTGTCTGTCAGCGTTGTTGTCCATTATTGACACCCCTCTGTGCCATGATGATATGACCCCCTGCACATGCATGAGGTAGGAGTGAGATCATTATGGTCCAGCCTTTCAAACGGCCTAACAGACTGAACCCGTAAGGAAGTCCAGGAGAAGATGGAAGTGCCTGTGACCAGCGGGATTGCTGACAGCACAATGCTAAAGGGCTTCGGTTGACAGGTAAGTCTGCCATAATGTGCTAATATGTGGCATATACTAGCACATTACAGGGAATATTATAGGCACAATGGACAAATAACCTCCAAAGTAAGGATATATGCCTCATCTTACAATTTAAGTTTAAGGCCTTGCGTTGGCCCTTTTTACTGCTGTATATATACATTTACCAGATACTTCTATACTAGCACATTATGGCATAAAGCTACCAGGGGCTCATTTAATGAAAAAAAATATAGATAGAAGATTTAAATTTTGCTTTAAAGTGGAAATCCGAGCAAACAGCCATATTTATAGATTGCATGCAAATATGTTTATTTATTATAAATATGTATACAATGCCAATAATGTGCATATCACATCAGTCCCCACCCTCAAGAAGCTTACAATCTAAGGTCTCTATCTCACATGCATACATATACTAGTGCCATTTAGGACAGGAGCCAATTAACCTACCAGTTTGTTTTTGGACCGGGGGAGGAAACTCACAGGGAGTACCTGCAATCTCCATGGAGATAGTGTCCTGACCAGGATTTTAAACAGGGACTCTGGTGCCGTAATGTAGATATCCTTAGCCAGCCTTGTGATCCAGCTACTTCTGCCAGTCAGCACCACCAGGTCCTGGACCTTCCTGCAGTGAACAATGCCTGGGTCAGGCCCCCCTTCTCCCCCTCTTTTTTCCATCCCCGTCCCAGCCAGTGATTGGCCAATGAAGGGGAAGTAGTGTACTTATACTCTCTGCTCTTGTAATGGCTGCGGATCACATTTGAGCCCTGGTCCTCTCCCAGTCTGCAGGAGATTACAGAAGATTGTATAAAGATTAAAGTGGGACCTCCCACTTGAATGGCGATAATATTCTGTGTAGATATGCCCCAGATATTGCTCTGTTTGATGCGTTCCATTACCCTCTGCTTATTGTTGGTTATGTTGCTGTACTTTGGAATTTTAGTTTTGTTATGCTGGTCACCTCTTGTATCTGGGATGTATAGGACCATTGATTATTATTGTTTATTATCCTATATTGTACGGCTTTGTGGTTGGAGTCAATAAAGTCTACATAAAAAAAGACAGATTACGGTACATGTGCTAGCTGGAAATTACAATTAATGATGTTTTAATGAACATAGGAGAGAATTAAATGTTTTTAAGATATTCTTGAAGTTAGTTCTGTTTCATCAGAATACCATACCATAGCGAACTGGTTTAAATGATCAACATATGTATGGTTCTAATGCTTTTTTAGATTAAAATGACCAAAAATTGAGTTATGTCACTTTCGCTCCAAAATAAATAGAAGAGTCTGTTTTGTTATTATAGTGTTTTAGGCTAGGTTCACACTATTGCAGTTTTCCAGCGGCCGCGTTTGTGCAGGCACAGCAGCCCGTTAATTTAAATGGGCTTCTTTACCTATGGAAAACACAGGAAAAAGGTCCCTGCACCTTTACCAAAGTCGCAGCCGTAGGAAAACTGCATAATATTATGCATTTCCCATCACAGGAAAATGTGCTGTGGTTTCCAGTGCCTGGGGATGCCATTAAGAAGTAATGGCCCCCCCATGCGTGTCTGCTGACATCAGCGCATTTTTGCTGGTCCAGGAAAGCGTGCAATTTACACACAGTCCCGCACCCACAAAAGTGTGAACCTAGCCTTACAGGGACCTGATGTTTATGATTTGCTAAATAATAAATAAGATCAGGGATAAACTGCAAAAGTACAATGCATACCCACATATGTGGGTGAAGGTGTACTGACATGCACATTTGTGACCCATCAAACTCAATGTTCAATGCGTTCAGTGCCCTCTTAGTTTGCTATGCTGCTTTTGTGTCTTCAGTTTACCAAAGGTCAACAGCAAAGGATATTTTCAAAAAAAGCTAAAAAAATTCATAATAATAAAACAAGCATGCGCCAAGCTTAAAGGTATATTAAAACAAAAATTGTGTACTATGGTATCCTATGAAAAAGACAACTGGTATACAAATACTTGCCATTGGAATCTGTATTCTAAGAATCAGCATGTGGAAATGCATACAATTACGGGTGCTCAAACTTTTGGACATGCACACAAAGTTTTGCACATGTGCAGTACAATATTCCCATCCATTTTTTTTGCAGTCTCCTTTTGTGATATCTGTGCGCACTCGATGCAGTTTTATTCCAGTACAATTTGTGCATTTTAAAAATGCAAATTGTGTTTAGGTAAATAAAAAAATCATTGAGAAAATCACCTTTAAATATTAGGCACATCAAGGCTTGTCTGGGCTATGTAGAGCATATATACTGTATAGCAATCCACCTGTATTAACACATTTTGCACAAATACGATATATGCCTGCGTATGAATGATACATTCCATAGAATTGAGCATTTTGTAATCCTCGCAGTATCAATTCATATGCACATATATAAAGTAGATCAGGCACATAGGGTTATAGCAGTTTGTTAGCAAAGAGAGCTTTGGGCACCTTAAAAATAAAGCAAACTTCCCTTTCTAAAGCGCAAGAATTAAGGTAGTTTTTGTCTGGGGAGCCGTTTACGTTTCATTAGAAAGTGTTTGTCCTGTGCCAAGCCAAAGCATTAGCTATATATAGCAGGAAGGTGAGGGGCCTCTGGGCTCTGCTTAATCAATATTTTAATTAGTAAAATTCCTGTGTGTGATTAGAACCCAACAGTCCTCCATGGAATTTCTACTGTGCCTTCACTGCCACCTGCTGGCTACAGTGGAAAACACATTCAGTCTAAACCTTTCTTCAAACTACAGTAATGTTGGTATATTTATATTGACTAAGAGACTACATTTATCAAGCTCAGAATTGCGTTTTTTTCAATTTAAAATGTTCATGCCATTTTTTTTGTTGTATTTATTACTACATTTCTTCTCTCATAACTGATATGTGAAATCTGATGTCCCCCTTATTACTGATATTTTATCAGGCTTTTTGCAATTGTGATTAAAATTTCCAATGGAATATCTGTATTTATTAAAGTTGTAAATGCAAAATTTATGAGGATTTGGAATTCCGTTTAAAAAAAGGAGTTTATGATAGCGGTAACTATGATTAAACACTTATTTATATTAAATATAATTTAATAATTGTTGGTGTAACACTGTAGAGGAAGTTTCTTTATTGCTGTTTGTATGTAGCAGAATCTATTTTATCTAGTTTGTCATTCCATAATTTATTCAGGCCTAAAAAGAAATGGTTTACATGCTGAAATAGAGTACACCACATTGACTGAGCTATTTTAACACTTTTCCATTATACATCAGTTCAGTATATTGAGGGAGACAGATTGAGGCTGGGTTCACACCATTGCGAATTGGATGCAGCGTCGCCACATCCGATTTGCAATAGCAGGAGATTTTGACCCGCTCTCTATAGAGCCGGTTCACATATCCGCTGCGGCTCTGATGCGAATGTACACAGGAGCCCTGTGCGTCTTTTGGTTAATTTCAGGTCCGAATTCAGCCAAACATTGGGGGTGAAATCGGGCCTGAAACGGTGAACCAGGACACACCAGACTCCTGCTGGGAGCCGCATGCGGCGATGGTGTGAACCCAGTCTTATGCCACATTCACCCCTGCAAATGGGCCTGACACTGATCACAAGAGAACCCCAGCAGAGATTCCAGGCTATTAACTGCAGGGGGCAGCCCCATTCAAAACAAAAGGAGGCTGCCGACTCCCGCAGATACTCATGGCCGCTCGCATGTAATCAGGGAGAGATAAACATCAAATATGTTGGTAAAGAATCTTTACTCCACTAATTATAAAAAAATTCTACTTTTTAACAGCTACCCAAATTCATTTTTGCATTGTCCAGCTAACAGCATTATAATTAAAGTAGATCCAAACCCTAATACAGTAATATTGAGCTTGCTATTGCGCAGTGTATCATAAACAAATGCAAGGCTTATTCATTTAGAAAATACTGTTCCAGAGGAAAGAGGAGAAGATCTGAGAAAAATTATGAATAAGGTTTTTAACCCCGTGTTGGATAAAAGTATTGAAGAAGGCCTGAAGATCGAGATAATCCATCATATCAGAAAACCTAAAAATCTAGCGGAGGACCAGCCTAAAGATATGATTGTGAGATTCCAAAAATATCAAGATAAAGCTGAAATCTGGGAAAAGATGAGGGTAAAACCACCTATAAAATATGAAGGGGCCGACCTTCAAATCTTTACAGATCTGGCGCCAGAAACATTGGTGAGGAGACGACTCCTCAAACCACTACTTGAGCAAAGGTGGAAACAGAACCTCAAGTATAATTGGGGATTTCCAGCATGCCTGATAGGCCAGAAGGATGGAAGATCAACGACATTGAGGTTCCCGGAAGATTTACAGGAATTTTGCAACAAACTAGACTTACAAGTCCCAGTAATTCCAGGATGTTCAGAAGGAGAAAATAGGATACAGCAAGATTGATGAATAGTAGTAAAGGATACGTGATTGTGTGGTGCGGATGAGGGGCAGGGGTGGGAGATGGGGGGAGGGAGGAGAAATAGAGTAAAAATGGGTCTGAGGCCAGCAAATCCTGGGATTACTAGTGCACCCTCGACCCACCTTCTCCAGTCTAGAGATAGCCTGTCGGGGGAGGAGGGAGTGGGGTAGGTGGCAGGGTCAGAGCCTCACCTCAAGATAGGAGAATCGTCGGCTGGAATGAAACTCATACCCACCTATAGTTCTGGGACGAGAAAGGGGCCAAAAGGGGGAGGAGGGAGGGGGGAGACGCACCTTGCAGAGACGAATAATAGTCATCCACAGTAGACAGTAATCTCCCTTAAGAGTTCAACAATCTTAGATAAGTAAGAACCCCGAGACCACCAAAGTAAGTGAGAGATGCATTAGGTGGGGGAAACGATAGAGGACAGAAATAAATTTCATGACATATAATGTCAAAGGTCTAAACTCCCCAGCTAAGAGACATAACATTTTAAATGAACTCCAGCAGTACAGAGCAGAAGTGATGTTTTTACAGGAGACCCATTTATCCCAGGAAACAAATATTAAATTATATTCTAAAGACTTTCCCACTTGGTTTTATGAGGACTCATCAACTAAGAGGGACAAGAGGGTGGCAATCGGGTTTTTGAAAATGATGAGGTTTACGTTGGAGGTTAGGAAAACAGATCTGATGGGATCTTTTGAAGGGTAGATAAGGGGAAAGGACTCTTACTTTGGCAAATGTATATTGCCCTAACAAAAACCCCATAATGTACTTGAAACAGGTCTTGGGAAGGTTAATGGATTTTAAGATGGGGAGGTGATATCAACTGGCGATTTCAATTTCTGTATGGATCCGGCTTTGGGTAGTACGTCCCGGGCACAGGGGACAATTAAGGTTCTGTTGAAAATGATTAAAGCTGTAGTAAACCCGCACATAAAAAAAAAAAAACCCTGCAAGGCAAAGGTATAATGAGCTAGTATGCAGTGCATTGCTCATGATCAAATACTTACCTCAGAACGAAGCCCCCGTATCGGTGCCTGGTCCACGCTGAGGGAGCTGACATCTTGCCCTCGGTGTGTCTTCCGGGTTCACGGCTCCGACTCTGTGAGTGACCGGAGCCACGATGACGTCACTCCTGCGTACGCGCTCAGGAGTTTTCTTCCTGGCAAGGTCTGGCAAGGTCTGGCAACTTATGGGGGGACTGCCCCACAATAAAAAAATATTGGTAGGATGTTTTACAACTAATAAAGGAGATTACCAAGAAAGAAATACCGGAAAGATCCCTGGATATGCTTGTTCCATGGAGTGGACGGTTCGGTTAAACAATATAAAACAACTATAATTCCCGTTCTGATCAATGTAGCCAAAAGTTTTATACTGAAAAAATGTCAAGAAGTGGACAGCCCTAAAATCCAGGATTGGATACTTGGTATAAATGAAATATACTACTTGGAGTGTTTAGACGATAGGTGGAAGGAAGAAGAAGAAGGGGTAGATCGAAAAGATAAATGGGAAGGTTGGAAAATGTTTAAAAAGACGTGGAGATATGTTGTGGTAATAAGTCAATAATAGAAGGGGGTAATAACAGTTAAAACAACTGTCCTCGGAGTTCGCAGTAGGGTGTTGTGGGATGGGGGGGGGGGGGGGGGGAATAAGGATAATGTTATGTATATTAAAGACGTAATTAAACATGTGGTTTTATATGATGACATTTTATAAAATAAAATAAGGAATAAGAAAAAACACAAAAAAAAAACACTGTTTTTAGCTTTTTTAGGCACTGCTGATCTCCTCCAGCCTCTTTGCAGTACCTTAGCAAAAGTGGCAGCTGCATGTCATTGCTTAGACATGGGCTTCCTAGTGGTGACAAAACAGGCCTGCATCAGCTATACCCCTTTCAGTTTACACCAGAAGCACGTGTAAAAGAGAGACAACGTAGAAGAGCAATTGGCAGGCTGGGACAGAGTGTTGTCACCCTATAACAGGAAGTGCCAAAACTGGAGCCTTTATGACTGGATCAACAAATATTATTTCAATGAAATCTGTAGATTTAGAAGATTGAAAATTACGTTTGAAATTACAATAACATGTAAAATATTGTCTGAGATTTTAGTAAATGTGTACATCCACTCTTTTTTTATTTTTTTATTTTTTAACAGCAGGAGTTTACATCTGCTTTAAACATTTATCTTCTTCAGTTTTTTTTTTGTTACCTTTAAAAATCAAATTGAAATGAAGTTTTCACGAAGGGCTCTTGCACACAAGCCTCCTGAGCCCATTCAGTGTAAATGAATCTCTATTTCATCCACTTAGGCAGCCCAGGTGTAGCCGTCTGTCCGTCTATCATTAAAACATGAATGGCTGTACGCCGCTGTACTCAAGTATACGGAGACGCTTTCCTAAACACAAGTACGAAAAAGAGAACATTTTCTATTTTTTGCAAACGCTCATTGGCTGTATGCGTGTTTATGATGCAAGAGCAAACTCAGTGTACAGCCAAACAATAATTTGGGCAGTTGAACTGTTTGTTCTACTGGTACTAAAGAAAAAGAAAACCCCGAATGTAGGTGGGATTTTAAATGACCACCAACACCAAACAGCAATTGGCAGCATATACAAACTTTATTAATAATTACAACGGAAATACAGAATAACGCCAAAAGGGCACATGAATAGACAATGTCTCAATGGCGTGTTTACAAATAAACAAATACATAGATCAGTACGACAAACCAATGAATAAATATTAAAATACTCTTCATATATCACCCACACCCTACGCGTTTCTAGTTGCTGGTATCACAGAACTTTCATCAGGGGTGAAGAGCACAAGACTCGATGACATATTGATATTTGACGATATGGGTATGTCAGCAAGCTGATGCTTCAATGTGTTTAAAGTGCAGGTAAATATTAACCTGCACACTTCCTCCTCCTGGTTTACCCTTTGTGGATGGGACAAGGCACTCTGATGTGCAGTAAGGATATTTGCTATTTTAGCTTGAATTTTCCACAAAAGTGACCTGCGACTTCTGTGCATTTAATCTGTCCCCTATCTATGGACATTCCTTGGGTAAGACGCATCTGGAGGAAGTGTGCAGGTTAATATTTACCTGCACTTTATACACATTGAAGCATCAGCTTTCTGACATACCCATATCGTCAAGCTACACGTATCCGTTGTTGTTCTTCAAGTATATACCCCTTTATAAATGATTTCAGAAATATCAATATGTCATTGAGTCTTGTGCTCTTCACCCCTGATGAAAGTTCTGTGATGCCAGCAACTAGAAACGTGTCGGGTGTGGGTGATATATGAAGAGTGTTTTTAATATTTATTCATTGGTTTGTCATACTGATCTATGCATTTGTTTATTTGTAAACACGCCATTGAGACATTGTCTATTTATGTGCCCTTTTGGCGTTATTCTGTATTTCCATTGTAATTATTAATAAAGTTTGTATATGCTGCCAATTGCTGTTTGGTGTTGGTGGTCATTTAAAATCCCACCTACATTTGGGGGTTTCTTTTTCTTTATAGCTGATTAGGGATGGGACCACCTCACCAAATCTCTTTGACCCATTGTTAGCCCCTCTTTACACTGTTCTACTGGTACTGGAGCTCATTTTGGAAGGAATCTGAATGTGTCCTGGCATTCAACTGCAGAGAATGGCCTCTAATATTCTTGTGTAAGCGGCGGTCTCTCTGCAGAGCTGTAGGTGGGGCCACATACATTCCAACTATGGGTACCATAAGCAGGTGGTGTGAGCTCCACTTTTTGGGGAGAGATAAAGGAACAGTATTTATTGTGGTATACTAACTCAGTTCACCTCATCCTCCCGCTCCCTCTGATCTTGCTAGGTTCTTGTTCAAGAATAGGTCACTGATGGGAATAAGAGAGATGAGTCTAGGCTGCTTTTAAAAAGTTTATTGCTTGAAATGGCAATCACATAAAGGTCATTCCTTCCAGGAGCAATTGTCAGCTTTGGCTATGAAAGGGGTTCCTTTATTGCTGTGCCCTACACTGAGCCCAATTAGGGACAGGGTGTCACGGCATTCCCTACCCAGGGAGTGCCATCTACACCGAGTCTTACATCACTACTTTCCTAGGCCCATGATATCCCATGAGGGCCTAGAGCCCACACAAACTCTGCCTTCTACCCCTCACTTTGCCTATTTAGATTCTGGGAAAGGGCAACATCTAGTGGCAAGGCAGGGGATTACTCCATTCCCTATAAACTGGGATTGAGCATGACCATAAACTTTCATGCCCCCTGTTGAGTCACAGGCTCTCCAATCAGCAGGGAGCATAGGGTTTTTGACTGCAGAGCTTCTGATCTGAAGAGCTACTGAAATCTCTACAGCTGAAAGCATGGGAACAGGCTGATTTCCACCAAAAGAATTTCTAGCACCAGTGAAACAAACTATAAGATCTTACGTTTAGCTGCACCCTGAGTTCAGTTATTTACTTTAAGGGGAAAATTCAGTTTGGCTTCAAATACCTGTCCTTTTCCTTTTTTGACTTTCCTCCACTTTAAACAAAAAAAAAAAAATCTTGCTGATTGCTGTAGAAGATTTGTTAATACATTAAGTCCCAATGTGCACAGAAAATTGGTGTCTAGTATCACCCTACCTTGATTGTAAATGCCACTTATCTGTCCTTAAAAAATATGTCACTTAAAATGCAAAATAAGAGATAATGGAAATTCAAGAGAATCTGTGATCAACTCACTGAAGTCACTGCAGACCTGAAACCAGTTCCAGCATTTGGGCTATTTTCACACTGAAGGAGGTTTTCAGGCGTTTTAGCGCTAGAAATAGTACCTGTAAATTGGACAAAGTGCCACGCATGCTCAGATCAAATTACGAGACCAAAGCTATTGGCTACTAGCCGCAACGTAGTCCCGTCGTAACGAATGAACGTCATCTCGTTCCGAACGATCGGATTTTCCGACAACTTTGTCCGACCGTGTGTATGCAACACCAGTTTCAGACAAAATCCGTCGGAAAAAATCAGACGGATTTTGTTGTCGGAATGTCCGACCGTGTGTACAAGGGATAATGGTAAAGCTGAACTCCAGGCAAACATCTAAATATAAATATGAAATACAAATCTTTTGACAGGTAAAACAGCTCTCATATATGCATTTTTATTCATCCAGTCCTGATATGTACACAGCTCTGCTACACAGCACATCCTTCGAATTAATCCATTAAAAGAGGGGACCTAGTTTTTTTTTTTTTTTTGTAGTTTCACTTTCACTTTCAGGTCTTCCAACCCCACCTGACTGGACAGTGAAAGGAGAAGCAGCAGACCTGATTGACTATTACCTCCTATCAGCATACTACAGCACACCTGATTGACACCTTGTACTGTTTTCCCCCCTCTTTCAATGGTGAAGTACAGTAGAATGTCAGAGTCTGATACCTAGTCAAATTCAAATATTTACACAGCTTGTGTTAAAAAATACATTTATTGATGCTTTCATGATTACATACCGGTAGTTGCATTATGTTGTACCTTTTATGCCTGCCTAAAGTTTAGATTTAAATTTGATTTCAAAGTGAACCTTCCCTCCCAGAAAGCACTTTCCATCTTTTCAACACACAATCTTAAAAGACAATTTATATGGTTTACAGATTTTTCTTGCTTCAGTTCCCATCCAATCTCAATTTTCTCCTAGGTAGGAATGTTGTGTACCCCACTCCAGGGGCCTCCTCCTATCCTAGGAGACAGCTACTGGAGGAAAGCAGACTTGGCTTCATGTCATCGGAGATCACTTGCAAGAACCTGGAAGAGACAGTTGGACCCTGATGATGTCAGGAAGGAAGATGCTGATGTAGAACCGGGTCCTAAGATAGGGTTGCCACCTGTCCAAGATTCACCCGGACAGTTTGGGTTTGGAATCATTTGTCCGTGTTTCAAACTGCCTGAAACCCAGACACATTATTCAGACTGGGCTATGGCTTCCCAGCGGGGTTGCTGGTTGCAGTTGTCGAAAGCCGACAGTGTCTGTTACACTCTCTTTCACTCTTTCACACTGCACAAAGCCAGCACTAACAACCCCCCCCCCCCCAACACACACACGGGAGAGAAGAGAGGGCTCGAGGCTCGATCTACTACTCTTCCTCCTGCTCCTAACCCTCTGTGTCTGCCCACACTCCAATCCCTGACACTGTGCCTCAGAAAAGGAAAGTGGGGGCCGGAAATTTGAAGTCCAGCAGCCTCGGATACATCTGGATGAGAAGTGCTGACTGCCAAGGGGTGAGTGAGCTCACCATCCATCCCTGTCTGTGACTGAAGTCTCCCCCCTTCTCTCTCCTGCCTCTGAATGAGTACACTAAATAAAATCAGGGTTCTCAGAGCACCCCTTACATCAGAGTTCCCCTTTACACCAGAAGCCACAGTGTTTCCCCTACATCAAAGTCCTCTCCAGTGTTTCCCCTTAAATCAGAGTTCCCATAACATCCCTTATGTTAAGAGTCCACAGAGTTCACCCTTACATCAGAGTATGCAGAGTCCCCCCTTACAGTGTAAGATAACTGTAAGATAAAGTGGATTCAGATGTAAAAGGGGAACTCTGTGGACTCTGATGTAAAGGAGGACTCTTGTAATTAACTTCATATGATTAGAAATGTTACTTAATTGCAAAATATATATATAGTTTATACTATGAAAAAAATAAAAAATTCTGTGCACCGCTAAAGTTTTCGGTTTGACTTGAAGAAAAGGTGGCAACCCTATCCTAAGAGGGGGTTAAAAGCAATATTAACCCTTGGGGAGGATGTGGAGTGAAGTTCCTCTTTAATCCATGTCTACTAATCTACTAATTGTGCTGTAACTGACCCAATTTGTTAAATGGAAACAACTAATCTAGATTTTTATACATTTCCATTTGAGTTAATGCATTTCATGTTTTGAAACCCTTTTCTGTGAGTTTTTTGCCAAATATTTGAATTGTGCTCATGTGCAGGAACCAAAGCTGGCTATCCCCCAGCCTTCCCTATGCTTGCAATAAGATCCTAATATCAATAATGAGAAGATCATCACATGTGGACAGTTGGAAAAGAAAAGGTATTTCAGTGAATGACAAAACCAGTAGTTCTATAATTCCATAGCCATACCTTACAACTTTTTGAGATGGAAACGAGGTATACCAATTACTATTAGCAAAAGTATGTAGGCATAGGACACAAAAAAAAGATTACTTGAACCCCCAAGTGCTTTTTTTAACCACTACTATTCCTTTATACTGGCTTTTGAAATTTACAAATGCAGCAATTTCGACATTGGATGAAAGGTTGTTAATAAAACATGCATTTTATATATAATTATATAGATCAGACCAAAATGAGGAGGAGAGAGGGGCAAAGGGACTGTGTTCCAAATCAGGGACAGTGCCTCGAAATCAGGGACAGTTGGGAGCTCATTAGCCCCAACGGTCCCTCTTTTGAGACCAAATCCCTCTGTTCCTCATGCTGTCTCAGTTGTCCCTCTTTTTTGGTCAGCTGTATACATCTCTATAAAAAAATGTACAATTTTATGCTATGATTTTTACTTTTTAGCCAACCACTATATTACTGCATTTGATAATTTGAAAAGCCAATAAAAAAAAGGGAAAAAAGAGGTGAAAAAGTACTACATACTGGGGTTGATTTACTAAAACTGGAGAGTGAAAAATCTGGTGCAGCTCTGCATAGAAACAAATCAGCTTCCAGGTTTTAGTGTCAAAGCTTAAAGCGGAGGTCCACCCTAAAATGGACCTTTCGCTCATCGGATTCCTCCCCCCCTCCGGCGCCACAATTGGCACCTTTCAGGGGGGAGGGGGGTGCAGTTACCTGGATAATCCAGGTAACTGCACCCACTTCCGGGCTAGCTCTCTGCGGAAAGGGGCGTACATTACGCCCCTTTCCGCAAGTGCCCGCCCCCTTCCGCAAGTGCCCCGCTGCCTGCTGGGAAACACACAGATCCCAGAGGCAGCGGGGACCGTCCTCATAGCGCAGCGCGGCTCGCGCATGCGCAGTAGGGAACCGGGAAATGAAGCCGAAAGGCTCCATTTCCTGATTCCCATACCCAAGATGGCGGCGGCAGCACTCGAGTGTCGATCTAGAGATCGGCTTCGGGTGCCGACATCGCGGGCGCGCTGGACAGGTAAGTGTCACTATTTTAAAAGTCAGCAGCTGCAGTATTTGTAGCTGCTGACTTTAAAAAAAAAAAAAAAAACGCGGAGTCCCGGCGGACTCCCGCTTTAATTGAACAAGCTGAAGTCAGAGGCTGGGTTCACACTGGTACGACATACGATCCAACTTTGGAAGCACATGTTGCATGACGTGTGTAAATGAATGATTCCCTATGAAACCCATCTTAACTGGTCTGACACAAGTCGTTCTGACTTTGAAATAGGTTCTTGCACTACTTTGGTCCTACTTCAGCCCAGTGAATATCATTGAAGTCAGATCAAAGTAGGATCCTTGTCCTAATCGTCCGACTTGTGACATCCGACATGGTGATTACAGCAGCAGTAAAAGGAATTTATGTCACACTGGGATTGTTTTTGTTGGTCAAAAGACAAGTCCTTCTATCTCAAAGTTGGAGCAAAATCTTATCTTGTTCATTCAAGTCAGATAGAAATAGGACTGAGGCCGGGTTCACACTGGTACGACAAGACAGTCGTACCACTTTGGACTTGACTTTGCCCTGCGAATTGATCCCTGACAATACCAGGCACTGTGTCCTGGTATGAATCTTTAGGGGGAACTCCACGCACAATGTAAAAAAAAAACAGCATTGGTTCCCCCTCTAAGAGCATACCAGGCCCTTCAATCTGGTATGGATTTTCAGGGGAACCCCCACGCTGAAAAAATGGCATTGGGGTCCCCCCAAAACTAGATTGTAAGCTCTAACGAGCAGGGCCCTCTGATCCCTCCTGTATTGATTTGTATTGTAAGTGTACTGTCTGCCCTCATATTGTAAAGCGCTGCGCAAACTGTTGGCTCTATATAAATCCTGAATAATAATAATAATAATAATAATAATACCAGACCCTTATCCAAGTACATAGCCTGGCAGGTCTGCAAAGGAGGTGGCAACGAGCGAGCGCCCCCCCCGCCCATGAAGCATACCAGGCCGTATGCCCTCAACATGGGGTAGGTGGGTGCTTTGTGGCAGGGGGGCCCTGCGACCCCCACCCCAAAGCACCTTGTCCCTATGTTGATGAGGAAAAAGAGCCTCTTCCCCCGACAATCCTGGCCGTTGGTTGTCGGGGGTCTGCGGGAGGGGGGCTTATCGGAATCTGGAAGCCCCCTTTGACAAGGGGGCCCCCAGATTCTGGCTCCGCACCCTATGTGAACGAGTATGGGGTACATTGTACCCCTACCCATTCACCTAAAAAAAAAAGTAAAAAATTAAACACATTACACATGTTTTTAAAGTAATTTATTAAGGCAGCTCCGTCATCTCCGTCTCTTATGATCTCTTCTCCCCCCTCTACTGACGTCTTCTGCCTCTTCCCGTCCTTCTCCCCTCTCCAGGTCTTCTCCGCTCTCCGCTGATGTCTTCTAGTCCTCTTTTTCTCCCTCTGTCTCGCTCATCCCTACCCCCTTTCCTGACCTGCTGGGCTGTGTACTCAGATAAGGGTCTGGTATGGATTTTGGGTGGGACCCCAATGCCGTATTTTCGGTGTATGGGTTCCCCTGGAAATCCATACCAGACCGAAGGGCCTGGTATGCTCTTGGAGGGGGAACCCATGCCGTATTTTTTTTTTTACATTGTGCGTGGAGTTCCCCCTAAAGAGTCATACCAGATACAGTGCCTGGTATTGTCTGGGATCAAAGTTGGATCCCTGTTCATTGAAGTCGGAGGCAAAGTCGGATCCAATGTGGTACGACTGTCATGTCATGCCAGAATGAACCCGGCCTCAATTGGGACCATGTAGGACCGATGCTGCAGGGCAAAGTAGGATGACAGTCGTACAACAGTCCTGTGGTACCAGTGTGAACCCAGCCTAAAGCTGATTGGCTACCATGCAAAGCTGCACCAGATTTTGCGCACTCCAGTTTTAGCAAATCAACCCCACTGTGTACTACAAGGTGTTCCTCTTTATCATTTAAAAAAATTGGGAGATATGTAATTCTTCCAATGTGAAAAAAGTTAGAACAATACATTGTTCACAATCTTATTATATTTACATCAAATACATAAAAGTAGAGCTTGTGCTTTGTGAAATATTAGTGATAGCGGTAAATTACACATTTATCATATAGCACCAAAAATATATGCAGCACTTTACATATACTGTACATTCACATCAGTCGCTGCCCTCAGAGAGCTAACAATCTAAGGTACCTACTCACATACATACTAGAAGCCATTTAGAAAGGAACCCATTAACATACCGTGTCTTTTGGTGGGCTAGGAAAAGCACACACAAGCACAGTAAGAATATACAAACCTTGAGATTTGAACCAGGGGGCCCGAGCGTTGCAAGGCAGAAGATAGTCACTATGCCACTTTTATATCTTGGAAAGAAGAACGAAATGGCTGCACATCCAGAACTTCTGATTGCCTTTTATTTTGTTTCACAAAGATAACACCAAAGACACCAAGCTGTGGTCACGTAGACATGTTTCACACATACATCTTGTAATCATTACTAATGAATCATAATGATTAAGCACAAGATGTATGTGTGAAACGCTTACGTGACCACAGTTTGGTGTCTTTGGTATTATCTTTGTTAAACAAAATAAAAGGCAATCGGAAGTTCTGGATGTGCAGCCATTTCTTTCTTCTTTCCACGTTTCCCACGACGGGGCTAGCACTCTGCAAGATACTCCAATCAGCCTTATCTTTATACACCTGCAGCAGCAGTTCATTTTCTTGTATACTAAGTTTACATCTGCTGTTGGGAAGGGGGTGGTTGAACCAGAAATGGCTGTATGCTTGCCGCAGCCTTCATGCTTTTGGGCATGGCAAGTATTATACCCCCTGTTGTCTTCGGCAGGCAGTACCACCTGTCAAGTGCAACCCATTCAACTAAAGGGGGCTGTGCCACAACTGGCTTTTATAGGTTAAAAGAGGCAGTGAGCAGGCAACATATTGCCTCCTCACCGAGGGCAATGAGCCCTTACAATTTTTATTTCCCCTGTATAACATTTAAAAATTACTGTAAAAATTTTAGAAGCAGGAAACCCAAAGATCTTAAAAAAGAAGTAAAAAAGTAGAAATGTATGATAAATTAGAGCAGGCAGCCACTCTGCTCGGTGATAAGCAGCAGATAGTTTTTTATGACTGGTGGGACTGGTAATAAAGGAATGAAAAGGTAACACTGACTGCCAAAATGTTTTCGCAGCGTAAATCGGCACAAGTGCTGCAGGGAACGTACACTTCCAGACAGATTGAAGAACGCTGTGTAGAAGGCGTGGTGCGTCTAGAGAAAGAGAGAGACAACATGGAAACTGAATTAGTTTCATAGTTTCATAGTTAGTAAGGTTGAATAAAGACACCAGTCCATCCAGTTCAACCTGAGTGAGAGTCTACCCCTATCCCTGTACATTGCACACTCACATTGGTCCCTACTCTCAAGGAGCTCACAATCTAAGGTCCCCATTCATATACTAAGGCCATTTTTGGACAGAAGCCAATTAACCTACCTGCATGTCTTTGGAGTGTGGGAGGAAACCAGAGTACCCGGAGGAAACCCACGCAGGCACAGGGAGAACATGCAAACTCCAGGCAGGAAGTGTCGTGGTTGGGATTTGAACCAGCGACCCTTTTTACTGCTAGGTGAGAGTGCTGACCACTACACCACTGTGCCGCCCCTGAGACATATGTCTTACTTTCGGGGAAACACTGGGGTATTGCCGCCTCCAGTGGCGTACTAAGAGTGGGGCCAGGCCAGCGCCAGGCCAGCGCCCTCCCCCTCCGACTGAAGAGACAGCGCCGTTCTGATCAGTCTCAGGCAGCGGCTGTCACTCACAGCCGAGCAGAGTGAAGCCGCCTCCCCCTCCTCTTGTATGGCTACACAGTGCTGTCCATGAAGGAGAAGGAGGGGGAGGCGGCTTCACTGAAGCCGCCTCCCCCTCCTCCTCCTCCTCCATACACAGCACTGTGTAGCCATACAAGAGGAGGGGGAGGTGGTTTCACTCTGCTCGGCTGTGAGTGACAGCCGCTGCCCGAGACTGATCAGAACGGCGCGACGCAACCACAGAGAAGGGGATTATTGCGCCAGGTCCCGGATCACTGCCGACAGGTGTCACTGGCTCTGTGTCCTCCCGGTACAGGTCAGTGCTGGTCATACAGAGAGAGACCAAGGAGGGGGAGGGGGAGGGGGGGTGTGAAGAGATTCTCTGCAGCTCTTATTATGTAACCGCAAGATGCAGCTGAGGAGGACTACAAGTCCCAACATACTGGGCTGTGTGGGCTTACAGTTCTCCTCTGCTGAGCATAGCAGCTTTGTATGCTTGGACGTGTAGTCCTCCATAGTGCAGCCTTGCATGCTGGGACTTGTAGGCCTCCTCTGTAGTACAGTGCAGCCTTGCATGCTGGGACTTGTAGTCCTCTGTAATGCAGTGCAGCCTTGCTTGCTGGGACTTGTAGTCCTCTTCTGTAGCGCAGTGCAGCTCTGCATGCTGGGATTTTTTCCAATATAAGACATACCCCGAAAGTAAGACATAGTGGGGCTTTTGGGAATAAAAAGAAAGTAAGACACTGTCTTACTTTCGGGGAAACACGGTAGTAATCACACAATCATGAAATGCTGTACTCAAATGAAATTTATATAATTTTTTTTTATATTTTTTTGGTGGTATTTGATCACCACTGGGTTTTTTATTTTTAATTATATAAATGAAAAAAGAGAGAAAAGTTTGAAAAACAATATTTTCTACGTTCTGCTACAAAACATCCAATTAAAAAAATAAAATTGCTTCATAAATTTAGGCCAATGTGTATTCTGCTACATGACTTGGGGAAAAAAAAAAAAAAAAGGATAAGTGTACATTGATTGGTTTGCATACCTCCCAACCTTTTGAGATGGGAATGAGGAACACCTATCAGCAAGAGTATGCAGGAATAGGACACACCCCTTGCCACGCCCCCTTAAAGAAGAATTGTACAAAAAAACAAGATTGGTTAAACCCACAAGTGCTTTTTTAACCACTACTATTCCTCTTATATTGGCTTTTGGAATTTACAAATGCAGCAATTTAAAAATCAGATTAGGTTTAGCGCTGGAAAACACTTTTTGATAGATAAAAAGTACATTTTATATACATCTATACAGAGCAGACCGAAATTGCTCAAAATCAGGGACAGTCTCTCAAAATCAGGGACAGCTGGGAGCTATGAGTTGTGTGAAAGTTAGAGTGTCTTCAAATTATGGCATATATACTGGAATTTTCTTCTTTTTATACTACTAATGGTGGTGATCAGCGACTTATAGTGGGACTGTGATAGTGCGGCAAGCAATCTGACACTAACTGATGCTGGGTGGGAACTGACTAACTGCCACTGACATCACCAGTGACACTAATACAGCGATCAGCGATAATGCTGTACACTGTCACTGTACAAATGACACTGGCTGGGAAGGGGTTAACATCTAGGGAGATCAAAGGGTTAACAAATGTTAATGTGTGTAATGTGTGCTGAATTTTACTAAATATCTCTTTGTTTATTTGCATGGATCAGAAACAAAGAGATTGTACCCTCTGTACAAGGCTCTGGGCTGTGATTGGACACAACCGATCAACTGGTCCCAGCCATGAATCGTTGGTCAGGATCTGCTGCCAAAATCCTGCTGTGCCTAATTACAGCGGGTGTCGGCAAGGGGCCACGCATATGCACACCCTATACCTGGAAGAGGCCAGGGACATACATTCTGGTGTCCGTTTATGAAGCAGTGAACAAAAATTTCACTGCTTCATTCTCCGGCATTCTCAGAGGAGATCGTTCTCCTCTGGATGCCAGTTCATGAAACAGTGGAGAACGGCCCCTGATAATGAAATCTTTACGAGATTACAGTATCAGAAATTCACAGAAAAACTGAGATGCCAGTTTATTAAGCAGTGATAAATTATACTGCTCAATACACAGACAGATGGCATGGTTAATGCTAATAAAATAAAGAGTCCTGATATACACACACGTTTTATATATTATATATATATATATATATACACACACATAAATAAATATGACAAGGGACATGGTTACTGTCTTGGGGATTCTGATCGAGGTAGAAGGAAGTTAATAATCTTCCTGCTTCCCCCTCAGTTCCCCCGGGATTCTCTCTTCATTCCTTGATTCTCTGAGCTGGTGAATCGGGGAGGGTGAATTCTGAGTGCGGAGATCGCAGCTTCATAAACTGTCAGTTTCTGTGTAAATCAATGAGGATTCTCAGTGTGTGGAGATCTTGGGATCACCGCTGTTCACTGCTGCATAAACGGACACCTCTGGGTGGTCCGGAAGAGGTTAATGAAACAAATGCATGTGTGTTAACACGCTGAAAAAAGTAGCCATTTCCTGACTTGTACATTGGTTTTTGGCATTGAGATGGCAATGCTGTATGAGTTAGGTGCAGAGTTTGTAAACAAAACAAAGTAGAACAAAACTTTTCCTAAACTTAAAAGAGAAGTGTCGGTTCTCCCCCCCCCCCCCCCCCCCATTCATACTTACCTAGTTGGATATAGCATCAGTCTGATGCTGCATCTGTCCCCCGGCACCTCTACACTGAAAGCCAAGCGATTGAACAGAGCAGTTTTTCAGAGCTCCGCGAGCAAAGAGCTGCAGACTGTGAGTCACAGCTCTCTGCTCATCTCCCTCTGTGCTCATTGGAGTGCTGAGCTGTGGAGGGGTGGGGAGCGGCCGTCTCAGGCTCTCAGCAGCTCACAGAGAGGTGTCAGTTCCAGATTTTATTGTTGTGATGACGCGGTTCCTGGACTGATTCCTGTGATGTCAGCAGAGAGCAGACTTCAGACCAGTCTCTGCTGAAAACGGGCCACAGAAGTGCAAAACGAATTGCACTCCTGTGATCCATAGGAGAAGCCCAGCCAAACGAGCTTTGGCTGGACTTCTCCTTTAACCACTTGCCGACCTGCTCACGTACATTTACTGCAGCAGGTCAGCTCTCATGCATGAACCTATGTTCGCACGATCAGTGTGTACAGAGGCAGAAACTGGAACTGCCTTTGTAAACAAGGCAATTCCCTGTTCTGCCTAATGACATTTCAGAGATCTTCTGTTCCCAATGATCGAGAACAGTGATGTCTGTCATGTCCCTGGTAGCCCATCCCTCCTACAATTGGAACACACACAGGGAACACACTTAACCACTTGATCGCCCCCTAGTGTTAACCCGCTCCCAGCCAGTGTCATTTCTACATTGATCAGTTGATTTTTATAGCACTGATCAATGTAATAATGTCACTGGTCCCCAAAAAGTGTAATTTGGGGTCAGATTTGTCCGCTGCAATTTGGCAGTATCGCTAAAAGTCGCAGATCGCCGCCATTACTAGTAAAAACAATAAAAAAAAAAAGTTAATAAAGTCCCTAAATCTATCTCATAGTTCATAGATGCAATAACTTTTGCGCGAATCAATCAATATGCGCCAAAAACATGTAGAAGAATATATATTGGCCTAAACTAATGAATACATTTTTTTTTTTTTATATATATATTTTTCTTATATGTATTATTGCTAAAAGTAAAAAAAAATATATTTTTTTTAAATTGTGGGTCTTTTTGTTGGGAAAAAAGGACGTCAATTTTATTTGAGTACAACATCACGCGACCGCGCAATTGGCAGTTAAAGCGGCGCAGTGCCGTATCGCAAAAAATGCCCTGGTCATTAAGGGGGTCCTTCCCTTAATGCCCAGGCCATTTTTTAACCACTTCAGCCCCTCAAAACTTTATTAAAACTTTTTTTAATTTTGAATAGAGTGGAGATGGATTAGAACACTTGTATTTTTTATTGCAGTCTATAGGGAGCTTCACACTCTCTATTTGTCCTGTTTACCATTATCATTGAAATTGAAAGAAAAAAAAAAATCCCAAATTTTGGATTGTCCCCAGAAAAGTGGGGACATTTGTTCTAGTGACCTTGTGGTTCCGAATGAATTCCCTTAATTTACAGAGATTTCCTCTCACTTCCTGTTTGGCTTTGGGACAGGAAGTGAAGGGAAATCTCCACAATGGGACAAAGATGGCGGGAAAAATACTTGACAGGGGTTATAATCCTCCCTTACTCTATCCAAAAGGAAACAAAAAGTTTTGCCTATAGTTTTACTTAAAGTGAACCGTCACCCTCACATGCTTGACAAAGGGGCCCTGCGTGGCTCTGAAACGTTGCACTTGTACCTTTGTGACGTGAGCTCTCTGGAATGAAAGTTATGGAAAACATCAGCTTCCCAATGATGTCACGCAAGAAGATGGCATCACAGGACCAAGAAAGGGGCAGAAGAGGAGAGGATCTCAGGAAGATAATGCTGGACCCTCTGGCCGGATGAGTATCTTAACTGTGTAGGTAAGCAGGGGTTAAAAAACATTGGGGGAGGGAGTGAAGATCCGCTTTAACTCAAAATGTATCTCTAGGGAATTTTATTTTTGGATGGAGTGGGGAAAGGTAGACATTCTGTCAAGTTTTATTGTTGTCTGGGGGGAGATTCTCCCCTATATTTGTCCTGGTGACCATTGTCAGCAATACAGAAAGTGATGGGAAATACGAAATCTCCCAATGGGGACACGTGTTCTGCAGACCAGCAGGCTGATCGGAAAAAAAATATGAACAGATTCCCCCACCTACACAAGGTGGAGGGGAGAATCCTCCCTGCTGTGCTCTTGCATTCTGACAGCGAGACTCCTCCGTTGTCAGAATACACTGATCAGCAGCTGCAACCGCTGATCAAGAAAAAATTTACAAGTTTATTTGACAACAGTCAATCTTTAGAGCATGGGAGTCCACACATGGATCGAAATTAGGTTCCCTGCTGAACCAGACAAATTTCGAACCATCTATGTCCAGCCTAATGTCCTGTACACAGAAATTCCGATGGAAAAAATCTGATCGGATTATGTTGTCGGACAATCGTGTGTGGGCTCTATCGGACTTTTTCTGTCAGATTTTCCAACGCACAAAGTTTGAGAGAAGGATCTAAAATTTTCCGACAACAAAATCCGAAAGCATAAATTACGATTGTGTGTAGACAATTCCGACGGACAAAGTGCCACGCATGCTCGGAATAAACTAAAAAACAAAAGCTATTGGCTCCTGGCCCTATTATAGTCCAGACGTACGTGTTTGATGTCAGTTCATTCAGAACGATCGGATTTTCCGACAAATTTGTGCGACTGTGTGTATGCAACACAAGTTTCGGACAAAATCTGTTTTGTGGTCGGAATGTCCCACTGTGTGTACAGGGCATAAGAGGAAAATTCCCTTTATTTTGGAAGCCTTACACTAACTTACTGTTTCGTCTTTGGGACAGAAAGTAAAGGGAAATTTTCCCAATAGTACATAGACAACAAAAAAAAGGCTGTGAACTTAACACCCCCCCCCCCCCACTCTAACCAAAATGAAAAAAGTTTAGGGTTTACATACACTTTAATCATTTGGCTAACCCTACCACATAACATAAAACCTTCTCATTTAAACCTTAAAGCTTAAACTATTCCCTAAAATAACCCTTTACATCTAGCATGCCCTTAAGGTTCATCATACACATTACAATCCGAGCTGACGATCTTTGTTCAATAAACTTTAGATTTACCAAAACTCGTATCTAATCGGGCAGGCACTTGCACTACATGATTGTTGGAAGATTCAAATAGATTGTACAATGAGACTGTAACATGCGTGTTGAGATTAAAACAAAGCAAAACTAAAGCTGTACTCACCTTTCATCCAACGGTCCCTGTCCCTCACCAGCACCAGCATCTTTATCTATGTGCTGTTTTTTGCCCATCTTCATTGGCCTGTGTTGGATGACATCATTGCTACACATGTGCAGTAGACTGTTATTCCGGCACACAGGGACCAGGCCTGTAAACTGAGCTGCACATGTGAAGCCCAGTTTACATGCCAGGCATTGCTGAGAGTAGGCAGGTAGGTACATTTTATTGCAAAGGACACATTGCATGCCTCTTCTGTAATAAAAAACCTGACTGCTTACAGTGAAACTTTAATTCCGCTTTAAGGCCAGCCATAAACGGTTGGAATCTCAGCCAGTTCAGCAGGGAGATTCAAACCATGTATGAGCAGGCTGAATTACCAAGTCGATCGACTAATCAACTGGCTACAACCAGCCTGATGGATTTTACATACAATGGCTGGTATAGCCGCTAGTAGCAATAGTAATTTTCTTCTCTCCGTGGGGACAGCTCGGCTCTGCGGGAGGGAGTCCCCTGTCAATACTGTGCCTAAGCTCAATTTGGGCACTAGAGGGAGCTGTTAATAGGCAATGCTATAACTTTGCTTGGTACTTAACAGTTGAGATAAGATATCAGGCACACACACAGAGGACACTCTTGTCAATCAGTCGGTCAACTTGATTGTGAAAAGAAGCAGTAAAGCACAATGAATTTGTAGCACTGGCAAGCAGAAAACAGAGCCTGAGTATGTAATGAGTTAACTTGGCTGCCCCCATATACATACTGTATATGCTCAGACGTTATGCAGGAGGTACCTGTGCACCCCATCAAATAGTGGACTGAGACAGTGGGTAAGGAGAAAACGTATGAAACTTTCATTTAAATAAATGTGAGCCACATTGGCCAGGGTGGTATGATTTATACATTAAAGAGCCTCACCTGGAAGACATCGTCTGGAATATCTTTTCTCCATTTGCTGTAGATTTGTAGGCTTAAGTATGAATTGTAGAGCAGAGAAATGACATTGGGGAGTCCAGAACAGCATTGCAGCACCTGTCCAACACAAATTAATATTATGTCATTGATATGACTGACATACAAATGGCCTGCCAATATCTGCCATGGTGCCATATAGTGCAGTGTATGGGTCATAGATTTATTGTCTTGAGTATGAAAGCATACAAGCTGGAAATATAACCACTGTAAGTATACAGTATACAGTGGTGTGAAAAAGTGTTTGCCCCCTTCCTCATTTCCTGTTCCTTTGCATGTTTGTCACACTTAAGTGTTTCGGAACATCAAACCAATTTAAACAATAGTCAAGGACAACACAAATAAACACAAAATGCAATTTGTAAATGAAGGTGTTTATTATTAAAGGTGAAAAAAAATACAAACCATCATGGCCCTGTGTGAAAAAGTGATTGCCCCCCTTGTTAAAACATACTATAACTGTGGTTGTCCACACCTGAGTTCAATTTCTCTAGCCACACCCAGGCCTGATTATTGCCACACCTGTTCACAATCAAGGCATCACTTAAATAGGAGCTGCTTGACACAGTAAGGACCACCAGAAGATCCTTAAAAGCTACACATCATGCCGAGACCCAAAGAAATTCAGGAACAATTGAGAAAGAAAGTAATTGAGATCTATCAGTCTGGAAAGGGTTATAAAGCCATTTCCAAAGCTTTGGGAATCCAGCGAACCACAGTGAGAGACATTATCCACAAATGGCGAAGACATGGAACAGTGGTGAACCTTCCCAGGAGTGGCCGGCCGCCCAAAATTACCCCAAGAGCGCAGCGACGACTCATCCAAGAGGTCACAAAAGACCCCACAACAATGTCCAAGGAACTGCAGGCCTCACTTGCCTCAGTTAAGGTCAGCGTTCATGCCTCCACCATCAGGAAAAGACTGGGCAAAAATGGCCTGCATGGCAGAGTTCCAAGGAGAAAACCACTGCTGAGCAAAAAGAACATCAAAGCTCGTGTTAATTTCTCCACAACACATCTTGATGATCCCCAAGACTTTTGGGACAACATTCTGTGGACCGATGAGACAAAAGTGGAACTCTTTGGAAGGTGTGTGTCCAAGTATATCTGGCGTAGAAGGAACACTGCATTTCATAAAAAGAACATTATACCAACAGTAAAATATGGTGGTGGTAGTGTGATGGTCTGGGGCTGTTTTGCTGCTTCAGGACCTGGAAGACTTGCCGTGATAAAAGGAACTATGAATTCTGCTGTCTACCAAGAGATCCTGAAGGAGAATGTCCGACCATCTGTTCGTGTACTGAAGCTGAAACGAACTTGGGTTCTGCAGCAGGACAATGATCCTAAACACACCAGCAAGTCCACCACCGAATGGCTGAAGAAAAACAAAATGAAGACTTTGGAGTGGCCTAGCCAAAGTCCTGACCTGAATCCTTTTGAGATGTTGTGGTATGACCTTAAAAAGGCCGTTCATGCTCGAAAACCCTCTAATGTAACTGAATTAGGACAATTCTGCAAAGATGAGTGGGCCAAAATTCCTCCAGGACGCTGTAAAAGCCTCATTGCAGGTTATCGCAAACGCTTGGTTGCAGTTGTTGCTGCTAAGGGTGGCCCAACCAGTTATTAGGTTTAGGGGGCAATCACTTTTTCACACAGGGCCATGATGGTTTGGATTTTTTTTCACCTTTAATAATAAACACCTTCATTTACAAATTGCATTTTGTGTTTACTTGTGTTGTCCTTGACTATTGTTTAAATTGGTTTGATGTTCCGAAACACTTAAGTGTGACAAACATGCAAAGGAACAGGAAATGAGGAAGGGGGCAAACACTTTTTCACACCACTGTATGTCTTGAAATATAGGGGCTGTCATTGCTGGACTCCTGCAAATGCTGGTTGGCTGTGTCTGGCCTATCTGAGTCACTGACCCAAAACAAACATGAACCAAAAAGTCTGAGACAATCCATGGTTCAAAGAGTAATGCTGCCAAAGCATTAGGATAGCAGCCAGGCAATAGTTGAAACAGAGCAGTCACTATACTAGAATTTCAGTGAAAACATTATTTTTTATTTTTTATTGTGCAAGCAATCAAATCACACCTTCATCTGGATACATGCTCCGAGGTCGAATTCATGTGTAGTACCAGGGGTCAAGTCCTGGGGAAAAAAGTGTGGGAACTCTCACCCAAGATCCAGTCCCCCACCAAAAAAAAAAAATGATACGCTCATATGCACGAACGCTTTAAAAGTGGTATTTTTCATCCAATTTTCGTATTGTGTGTGTATGAAGCTTAACTGTTAGTACATAAAAAAAAAAACAATCCTCAATAAACATAAATACGGTAATTCTCTGAATAATCAGCATTCATTCAATTGTGCTTCCATGCAAATGTGAACATCATGTTCTGATCTTTATTGGGGAATGTTATTTTGTATATAGAGTGTTTATGTGGTGAGTTTACACTTTTCTTTGAACAGAGTTTGGATAACACAGGGTTAAACGGAAAGGTCAAAAATTAACTGCACATTATCTGGACAGAATGCTTGGGGAGATAGTGATGTGTTCCTGCTTAGGAGATGTATGCTAGCTTGGGGGGCTGCAAACTCTGTAGAGCTTCAACACACACTCGCTGCTATTCCAACCCTTCACATATTTCCACATAAACTTCCCTCCTGGCATTAAACTTTGCCAGGTATTGTGCTCAGCTTACCACCCCAAACTGATGTTCCTCCCTCAGCTCACCTCTCTCCCTGCATGTCCTGTGAGCAGAATAGCTGTGCTCCTCCTCTGGGTTCACTCATCATATGGCACTGAAGATAGAGGAGGGGGAGATTCAGCGGGACACACAGAGCAGGTATGCAGGAGACGGGTGGGGATGAGGAGACAGAAAATCAGGAGGGGCTGGCAGAGAGGAGTGAGAGGTCTGACTAAATACAATCTCTTAGCAGCAGAGACCTGATCTACCCATCAGCTAGCTGTGATTGACAGGTAGATCGAAGCGGAAGCTGTCATGGGGCCCCCTACTGGCAATGTCTGAATGGTCAGGTGTGCTATTACGAGCTGTGTTGTACTTCATACTTCAAAGTCTTGCAGGACACGGCGGCTAACAGGAACTGAGTTCCTGTTGTGGAGAAAGTACAGGAACTCCGTTCCCATGCATTCCCGCAGGACTTGAGCCCTGTGTAGTACATCAAGGTGTATGTTACTGTGTGTGTAACCATAGTGTGTGGTAACACGTGCAACTCCATTGCTGCATTGAGATGACCTTCATTATGAATGGCATCCTATGCAGAAGGCATTGCACCTGTGTTGTAGCGTGTCACAACATTACAAAAAAGTGTCACGTGCGATTATATGCACATTAGGGTGCATTGGCAGTCCAGTCATTTGAATAGGCTGCCTCAATGTTACGTACATGAACCTCTTCAGCCCCGGAAGGATTTGCCTCCTTAATGACCAAGCCATTTTTTGCGATATGGCACTGCGTCGCTTTAACTGACAATTTTGTGGTTTTGCGACACTGTACCCAAACAAAATTGACATCCTTTTTTACCCGCAGATAGAGCTTTCTTTTGGTGGTATTTGATCACCTCTGCATTTTTTATTTTTTGCGCTATTAATAAAAAAAAAATGACAATTTTGAAAAAAATACATATTAAAAAAAAAAATTTTTTTTTTAGAAAACAAATGTATTCATCAGTTTAGACCGATATATATTCTTATACATATTTTTGGTAAAAAAATTGCTATAAGAGTATATTGATGGATTTGCTCAAAAGTTATAGTGTCTACAAGATAGGGGATAGGTTTATGGCATTTTTATTCCAAATTTTTATTTTATTAGTAAAGGTGGTGATCTGTGATTTTTATCGGGACTACGACATTGCGGTGGACAGATTGGACACTTTTAACACTATTTTGAGACCATTGACATTTAGAGATCAGAGCTAAAAATAGCCACTGATTACTGTATAAATGTCACTGGCAGTGAAGGGGTTATTGTGTCTACAAACTATGGGATAGATTTAGGGAGTTTTATTTTTTTTTATTGTTTTTACTGGTAATGGCGGCGATCTGTGATTTTTTGCGGGACTGCGACATTGCGGCAAACCCCAAATTACACTTTTTGGGGACCAGTGACATTATTACCTTGATCAGTGCTATAAAAAGGCACTGATTAATGTAAAAATTACACTGGCAGGGAAGGGGTTAACACTAGGGGGTGATCAAGAGGTTAAGTGTGTTCCCTGGGTATGTTCAAACTGTTATGCATGTAACCCTGTTGCAGGGCTTAATCCCAGAGAAAACAGCCAGGCTGCTAGCAATCTCAGAAAGAGAAATCATTAGTGGCAGCCTACATATATCACTCTCATGGCAAGTTTCGCCTTAATAGTCTTCATTCCAGTGCCTAATCACAGTATGTACATATAAATGTGGAAGCTGACCAGAACTAGTTTGTTATAATTTTCTCTTTATTCTTTCTGACCAATTCATAAAGGGTACTTTCCTATAGTGTGTCTATTAACAAGTTTTGCCATTTTGTCAGCTGATTTTCACATGGCCTGCTATATTCATAAAGTGGCTAATACGCGAGTTTGGTTTATTTGTGATGCTGTACTATGCTGTACTATGTTAGGGTTGCCACCTGTCCAGGATTCACCCGGACAGTTCGGGTTTGGGTTCATGTGTCCGGGTTTCAGATTATCTGAAACCCGGACACATTATTTAGACTGGACTATGGCTTTTCAGCAGGATTGCTGGCAGTGGTTGTCTCAGCTGAGAGTGTCTGTTACACTCTTTCACAGCCCCTAAAGCCAGCACTAACAAACCACCCCCTCCCCCCCCAACACACACAGATGGGAGAGGAAAGAGGGCTCGATCTGCACCTCTTCCACCCCACCCCTACCCCTCTGTGTCTGCCCACACTCCAATCCCCAGCGCTGTGCCTAAGAAAGGGAAAGTGGGAGCCGGAAATTTGAAGTCCAGCAGCCTCAGATCCATCTGGTGCTGACTGCTAAGGGGTGAGTGGGCTCACCATCCATCCATCCCTGTCTGTGACTGAAGTCTCCCCCCTTCTCTCTCTTGCCTCTGAGTAAGTACAGTAAGGCAAATTCGGGTTCTCAGAGAACCCTTACATCAGAGTTCCCCTTTTACACCAGCGGCCATAGTGTTTCCCCTTACGTTAGAGTCCTCTTCGTACATCAGAGTTCTCAGTGTTCACCCAATGCATCCCTTATGTTAGAAGCCCCAGAGGTCTCCCTTACATCAGAGTCTACAGAGTCCCCCCTTACAGTGAAAGGGAACTCTGCGAGTTCAGATGTAAAAGGGGAACTCTGTGGACTCTGATGTAAAGGGGGACTCTTGTTATTAAAGAGGAGCTGCACAAAAAAAAAAATATTAAAAGCCAGCAGCTACTAATATTGCAGCTGCTGACTTTTAATAATATCACACTTACCTGTCCCAGGTTCCAGCGATGTCGGCGGCAGATGACGAGCGATCGCTCGTCTCGCTGCAGCCACCGCCGCCATCCTCTGTCAGGGAATCGGGAAGTGAAGCAAGAGGGCTTCACTGCCCGGTTCCCTACTGCGCATGCGCGAGTCGCACTGCGCTGGTTCCCCGCTGTGTCTCTGGGAACTGTGTGTTTCCCAGAACACAACGGGGGGGGGGGGGGCGGAGCCATGCGGTGGTGGGCGGAGCCATGCAGCGGTCTGGCCGGAAGTGGGTGCAGTTACCTGGATTATCCAGGTAACTGCACCCCCCTCCCCCCGAAAGGTGCCGATTGTGGCACCGGAGGGGGGGAGGGATAATACTAGCGGAACTTCCCCTTTAGGGTGAAGAACCGCTTTAACTTCATATGATTAGAAATGTTATTTAGTAGCAAAACATATGTATAGTTTATACAAAAAATTGCTGTGCACCACAAAAGTGTTCGGGTTTGACTTGAAGAAAAGGTGGCAACCCTATACTATGTCCAGTATGTTGGGAGTCTATGCTGTACTATGTCCAGTATGTTGGGAGTCAGGGTATGATGGAGAAGACAGGCCTAATTTCTTAACAATTGATACACAACTATATTGAAAATACACTACTTTTCCTTCTGCCATTTTATGTGCACAACAATGACAGGTTGGACTAATTTTAAAAAATGATATTCCATACAGGGATTCCCGAGTTACTGACATCCGACTTGCGAACGACTCCTACGATCGGCAGGCGGCGCCATCGAGCACATCGGAAAACTATGTCGGAAAACATCAGAAAACATCGGAAACACCGTTCTGCGCATGCGCGTCCTGATTAAAAGCAAATCCGACTTCAGAACAAGCAGCCCTGTTTGTAACTCGGGGATTGCCTGTATTTCATAACACTCCAAAATGTATTTGGCTTTTATAAATTTGGATTAAAACATTTGTCAGCCTGGTTCTGAAAGTGCACAAAGAAAACCTATGAGGTGATCTGTATAGAACACTTTGGGTTTAATTTACTAGAGGAAAATAGACTATTCACTTTGCAAGTGCTCTTGTTGCAGATCTTAGTAAATGAGAGGACACTCTGCTGACTTACATCATCCAGTCATATGCAATACCCTCCTAGTTGGGAGTAGACTGCTAGATAAATTTAGTTAAGCTTCTCTATAAGCAGAGGAGCAGGGGTTGATTGCTTTGGGCTGTTCAGTGTCTCACAGGCTACTGTTCTGTTGCTTTCCCCTGTCTTCTGGAGAGTTCTAGAATTATAGTGGGAGAGAGAGCCAAACAGGCAGCCTGAATATTTTTGGGACTCTCCCTGGAGAGGTGTGCCCAGTAGGTGGTTGGAGAGCATATAAGTTATCTGATGGGTGGCAGCCAAGGCGCAGAGTTCCAGCATCCAGCCTGCTGGAGGAAACCCCTGTGCTGGGGGCTTTGCCTGAGAGTAGAAGCCAGAGGAGTCCTGGGAAGACATCAAGGTCCCAGCTAGGCTTAGCTGGGGGCCCTACCAGAGACAGATGCTGATCCTGCTACACAGTGGAAAAGTGACTGTGGCGTGACTCATCTAACAAGCCAGTGCTTGTGCAGCCAGGAGTTGAGTAAACAACCAGAAGTGCCCCATATTGTTAAAGTGCCTAACGCAGCCAAGAGCCATGCAAGACAGTCAGGAGTTGTACTAATTAACCAAGAGAAAGTACAGTGCAGCCTAAAGCAATACAATACAGCATGAAATTTGTACAGAGCAGCCAGAAACCTAGAAGTCCTCAGGTACTACTATTGTAGGCATCCCATGCTCCCATCCGTGTCCAAGTTCCTGTTCAATAAAAACCCTAAAAATGAACCTTTAGACTGATTCTTGAGCCAGTGAAAAATGCAGTGTGTCTGGCTGTGCGTGCTGTTAGTGGGGGAAATGGGCCTAATTACCCGTGGCTCCTATGGGGGAAGAACTACACATTTGCATGCAAATATGCTGTTTTTTTTTTTCTTTTGCATGTGATCTTTGCAAAGTTAAGCTTTATCTCATTTACTAAGCTCTGGAGCAATTGCACTTGCAAAGTACACAGTCTGCTTGTCTTTAGTAATGTAACCAGGGGCAGACTGACCATTGGGCAACTCGGCACTACCGAGGGCCCTGTGCCACTAGGGGGCCCCATCAGGGTTGCCAGCCTCAGTAAAACCAGGGAAAGTATGTAAAAATATGTGTTTTTTTTTTACATCTGTCTCTGAAATGTCCCTCACCAACATCCTTTTGGTCTAAAAATCCTTAGATTATAGCTGTCCCACCTCTCCAGTACCTTCTCAGCCAATAGAAACATGTCTGTGTAAACTATGTGATTGTATACTGTGTGTGTGTGTTTGTGTATACTGTGTGGCCCCATAATGTCTGATTGCCTGGAGGTCGCATAATCTCCTATTGCCCAGGCCCCATGAGTTGTCAGTTCGCCCCTGAATGCAACCCCTTTATAATTAGGCCCAATTGTCTAAACAATTACATTTTTAATGTATTACCTTCCCAAAAGCTTCTGGATAGACACATCTGGCACCGTGATTGAGCAGGGCACATACAGAAAGATGAGGCCTCTTCTGCCTGTAGATCTCTGCATTCTGCAGGACACAACTAAGTGGTTGGACACCATTATAATCTGCAACATTCACATCCACACCGGCAGCTAGTAGTAACTCTACCAGGCGGTTTTCAGCTTTTCGGCATGCATGATGTAAGGGTCTCCTTTGCTGCTGGTCTTGAGCCTCTGGGTCTGCACCTTTCTTTAATAGAAGTCGACAGATCTCAAGACGGCTTTCCTCTTCACCACCTTTGTCCGTGCATGCTGCAATCAAGGGAGTCTCACCCTCACCATTCCTGGAATTGATAAGTGCTCCACGACGTAGATACAGATCAACATGATCCAAAAGCCCAAGTCTTGCTGCAACGTGCAGTGCGGAATCTTGTGTTGTGTCTGTGATCTCATTCACAAGGGCTCCATGCTGCAAGAGTAGTTCTGCACACCTAAACATGCAGAAAATGACACTTCCATCATTCGTCTCTAAAACTAGACAGTAATATAAATTATCCCTTTAAGAGCTGTAAAATTAGGAACGCCTATAAAGCAGCAACAAACTACAGTACCCAAAATTGTCCATTACAGACACTTTAAAAGCTTTATACAGGTCATCAGTTAACTGTGAATGATGGCCCTAGATTTATTACTTTCACTTTGGCATGCAAACCAATATCTATGACAATTGCTGTTTTTTGTACATGGGCACACCTGGCATACTTATTTTTGTAACTTTTGTTTTTTAAACTTTTTTCTAACCTAATTTTATTGCAATCAGGCATCACGATAGTGATAGTGTGATACTGATCACTTCCAGCAGAAAGCAGATAGTGTATATACGACTATAGCGGGTGGAAGCACGCTTAAAGGCCCATGGTGCCATCAACATGAGTCTTTTGTTGATGGTAGCAAAAGGGATGAATAACCACTTGACCTCTGGAAGGTTTTACCCCCTTCCTGACCAGGAAATTTTTTGCTATTCTGCACTGCGCTATTTTAACCCCTTCTTGACCAGCCGCTGCAGTTGTACTGCGGCAAGTTTGTTCCCCTAGGCGAAACCGACGTAACTGTACCTTGGCTTGCCTTTTGACCACTAGGCGGCATGCACGCCCCTGCGGCGCCATGCCGGAGCCAATGCGAGTGCCCGGCAGGCGCGATGATCGCTCACTCGTGACAGAGCGAGAACTGGGATCTGTGTGTGTAAACAAAAGTGTCCAAAAATCAAATCACCGCCATTACTAGTAAATAAAATAAAAAAATTATAAAAATGCCATAAATCTATTCCCTATTTTGTAGACGCTATAACTTTCGTGCAAACCAATCAATATACGCTTATGGCGATTTTTTTAACCAAAAATATGGAGAAGAATATATATCGGCCTAAACTGGGGAAAAAATGTTTTTTGTTTTTTTTTTAATTTGGGATATTTATTATAGCAAAAAGTAAAAGATATTGGGGTTGATTTACTAAAGGAAAATCCACTTTGCACTACAAGTGCACTTGGAAGTGCAGTTGCTGTAGATCTGAGCGGAAGATCTGAAATGAGGGAAAACTCTGCTGATTTTATCATCCAATCATGTGCAAGCTAATATGCTGTTTTTTATTTTCCTTGCATGTCCCCCTCAGATCTAAAACTACTGCACTTCCAAGTGCACTTGCAGTGCACTTGCAGTGCACTTGTAGCGCACAGTGGATTTGCCTTTAGTAAATCAACCCCATTGTGTGTTTTTTTAAATTGTAATTTTTTTTAAATTGTCGCTACTCTTTTGTTTATAGCACAAAAAATAAAAAACGCAGAGGTGATAAAATACCACCAAAAGAAAGCTCTATTTGTGGGGAAAAAGGATGTCAATTTTGTTTGGGTACAGCAATGCACAACTGCGCAATTGTTAGTTAAAGCGACGCAGTGCCGTATCGCAAAAAATGGCCTGGTCATTGAACAGCTAAATCTTCTGGGGTTGAAGTGGTTAACTTCAGCCCCATAAGATTATGTAATTGCGCGATCATGCAATGCTATACCCCAAAAAAGTGTCCTTTTTTTCCACATAAATAGAGATTTCTTTTGGTGGTATTTGATCACCACTGGGTTTTGTTTTCTTTTTTGCTATGTAAACTAAAAAAAGACAAATATTTTCTACTTTCTGTTATAGAAAATAACCAATAAACTTACATTTCGTCATAAATCTAGACTAAAATGTATTCTGATACATGTATTAGGTAAAATAAAAAAAATACGAATAAGTGTATATTATAAGTGTATATTATTTGGTTTGTGTGAAAGTTATAGCATCTACAAACTATGATATATATACTGGAATTTACGTATGTTTTACTTTCTTGTCCGGCAGTACAAAAAACCCAAATTACCCCTTTTTGGAAAGTAGACACCTCAAGGAATTTGCTGAGAGCCATGTTGAGGCCATGGAAGATTTTATTTTTTGTCCCAAGTTTTTAAAAAAAATAACGAAAAAATAGTTTTCCTTCTTTTTTCACACAGTTGTCAATCAAATGATATATTGCTCACACATGCCATGGGTATATGTGGAATTACATTCATTCAATGTGGAAATACATTTTGCTTCTTCTCTAGAGTATGGGGATACCACATGTGTGAGACTTTTTGGGAGGCCCAAAAACCAATGACCGCCTTCAGGCTTTCAAAGGGTGTAATTTCCTCACTTCATAACTACCTATCACAGTTTCAGAGGCCTTGAAATGACAGGAGAGCACAACCCCCCCAAATTTTTGGAAAGTAGACACCCCAAGATATTTGCTGAGAGACATGTTGAGTCCATGGAAGATTTTATTTTTTTGCCACAAGTTTTTGGAAATTAAAAAAAAAATTTTTTTTTACACAAAGTTGTCACTTAAGTGATATATTGCTCACACATGCAATAGGTATATGTTTAATAACACCCCAACACACATTCTGCTACTTCTCCCGTGTATTGGGATACTACATGTGAGAGAATTTTTGGCAGCCTAGCCACGTCCAAGCCCCCAAAATCCAATGACCACCTTCAGGCTTTCAAAGGGTGTATTTCCTCATGTCATTTCCTCCCCACCTATCACAGATTTGGAGGCCCTGAAATGCCCAGGGCCTCCAAATCTGTAATAGGTGGTGAGGAAGTGACATGAGGAAATACACCCTTTAAAAGCCTGAAGGTGGTCATTGGATTTTGGGTGCTACAAAATCCTGGCATTGCAGGGTCTCTGAATCTGTAATAGGTGGTGAGGAAGTGACATGAGGAAATACACCCTTTGAAAGTCTGAAGGTGGTCATTGGATTTTGGGTGCTACAAAATCCTGGCATTTAAAATTTTATTTTAAAAATTGTAATTACATGCCCCTATTAAAGCATGTATTGGGATACTACATGTGAGAGAATGTTTTGGCAGCCTAGCCACATCCAAGCCCCCAAAATTTCCTCATGTCACTTCCTCACCACCTATCACAGATTCGGAGGCCCTGAAATGCCAGGATAGTACTAGAGAGAGGGTACATTACAGACTGCTGTTTTTGCCATGTACGGTAATTCTCCTTGTTAGGATTGCCCCAGTATAGGGTATAGGAGGGGTTGTGCTCTATGCCAGTTTGTTTTGCTGTATATTTCTTGCCACTGTTCACCAATTTACAGTATATTTCCTGCTATTGTATAACTGTTTTCAGTGTTATTACTTTGTTCATAGTTCTCTTGTCACTGGGGTACTGCAAATACATTTGCAATAAATACTCCCCACTCAGGTTTGTCAGAGTGAGTTGTGCTATTTGTGAAGTTGTAGGCACAGGAACAGGGAACCCGAGAAACAGCATCTCCTTCATGGGTAAGCACTACATATCTATACAGTGGATTGACAAGGCAAATCAAAAGCAATGCAATCTCCACCTCATCCTACCTTAAAGAGGTGTTTATCTGACATAGATGTAGAGGAGTCTGCCCAGCATCACTGCGTTTGTTGGGGTTGGCACCATGCTCCAGTAGTAGTTGAACACAGTCATCATGTCCTCCAGCACAAGCTTCATGAAGAGGAGAACGCCCTCCAGGGGCAGCATTGGGATCTGCACGCCTGTGCAAAAGGTATCGTACGCACTCTGCATAACCACGGGAGCAAGTGATACACAAGGGGGATGTTAGTTCTTGGGTATACTCCAGGGTCCACAACCCTATGACAAAATGAAACAATTGAAGAACATTGAATGATATAAGAAAATTGGCAAAATACAGGCATATACATTTGATATGGGATGCCTAATGTTAATGTACTGAACATTTTTGGTATGTCCTGTCTGCTATGGGATTGAAGGTAATAGAATATGGTAATTACTATATTAAGAACAGCTCTTCTTAAGTGACTGAAATGCAAACAAATTTCAAATTATTACTGTTAGCGTCATTAATTGGCTTACACACACTTTATGACTTTATGATATATATCAGTGTTTTAACATACACATACTGGTGCATATGCAACCTGAAGCATGAGCATTAATGATGTACAAATACATGTAAAGCATAACAACCAATCTGATTTCATATTTTAACAGTTTAGAGTAGACAGGGAAATTAAATATTATCGCTGCTGATAGGTTGCAAGAGTCCGATTCCTTTCTATCTTTAAATAACCTAGTGTTTTATAGACATGTGCAGAGTAAAATATTTTGTTTCGGAATTTCGTTTTCGTCCGAAAAATTAATTTATTTAGTTACTCCCGAACTTCGTTTTTATTTATTTCGTTTTTGGTTCAAAAATTGCATTCGTCCGAAAATCCACATGAATTACGGTCAAATCTGTCTTTGAAGGCTTATGGTGTCTGTCGAATGTATAAAGAAGATTCGACGCATATAGCATACTTCGTGTGAACTTTAGAACCCTATTAAAGTCTATGGGACTCCAACGTTCACAATCTAAAGTGCTAATTTTAAAGGCTAATTTGCAAGTTACTGTCCTAAAAATTGTTTGGGGACCTGGGTCCTGCCCCAAGGGACATGTATCAATGCAAAAAAAAGTTTTAAAAACGGCCGTTTTTTCGGGAGCAGTGATTTTAATAATGATTAACCACTTCAGCCCCGGACCAATAAACACCTTAAGGACCAGAGGTCTTTTTCCAATTTCGCACTGCGCTGCTTTAACTGGTAATTGCGCGGTCATACAATATTGCACCCAAACGAAATTTGCGTCCTTTTCTTCCCACAAATAGAGCTTTCTTTTGATGGTATTTGATTGCCTCTGCGATTTTTTTTTTTTTGCGATATAAATGGAAAAAGAGCGAAAATTTTGAAAAAAAAGATATTTTCTTCTTTTTGTTATAAGAAAAATCGAATAAACTAAATTTTAGTCATACATTGAGGGCAAAATTTATTCAGCCACATGTCTTTAGTAAAAAAAAATGTCAATAAGCGTATATTTTTTGGTTTGCGCAAAAGTTATAGCGTCTACAAACTAGAGTACATTTTCCGGAATTTACACAGCTTTTAATTTATGACTGCCGATCTCATTTCTTGAGGTGCTAAAATGGCAGGGCAGTACAAATCCCCCCCAAATGACCCCATTTTGGAAAGTAGACACCCCAAGGAAATTGCTGATGGGTATGTTGAGCCCATTGAATATTTATTTTTTTTGTCCTAAGGGATTGAATAATGACAAAAAAAATAAAATAATTTTTTTTACAAAAAGTTGTCACTAAATGATATATTGCTCACACATGCCATAGTTATATGTGGAATTGCACCCCAAAATATATTCCGCTACTTCTCCCGAGTATGGGGATACCACATGTGTGGGACTTTTTGGGAGTCTAGTCGCGCACGGCACCCCGAAAACCAATCACCACCTTCAGGATTTCTAAGGGTGCAAATTTTTGATTTAACTCCTCACTACCTATCACAGTTTCGAAGGCCATAAAATGCCAAAATAGCACAAAACCCCCCAAAATGACCCCATTTTGGAAAGTAGACACCCCAAGCTATTTACTGAGAGGCATGTTGAGTCCATGGAATATTTTATATTTTGCCACAAGTTGCGGGAATATTACAAACTTTTTTTTTTTTGCACAAAGTTGTCACTAAATGATATATTGCTCACACATGCTATGGGCATATGTGAAATGACACCCCAAAATACATTCTGCTGCTTCTCCTGAGTACGGGGATACCACATGTGTGGGACTTTTTGGGAGTCTAGTCGCGCACGGCACCCCGAAAACCAATCACCACCTTCAGGATTTCTAAGGGTGCAAATTTTTGATTTAACTCCTCACTACCTATCACAGTTTCGAAGGCCATAAAATGCCAAAATAGCACAAAACCCCCCAAAATGACCCCATTTTGGAAAGTAGACACCCCAAGCTATTTACTGAGAGGCATGTTGAGTCCATGGAATATTTTATATTTTGCCACAAGTTGCGGGAATATTACAAACTTTTTTTTTTTGCACAAAGTTGTCACTAAATGATATATTGCTCACACATGCTATGGGCATATGTGAAATGACACCCCAAAATACATTCTGCTGCTTCTCCTGAGTACGGGGATACCACATGTGTGGGACTTTTTGGGAGTCTAGTCGCGCACGGCACCCCGAAAACCAATCACCACCTTCAGGATTTCTAAGGGTGCAAATTTTTGATTTAACTCCTCACTACCTATCACAGTTTCGAAGGCCATAAAATGCCAAAATAGCACAAAACCCCCCCAAATGACCCCATTTTGGAAAGTAGACACCCCAAGCTATTTACTGAGAGGCATGTTGAGTCCATGGAATATTTTATATTTTGCCAAAAGTTGCGGGAAGATTACAAACTTTTTTTTTTTTTGCACAAAGTTGTCACTAAATGATATATTGTGTCACACATGCTATGGGCAGAAGTCAAATTACACCCCAAAATAAATTCTGCTGCTTCTCCCGAGTACGGGGACACCACATGTGGGGGACTTTTTGGGAGCCTAGCCACGTACGGGACCCCGAAAACCAAGCACTGCCTTCCGGATTTAAATATAAAATGCTACCAAAAAACCTGTTAGCGATGGCAGGGATCAGGCCTGACTCTGCGATCGCTGCAGTTATGTGTTTAGTGTTTTGTAAGTGACAGTGATCGATCGATACTGCACTTGGGTGGGCTGGGCAGAGGGGCAAAACGCAGGTGCTAGCAGGTATCTGGGCTGATCCCGCTAACAATGCGTTTTTTTGGAACCCTAAACTGCTGGGGACGCTAGTATAGATCTGATCAGATCAGATATTGATCTGTTCAGATTCTATAGCACTACGGGAGGTGTATGCTTTGCGTGTGGGTGTTAGCGGTACTGGCACTAACCTAGCGCTGCCTGGGGCGACGCAGACCCTGACCCTAAAACCTAATTGATATCACCCGCCGGGTGATCAGGGGGTTAAACCTTTATTGGGTAATAAATGGTGGGTGCCCTCATGCTATAAAAAACAAACTAACCAGAGTCACCCGTAACACTTATACGGTGATCAGTGGTGAAAGGGTTAACTAGGGGCAATCAGGGGGTTCAAATTTTTATTAGGTAGTATATGGGGGTCCCTGGCGCTATATAAAAACCTGACGGGGAACCTAAATAACTAACTGGCTAACCAGCGTCACCAGTGACACTTATACTGTGATCGCTGGTGAAAGGGGGTGAAAGGGTTAACTAGCAGCAATCAAGGGGTTAAAACCATTATTGGGTAGTATATCGGGGTACCTAGCGCTATAAAAACCTGGCGGTGAACCTAAAAAAATAACTAGCTACCTAGCGACACTAGCGACACTGATGCAGTGATCAGAAAAATGATCGCTTAGTGACACTGGCAAAAGGGGGTGAAAGGGTTAACTAGCAGCAATCAGGGGGTTAAAACCATTATTGGGTAGTATATCGGGGTACCTAGCGCTATAAAAACCTGGCGGTGAACCTAAAAAAATAACTAGCTACCTAGCGACACTAGCGACACTGATGCAGCGATCAGAAAAATGATCGCTTAGTGACACTGGCAAAAGGGGGTGAAAGGGTTAACTAGCGGCAATCAGGGGGTTAAAACCATTATTGGGTAGTATATCGGGGTACCTAGCGCTATAAAAACCTGGCGGTGAACCTAAAAAAATAACTAGCTACCTAGCGACACATGCAGCGATCAGAAAAATGATCGCTTAGTGACACTGGCAAAAGGGGGTGAAAGGGTTAACTAGCGGCAATCAGGGGGTTAAAAACATTATTGGGTAGTATATCGGGGTACCTAGCGATATAAAAACCTGGCGGTGAACCTAAAAAAATAACTAGCTACCTAGCGACACATGCAGCGATCAGAAAAATGATCGCTTAGTGACACTGGCAAAAGGGGGTGAAAGGGTTAACTCTAGGGGCAATCAGGGGGTTAAATCTTTATTGGGGGGTGATAGGGGGCTACCCTGGACCTAACACTAACTGTCCTGACAGTTTTTACTGTCACAACTGACACTGAATGCATTGATCAGTAAAGAAATGATCAATGCAATCAGTGACACTGTGACTGGGGGGGGGATCGGGGGGCGATCGGGGGGGGGATCGGGGGGGGTTTGTGTGCCTGTGTGTACCTACATGTCAGTGTAGTGTTGGTGCACACTTACTTTTACTCTTCTCCTCGTAGTCCGGTCAAAAAGACCGCCCCGAGGAGAATGACATCACTTCCTCCTTCCTGTGTAAACAATACACAGTGGGAGGAAGCTTCTCATTGGCCAGGAGCGATCCAGAGGGGGTGGCCGAAAACGAACGGCCATCCCCTCATCACGGAGCGCTCCTGGAGGGAACCGGACCGTCGTATCCAACGGGAGGGGGTCCGATTGGACCCCCCACCCGCTGGAAGGCAATCACGTACATCTACGTGATTGTGCCTGCCTGTGCCATTGTGCTGACGTACATTGGCAATACGGCGGTCCTGAAGTGGTTAAAGTGAAACAATAAAAGTGTAATATTGCTTTAAATTTCGTAGGGGGGGACCCTATAGTATGCCTGTGAAGGGGCGCATGTTTCTGGTGCTTAGAACTGTCCCTGCACAAAGTGTCATTTATGCAGGAAAAAAAGTCCTTTAAAATCACTCGCAGCTATTATGAATTGTCGGCTCCGTAATACAGAGAACACTCATTGAAAGTCATTGATGAAATAAATAAATAAATAAATAAAAAAGCATGGGGGTCCCCCAAATTCAATTACCAGGCCCTTCAGGTCTGGTATGGATATTAAGGGGAACCCTGCGTCAAATAAAAAAAAAAATTTGACGTGGGGTTTCCCCTAAATATCCATACCAGACCCTTCAGGTCTGGTATGGATATTAACCACTTCCCGACCGCGCGCACGACGATGTATGTCGACAGAATGGCACGGGCAGGCATATTGGCGTACATGTACGTCCCTGCCTTCCCGCGGGTCGGGGGCCCGATCGGGCCCCCGCCCGGTGCCCGCGGCGGTCGGTATTCGTTCGGGAGCGATCCTGGATGAGGGGACGGCCATTCATTCATGGCCACCCCCTCGCGATCGCTCCCGACGAATGAAAATGCTCCGTGACATCACTTCCTCTCCTGTAATGTAAACACAGGAGAGGAAGTGATGTAATCTCTCCTCCGTGTCGGTATTTTTCGTTCCGACACCGAGGAGAGAGGATCGGTGAGTTGCACCAACACGACACTACACAGTAGAACATGCCAGGCACACTCACACCCCCCCGATCACCCCCCCAATTACCCCTGCCCCCCAGTCACAGTGACACCAATGTCATTTTTTATTTTTTTTTGCATTGGTGTCATTTGTGACTGTAATAACTGTTAGGGCAGTTAGGGTTAGCCCCCTTTAGTTCTAATGTACCCCCCTAACCCCCCCCAATAAAGGTTTAACCCCGTGATCACCCCCCGTCGCCAGTGTCACTAAGGCTGGGTTCACATTGCAGCGGTTTATGAGAACGAATGTGATTCGCACCGCACTGCAGTGCAAATCACATCCGATCTCTGTGCGATTCGAGTTCAGCCATTCGCCGCACCCGCCGCACCCGCCGCAAATTCGCACGGGACCCTTTTTTTGGTCCGCAGCAGAATCGGATCGCATGGGTGTTCACACCATGCGATCCGAGTTTGCAGATCGCACTGCGATATGCGAACTGATCTGGGGGTGTCATTAACATTTCAGTGACACTCCCAGCAGTTCGCATAGGGCAGTGTAAACTGCCGCCGGGAGGCATGCGATGCGGGAACCCGCCACGGATTCGTGGCGTTCCCGCATCACTCCAGTGTGAACCCAGCCTAATAAGCGATCGTTTTTCTGATCGCTGTATTAGTGTCACAGGTGACGCTAGTTAGGCAGGTAGGTATTTAGGTTCGCCGCAGCTTTTTATAGCGCCAGGGACCCCCATATACTACCGCATAAAGCCCCCTGATTGCCCCCTAGTTAACCCTTTCACCAGTGATCACCATATAACTGTTACAGGTGACGCTGATTGGTTAGTTATTTTTTTATAGTTTCAGGGCACCCGCCATTTATTACCTAATAAAGGTTTAACCCCCTGATCACCCAGCGGGTGTCATTTGTGACTGTAATAACTGTTAGGGCAGTTAGGGTTAGCCCCCTTTAGTTCTAAGGTACCCCCCTAACCCCCCCAATAAAGGTTTAACCCCGTGATCACCCCCCGTCGCCAGTGTCACTAAGGCTGGGTTCACATTGCAGCGGTTTATGAGAACGGATGTGATTCGCACCGCACTGCAGTGCAAATCACATCCGATCTCTGTGCGATTCGAGTTCAGCCATACAGATAGTATGACTGAATTCGTGTCTCACCCGCCGCAAACTCGCACGGGACCCTTTTTTTGGTCCGCAGCAGAATCGGATCGCATGGGTGTTCACACCATGCGATCCGAGTTTGCAGATCGCACTGCGATATGCGAACTGATCTGGGGGTGTCATTAACATTTCACTGACCCTCCCAGCAGTTCGCATAGGGCAGTGTGAACTGCCGCCGGGAGGCATGCGATGCGGGAACCCGCCGCGCATTCGTGACGTTCCCACATCGCTCCAGTGTGAACCCAGCCTAATAAGCGATCATTTTTCTGATCGCTGTATTAGTGTCACAGGTGACGCTAGTTAGGCAGGTAGGTATTTAGGTTCGCCGCAGCTTTTTATAGCGCCAGGGACCCTCATATACTACCGCATAAAGCCCCCTGATTGCCCCCTAGTTAACCCTTTCACCAGTGATCACCATATAACTGTTACAGGTGACGCTGGTTGGTTAGTTATTTTTTTATAGTTTCAGGGCACCCGCCATTTATTACCTAGTCTCACTAGTGTACCCCTAAATTTAGGGGTGTCTACTTTCCAAAATGGGGTCATTTGGGGGGGGTTTGTGCCATCTTGGCATTTTATGGCCTTCAAAACTGTAACGCCCTTAGAAAGCCTGAAGGCGGTTCTTGGTTTTCGGGGCCCCGTACGCGGCTAGGCTCCCAAAAAATCCCACACATGTGGTATCCCCGTACTCAGGAGAAGCAGCAGAATTTATTTTGGGGTGTCATTTCACATATGCCCATAGCATGTGTGAGCAATATATCATTTAGTGACAACTTTGTGAAAAAAAAATAAAAAAAAATTAAAGTTTGTAATTTTTCCGCAACTTGTGGCAAAATATAAAATATTCCATGGACTCAACATGCCTCTCAGCAAATAGCTTGGGGTGTCTACTTTCTAAAATAGGGTCATTTGTGGGGGTTTTGTGCCATCTTGGCATTTTATGGCCTTCAAAACTGTAATAGGTAGTGAGAAGTGAAATCAAAAATTTACGCCCTTAGAAAGCCTGAAGGCGGTGCTTGGTTTTTTTTTTTTGTCATTATTCAATCGCTTGAGGCAAAAAAATAAAATATTCAATGGGCTCAACATGCCACTTATCAATTTCCTTAGGGGGTCTACTTTCCAAAATGGGGTCATTTGGGGGGGTTTTGTACTGCCCTGCCATTTTAGCACCTCAAGAAATGAGATAGGCAGTCGTAAACTAAAAGCTGCGTAAATTCCAGAAAACGTACCTTAGTTTGTAGATGTGACAACTTTTGCGCAAACCAATAAATATACAATTATTGACTTTTTTTTTACCAAAGACATGTGGCTGAATACATTTTGGCCTAAATGTATGACTAAAATTGAGTTTATTGGATTTTTCTAATAACAAAAAGTAGAAAATATCATTTTTTTTCAAAATTTGCGGTCTTTTTACGTTTATATCGCAAAAAATAAAAATCGCAGAGGCAATCAAATACCATCAAAAGAAAGCTCTATTTGTGGGAAGAAAAGGACGCAAATTTTGTTTGGGTACAACATTGCATGACCGCGAAATTACCAGTTAAAGCAGCGCAGTGCCAAATTGTAAAAAGACCTCTGGTCATTTACCAGCAAAATGGTCCGGTCTGAAAGTGGTTAAGGGGAACCCCGCGTCAAATTAAAAAACAATTGACGTGGGGGTCCCCCTAAAAATCCATACCAGACCCTTTATCCGAGCACGCAACCTGGCAGGCCGCAGGAAAAGAGGGGGGGGGACGAGAGAGCGGCCCCCCTCCCTCCTGAACCGTACCAGGCAACATGCCCTCAACATTGGGAGGATGCTTTGGGGGTCTGTGACCCCTCAAAGCACCTTGTCCCCATGTTGATAAGGACCAGGGCCTCATCCTCACAACCCTGGCCGGTGGTTATGAGGGTCTCCTGGCGGGGGGCTTATCAGAATCTGGAAGCCCCCTTTAACAAGGGGACCCCCAGATCCCGGCCCCCCCGTTTTAAATGGTAAGGGGGTACAAAAATACCCCTACCATTTCACAAAGAAAGTGTAAAAAATAGTTAAATAAGACAAACACACTTTTGAAAAATTCCTTTATTAAAAAATAAAAAAAAATAAAAAAAAGATTCCAGCTTTGGTAATCCACTCTTGCTATCCAGCGACGGATGATCATCTCTCCAGCGGGTCCAGCGATGGCTCATCTGAATCAGCGCAGCGATTCCATCCACCTTCTGTCTCCACAGAGGAGACACTGCGGGGATTCCGGCGGCCTGACGTTTGTTATATGTGAAGGGCGGGGCCACTCGTCACCTGACCCCGCCCCCTCTGACGCAAGGGGAAACCCAGGGTTCCCCGTGACGTATGGGTGACCCGCACCCCTCTGATGTAACACAGGCAGGTTTCCGTTACATCAGAGGGGGGCAGGGTCACCCATACGTCATGGGGAACCCCGGGTTTCCCCTTGCGTCAGAGAGGGGCGGGGTCAGGTGACGGGTGGCCCCGCCCTCCGCATATAACAAACATCAGGCTGCCGGAATCCCAGAAATGTCTCCTCAGTGGAGACAGAAGGTGGATGGATTCGCTGCGCTGATTCGGATGAGCCATCGCTGGACCCGCTGGAGAGATGATCGTTCATCGCTGGATAGCAAGAGTGGATTACCACCGCTGGAATCTTTTTTTTATTTTTTTTTATTTTTAATAAAGGAATTTTTCAAAAGTTTGTTTGTCTTATTTAACTATTTTTTACACTTTCTTTGTGAAATGGTAGGGGTACTTTTGTACCCCCTTACCATTTCAAACAGTGGGGGGCCGGGATCTGGGGGTCCCCTTGTTAAAGGGGGCTTCCAGATTCTGATAAGCCCCCCGCCCGCAGACCCTCACAATCACCAGCCAGGGTTTTGAGGATGAGGCCCTTGTCCTCATCAACATGGGGACAAGGTGCTTTGAGGTGTCACAGACCCCCAAAGCATCCTCCCAATGTTGAGGGCATGTGGCCTGGTACGGTTCAGGAGGGAGGGTGGGCGCTCTCTCGCCCCCCCTCTTTTCCTGCGGCCTGCCAGGTTGCGTGCTCGGATAAAGGGTCTGGTATGGATTTTTAGGGGGACCCCCACGTCAATTTTTTTTTTTTAATTTGATGCGGGGTTCCCCTTAATATCCATACCAGACCTGAAGGGCCTGGTAATTGAATTTGGGGGACCCCCATGCTTTTTTTCTAATTTTTTTTTTTATCAATGACTTTCAATGAGTGTTCTCTGTATTACAGAGCCGACAATTCATAATAGCTGCGAGTGATTTTAAAGGACTTTTTTTCCTGCATAAATGACACTTTGTGCAGGGACAGTTCTAAGCACCAGAAACATGCGCCCCTTCACAGGCATACTATAGACCAGTGATGGCGAACCTATGGCACGCGTGCCACAGCTGGCACGCAGAGCCATCTCTGTGGGCATGCGAGAGGGTCCTGGTTCACGGTGGGGAGAACATGGCAGCAAACAGCGGCGAGGTGCAGGAAATGAACTGCACGAGTGAGTGGGCGGGTGGCTCCGCAGCCTCCGCGTGGAAGGCTACAGACCTGAGAGCACGCGAGGGAGAGAAGTAGGCAGCGGCGAGGTGCGGAAAACTGTCTGCACGAGTGAGTGGGTGGCCCCACATTCTCCGCGTGGTAGGCTACAGGCCTGACAGCACGCACGGGAGGGAGAGAAGAGCTTCACTGCTTCATTGTATGGCTGAAGAGGGGCGCAGCATCCCTGGCGCCTTCCGGAGCTTGGACTCCTCAAACCTCCTTCAACAGTGAGGCTCGGAGAACAGACTGACCATGGGCCCAGAAGACAAGGACAGGAGAGAGGCGCAGGCTGTGAGGTAGCCGCTGGATGGAACAGGGATGGAGACAGGTACCGGGCACAATTATACACTGAATACCTGCAGACAAAGACTGGGGCAGGGAGGCAGAGCAGGGATTGCAGATAAAGACAGAGCTATAGGTCTCCCTTTCTCTCAGCTCTCCTCTTTTTCAGCCCCCGTGTCCCCCTCTTTCTGCTCCCCCTCTCTGTGCCCCCCCTCTCTCTGTGTCCCCCCTCTCTATCTGTCCCCTCTCTCTCTCTCTGTCCCCCCCTCTCTCTCTGTCCCCCCTCTTTCTGTCCCTCTCTCTCTGTGTCCTCCCCTCTCTCTCTCTGTCCCCCCTCTCTCTCTCTTTGTGTGTCCCCTGTCTCTCTGTGTCCCCCTCTCTCTCTCTCTCTGTCCCACCTCTCTCTGCCCCCCCTCTGCCCCCCTCTCTCTCTCTCTGTCCTCCCCTCTCTCTCTGTGTCCTCCCCTCTCTCTCTGTGTCCCCCCTGTCTCTCTGTCCCCCCTCTCTCTCTCTCTCTCTCTCTGTCCCCTCTCTCTCTTTCTCTGTGCCCTCCCCTCTCTCTCTGCCCCCCCTCTCTTTCTCTGTGCCCTCCCCTTTATCTCTGTCCCATATTTCTCTATCTCTGCCTCCCTCTCTCTCTCAGCATCTCTCACACTTCTCCCCCTCTGTGTTCTCCCCATCTCTCTGTCCCCCCTCTCTCTCTGCGCCCCCGTGTGTCCCCCATCTCTATCTATCTGTCCCCACCTCACTCTGTCACCTCTCTCTCTCTCTCTCTGTCCCCTCTCTCTTTCACTGTGCCCTCCCCTTTATCTGTCCCATATCTCTCTCTCTGTCCCATCTCTTTCTCTCTCTCTCGCGCTGTGTCCCATCTCTCTCAGCATCTCACACCCCTCCCCCTCTGACCCCCCCCCTCCCCCTCTCTGTGTGTGTCCCCTATCTCTATCTATCTGTCCCCCCCTCACTCTGTCACCTTTCTCTATGTGTCCTCTCTCTCTCTCACGCCCCTTTCTCTCTCTCTCTCACAAACCCCTATCTCACAACCCCCCTCTCTCTTACACACACCCCATCTCTCTCACACACACCCCCATCTCTCTCACACACCCCCTCTCTTTTGCTCAGCACCCCTCTCTTACGAATTGCCGTGTTGGCACTTTACAACACAAAACCAACTTATTTATTTCAGTTTGGGCACTCAGACTCAAAAAGGTTGCCATCACTGCTATAGACACCCCCCCCCCCCCCTATGAAATTTAAAGGAATATTACACTTTTATTGTTTCACGTTAATCATTATTAAAATCACTGCTCCCGAAAAAACAGCCGTTTTTAAAACTTTTTTTTGCATTGATACATGTCCGCTGGGGCAGGACCCGGGTCCCCAAACACTTTTTAGGACAGTAACTTGCAGAATCTTTTCTCTCTGTCAAATCTTTTTTCTCTGTTGAATATTTTCTCTATATAATCTTGGACTAATAGAGGTAAGGTTAGGCACATTCGACCACAGGTTCTATAGACACAGATTATTGTCAGAGTCACGTCGAATCTCCTATTCTATATCGAACTGTTGTAACAATGAAAACGAAAATAAAGCATTTATTTATGTCGGATCTTTCGTTTTTCGGATTCTGTGCTTTCGTTATCGTTCGTCAAAACGAAAACGAAAATAGCTGAAATTCGGAAGAAAATGCATTCGGACGAAAACGAATGCACATGTCTAGTGTTTTATACATACACACAAACACACATATTATCATTGGATCCTTAATATTATTTTCAATAGGGTGACAAAGGAGGGCAAAATTACACCAAATGTTCTTTCTGGATCATATAAGTGTGTAGGATGCATTATTCCACAGTAAACCTAAAGTATCAGTGTAAACAAATATGGTTCAAATATGTTTAAACCAAAAAACAATGTGGATGACAATAGATGAGTGAACGCACTCCTTGAAATAAACATAAACAGTCCATGCAAAACTTCCTTGTGCATAATGATGTCATGACGTCAGGCTCTACCCTATGTGTGTTGTCACAACTGACATCGTCTGGAAACACGTAGGGCGGAACCTTACATTGTGATATCGTCAAGCATGAGGAAATTTATTGATTTTTTTTCACATTTATATAACATGGTGAAGCCATTTTTCATCTCTGCCAATTTTGGTGCCTTAAGGATTATCTGTTATCCTTCCCGTTAAATGCCTAGAATGTGGTGTAACTGAGCTGTAGCGATATTGATAGTGGTGTCACATCTACTGACAGGAATTCTTCTCTTGGGTGCCCTGTATACATACTTTGAATGGGATTTGTAAAGCAAGTACTCTCCACACAACTTCTATACTGATGAACAAGTTATGAGAACATTCATTTCAAGACCAATACTATATTTGGATTATTTTATATGAGTTTGTGTATGGACATTGGGATCACTATCTTGATTTACGTAGGAACTTCTTCCAGGTTGGATATATCATCTGCTGGTTTCTAGCACCATTGGATATATGTGAGCCTTTTCATCTTAATAAATGTTTAATCCACAGAATCTATTGTGAAGATTAGTGTTAAAGGATGCAGTCCACTCCCCAGACTTGAGGATATGGGCTTTCTGCCCATGATGTCCCTTACAGCAGGATTCCCACACATTGATTTCAGCTTTATCTACCATTCAAAGTGAATATGTAGCCTCCTGGCCATATTGCAGCCCTCCTGGGGTTTTGCTAGCTGTCAGCCTAACAGAATGAAGTCTGTCAGTCCAGAACACGATGATGTTCACACACTGCTCCTGCAGTGACTATTTCCAGGCATTGGCCTGTTCAGTGCAGACAGACATACAGCGCCTTGAAAAAGTATTCATACCCCTTGACATTTTCCACATTTTGTTATGTTGCAACCAAAAACATAAATGTATTTCACTGAGATTTTATGTGATAGACCAACACAAAGTGGCACATAATTGTGAAGTAGAAGAAAAATTATAAATGGTTTTCAATTTTTTTTTACAAATAAATATGTGAAAAGTGTGGTGGGCATTTGTATTCAGCAAATGGAAGAAGTATGGCACAACTGCAAACTGCAAACCTACCAAGACATGGCCATCCACCTAAAATGACAGGCCGGGCAGGGAGCAAATTAATCAGGAAGCAGCCAAGAGGCCCATGGTAACTCTGGAGGAGCTGCAGCGATCCACAAATCAGGTCGGAGAATCTGTCCACAGGACAACTATTGTCATGCACTCCACAAATCTGGCCTTTATGGAAGAGCCTCTCAGCAATTTCCTTGGGGTGTCTACTTTCCAAAATGAGGTCATTGGGTGGTGGTGGGCAGGGGGGTTGTACTGCCCTGCCATTTTAGCACCTCAAGAAATGAGATAGACAGTCATAAACTAAATGCTGCGTAAATTCCAGAAACTTTACCATAGTTTGTAGACGCTATAACTTTTGCGCAAACCAATAAATATACACTTATTGACATTTTTTTTTTTTACCAAAGACATATAGCTGAATACATTTTGGCCTAAATGAATGACTAAAATTGAGTTTATTTGATTTTTCTTCTAACAAAAAGTAGAAAATATAATTTTTTTTCAAAATTTTCGTTTTTTTCTGTTTATATCGAAAAAAATAAAAATCACAGAGGCAATCAAATACCATCAAAAGAAAGCTCTATTTATGTCCACAACATTGCATGGCCACGCAATTACCAGTTAAAGCAGCACAGTGCCAAATAGTAAAAAGTGCTCTGGTCATTGAGCAGCCTAATCTTCCGGGGCTGAAGTGGTTAAAGTGGACCTAAATCCATTGAATTAAGCAGTTTAAAAAAATATTTACATTCCCGGCATTACGGGAATGCTAACTGTCACATTTTCTTGTACTCTCAACCAAACTGTCAAACCATCAAATGACTGGTGTCATAACTGAGCACATGTGCAGCACCATGGCAGCTGCAGATTAAACAGAGGCTAATGCTGGGTACACACTATTGCCCTGTACACACGATAGGATTTTCTGACAACAAAATCCATGAGATTTTTTACCGACGGATGTTGGCTCAAACTTGTCTTGCATACACACGGTCACACAAAGTTGGTCAGAAATTCCGAACATCAAGAACGCGGTGACGTAAAACACGTACGATGAGCTGAGAAAAATGAAGCTCAATAGCCAGTGCTGCTCTTCTGCTTGATTCTGAGCACTTTGTGCGTCGGAATTATGTACACACGAACGGAACTTCCGACAACAGATTTTGTTGTTGGAAAATTTGAGAACCAGATCTCAAATTTTGTGTGACGGAAATTTAATCGCAGTTGGCCATATAAATCCAAAAACTGCTTGGAATGAGACTAACCCTTAGCCCTTGTACACACGGTCGGACAATCCAACAACAAAATCCATCGGATTTTGTCCGAAACTGGTGTTGCATACACACGGTTGGACAAAGTTGTCGGAAAATCCGATCGTTCAGAACTTGATGACGTAATTTAGTTACGATGGGACTACGTTCAGGCTAGTAGCCAATAGCTTTGGTCTCGTTATTTGATCTGAGCATGCGTGGCACTTTGTCCAATTGGAATTCTCTAGAAACGATCGGACAAAGTCCGATCAGATCATGTTGTCGGAAAATTTTATAGCCCAGCTCTAAAACTTTGTCGGCCCGATATTCCGACGGAAACAGTCCGATGGAGCCCACACACGGTCGATTTATCCGGGAACGCGGTCCGATCGGGCATTTTCCGTCGGAATGTCTGACCGTGTGTACAAGGGCTTAGACAAACTGCACCATACCTGTGAGGCCAAACCTTGCAGGTGTCTGCGATTGGTACCCCATCTCCTCTCCTCTGATGCTCAGAGCACAATTTGCATGTCTGTCTCCCAGGAGCTGAACAAGGCTGAGGTTTCCCGTCTCCAGTGCAGCAAGGAAAATGTTCTCTGGGCCGGGATGCTGCTGGTAGCCCATCTCAGTTATGACCTGCAGCTTGTGCATGACTCTGCTCCGTACATTGTCCTCCATCCTCAGAATTGTTCACTAAACATACAGCCCACCTGTTTAGTATTTATAGGAATTCAGATGTGTGTGGGACGTGGGAGTGATAACTGTTACAAAGTAGCCTGGGTCACATGCAGACTACACAAAGCTGCTTGTGATTATACTATCGGCAATATGCCCAGAGTCGCATTCTTTCTCAGCTACAATATAAATATACGTATTATTATTCTGCATACAAGCACTGTGTGGTGTGGAAAGATGCATAACAACAACATGATGTAGTCCAGGAATCATGGGGTCAGGTGCTGCTTGGCATCCATCTACAAACAGTTGAGTTTTCAGACTGAGACATCAAACATTATTTGACCACTTGTTTACACTAATCATTAGACACTAATGATCAAGTCAATGAACACAGCTTTTTGGAATTGAGTATTATTTTACTTAAAGTTCACCTGTTCCCAGACATTAAATATTACTGGAAATTGGAGCTGACCTCCCTCTCCACTAGCAGACCCCGGCAGCTCCTAAACTTGACTTTAGGATCTTTTGGTGTTTTTTTTGCCAAAGCTCCTAAACTCAACTCCATAAAACTTTTGAGTCCATGTACATGTCTATGTTCTGCATTTAGGTGAGGTTAAACCTCCCTCTCCTGAATGCGGAAGAATTGTGTTTAGGATAGGAGCACAAAGTGGGGCAGAATTGAGGCAAAAACCCTGTTTGCATTTTCCCCTGGCTGCGGTCAGAAGCTACCAGTGTACAAGACGCCTTGCATTTAACTGCAACTATGAATAAAATCAAGATTGAAAAATACTGAATTTTATCAGTTTTTACTTGCCACATCTTATTGCATCTTTCCATCACTGTCCAGAAATCCTGTAGCTTTTTTTTTAATAAAGACATCATTAGTAGCCAGCTTCTTCTTCCTTATCCTCTGCCAGTCCACTATTGACATCCATACCAGATCAAGCTTATGCGTTGTACAAGATCTGATGCAGTTTGTTATAACTGAAGCACCCCCCTGAAGCATAGTGGAACCCAATAGAGACAGGGTGGGTTGACATTTCACCCAAGGGTTAAGTTTCTTAAGAATGGTGGTACAGGTAAAAAAATGAGACAAAAACCGAAGAGAGTTTATAGCTCACACCAAAAAAACTCAAGGAAGAGTGGAATTGGGGACAGGACTCCCATAAGCTAGTAGATGTGTAGACTCCACAAAATCACGCAAAGAACTCACAATCCTCAGATTAAGAATCTTTAAGCCGATCCAGCAATCTATGATAGCAGTTCCTGTCTGTAAAGCACCTATAGGATCAGCCATCTGCACAAATTCCAGTGAGTTCCAAGCTCCACTCCCAAGCTTCTTCTGGCCCTTCATGACATCTGGGTGTGCTCCATGGCTCTTCAGGCTAAGCCCCAACTCCAGGCCTCAAGCATATATATAGGTCTCAGGATTTAGGCACAATCACACAGCTGCTCCATGTACACCCACCCCAGGCCAGGGCCTGAGTGGAAGAGAGTGATTACTTGGCCTTGCCCAATTATTTATACTATCCCCCAACATGCAACTGTGGCCAGGAAACTTCCACTGGTTGGCTAAGAGAAGTATAAATATTCATAAGTCAATTTTACTGTAGCATCTCATACTAATACCAAAGGTACCAGTGACGCCTACTAAATAAGGGAGAAACTACAGCTATACTGAATTTAGGGAAACACCAAAGGAACAAGTTGACTATAAATCAGCTAGGTTGTCTACAAATCTGCAGCACTAAATGTGTCTATCAACCATGTTTAAGACAAGGGGCTACACTATTAATATGGTCATTTACCTCTTTTGGTCTAATGAGAACCTCCAAGGCCAAGGATAGCTGACATCCTTCAATAGGTAGTGGGTTGTGAGGCATAGTGGGTGCAAAGATGGTGAAAGTCATTGGGCGTCAGACACTTCTTGGATGTAAAAGAGGTTTTATTTTTTTTGACAGTCCTTTTTATATATTTTGGAGGAAAGAGGGTTATGGCCAGGACATCCTTAGATAGTTGCAAACTCAATTGGCAGACTCTGAGACTTCAATAGGAGAACAGCCCTTACAGGGAAAGGCTCCAGCAAGGCACTACTTCTGCACATGCAGGATTGCTGTCTCCTATGGTAACAGTCCTTTAACAGTTCCTAACTCAACATATCAGTTCTCTCAACTCCACTACAACTGATCCTTGTAGTTCTTCAATACTGAGCTCCTGGTCTCTCACTGGACCCATTGATTCACTGACTATGAATCCCTTGAGCTCCTCCAAGGTTGGCGGTGGTATCCCCTCAAGCTTGACCGCTGCTTCTCTGCTGGGTCCCTAGCTTGGCACTTCAGATACTCTTCAAGCTTCACCCCTGCTAACCGGCTCAATCCCTGGCTTGACACACAAAGCTGCTCTACAAGCATCTCCTCCACTGGTTGGGTACCTGACTTGATCACCGCCTGAAGTTTACCTATTTTCCAGCGTGCCCTTCAGTGAGAATATGGTTCCTGTACTTGCTTCAGTTACTTACTGTGGTCCCTGGCAAAGGCGATTGGTCCCTTCACGGCGACAGCCTCCAATCTAACTCCAACCACTGACGGTTCTACGTCCGAGAGAACTGTCACTTTTGGTTGGACTGCAAGCTGCAGTCCCAATCCTGTGCTGCCCTCTTACTTCTGGATAGACCCTTTCACAGCCTTGCAGCCAGATGCCCCCCCCCATAGGCCCAATGTCCAGCCTAGCAGCCCAGGGCAGACGACACAAGCCCACCCAGATGGCAGTCCGGGTCCCACAGAACACAGGTCACCTGACCTCATCACAATATATAGGCTCTCCCAGCAGGCCAAGGGATTAAAGGAAACCCCTGCCCATTGGTTGGCTGGGGCAACCACATACCCATAACCTGGCCTTGGCTTGCCCTTCCCATATCTAGTACCACCAAGTTTATGCCCTCCATAATAAAGAGGAGAGAAGTTGTGATTTCACTGCTTCTCTTGTGAATTTGAAAATTAATTTTTCCACAATGCATGTTGCTATAGAGATGAATGAGGGCCTGTTTTTGGGGTCCATTTACACTGTCAAGTTGCAGTAATGCACATATTACATGCATCAGTGTGTTGTGGTGCCTTTCATTTTCAGCACACTAAGAGAATGCACAAAAAATTACCCATATCCAATTTTTGGGATATTTTAGTAGTGCATTAATCTGAATGGGCTGCCTTAACACAGCTTAAAGCATGTTTGCACATGTTTAGAATATGTTAAAAATAGAATATGTTAATAATTTAGTATGCATAGTTTGGGCACAGGTTCATTTTAATAAGTCAGTTGAGAGGGCATCTCCATATACCCTCTACAAACCTTCAGATGATATTACCAATGTACTGCTGGAATCTGATAATCCTGAAGGCCAAAAACATGTAATATCTATTAATTTTTACTACAGTTTCCCCAAATTAGAGACTTATAGTTAAGGGAGAGGCACGCTAACACACTGCTTAGTTATATAGCCCCTCTCTCCATTGGATCTTTAATATTTTTATGTTATGGAAAATACAAAAGGAGAAATAGGAACATGCCAGGGCAAGTACAGATCTTGGACCATGGCAGTGAGATCTCGGAGTTGAAGTCTCTAAGATGTATAAGGCCTCTTTCACACTGACGTCCCGTTCAGGCCCGCCTGTCAGTTTTTCAGGCGGACCTGAACGGGTGCTCCATAGAGGTCTATGGAGCGTCGGATGTCAGCGGTGACATGTCCGCTGACATCCGACCCGCTCCGATCCGAAAAAGTGTAACGGAGGAAAAAGCTATTTTTCCATCCGTCTGCAGATCGGATCGGGTGACGACGGGCACTGCGGTCCGTCGTCATCCGATCTCCCATAGGGGAGAGCGGCGCTGTGACAGATCCGTCCCTGCGCAGTGTGCAGAGACGGACCTGTCATCTCCCTGCTCAGCGGGGATCGACGGAGTGATCCCCGCTGAGCAAACGGATATCCACGGGGCGGATCAGAACTGATCCGCCCCGTGTAAAAGGACCCTAAGAAGTTAATGTGTGACTCAGCCCACCTGTGTCTCTGTTCATTGATAGCTGAAATATCACTTTTAGGTGGACCAGTGACACCCAGTCTCACTTCATGCTCAAATACAACAGAAGATCTAGTTGTCTTTACCAGCGACCCTACCTGTAGTCCAACTATTTGGCAACAGTAAACCTTCAGACCATTATAGTACACTTATTATGGGAGGGGTAGAAGGGTGCGAATGCTGCCTTTTTTGTGAATATGTTAGATCAGGGGTCTGAAAACTTTCTAATGAAAGGGCCAGTCTGTCTTTGAGACTTTAAGGGGGACGGACTGTGCCCAGTGGAAGTAAACAATGCCTGATCTTTGGTATTAGGAGTAGAAGTAGTTGGTGTTGCTGGGAGTAATAGTGCCTCCTTTTTGTTTTCAGTAGAAGAAATGATGACCCATTGTTGATGTCAATGGAAGAATTAGTGCACCATTGTTGGTGTCAATGGCAGGAACATTGTCTCAAGGGTCGGATAAAGGCAAACAAAGGGTGCATCTGGCTCCAGAGCCGCAGTTTGGAGAACACTGTGCTAGATACTCGAGCTATACATATTTTAACCCTTTCTGAAGCACTGACCCAGAAGGAGCATACATCAAATGGAAATAGGAGAAGTCTAAATTGAATTTTGCTTTGTTTCAGGTTAGTGACTCAGGAAGTAGAAAAATCAAAGCACTAGCATTACAGCAAGGCAACTAGAATAGGAGGTCAGCACTGGTAACCTTCATAGTTCATCATCATTTAAAAGCGAGATTTAGTATAGAGTAACAGATAACAAAATATACTATAGAGTAATAGATAACAAGATATAATAAAAAAATTAAAGGCACAGCACAAACCATGGTTCCTGCAGTTCCATCTCATCTCCTCTTCCCCAATCACCAAGGTGTGATTCACAATCTCCAGGCACTCCTTAAACAGAAGAATGATGCCCTGTAAATCTCCTTCAGAGAAGCAGCGCAGAGCGTACTCATCATCCCAGGCGTAGCTCCCCCACATGTTGCACTGAGGCTCTGCTGTGCTTTGCACCCTGATGGCTTCCAGTGAGCGCTGTCAGGGTACAGTTCAAAGTGACATGATCCTGTTGCTTTACTCTGTGTCCTGGCCTAATCCCACCAGTTGGACATCATTTCAATTCTAATCCACACAGGTTGTCGTTTCTTTTTTTATGACCACACAAAAAGTCATGAAGCATTAGCATGAGGATTAGTAAAACAATGAATGGCCTGAAATAGTAATGGAATGCATGCCATAATAAAGCAGGAAGGTAGCTAGCAATGGCAATTCATTACATTAAAAGGTTTTTGCACTGCAATGGTGCTTGTATTTTCAGATTTAGACGATCATCCTTATCATATACCTGCTCTATTCCTAGTAAAGTCTAATAAAATACTAACACGTTTTGAATAAAAATATATGAGCAAAAAGGATGTATAATTCTGTTGGTCTAGTTGTGTGATCAACACACTCCTACAACACTGCACAACCAAGAAGGTGAAGTCTTATTTCCTGGTTCAGCTTTGCAGCTTCCAGTTTATCCATTCTGCACAATGGACCATGAATTATCTTCATCACCTGCAGAGAACATGGAGGTGACTAAAGTGGTACTAAACACACACTGTTTAATTTACATTACCCCTTCTATTTCGGTATGTGGATGATGGCACTGTAATTAGCTTAATTAAAAAACATGTAAGTACCTATCTTATCTAATCCATGTACAGCTGTCACATGACCCAGCTCTTTCCCAGTCTGTCTGCAGGGAACAGGGCTTTATTAACATAAGGGCTATTGGAGCTGCAGCTCCAGGCCCCTTACCTTAAGTGGGTGCCAATTCTTTTTTTTTTTAAATCACAAAAAAATAAAAAACAATCAACTTTGAGGGTCATAGCTCAGCAACCAGTGGTCACGGGGTAGCTGAAGACCTACCCCACAACTGGTCAAAATTTGGGGCTCCTATCACCTATGGTTCCAGAGATATGGGGCCCCTTGTGCAGCCTGTCAGAAACTACATACAGAGCGGTCAGTTTAAATACAGACTGGCACATTCTGTTTGCAGCAGACTGAGAGGAAGAGCTCACAATGCCTCTCCTCACTTCTTGTCAGAGGCACTGACCTCAATGGACAGCTTGGAGCCTGCAGAGTTTGACAGGCAACACCGCCTATCAAACTTGCCTATTGATTTCAATGGGGCCACTCTGCAACTGCAGGCCAAACTTGCTTGCAGTAGCAGCATAGTCCAACAATGTAAAACTACCATTCAGCAATGTAAAAAAAAAAAAAAGGAGTGGCAGTAGCACTTCATGAATGCCTGTCAGCTGCTGCTATACCACTCCTTGAAAAGCAATTCACCACAGATCACTTTTCAATGGGCAGTAAGCATTACCACAAATGTCAAAGAAACTTGAAACACATCATCCATTTCACACTCCCCACCAACCAGGTCACTCCCTGGCCACTTCCCATGTTAGCCACCTCCCAGTTACTCCCCCCCACCCGCTAATTAATATCCCTCCATGACCACCTCACACCCCCTTGATGAAAGTCCTCTCTCCCCAGGAAGTCCCCAAACATCCTGTCACCTGCTGACCTGTGGATGGGGGAACCACTCCCGCATTGTTATTGTATTCAGCCAGTGGGAAGCCTTCCCTACCCACAGAATACAATGATCAGTGTTGCTAACTATAGCTGGCAGCACTGATTGTTTTGGGAAAAACCTGACAGGATGTTTGTACTCAAGTCAATTAATTGATTGACTTGTGTACAACCAGCTAGCCCATACATAGATCGATTATGGCTGGTCTCTGCTTAATTGGCTATACCATTACGCAGTCCCTAAACATCCACAACCCTTTAAATGTTCCCTTCCCAGATTCCTTCATCCCCCTCACCTGTACATAGTGCCCACAGTCATACCCTCCACACTCCTCTCCTGTAGATAGTGTCCACTGTCATACCCTCCACACTCCTATATATAGTGCCCCTTGTAATACCTCCCACTACCCCCCACTGTCATACACTTCTCTCCTGTACATAGTGCCCTCTGTCATACCCTCCATACTCCTCTCCTGTACATACTGCTCACTGTCATACCCCCCACACTACTCTCCTATACAAACTGCCCCCTGTTATACCCCCACAATCCTCTCCTGTACATAGTGCCCGCTGTCATACCTGCCACATTCCTGTCCTGTACGTATTGCTCACTGTCATACCTTCCACACTCCTCTTCTGTACATACTGCCCACTGTCTTACCCTCCACACTCCTCTCCTGTACATGCTGCTCACTGTCATCCCCTCCACACTCCTCTCCTATATATAGTGCCCCCTGTCATAACCCCCCCCCCCCACAATCCTCTCCTGTACATACTGCCCACTGCCATACACCTTTCTCCTGTACATACTGCCCCCATAATACATTCCACACTCCTCTCCTGTACATACTGCCAACTGTCATACCCTACACACTCCTCTCCTGTACATACTGCCAACTGTCCTTCTCTCCACATTCCTTTCCTGTACATACTGCCCCCATAATACCCTCCATGCTCCTCTCCTGTACATACTGCCCCCATCATACCCTCCACACTCCTCCCCTGTACACATTGCTCACTATAATACCCCCCACACTCCTCTCCTGTACATAGTGCCCACTGGCATACCCTCCACACCCCTCTGCTGTGCATACTGCCCAATGTCATACCCTGCACACTCATCTCTTGTACATAGTTCCCACTGTTATACCATCCATACTCCTCCGTTATGCCTCTTACCCACAAAAACAGTTCTTTAAAATTATTTTGAATATCCTCACTGTTACCAGGTCTAGAATGGGCACACTTTTGTTAGTTCAACTGAAGGAAATCTTCTCAGTTCTCATATTTTCCCATTATTAGGGATGGCCGAACGGTTCGCCCAGCGGTCGTTTCGCGTTTACTGTGTAAAAGAACTTTGACCTATGATGACACATCCATCATGGGGTACAGGACAGCCAATTGAGACATTACAGCACATGGACACTTGGACATTCCCCCTAACTTATAAATAGACCCGATCCGGTGGCCATTTTACATTCTTTCTTCTGTCACTATAGGGAGAGGTTGCTGTGTGGAGCAGGGAGAGACTTCAGTGACCCAAATCGCTATCTATTAGGTCCACAAAAGTTCTTTTAATGACTGGTATCATGGTATAGGTGTTAGGTGTAGTTCAAGTTATTGTTCCAGCAGCCTGTGTTTTGTCAGTTTAAATAGGGACAGGCAGGAAGCTGTGTGTGAGGCAGTGAGGGACAGTCAGTTTAATCAGTAGCTGTCACTATTAGGTCCACAAAGGTTCTTTTCAGGACTGGTATGGTAATAGGCTTGTACACGTATAATATTCTTTCTTTCAAATATAGAAAGAATATTATACTTGACTGCTGCCCTTCTGCTGCAGTCTGCTAATCATTCACAACCTACTTGTTCCACAAAGGTCCTTATAAGGACTGGTAAGGTCTAGGGTGCTACAGTACATAGGGTTGAGTGAGGTACAGTCTGCTATTCCTTAAGGACTGGTATAGGTCCACAATACATAGGGTTGAGGTGCACTACTGCTGACCGCTGCCCTATACTGCAGCAGTCCTTCATCAGTATAGGGACTGACGTACAGTCTGCTAATCATTCACAACCTACTTGTTCCACAAAGGTCCTTATAAGGACTGGTAAGGTCTAGGGTGCTACAGTACATAGGGTTGAGTGAGGTACAGTCTGCTATTCCTTAAGAACTGGTATAGGTCCACAATACATAGGGTTGAGGTGCACTACTGCTGACCGCTGCCCTATACTGCAGCAGTCCTTCATCAGTATAGGGACTGACGTACAGTCTGCTAATCATTCACAACCTACTTGTTCCACAAAGGTCCTTATAAGGACTGGTAAGGTCTAGGGTGCTACAGTACATAGGGTTGAGTGAGGTACAGTCTGCTATTCCTTAAGGACTGGTATAGGTCCACAATACACAGGGTTGTGGTGCACTACTGCTGACCGCTGCCCTATACTGCAGCAGTCCTTCATCAGTAATGGGACTGACGTACAGTCTGCTAATCATTCACAACCTACTTGTTCCACAAAGGTCCTTATAAGGACTGGTAAGGTCTAGGGTGCTACAGTACATAGGGTTGAGTGAGGTACAGTCTGCTATTCCTTAAGGACTGGTATAGGTCCACAATACATAGGGTTGAGGTGCACTACTGCTGACTGCTGCCCTATACTGCAGCAGTCCTTTATCAGTATAGGGACTGAGAGTTTTGTCACAGGGTCATTTAAAAAATGACAGGCAGAGGAAGAGGTAGGCCCTTCCGCAGGGGTGGTAGGGGTAGGGCAGGAGCAACAGGCTTGAGCCAAAGTGGGAAGTTGCAGAAGGTGCGTTCAATTCATTTAAAGGACGCACCAGACTTGGTTGAGTGGCTCACTCAGCCTTACTCTTCTGCACCCTCCTCATCCTCTCGATCTGCACCCTCTTCTTCACTCTCTGCTATGTGCACCCCCAAAGACACTACCACCAACAACACCACCACATACCTTCCGCTTGAGTCACAGGAATTATTTTCCAATCCATATCAAGACATTTCTGATGCGCAGCCACTCTTGGTATTGGATCAGGAAGAGGAGGTAGCAACAACCGCTACTCAGCAGTCTGACGACAGTACCCAGATCAGCCCAAGGAGGAGGTTGGTCCCCGGTGTTGCTGCCTACTCCGAGATCTCTACTTATAGCGGTGGGGAAGGTGACGTCGATGATGACGTCTAGTGATGTCACGTGGGTGCCCACAAGAGAGGAAGAGGAGGGGAGTTCAGAGGGAGATATGGACCAGCAGATGAGGAGGAGAAGCAGGAATAACTTACATTGCACAGGAGGGACAAAGCAGACTGCAAATGTATCAGGAGCGAGTCATCGACCATGTACGGTCACATCTGGCGCTCCCAGGACACCGGCACATGGCTCCGCAGTGTGGGCTTTTTTTAACGTGTCTGCTGCTGACAATAGCGTTGCCATCTGCAATCTTTGCAGTCAACACATTAGTCATGGTAAGCCCAACACTCACCTAGGGACAACCGCCTTAAGAAGGCACATGAGCAGCCATCACCGAGCCCAGTGGGAGCAACGGAACACACAAAGCCACACTCCAGGCTCTCACCGTCCAGCCTCGTCTTCTACTTCTCCTTCTCCTCTCTCCTCACAATTGTCCTCCACTCCACCTTCCATCACGCCAAGCTCATGTTTTCTGCAAAAAGGCAGGCTTCCGTGGGCCTAATGTTCGAGCGTAAAAAAATGATGACGCCGGATAACCCTCTTGCCCAACGGTTGACGGCTGGCTTGTCAGAACTGATAGCCCGCCAACTACTGCCATATAAACTGGTGGACTCGGAGGCCTTTCCCAAATTTGTGGCCATTGGAACACCACAATGGAAGGTCCCAGAAAGGAAGTATTTCTCAGAGAAGGGCATCCCAGAGCTATATGCCCATGTTCAGCGGCAAGTGAATGTATCTCTGGCACACAGTGTCGGTGCCAAGATACATCTGACCAGAGACACGTGGTCTAGCAAACACGGGCAGGGAAGGTATATCACTTTTACTGCCCACTGGGTGAACCTTCTGACGGCTGTCAAGAATGTAACCCGTGGCACCCGTGTAGATTCGGTTTTACCGCCACGGATTGCATGCAGGCCTGGCTCTTCTTCTCCTCCTCCTCCTACTCCATCCTCCTCCCTCTCCTCCTTGCCTGACTCCTCCTTTTCCGCTGCTAGCGTCTCTTCCGCTGCGCCGCCCAAGCTCCCCAGAACCTATTCGACATGCCAGGTGAGACGTTGCCATGCCGTGCTGCGTCTGTTGTGCCTGGAAGCCAAGAGCCACACTGGCCCGGCACTCCTTTCAGCTTTGCGTTCACAGGCAGATCAGTGGCTAACACCGCTCAATTTGACAGTTGGTAAAGTGGTGTGTGACAATGGTGCCAATCTGCTTAGCGCATTGAAACAGGGCAAAATCACGCATGTGCCATGCATGGCACACGTCTTAAACTTGGTCGTGCAGCGATTCGTTGTCAAATACCCTGGGGTCCAGGACATCTTGCGGCAGGCAAGGAAAATCTCGGCCCATTTCATAAGATCTTACACGGCCATGGCTCGCCTTGCTGACATTCAGCTGCGACACAATCTGCCGGTCAGACGTCTTATTTGAGATTGCCCGACGCGATGGGACTCAACCTTCTATATGCTTGATAGGCTGCTCCAGCAGAAACGTGCAGTTAATGTCTACCTGTATGAACTCTGCGGCAGAACAGGTTCTGGGGAGCTGGGTTTTTTTTCACCGCCCCAGTGGCTGCTCATGCGCGACGCATGCAGAATTCTGCGGCCATTTGAGGAGATCACCAAACTGGTCAGTCGCAGCCATGGTGCCATCATTGACATGGTACCTTATGCCTTCTTTATGGAGCATGCATTGCGTCGTGTCATTGATCAAGCTGTGGAGGAGCAGGAGCGGGAAGATGAGGAAGTCGCAATGCTGGATGAATTCCCAGGGGGGGCTACTCTATCTGAGACAAGTCAACAACAGGAGTCTGAAGAGGAGTCAGAGGAGGATGGTGCCGGGGCGGATGAGGAGGAGCAAGAAGAGCATGCTTTAAACCTTTCTGGGATCCCTGTTGTTGTGCGTGGATGGGGAGAGGAGAATGAAGAGGACGACATTATCCTGGATGATGAGCAGGAGCCAGGCCACCACACCGCTTCCAGTTTAGTGCAAATGGGGGCCTTCATGCTCCAGTGTTTTAATAGGGACCCCCGTATAAAAAGCATAAGGGTCAAGGACCAGTACTGGGTGGCAACGTACTTAGACCCCCGGTACAAACACAAAATGGCGGAAATGTTACCGGCGTCACAGAGGGCTGTCAGAATGGAGCACTTCCAGGCCTTGCTTCGAGAAATGCTGCAATCTGCTTTTGCGTGCGCTGGCAGAGGAGCAATTCCCACTCCCAGAGAAGGAGTTGCGGGTACCAATCCAACAGCGCCTGCAAGAAGAGGCCGGTTTGAAGATGTGTTGGTGACTTCGGATATGAGGTCATTCTTTCAGCCGACCCATCGACAGGTGTCATCCGGATCCAGCATCAGGGAACACCTAGACCGTCAGGTGTCCGACTACATCGGGTTAACGGCCGATGTGGACGCTCTGAGGAGTGATGAACCCCTGGACTACTGGGTGGGCAGGCTTGACCTCTGGCCAGAGCTTGCCCAATTTGCAATCGAACTGTTGGCTTGCCCCTCATCCAGTGTCCTGTCCGAATGGACGTTCAGCGCAGCAGGGGGGATCGTGACTGATAAGCGTACTCGCCTAGCTGACGACAGTGTTAACTACCTATTTCTAAAAATGAATGAGGCATGGATCTAGAAGGAATTCAACACATGTGACCAGTAGACCATGTATATGTCTATAAACAATTTATTTAATCGAGCACACAGACCTTCTTTCTTCATTTGGCTCACTTCCTTGTCCAAAAAAAGCACACCGTACTATATGCCCGTACCCTCCTGTTTGAAGAGGTTGAGTGGTGTCATATTTCTACTGGGGCTTCTTATTATGAGGGGCTCCCACCATCCCTGTGCTGTGCTGACTTCCTCCTGGGGCTGTACCTCTGCTGTGCATATTATGAGGGGCTCCCACCATCCCTGTGCTATGCTCATTATGAGGGGCTCCCACCATCCCTGTGCTGTGCTGACTTCCTCCTGGGGCTGCTTATTATGAGGGGCTCCCACCATCCCTGGGCTATGCTGACTTCCTCCTGGGGCTGCTTACGGTGCAGGTGTCAGTGCTGTATATCACGGTGCTGGTGTCAGTGCTGTATATCACGGTGCTGGTGTGAGTGCTTTATGTCACGCTGCTGATGTCAGTGCTCTCTATCACGGTGCTGGTGTCAGTGCTGTATATCACGGTGCTGGTGTTAGTGCTTTATGTCACGCTGCTGATGTCAGTGCTCTCTATCACGGTGCTGTTGTCAGATCTCTCTATCACGGTGCAGGTGTCATTGCTGTATGTCACGCTGCTGATGTCAGTGCTCTCTATCACAGTGCTGCTGTCAGTGCTGTATATCATGGTGCTGGTGTTAGTGCTTTATGTCACGCTGCTGATGTCAGTGCTCTCTATCACGGTGCTGGTGTCAGATCACTCTATCACGGTGCAGGTGTCATTGCTGTATGTCACGCTGCTGATGTCAGTGCTCTCTATCACGGTGCTGCTGTCAGTGCTGTATATCACGGTGCTGGTGTTAGTGCTTTATGTCACGCTGCTGATGTCAGTGCTCTCTATCACGGTGCTGGTGTCAGATCACTCTATCACGGTGCAGGTGTCATTGCTGTATGTCACGCTGCTGATGTCAGTACTCTCTATCACGGTGCTGCTGTCAGTGCTGTATATCACGGTGCTGGTGTTAGTGCTTTATGTCAAGCTGCTGATGTCAGTGCTCTCTATCACAGTGCTGGTGTCAGATCACTCTATCACGGTGCAGGTGTCATTGCTGTATGTCACGCTGCTGATGTCAGTGGTCTCTATCACAGTGCTGGTGTCAGTGCTGTATATCACGGTGCTGGTGTTAGTGCTTTATGTCACGCTGCTGATGTCAGTGCTCTCTATCACGGTGCTGGTGTCAGATCACTCTATCACGGTGCAGGTGTCATTGCTGTATGTCACGCTGCTGATGTCAGTACTCTCTATCACGGTGCTGCTGTCAGTGCTGTATATCCACGGTGCTGGTGTTAGTGCTTTATGTCACGCTGCTGATGTCAGTGCTCTCTATCACGGTGCTGTTGTCAGATCACTCTATCACGGTGCAGGTGTCATTGCTGTATGTCACGCTGCTGATGTCAGTGGTCTCTATCACGCTGCTGCTGTCAGTGCTGTATATCACGGTGCTGGTGTTAGTGCTTTATGTCACGCTGCTGATGTCAGTGCTCTCTATCACGGTGCTGTTGTCAGATCACTCTATCACGGTGCAGGTGTCATTGCTGTATGTCACGGTGCTGATGTCAGTGCTCTCTATCACGGTGCTGGTGTCAGATGACTCTATCACGGTGCAGGTGTCATTGCTGTATGTCACGCTGCTGGTGATCATCTCCTGCACCCTCTTCTTTGCCTACCCTGACCTTCCCTCTCCTCCATTGCCTTCATGTGCTCCACAGTCCTGAATTGTCACAACAATTTCACATATAAAAAAAGAATGCTTGGAGTTGTCGATCCCAGATTCACCTCATACATGTGTTATGTCATTGGCCATGTGGTGGGACTATGTTTGCACAGCTATTAATTATTTTGTGGCTGCAAATTTGACCTGTAGGTTTGCAAAGTTCGCCTCCCATTGAAGTCAATGGGGCTGCCTCAAACGTTACGGTTCGCGAACTATCGGCCGCGTTCGCGGTCCTCGTTCGCGAAACGTCCCGTCGGAAGTTCGTCCATCACTACCCATTATTAGTACTCATTTAATTTTGTGATTACTACTGTGATGTATGAAGCAACGTAGGGGATGTCAGCTACACTAAATATATCACTGGTAAAAAAAAAAAAAAAAAGTGTCCCTGAAAATATTTTTGAAATGTTGGCAACTATGCACTGGCCACTGTCCAAGGACCACCAGGTCAGTAGGGGGCTCCATGAGAGTCTCTTGTGATCCTGTGATATTAAAGCGGTAGTAACATTACTACTTTTAGAGGCCCTGAGGTAGGTTATGGCATAATGTACTACTATGGACACCATATAAGCACATTACAGTACACTTACCTGTCAGACTGAGCCCTCCGGCACTGCGCTGTGATCAATCCGGCAGTTCCTGGGCGCTTCCATTTTTCACCTGATCTTCCTTCCGGGTTCTGTGCCTTTGGTCATTTGCCTTGGCCAGGCTGCGTTGCTTTCACTCCCACGCATGCTCATGCGCATCCTCTCTCTCATCCCCCCTCCTTTTACCCCTCTTTCTCTCTCTCACCCTCCCTCTTGCAAAAAATTGTTTGCATATTTATTTATTTTTTATAAAAAGCCCTACCAAAATCCTCAGCCCCAGGCCCATGATGTTCTTAATATGTCCCTGGGACATATTAGGAGGAGCTTCTAGTCCTGGCTGCTGGTTACATGTTCAAGCAGTGGCCAAACCCTTCCTTTTTGATCTCTCCCCCTTGGTGAAATAGTGGGCGTGGCTCTAAGATGGTGTGGTTAGCAGCTGAGATGAACGAGGGATGGAGGGAGAGGGAGGGAGAGAGGGAGGGTCAGCAGGCTCAGATTCTACACAACAATAGAAATATGTGTATTCTAGAAAGTTGAACAATCAGCAGATAAAGATACTCCAAACACCTGGTGTTAGCACTTCAATCATCCCGGCACCATGGTTGTTATGGTGTCAGGATGATTGAAGCGCATTATTTCTATTATTACATTGTAATATAAAATGAAATCATTCAACTCACCATAATGCAGAATCAGTGGGAGCCCTGAGTCTGTCACCTGCCATGTCGCCTGCCATCAGATGCCATCAGGTGTCCCCAGCGGGATCTGTCCTTACATCAGGTGCCCGCAGCAGAGTCGGTCCTTACATCAGGTGCCCCCAGCAGAGTACCTCTATACATCAGGTGCCCCCAGCAGAGTCCCTCCTTACATCAGATGCCCCCAGCAGAGTCCCTCCTTACATCAGGTGCCCCCAGCGGAGTCCCTCCTTACATAGGGTGCCCCCAGAGGAGTTCCTCCATACATCAGGTGCCCCCAGCGGAGTCTCTCCTTACATCTGTGTCCCCATCAGTGGAGCCCCTCCTTACATCTGTGTCCCCAACAGCGGAGCCCCTCTTACATCTGTGTCCCTGTTAGCAGAGCCCCTCCTTACATCTGTGTCCCCATCAGCGGAGTCCTTCCTTACATCTGTGTTCCCGTCAGCAGAGCAGCAGGGTCCTCCTCACATCTGTGTCCCTGGCAGCACAGTCCTCCTTTAAGCCGCGCCTGTCTCTCCCCAGCTAGTTCCTGGCTTTCTCTGTGTGTTCAGTGGAAAGGGGAGGGGCCTCCCCTCTCCACTGAACAAAAGGAGATTAGTCTTCACAACGGCCATCTTTTTGTAGCCCACTAGAAGTGACTTTGTTCTCACACTGAGAACAAAGCACCCGGTGCTGGGCAGATGCTGCTCAGCGCGTTGGAGTGTGCTGCAAAGCATCTCCAAACCCGCCAATGGCGCGCAATCTGCAATCTTGTGATTACATAGACATGGTGCTTCCTATAGTCTCTGTCCTCAGGGGAGATGGGGTCCATGTCCCCAGGGGAGAGGGGAGATGGGGTCCCTGCCCCCACAGGTGATGATGTCCCTGTCCCCAGGGAAGAAGGGGTCATTGTCCACAGGGGAAATTAGGTCCCTGCCCCCGGGTGAGAAGGGATCCCTGTCCCCAGGAGAGATGGAGTCCCTGTCCCCAGGGGAGATGGGGACAAATATTTTGCTATTAAATAACATTTCTAATCATATGAAGTTAATAACAAGAGTCCTCCTTTACATCAGAGTCTACAGAGTTCCCTTTTACATCTGAACTCACAGAGTTCCCTTTCACTGAAATGCAGATTCTGATGTAAGGGAGAACTCTGGAGCATCTAACATAAGCGATGCTCTGGGAACCCTGATTTAAGGGGGGGCCCTGAGAACTCTGATGTAAGGGGAAACACTGTGGCCTCTGGTGTAAAGGGGAACTCTGAGAACCCTGATTTGCCTTAGTGTACTTACTCAGATGCGGGAGAGAGAAGGGGGACACGTCAGTCACAGACATGGATGGATGGTGAGCTCACTCACCCCTTGGCACCTCTCATCCAGATGTATCTGAGGTTGCTGAACTTCAGATTTCCGGCCCCAACTTACCTTTTCTGAGGCACAGTACCTAGGATTGGAGTGTGGGAAGACACAGAGGGGTGGGGGGGGGGGGGGGGCGGGTAGAGGTGCAAATTGAGCCCTCTATTATCTCCCGTCTGTGTGTGTGTGTTGGGGGGGGGGGGGTGGTTTGTTAGTGCAGGCCTTGGGCAATGTGAAACAGTGTAACAGACACTCTAAGCTTAGATAACTGCAGCCAGCAACCCTGCTGGGAACTCATAGTCCAGTCTAAATAAAACGTCCGGGGTTTCAGGCAGTCTGAAACCCGGACACGATTGCAAACCCGAACTGTCTGGGTGAATCCTGGACAGGTGGCAACCCTAGTTAATGGACACCGCCTTCCCCATCCTAGGATTCCCAGAGCACTGCCATCACATATGAATGGACCCTGGACACCTGCAGCATCTCACTCCCCGGATTCTGTCAGAGAGGCTGAGTTCCCTGTGCCCTACAGGGCAGGAACTGATGTGTCCTGTCAGCTCTCATCCCCTCCAGCATTTCACTCAGCTACTCTCAATGCATGTGTGAGAGATTACATTTCATACAGCAGGAGGCACTGATCATTAACTCCTCTTCTTCAGCAACATGTGGTTTCAGTGCTACAGCCTCCCCAAGTGACATGCCTCAGATTGTCTGACAGGGCTTCTGTGTCACTTGAGGCAGGAGGCTCCTTCTTATTAACCCTGCATCTCCCAGCACAACCTCTGGCACACAGGGTCAACTCCTAGGCTCCAGACTCTCCTGCCGACTCAGACCCCTGCTGGGTAGGTATGATTATGGGGTGGTCTGAGCTAAGTCAAGTGTAGCTGTTTTGGGACCACTGAGGCACAGTGAGGAGGGAGGGAGGAGGAAGGGGCACAGGGTCTGCCCAGCCACTTGTACCTAGCTAAAGTGCACCAATAAGGTGGCTGGCATTAGTAAAGGTAGGCTGCAAGGAAGGCTAGGAGAGCAGGAGCTCCTACATGTTTTAATTTCTTTTATTATGTTCCTACGCCCACCATGGTCCCTACTGGAGTGTCTGTACTGAGATGGAGAGGAGGTGGTAAAGTTTGGTTGTCCTGAGTGTTCCCACGCGGTGCGATTTTGGAGCCCATTTATTTGAATTGGCTGTAAATCACACCAGAACACAGGAAAATTAGTGCATGCACTGTTCTTAAAAACACGCTGCATTACCATGCGATTTGGTGGTGTGTTTGCAATCTGCTTTTGGGGTGCCATTAACAATACCGTGGCACACACAGCAGATCACAAGGGCAGTGCTTTCCAGCACAGTGTGGGAAACACGCACAGAAGGCACCTAGTAATAATAATAAATAAATACATACAAAATACAATTCCAAAAAACATTAAAAAAGCCGCTAACAAGAAATACACAACAACTCAATAACTGAATGTATAATGTGCAGATAAAACAACCCCATTAGGGCAGCCCAGCCTTGCTCACCCTCCCACTGTATTAAGATGGCTGAGATTAACCAGGAAACAGGATTTAAACCCTTAATGAGTAACATCAAACATGTGTTCTGTGGAGTCATCTTTAAGCCATTTACCCCAGACTTTGTCAAACTTCTTTGGACAACCTCTATTATAGTATGCATCCTTATAGAGAGGTATGGCAGAGATGACAAGTTTCATCCTAGCTGCAGCATTGCAGCTGCTGACTTTTAATAAATTGACACTTACCTGTCCCAGGGTCCAGCCATGTCAGCAGCCGAAGCCGAGCAATCGCTCATCTCTCCGCTGCCCCCGCCGCCATCCTCTGTCAGGGAATCGGGAAGTGAAGCATTGCGGCTTCACTGCCCGGTTCCCTACTGCGCATGCGCGAGTCGTGCTGCGCGTCTCCACTGGTCCCCACTGGTCCCCACTGGTCCCCACTGTGTCCTGGGAACTGTGTGTTTCCCAGAACACAATAGGGGGGGGGGGGGGGCGGCGCATCTGCTGCTAGCTGCGGCTAGCTTGTCCCAGAAGAGGGTGCAGATACCTGGATTATCCAGGTATCTGCACCCCACTCCCCCCTGAAAGGTGCCAATTGTGCCAATTGTGGCACCGGAGGGGGGGGGAGGGATCAACTGAGCGGAACTTCCACTTCAGGGTGGAGGTCCACTTTAATATTGCCTGAGTGGAACGTTTTAAAGGATTGACCTTCTCTGCTGCTTAAACCCTGGCTGGGTGGGCCAAAGTTGTAACAATTAAACACAGCAAATTCCAGACAGTAAGTTTCCAGTAAGGGAACTGTAAACATTGTATCACTTAGGTACACGCCTTCATTCCAGCTTGCTTAAGGTAGCATTGCACCCTACGTTCACTCCAAGCCGTTGCGCCCATGATGTCAATGGCGCACATGTTTGCTAGTAACTCCTACCAGATAGCTAGGGGGGGTCTGGGAGCTCCAACAAGATTCGGCTGGTTGTCCCTACGACTCCCAAGTTTGAGCGATGCCCGCTGACATGGCTCTCCCATCCCACCCACCTTGCCATGAACGCCATCAGTGATGCCTGTATGACCCTATGGTGCGGTTGGTACAGCAGATGAGCTGGACAGGGAGAAGGGAAGGGGAGGGAAGGGAAAAAAAAGGGGGGGGAAAGGGCGGGGGGAGGGGCGGGGGGGGTGAGTGTCGGTAGGAAGGGGAAGAGGGGGCCAGCTGGGACTTTGAGGGGAAAGACAATGAGCTAGGGGAAAGGGGGGAAAGCTTGGAGAAGCCCTCGGACGGGATGGGGGTGGGGTCGCCCACCAGCTACCCTCTCTGTCTCAATGGAGCAGCCAAGGGGGAAGTAACAGTACACTCCAAAGCATCAGCTATATCCAGATAGGCAGTGCCTTATGCAATCTTTGTATTTTTATTCAGTGGTTTAGGCATAATTTTATTTTCATTTTTTCAAACATTGTTTGGACAGCGCTGTATTGCCACTTTTTTTATTTTCCAGGCCAGTTTTATGACATTCCTTGCATAAAATAGGAGTCCCAACAACATCCATTCCGCAATTGTAGGGGCCAGCTCTTCTACCAAGCCCAGTAGGCCTACATGTAAGGAGGGAGAAAGGTCCCTTCTGGAGACCCTTTGTATGACATGAATCACTGCCTCCCAGTATTGTGCTATGATTAGGCATGACCAAAAAAATGTGAGTGCAGCCCCCTCTAGAGTGAGAGCATCTCCAACAATCAGATGGTGCATTAGGAACCATTTTATACACTCTGTATGGAGTATAGTAAGCTTGGTGTACTACTTTAAATTTAATAAAATGGTCCCTAATGCCAGCCATACACGGTTCAAATTTCGAAAGAATTTCCTTTCGAAAATCGTATCTAAGAATTTTCGTATGAATTTCGCACCATTAGTGGGCTGCAGCAACAGCCGATTTTCGTGCGGAAATAAAATTTGAGGAATCGGACATGCTGGAAATTTTTAGAAAAACAAACGATTTTCTAATCAATGATGGGAGAATCGTGCGAGAAACGTAATAAGAAAAGAAAATGTACGGAGATAAAAGAAAATTTCCGGAGAGAAAAGAAGATTCCCAGCCAAGAAAATTCTTTTCTGTAGCAACATGAGGTGAAATTGAAGGCTTGGCCGGCCGAATTTCGAAAAATCAATGGTGGCATCATCAGATCACAAAAAAAAAAAGAATTTTCTGATTTTTAAAAGAAAATTTGTTCGAAATTCGACCGTGTATGGCCTGCATAAGGGAGATAAGTTGCTTAAACATAAAGTCCCATATGTCGACCAATCATCCCAGTCAATATCTGGAATATCTGCTAGCCATTTATTCCAGAGAGCTGACAACTCCCTGAATTTAACTGAGCATAGGTGGTTGTAGAGGACCAACATAGGTTTTTTTTTTTTCCGTCCTCAAGAGTTTACATGTAGAGGTACACTGTAGAGTCAGTAAATTGGCTACCAAGGGCATGGGATAGATGCCAATATCTAAATTAATAGGAGAGTGGTACTGCTGGTACCTTATGATCACAGTGATCACATGGTACCGGCAGCGGTCCGGTACAGTGATCTGCCATCAGCTGTGTCCGGTAGACACATTGACAGATTGTGCCGCAGTGCAGCCCCTGGGGCCTGTGCAAGGCGCATTCCGGGGAGGACATCATATGACGTCCACCCAGATGTCATTTGTCTATAGGTCAGGCAGGAACTGGTTAAACAACATCCCTCACTGTGAAGTGTAACTCTGGTAACACAGGAAAACAGGTGGAGGGAGCCTGAGCACACAGGGGAGCCACTCCACTGGAACTGGAGTACTTTTCTACCAATCGTGGCGGAACTCCCAGAATAGCTGGGTCTTCCAGAGAAGACGCATGCTATTAGATTCCAGCCCAAGTGTCCCCACACTGGCTCTGACAGTGGAGGGCCTCTAACTTGGCTGTACATCACTTGCCCATCTACCTCTTCTTCATCATGTGTGACTTCACTGAGCTTCTGAGGGAGGGTAAACCTATCTTCCCTGGGTGTGTCCAGGAAACAAGGGAGTGTTGAAAGGAGGTAAAGGCATCTGCACCCAGGGCTGTCTTAATGAGTGGGCACACCTGGGCACTGTCTAGGAGCCCCAGCTGCATGGAGGAGGGCCCTGCACTTTCCCCAAATCAGCTGGTCCTTGAGCCCATACTGCCCCAAAACTGGGGGCCCTATGATAGCACTGAGAGTGATGGATACACAGGGGAGGCAGGCTGGCAGCGGCGCGACATGTTGTGTAGAACGATACCTATTATTTCACAGTGAGCAGGGAGGGGCGGGGCTGGAGTGCCAGTGATGCTCTGACCCCGCTCCATGCAGCTTGAAAGCTCAGGACTCGAAAGCTGCGGGGTAGGAGCTGGAGTGAGAGCTGCTGAGTCGGCAGCAATGAGAGCCCACCTGTGGAAGTAGCATTGTGGATGGTGTCATGGTGAGCCCAGCTGTCCAGCACTATTTGCACCGAGGGCTTGGAATGCCGGGGGGATATCTGGGGTATGCAGGGATAAGAGTGCTGAGGGAATATCTGGGGTGTAGGGGGGTCAGAATGCTGGGGGAATATCTGGGGTGTAGGGGGATCAGAATGCTGGGGGAATATCTGGGGTGTAGAAGGGTCTGAGTGCTGGGGGGATATCTGGGATGTAGAGGGGCCAGAGTGCTGGGGGGATATCTGGGATGTAGTGGGGCCAGAGTGCTGGGGGGATATCTGGGGTGTAGAGGGGTCGGAGTGCTGGGGAGATATCTAGGGTGTAGAGGGGTCAGAGTGCTGGGGATATCTGGGGTGTAGACGGGTCAGAGTACTGGGGGGATACAGTACCTTGCAAAAGTATTCACCCCCCTTGGAATTTTTTTCTGTTTTGTTGCCTCACAAACTGGAATTAACATGAGTTGTTTGAGGATTTGCATAATTTCATTTACCGAACGTCCACAACTTTGAAGATGTTTTTTTTTTTGTGAAGCAAACAACAAACAGGACAAAATAACAGAAGTAGTCAATGTGCATAACTATTCACCCATCTAAAGTCAATACTTTATAGAGCCACCTTTGGCGGCTATCACAGCTCCAAGTCGCTTTGTCTTAGCCCTTGTACAAATGTCCGATCGGACCGTGTTGTCAGATAATCCGACTGTGTGGGCTCCATCGGACTGTTTCCGTAGGAATATCCGCCGGACAAAGTTTTAGAGCTGTGCTATAAAACTTTCCGACAACATGATCCGATCGGACTTTGTCCGATTGTGTGTAGAGAATTCCGAACGGACAAAGTGCCACGCATGCTCAGATCAAATTCCTAGACCAAAGCTATTGGCTACTAGCCTGAATGTAGTCCCGTTGTAACGAAATAACGTTGTCACGTTACGTACGATCGGATTTTCCGACAACTTTGTCCGACCATGTGTATGCAACACAAGTTGGACGGATTTTGTTGTCGGGAATGTCCGACCGTGTGTACAAGGGCTAAGTCTCTATGAGCTTGCCACATCTTACCACTGGGATTTTTGCCCCTCCTTGCAAAACTGCTCCAGCTCCTTCAAGTTGGATGGTTTGCGCTTGTGAACAGCAATCTTTTAAGTCTGACTTACAGATTTTCTATTGGATTGAGATCTGGGCTTTGACTACGCCAACACATTTACATGTTCCCCCTTAAGCCACTCAAGTGTTGCTTTAGCAGTGTTTGTGTTTGGGGTAATTGTCCTGCTGGAAGGTGAACCTCCTAGCCTCAAATCACACACAGAGAATATCCCTGTATTTAGCACCATCCATCTTTCCCTCAACCCTGACCAGTTTCCCAGTCCCGACTGCTGAAAAACATGGTATTCTTTGGCTGATGTGATGTGTTGGGTTTGCGCCAGACATATCGTTTTCTTTGATGGCCAAAAAATTTAATTTTAGTCTCATCAGACCAGAGCACCTTCCTCCAAATATTTTTGGAGTCTCCCACATGCCTTTTCGCAGACTCAAAACGTGCCATTTTGTTTTTTGCTGAAAAACGAATCTTCTGGCCACTCTGCCATAAAGCCCAACTCTATGGAGCATACGGCTTATTGTCGTCCTATGTAAAGATACTCTAGTCTCTGCTGTGAAACTCTGCAGCTCCTCCAGGGTTAGCTTAGGTTTCTGTGCTGCTGCTCTGATTAATGCCTTCCTTGCCCAGTCTGTGAGTTTTGGTGTGTGGTCTTCTCTTCGCAGGTTTGCTGTTGTTCCATGTTCTTTCCACTTGGTTATGATAGATTTGATGGCGCTCCTAGGGATCATCAAAGATTTGGATATTTTTTTATAACCTAACCCTGACTTGTACTTCTCAACAACATTGTCCCTTACTTGTTTAGAGAGTTCCTTGGTCTTCATGGCAGTGTTTGGTTAGTGGTGCCTCTTGCTTAGGTCCTCTGGGGCCTTTCAAGAAGGTGTGAATATGTAATGACAGATTATGTGACACTTAGATTGCACACAGGTGGACATCATTTCACTAATTATGTGATTTCTGAAGGTAATTGGTTGCACCAGAGTTTGTTATGAGCTTCATAACAAAGTGGGTGAATACATACGCACATGCCAATTATGAGTTTTTTATTTCTGAAAAATAGTTTTATGTATATACTTTTCTAATTTTACTTCACCAACTTAGACTTTTGTGTTATGATCCATCACATATAATTCAGATAAAAAAAAACATTGAACTAAAGGCTGTAATGTAACAAAATAGGTAAAAAGCCAAGGGGGTGAATACTTTTGCAAGGCACTCTATCTGGGATGTAGAGAAGTCAGAGTGCTGGGGGGATATCTGGGGTGTAGAGGGGTCAGAGTGCTGGGGGGATTTCTGGGGTGTAGAAGGGTCAGAGTGCTGGGGGAGATCTGGGGTGTAGAGGGGCCAGAGTGCTGGGGGGATTTCTGGGGTGTAGAGGGGTCAGAGTGCTGGGGGGAGATCTGGGGTGTAGAGGGGTCAGAGTGCTGGGGGGGATATCTGGGGTGTAGAGGGGTCAGAGTGCTGGGGGGATATCTGGGGTGTAGAGGGGTCAGAGTGCTGGGGGGGAAATCTGGGTGTAAAGGGGTCAGAGTCCTGGGGGGATATCTGGGATGTAGGGGGGACAGAGTGCTGGGGGGATATCTGGGGTGTAGAGGGGTCAGAGTCCTGGGGGGATATCTGGGGTGTAGAGGGGTCAGAGTGCTGGGGGAATATCTGGGGTGTAGGGGGGCCAGAGTGCTGGGGGATATCTGGGATGTAGAGGGGCCAGAGTGCTGGGGGGATATCTGGGATGTAGAGGGGTCAGAGTCCTGGGGGGATATCTGGGGTGTAGAGGGGTCAGCGTGCTGGGGGGAAATCTGGGGTGTAGAGGGGTCAGAGTGCTGGGGGGATATCTGGGGTGTAGGGGGGCCAGAGTGCTGGGGGGATATCTGGGGTGTAGGGGGGCCAGAGTGCTGGGGGATAACTGGGATGTAGAGGGGTCAGAGTGCTGGGGGGATATCTGGGGTGTAGAGAGGCCAGAGTGCTAGGGAGACATCAATCTAGCAGATATGTTATATGCACAGGACAGCTGTGTTACTTTATGTATGTAGTATTTTCCCGCTGTTTCTTTGCTGTACAGAATGATTGTCCATGTAGTTAAAGCGGAGCTCCACCCAAAAGGGGAAGCTCCGCTTGTCTGCCTCCTACCTACTTGATGTCTGTGTACCTGTGCTGGCTCCATTGTAGGGACCCCAGAGAATCACTTTGCCCAGGGGCCCATGATGCTATTAAGACGGCCCTGACTGCACCTAAGCATGGTTAGTAAATGGGCGCTCTGGCACGCAGTTATCATAGCAAGCAGACCTTCCTACTTTGCAAATAGGAAGAAGGAAGAGATTAAAAGGCAGCTGAGTTTCTATCAAACAACAGCATTTGCTGAAATCCCTGCAATGTATATAACTGTAATACATTGGATTTCAATTCCATGAGCTAGTGGCTGGTAGTTTTTTTAGGTAAGAGCCCTACCCTATCTTAAGTCGTACTCACGCTAACTTTCTCTGAAACCCCAATCCCTATAATTACACTTCCATATGTAAACTCAGCTTCTCTTTGATTTAAATATTTTCTTTACATTACAGATAATATTATCCAGACTGAAACAAGCTAAGGGCTCTTCTCCTCCAAGGCACCAAGTAAACATTAGGGGATTAAAGGGGATTCATAGGACTACAGTACAGTACAGTAAAACATCAGACAGTGGTTTTAAAGAGGTTAATCTGATGTGGATGGTATATTATAAAGAGGGTTAAAGGATTACTAGAAGTTCAGTGTTATTTGTAATCAGTAGCTGGAAAGAGTGACCTCATGTCAGCCTATAACCAGACGCCACTGTATAGCTGAGGATATTAATAACAGAGGTGTCTTAATGTTGATCCACAGATGAAGCTTATTATAGTTAAATATAATTGGTATAGTGTTTTAAATACCTTTTATGTTTTATATTTAGCTTTTATGTATGCATAATAAGGGTCTATATAAAATGCAGCCTGATTGATACATTGTTTTTTAAGCCACAGTAAAAACAAAGAAATAGCCACAGGACTCAGATAAATTGTTTGCATATTTACTAATGTCTACCAGCTGTCAGATTGAGGTGCAGCCATACTGCCTATAAATATAGTCTTCTTTCATACCATGATTGCTGTCATACCTACAATGAACGAACCTTCCTGACGTTGGGCTGTTCAGCTTATTTTCTAGATTTGATAAGAGTGATTTCCAAAATAAAGTGAGAAACAGCAGGACCAAACCTGAAGGATACGACTGGATCATGTGCCGCATGCTTGAGTTACATGCGCAAACAATCACTCGCATGTGCAAAGTGATGCAAGAATCCACCTAGCTGATTGTACATTCTTGTTTAATACACACGGCGAGGTCCAGGTTTGCTGTGCACATTGAGCATCCAAATAATGTTAATTATCTGCCCTTTGTCTCTATAAAGTGCACCACAGAATGTGCACACCAAACAGAGCGTCTGTTTTGATAAGCAATGAAACACAAATACATCAAGCTCTAATGAATTTTTAGGATATCTTGTACACTGTGCTGTCCTATGCAAAGGTCATCATGTGACAGCACTAGAGCTTGGTGATTGACCCAGCACACTTACAGGGGGACAGGTGACAACCCTCAGCCTTTGTTGACCTTATTATCCCATAGGAACCATTAAAATGATTTTTGTGGTGTTGGTGAACCCCTGCTAAAGGCAGGCTATTTGGGTGAGTAGGTAAATGCCCCTTACATTGGTGGTCAGTGGGAAGAATGCCTCCCTTGCAGTAATGGTCAAAATGTCACTCCTGTGCACCATATTTTTACATTATTGCATACATACTTTTTCTCTCTTGTGAATCAAGTTGATTTCTTTTTTCTAAGTTGGATATTTTCATTTTTTGAGCTTCCCAAAAGGGGTGCATTTAATTACAGGCATTCTGTATATAGGGGGATTCTCTTGTAGACATGACTGTGAGTCAACGAATACATCCAGGGACATAGCGGTATCCTTTTGGTAAGCTGTATTTATGGGCTCCCTTTGTTGGGATAGGGTTACGGATTTATGTTGTATTCAAGCTAATTTCATTATGACTATTGTCCTCACTTTTTGGATTAACAGATTGGGCAGAAGGGAACAGCACCTTTGGACCACATTTTGACTGTTTTTCCTGATTCACTGGATACGATGTGACTTATTTGATGGTGTTTATACTATTATTTATTTCTTTTTGAAAGTGTGACTTTGCAAGATCCTTCTCCCCTTATCTCTTGCACAGTCTCCCCCTGACTACTTACCTAAGTCAGGTGCCTCAATAATATCACAAACTCTGATAAATCTTTACATTTATAAGATATTATTGAGGCACCTGAGTTAGGTAAGCCGTCCATTGATATAATTGGTGATTTGTGGGATCTGAAGTGATGGCTTGTGTTTTCTTCTCAGCCCCCCCCTCCCCATAGATCGGGTGGAGTTCAGTGGTCGGATGGGGTAGTGGGTATGTATGCACAGTAGGGTTTTATTTTTCTCCCCCCCTTAAATATGCTCCTGGATTTAGATTTTTTATTTTTTTTGGTATAATTGTATTTATTTTCTCTGTTCTGAAGTATCTTTATAGTGGTATATAATGCAACATTTATTTATCGTATGTATCTTTTAGCCCTTGTACACATGGTCGGAGATTCTGACGGAATGTGTCCTATTGGACCGTTTTGTCGGATATTCCGACTGTGTGTGGTCTCCATTGGACTGTTTCCGTCGGAATATCCGGCGGACCAAGTTTTCCAACTTGCCGGTAAAATTTTCCGACAAAATGCTCCTATCAGACATACTCCGATCATGTGTAGCCTACTCTGACGGACAAAGTGCCACGCATGCTCAGATCAAATTCCTAGACCAAAGCTATTGGCTACTAGTCTGAATGTAGTCCGGTCGTAACGAAATAACGCCATCACGTTATGTACAATCGGATTTTCCGTCAATTTAGTCTGACCGTGTGTATACAACATCACTTCCGGAATTAATCCGTCGGAATTACTCCGACGGATTTGGTTGTCGGAATCTCCGACCGTGTGTACAAGGGCTAAGAGTAGACCATCATGTATAGATGGAAGAGAAAGTTCCATTGGATCCTGAAGAAGCAAGCTGATCACGAAACACTTTGATCTAGGATGCCCACAACAAATTAATTATAGATCCTGTGAAATGATCTGTTGATTATATTTACGATGGTCTTTCAAACACGTATTTATTGATGAGCACTTTATACTTGTGTGGACTTGTTCTCTTTAAAAATTTTGTAATACATTTTTATTATATTCTTTATGTGAGAATTATCTCTACTTGGTGCACTTTAAAGTCACAAAAGGGTTTCCCCTGTCCCCTCCTTCCCCCTATTTTTGTATGTGGTGGAGTGATGCCCCTTACAGACAACTAAAAAGATCATTGCTACCATGCAGTTGGCTTTGCCACATGTCATTGGATCTGGAACTATGCAGGCACCATTAAATTGGAATGAATAAATGAATACGCAAAACCACAAATGGACCTCAAAATATTTCCAGAGTGGCAGCCAACATAAGAAAAGATGTGTCCCCCCAAATAAATAAATGAATATTGATAAATGTGGCGCTAACTCAATGCAGCAATGCAGTAAATAAATAACCAAATTCATAATCATATGAAGTGCATTCTATGAAAAAAAACAAAAATCAAAGTCCATATAAAGTCCAACGTTCATATAAGTGTAGAAAAAATGTGCAGACGATTAAATATTATGACCTTCAATGTCATCAAGACGTGTATAAGTAAAAAGTGCAATAATTGAGTGCAGGAAAGACATCCAATCTTAATGTGTAGTCACAATCTCTTCCACCATCCATAATCCACCACAAATGCCCCTCACCTCAGATAAAGCCCCCAGCGGGTCTAATGATACTTCTGGTTAGTGTAAACCACAAGGATCCTCTCCAATCAAGATCTAATCCCCTGGAGTATCAAACGCTGCAAAGGTATGCGGCAATAGTAGTGGATAGCAATATACAGTGTTCTCCCTCTGTGTTGTACACTCTCCTCCATATGCAACACACAGGCCGCTCCGGTCTCCTCACACTTTTGCTCACTAAACCTAAAACCCATGATACTCCTATCTCGGGTCAGCTAACGATCACAGGGTGGGGCTCCTGTTTTTTCAAAGAATACACTTCATATGATTATGAATTTGATTATTTATTCACTGCATTGAGTTAGCGCCACATTTATCAATATTTAACCATTCAATTGGAGTTAAGTCAGCCACTGCTCAAGGAATCCCTAACAACCTCTGGAGGAACCATATGGTTCAACAGAAAACTGGTTAAGATTGTCTGCGCAGCCCTGTGTAATATTGGACTCCAGTGACTCTCACAACTTCCTTTCCTTGCTCCCAGCAACTGAGCATAATGGCGGGATAGTGAAGGAAAGGTGAGTATGTGCTGCTGGGACAAGGGCAATAAAGTGAACCTGTAGCCTTACCCTGCATTTTTTTTTTTCAAACAACCAGTAGGATGATCTGATTCCCCTATCCACACATTTGATGTGGATGGGGGAATTCTCCCCACTGTGTGATTGTATTTTGACAGTGGTAAGACTCCCCTGCCATTAGAATACACAGATCAGTGCTGCAGCCTATTGCCTTCAGCACTGATCGAGCGAAAACATACCAACAGGGCGGTTGAACAGAAATTGATTGATAAACTGACTTCTGTTAAACCACAATGGCCACACATGGTTCAAAATTCCCCTGGTCCCTACTGAACTTTGCTAAACATACAATTTGAAATGCTTTGTTATATCTGTTTGATACGTTAGAAAAATACTAGTTGTTCCTGCCAGAAATCTTGTGAGATAACCCTAAGTCCTCTTCCTGTTCTGGACTATTACAACTACATTGTTCTCTGCTATCCCTCATGACTACAAAACCACACACATTAATCTTTAGAAAATAGGAGGATGGGGGGTTCCACAGTCCTATCTTGTTTTCGTTGTCCTGATACAGAAGAGTGTGGGATGCTAGGTACACACGGGGAGTTTTTTTTTTGTTCAACTCACCAGGCTGAATGAAAAAAATCTGAAATCTGAGGGGTAGCCATATTAACTAAACAATGTTAGTGTGGCGATCTCCCACCCTGCCCTATTGTGTTCTGACTGGGTGACTGAACATAGCTATTGGCTGCCAATGCCGATTGGATGCTGGTTTTCCAGCATGCCTATTAAACTGTAGTGCATGCCCTTTAGGAGCTTTAGGAGCTGCTGGTGAATAGGGATCCTCCACCCTGCACAGCCAGGCACACCGAATTTCCACAGGTCTGCTTGAGACAGGAAAATAGTCCAGCAACTTTTGTTTTGTTTTTTATTACGGGTTAATAAACTGGGATGGGGATAAGGGTATTATCTGATGCCCACTTGACTGGAACAACGTCTCTTTAGGGACACTTTAACGATATACACTCCTCTTCCTCCAGTGTGTTTTGAGAGGATTCCTCCAGCATCCGAGCTCCCAGGCCTGAGGTCACCCCCCTTCCTCCAGACTAGGGGGCTACCCTCAGGGGCCTCCAACAGCCTTCTCAGCACTCCATCTCCAGCTTCCACCCAAACTCCACACTGGCCATGCTGGGCCGACTCTGAGTATTTAAGAGGGGCCTACCCCCTGTCAACCCATCTGGGGATTAACCGTGACCCTCCTCAATACTCCAGGCAGCTCCTCCTAACCTCCCTCCCCTTCTTCTGGAATCTTCTCCAAGGTTCCAGCAAGTAGGGGGAGGTACCAGAAGTGCTGCCTAATGAGTCATCCAGCCTCTCTGGATCACTCACCCTGACCCAGATTAAAGCATAGTTTTTCCATACTAGTACTGAAAGCATGTTTTTGGCAAAATCACTAGGTGAAAATAAAGGTAAAAAAAACTATGCATCATGTTATAATTTTATATGGATTTTTCAATATTTGTATCAATAAAATTCTTAAATTTAATACTATTGTCTCTACTCTTAAGTGTCTTTGGTGCCTCCAAAGTCCCGTCATATTTTTTCTTTTTATTCCAATATTCATTGGGGTATGGCACCTTTTGGGCACTTAGATAGTTTAGGCCTTCTGAGAAAATAATTTCTTTTGGTAAAAAAAATAATAATGCAGTCAGCACATTTAAGGACTGGTAAGCTGCAATATATTGCATTTTTGTTTTTGATTTTAGATACACTTTAAAGCCATGAGTGCAACCTATAACATTTATAATAATCGTGTGCATTTATATGTAACAAAAACATAAATACTGTCAGTGCGCATTGATACTCGATGCCTCCTTTGTAGTTCCGGCTCCTGTGAACTCAGAGGGAGGCACTGGGAGTAGTGTATAGAGCGGGAGTTGAAGAAGGAGGAGACTTCCATTGGCAGCGCTGATCACAGACAATGGGAAGGAGCACAGTCCCTCCCAGAGCTCAAGCACATGGCTGGATGAGGAGGTGGGATCAAATTAATCTGTGTAAGGCAACAATGTGATGCAGAGTGTGGGGAGGGGGGAAAGGGGCAGAGAGCCAGAGCATTGTATGTATAAGGCATGTAAAATTCATGTTTGTGGTTTGTGGGATTCTGTGAGTTTAGTGGTCCGTGAGGTCCGAAAAGGTTAACGACCATTGATTTAGAAAATATTGAAGCCAGAGCCTGTTATACTTAGGAGGTCAACAATGATATCACAAATAAATATTTACTTTAGGCAACATGGTGACCATACGGAAGAGACCAGTGGCTGTCCTAAAATGTATTAAACAAAATTCTGACTTTTAAAGTCAGAATTCTGAGATCAAAAGTCAAAATTCTGAGTTTCAAAGTCAGAGTTCTGAGATTAAGAGTCAGCATTCTGAGATGAATACATTTTAGCATGGCCCCGGGGTCTTCCATAGAGCAGAGTATATTGGCTCACATGCACATGCCATGAATTGAAAGGTCACTGAATAAAATCTGGAGGATTTGTTTGTTAGAAATAAAACATTTAAAATCAGCCATATAGGCATTTCTAATTACCCAGTAACACCTGTGGAGGGATCACTGCGGTTGGCTCCTTCATCCAATCATCATTGTCGAGCTCGATAACGGCATCAACATGTTTGACTTGATTTTTAAGCAGTTCTGTAATTGCTTCTTTATCCCCTGAGGCCAGTAATGACTTCAGATGACCCACAAGACGAGATCCTGCTGGATGGTCTGGCCTGAGGATCTGGGAGTGAGCTCTATAGGAACAGGATCTAGAAGACATCATTTGGCTGTGTGTCTATGGTGTCGGATAAAAATGTCGCATTACTTGTTCTGTATCTGTTTTCTTTAGTGTGTGTCTGAACTAGGTTCCAGTGTTGTATCCAGCGCAGAGATTACAGTGTGTGTTCCTGGAATATTTGGTATTGCTGATTCCAACAGTCACAGCTATAGATAGAACAAATCACATGATCAAGTGTTGCTGAGCAGTCTGGAGCAAACGAATCTAGGGGTATATGATAATTCATTTCTCTTCCCTTGTTATTATGAACAAGGATTCAATCTATAACGTAAGACCCGCAAAGTGAAAAAGTGACAAATCTGTCTGAGATTACCTAGAAGACTTTTAGGTTACAATAAAACATTGTTAAAACAAGGCAAATTACAAGGCCGGCTACATGACAAATGTACTTCTATGCATAGGAGCCAATGGTGTTTATCAATAAAAACAATCCATAGATCAGATTAAAAAGAGATAAAACTTTGCAGCTAAGGGACACTTGGGAGCGATGATGTCCTGCGAATCAATACATTCTCAAGGCTTCTAATTTGTCCCGAGGATATGGTAACTGCTCAACCTTCAAAATAACATTAAAAGAGGCCTGTCATGAGATTATTATGGGAGGCTGTCTTTGCTTTTATGAAAATTCTAGTTACATGGCTGACTGCCTTACAGGGCCGGTAGGTTAAAGCAGGTTCACGTAAATGTAAAGCTGCATATAGATGTCTCTTCTTCAATCTAACACCAGGACATTGGAATCATATACATAAAGCCATGTGTAAACTCAAAGTCACTGGACAGGGCTGAAAACTCTCCCTGGTCCCATATGACTTAGGCCCCTTTCATACAGGCTTTCTGATCAGGTCCACCTGTCATTATTCAAGGCGGACCTGATCGGACGCTCCATTCACTCCTATGGAGTGGCGGATGTCAGCAGGGACATGTCCGCTGACACCCGCTGCTATCCAAACCCATCCTGACTGTGAGATCCAGACGGATGGAGACCCTATTTTCCATCCGCCTGGAAGACAGGTGATCCGTTTTCATCAAATCTCACCATAGAGGAGAGCGGGACTCTGACAGGTTCATCTCTGCACAGTGAGTGAAGATGAACCTGTCATCCACCTGCTTAGTGGGGATCAGCGGAGTGATCCACCGCTGAGCAAAGCGGAGTCTGTCGGGCGGGTCGTCCATGTGAAAGGACCCCATGATTGAGGCCAATCTCCAAACACCAATGCTGTCTCATGGAGTACATCTGAGTCATCTGGGTACTCCTGACCCCTGAACTACGTGCCAATCTTCATTAGAGTCCTGAGGAAAAGGTATGTTTTGTTAAACAGTGAGTGTTAAAAGAGAAATGAAAAAAAAAAAACTAACAATTATGCTCACCTAGGTGGATGCCGCATTGGTGTGATGCTGCATCTGTACCCCGCCACCTCTAAGCCCTTGTGCACACGGTTGGACATTCCGACGGAAAATGTCCGATCGGACCGTGTTGTCGGATAATCCGACCGTGTGTGGGCTTCATCTGACTTTTTCCGTTGGAATGTCCGACCAACAAAGTTTGAGAGCTGGATATAAAAAATTTCCAACAACATGATCCAATCGGACTTTGTCCGATCGTTTGTAGAGAATTCCGATTGGACAAAGTGCCACGCATGCTCAGATCAAATTCCTAGATCAAAGCTATTGGCTACTAGCCTGAATGTCATCCCGTCGTAACTAAATAACATCATCACGTTACGAACTATCAGATTTTCCGACAACTTTGTCCGACCGTGTGTATGCAACACCAGTTTCGGACAAAATCTGATGGATTTTGTTGTCGGAATGTCCGACCATGTGTACAAGGGCTAAGACCAAGAACTGAGCGATCAAGGACTGCTGATCACTCAGTTCTTGGTCTTCAGTGAGCCTGATCATTGGTTCTCTACTCCTCCAGCGCTCACTGGAGCGTCATCCTCAGACTCCCAGTGGTTTTCTGAAAGTCTGAGCCAGCTGCCAGTCAGGCATATGGGTGGATCCCAACATTAAAGTTGGGATTAATCCAGAGCCTGGACCAACTGATTGATGTCAGCTAACAGCAGACTTCAGTGCACTCCTGTGACCCACAGAGAGCTTTGGCCCTACTTCTCCTTTAAGGCTGCCCTCACACCTGTAAAGTGCGATAATGCACTCATCACCCATTGACATGTGTCACATTAATTCAGCACATTCATCTTCAGGGAACCGCACCAGTCCATTTTTTGCTAATGCTTGTTATGGCAATTCCTGTTAGTGCAACAGTAGCAGGCTGCAATGCAGGTGCATTCAGTTCCTTTGCTTCTTGAACTACAGTATGGACAAAGGACACAAACTGGGCACAGACATGTTTGTAATGGGTGATCACAAGACTGTATTAAATGTAGCCTAGTTTTTTCAAACAGGAAATCAATAGCATTATCAATGTTTGAAATGATATGCTGTTGTGATCTGAGATGTAGACTATAAAAAAACAGTTAATGTAGTTGGCCCCTTTCACACTTGTACGACCTGAAAGTCACACGACTTTGACTAGACTTGAAGCAATGTCTCACGTCACTTTAAAGAATTCCATTCTGGTAACATGTGCTCCTTTAGGTTTACCGGCATTGACAGATTGACTTCTATGCCCAGGGGTAGTAATAGGAATGGCTTTTAGATAGAGAGACGTGGTGGATATTTAGATTAAAAACCAGAGTCCCTCAGGGGTTAAACCTCAGATGGGACCTAGATTTACACTTATGTTGATTCCTTTTTGCACTACCCGTCTCTTCTGTTTTAGCACTATTTTCTTTCCCCTACTGGGCATTCTTGCAAATTTTTTCAGCTTTAGATTTTGTTTTGTTATTTTCTTCGATTTTCTGATCATGTAATCAATTATGTTTTTATTTTCAAATAAATGTATGTCTGTCCATGTATGGTGTTTCACCTCTCCAAGTAACTTTGATTATCTACTAATTGGCAAATTAACCACTTGCCGACTACTCGCCATAATTTTACGTCGTCAGTATGGCACTCCTGCACGAATCGCCATAGCTGTACGGTGGGCGCTTTAAGGAGTATAGGGGGCACACGCATTCGCCTGCCACATGATGTAGGAGCCAATGTGTGATTGTTCTTGAGGACAGAAAAAAGATCTGTCAATGTAAACAGACAGATCTTCATTCTGTCAGGGGAAGAGAGACAGATCGTTTGCTCCTAGTATTTAGGAGCTGCGATCGGTATCCTCCCCCAGTCAGTCCCATCCCCCCACAGTTAGAAACACACTGAGGGAACACACTTAACCCCTTGATCGCCCCCTATTGTTAACCCCTTCCCTGCCAGTGACATTCATACAGTAATTAGTGGCCATTTTTAGCTCTGACCGCTGTATAAATGTCAATGGTCCCAAAATAGTGTCAAAAGTGTCTGATCTGTCTGCCAAAATGTCGCAGTCCCGATGAAAATCACAGATCACCACCATTACTAGTAAAAAAATTTTTTTAATAAAAATGCCATACATTTTGTAGACGCTATACCTTTTGCGCAAACCAATCAATATACAATTATTGCTTTTTTTTTACCAAAAATATGTATAAAAATACATATCGGCCTAAACTGAGGAAGAAATTTGCTTTTTTATATATTTTTGGGGGGATATTTATTATAGCAAAAAGTAAAAAATATAGTTATTTTTTTTCCAAAATTGTTGGTATTTTTTTTGTTTATAGTGTAAAAAATAAAAACCGCAGAGGTGATCAAATACCAACAAAAAAATGCTCTATTTGTGGGAAAAAAAGGACATGAATTTTGTTTGGGTACAACATCGCACGATCGCACTTGTCAGTTAAAGCGACGCAGTGCTGCATTGCAAAAAATGGCCTGGTCATTAAGGATGTAAATCCTTCGGGGCTAAATTGGTTAATGATATGTGCTGCCATGAGGGGTTTATACAGTATATATATTGTGGCATTTTTGTATATGTAGTGAACAAGGCTCAAAAGGCTGAAACGTTTACACTAGCTGTCTGTCACTGTGTCTTTTATGGAGAACCAATACATTTTGAAGATTTTAAAGAGCAAGCAAGGAGTTGCGGACCATCTTTTCTCATAATTGATAGTTCAGCTGTGCGACTGCCTTTCCGCAATCCAGGTAGCTCTGAAAAATAAAATTCTAATCTTATTGGGTAGTAGCACCCTACTTCTGCTCTATTTTATGAATTTGAAGCAATGCCTGTGTAATCTTGAGGTCTATGGACCTCGAGTCGCACCAAAGTAAGACCAAAGTAGTGCAGGGACTACTATGAAGTCACTGTGACTTGAAGTCAGACAGATACGAACAGTACTCATTGGAAATCATGGGGTATGACTTGTCCTTCAACTTTAAAGTCCTAAGTCGCAGAACAAGTCATACAAGTGTAAAAGGGGATGTCATTGTCATGAAAACATAATACATATTTCTGCCTGAAAAAATACCCCACCACTAGTTAAAAATGTCAGAAAGAAACTATAATGAAGAATTTATTTCTTCGAGGATTGCTAAAGCTTAGAGAAATGGCGAAGAATGCCTGCAATGTGTTATATGGCCACAGATTTGTGTCTGCCTTTCCTGAAATTTTGGCAATAATTCTATTCTAGGGCCTCAATAAACTAATTATTTTATTTGGGAGTAGGAGTTCTGAGTGCATTAGGGTATATCATACAAAATGTGTGCATGAGTTCATACCATGCATCATGTTGGCCTAAGACAGACCTGTCACTTGTCACAACTGTTCTACATTGACAAAGCTCAGGTTTGCTTTACATACACTGCGTTTTTTATTGAAAACAAGCATGCAGATAAGTTATAACTTTTCTCCAACTTTCTAAATACACATACTTGTTTCAGGTTAGTGAATCAGAATTACTGACTAGGGATGAGCTTGGTGTTCGACTCGAATGCATGTTCGACTCGAACATCGGCCGTTCGTCTGTTTGGTGAATTCAGAACTTTGTGGACCATTCTCACCAAATTCATGCATTGGCCAAGCATGCACTGTGACCCTGCATGCTTGGCCAATCACAGCGCCGGCAGCGAGGAGAGCCATAATTGGCCACAGGCAGGATGCCTGTGGCCAATTATAGCTCAGGGGGTTTAGTAAACGCCCACACTATATAAGACCGCCAGCACGGCGGCCTTGTGTAGTGTGTTCCGGCGTACAGGGAAAGAGCAAGATAGGCAGGGACAGTGTTCTTTTCTCAGGCATCTGCAGGAGTTAAAGTGGGTGTTGTGTGCCTCCAGCACAGTATACACCTGTATCTACCCTTTTTTGCTGGTGTTCTCTAATACAAGCATCTGTAGGAGTTAGTGGGTGTCGTGTGCCTCCAGCACAGTAAACACCTGTATCTACCCTTTTTGGCTGGTGTTCTCTAATACAGGCATCTGCAGGAGTTAGTGGGTGTTGTGTGACTCCAGCACAGTATACACCTGTATCTACCCTTTTATGCTGGTGTTCTCTAATACAGGCATCTGCAGGAGTTAGTGGGTGTTGTGTGCCTCCAGCACAGCACAGTATACACCTGTATCTACCCTTTATTGCTGGTGTTCTCTAATACAGGCATCTGCAGGAGTTAAAGTGGGTGTTGTGTGCCTCCAGCACAGTATACACCTAAAGATACCATTTATTGCTGGTGTTGTCTGTTGCATATCTTGCATATTAGCCTTTAAAATTAGCACTTTTCATTTCGAACGTTAGAGTCCCATAGACTTTAATAGGGTTCTAAAGTTCGTACGAATTTTTGGTCTGTTCGAAGGTTCTAGTGCGAACCGAACCGAGGGGTGTTTGGCTCATCCCTAGTACTGACAATAGACACAGCCGGGTAACTAGCACCTTCAGAAGGTGTGTAGCGATGACTATCCCAGAGCAGATTTCCTTTAGGCCCGGTTCCCACCTATGTAGGTTGCAGTTTGCATATTCCGGGTACATTTTGCATTTTTCAATAAACATTTTTGATCCATTGAAGTCTATGGAACCAAAAATCTGAAAAAAGTCCCTAGACCTTGCCATAAAATGCACAGATGTGAACAGGACCCATAGGAAACCATGATAAATTGACTGTAGTGTGTTTCTGCAAAACTGAAAATTTACTAAAAGATGCATAGGTGTGAACCAGGCCTTAAAGTTGTAATTGACTCTGAATAAGATTCTGATAAGCATAATAGCTTATGCCAATCTCCATACACACACAATGCACAATATATGCATATTATGCCGCGTACACACGACCAGACTTTTCGACAGCAAAGGTCCGACGGAACTAATCCGTTGGACAATTCAATCGTGTGGGCTCCATCGAACCTTTGCTGTCCAAAAATCTGACGGACTTTAGAAATAGAACATGTTTCAAAATTTTTCGCCGGAACTTGGCTGGACCCAGTTCCTATTGAGAAATCCGTTCGTGTGTATGCTAGTCTGATGGATAAAAACCGATGCTAGGGTAGCTATTGGCTACTGGCTATGAACTTCCTTTTTCTAGTCTGATCGTACATCATCACGTTCAAATCCTTTGGACTTTGGTGTGATTGTGTGTGGCCAAGTCCGTTCATTCGGAAAGTGCGTCGGAACTCCGCTGAAAGTCCGTCGGGAAGACCGTCGGACCTAGTCCGTCGAAAAGTCCGGTTGTGTGTACGCGGCATTAGAGTTGTACAGGTTGAAAGAGTTTCCATATAAGTGCGGAATCATCTGACACCAAGAGGCACTTAGAGGGAAAATGGTGCAGGGAAAGGAGTGTCAGACAGAATGTTGAGAGGCCATGAAGATTTATTTAATTGTTAGAAATCAAAAAGACAATCCAACTCATTTTGGGGGTTCTAAGGGATCCCCCTTCATTAGGGCTTGTAAGTACTGGTGGGATTTGTAAAGTTACTGAAAGTCCAATTTCAGAGCATTTAATACCAAGTTGTGGCTACACAAAGTACTCATTGTTGGTTGAAATAGGGGGCTTGGGAGCCTGGTCCCCAGCCAGGACTAACTAAGGAGAGAGAGGGAAGCAAGTGGACTATCTCGGTACAATGCAGAAAGGGATACAATAGAGTATATAGACAATCATATAAAATTTAGAAACGTTTATTGATGCATAATACATGGCAAAGGAAGTCAGTAGTAGATTAAAATCATAGGTGACTTGGTCATGAACTGTTTTTCAACCAGTTTCGCGGACTAGGCCACTTCATCAGGAAAAACATCCAAGTCCTGGTGAGTACATGGCACAGGGCATCACCAGTGAGGCCTCCCGCGGCGACTGGGGGAGATTAACAAGTCAAGAGGCTGGAGTCTAATTTACCAGTTGCCATAGGTAAAGTTCAAATTCATTAAATTTTGGATGATGATACAACCTCTGTTCTAACGCATATACCTATTGTACTGTTTCTAGAGGCCACCCTTATTTTTCTCTTTGTTGGTTGAAAGGATTTTCCAACAAACCAGACATTTTTTGCAATAGGCTTCATCTTCAGGAAGGATTGATATGTAATATACATGAGCTGTTATGGCTTGGGTGCATGGAGATCATTTGGTTGTCTGTTCTTTAAGCTTTTGTCAAAACACATAAAAACAATCTGCCCTCATACATTAAACAATTTGTGGTTTTGGATTGTAGACACACCAAGCGGTTTGTTGCTTGTTGGCTCGGGACATCTAACTGGTCATTATGTATTATGATGAATTGGGCGGTTTGTGGTAACAAGGCTTGTTCATGCTGGGGTGAATAAACTGATATTTCCGTTCTCCAAGCACCTGGCTTTTCTGTCCTTGCAGTTACCTGTTTCCCACTCCTCTCTCATTAGTACAGCTGACAGTGAAGGAGGGGATAGTCCTCCCACCTCTTGCCAAATTACAGAACGAAGGACATTGAACAATAAGGACACATCTGAATCCATACATCACTGTGTCAGCCTTTCCTGTGCAGGGCAGCACCCTGTAATCACAGCAGTCCTACCACCTATCAGGTGCGGCTGTGCTTCAAAGCCTTCTTCTTTCTGGCCTGTTTTCTCATCGCCATGTACTATCCACCACTGCATCCACAATTTATTGCATCTTTTCAGTATCTAAATGGATGTGAGAAATAGAATATGTTTATAATATTAGCCTCTTTATTTATAAGATTATTTCTCTCTCCTTGTTAAATTTATATCAGTACACATTCTTTTCAGTGATAAGAATTTAGGAAAAAACCCAGAAAAGGGAGACAAAACCTTGCTGCTAGATATGTCAAGGGAATCTGTTACAAACTTGGCAGCAGTCATTCTCTGACTTTATAGTTCTATCAAAAAGAATTTAGCTTTTTGTTATATTCAATTAGTGTTCTTTTTAGAAGGTATGCCTGCAGATACCAGGTCAGACTTGCTCAAATTCACCGGAAGCACACAATGTTGAAGAGGGTGGCCTACAGAGTCTGAAGACCAGTCCTAGGGTTCCATGCCTATCTTTTAAGAACCGCATAATCAGGTTGCATTGCCATAAAATGTTCAGAAGTGGATAACAAAAGGTTGAAAACAAATTGCTAGGTTGACTGAATAAACAGTAAATTCCCACTTAAATATGTAGCTGATTTGGGCAAAAGTTAAAGTGATTGTAAACGATCACCTTGTAAAACCTTGTAAAACAACCTATTGAGTTGACCTGTTGAGCACTGGTCATGGACACCAGTGTCCGTTTGAAGACACTTTGCTGATCCCTGTCCAAGCTGCATTTTTCAGAAATTAAAAGAGGCGTAAGGGAATTTTATTTTTTTGGCAGATTTATACTTACCTCAGTGGATGCAGCATTGGCCCGATGCTATATCTGTCCCCTGGCACCTCTGCACTGAGAACCGAGCGATCTAACACCACCAATTGCTTGGTTTTAAGAGCTCTGTGAGCAGAGAGCTTTAGACTGTCAGTCACCACTGTCTGCTCTGCCCCCTCCAGCGCTAAGCTGTGGAGGGGGCAGAGGGGCCGTCTCAGGATCTCAGTGGCTTGATGAGCGGCTGAGCCGAGCGTCAGTCCAGGCACTTGACAGATCCAGGCTCTCATTGTCAGAATAATACGCTGCCTGGACTGATTTCTGTGACTTCAGACCGCTCTCTGATGAAAACGGGCCATAGGGGTGCAAATTGAATTGCACTCTTGTGATCCATAGGAGAAGTACAGCCAAACGAGCTTTGGCTGTACTTCTCCTTAAATCAACATTGGTCATTAACCTTCCCTCAGCCTCCTCCCCCAATCCAGCCGGCTAAATTTTTAATTTAAGATGCAATCAAAAATGGTGTCAGTAGAACAATAGGCAGTGTTAGATTTTTTTTATTTTTTACAATTTCATTTTTTATATTTTTTAAATCATTTTAAAAAATACATTTTTTAAAGTGCTTCTGGGGAAAGGGTAAGGGGTTATGGGGCAGTGGGTGGTGTCAGTAGGGCAGTGGACAGTGTCATTTTTATGTATTTTTTTTTTACAATTGAATTTTTTTTCATAATGATTTTTTTTTTGGGGGGGGGGGGGGGGCTTAGGACTGTGGGCTGGATGGGGGGTGGGGAGGTGTCAGTCGTTTTTTATTTTATATTTTTTTACCCAATTTTATTATCACTTTGTTTACAATTTATGTAATATTTATTCCATTTTTTTATCAGCCCAATTAGTGGGCTTTGGTGAGATATCAGGTGTGTAAACAGACCCCTGACATCTCCCCTTTGAGACCTAGAAAGGGACTGAGGACACAAATTCCCCAGTCCCTTTCTCAGCAGCTTCAGCATTGAAAATTAATGGACAGGAGACAGAGGCTCCTGTACATTCATAAACTGAAGCAGAGTAACACACATTTTACTCTGCTCAGTTATCAAAGGACATAGGAGCAATCACTTACTGTGTCCAATTCAGAAAAGGAAGAAGCCTGTAAATGTCATATTTACTGGCCCCTTCCTCTGCTCTCCATCCTAAAACATACCACACAGCAGCCGACGGGAGAGGGGAGGAGGGAAGCTGGCTGCAGGGGGGAAAAGTGGGATACGGAGGAGGACACAGGGGTCTAGAGAACACTGGGGCTGAAGGAGGATGAGGACATGGCGGACATTGGGGGGCTGATCGGAAAGTTGAGGGAAAGTTGCAAGCACTGATTTCCCTGTGTGACATTTTAGGTGACAGCCGCAGTGCCGCACTGATCATCCCTGGCTGTCAAGGGACAAACTTACATGTATGCAGGGTGGGTCACATTGCCCCCCCCCCTTTGGGGGCCCATGTGCAGTGAATACCCTGCACACATGGATGATACGAAGCCGCTGACAGAGAAGGGAGGTGAAGGGCTTTTGCCGGGTGCAGGAGTGCACTCAGCACATCTTATGCCCAGTACACACGACACACCAAAGTCCGACCACCAAGAACGTAGAACAATACGACGGGACTAGAAAACGGAAGTTCAAGAGCCAGTAGCCAATAACTTCCCTCTTGTACTTGCTTCCAGAAGAACAGAACAGCATACAGACGAGCGGTTTTCCAGATAGGAATTGGTTCCGTCGGAAAAATATAGAACATGTTCTCTTTCTAGGTCCGTCAGAATTTTCGACGTAAAAAGTCTGATGGGGCATACACACGGTCCGAATATATGATGAAAAGCTCCCGTCTGACTTTTTCTGTGGGAAATTACAGGTACAGCAGCGCCGGCTAGTGTGTATAGTAACACACAAATGTGAAGCACACTGCTGGCACTTTACCTGTGCCCTCCTCCCTCCAGCAAATTGTACCGCCAAGGGCATACCGGCCCTGCTTGTATGAATTACCCAAGACCCCAAGACACAAATGGCAGAAATTAGAAATTGCTACTCAGTCATTGAAGGACAGATAAAACAAAAAATAAATATAATCTAAGCTCCTTCTCTACGATATAGCTTCACATAGATAAAATGTATTCAGCTGTACTCTTGTATACCCTTTTACCATCGTTGGAGCAGGACTCCTTTATTGAGGCATTTTTGGACAGATGAAGGCATCCCATCACTCTGATATGTTTTTATTAGATTTTGAGTGAGACATATACAAAATTCAATACATAAAAAGTGTTAGAGAAGCTCATTATGGCTTCACAGTGTGGTAATCATCATAAATAGACAAATGTGAACTGATATTAGGTTCCTTCAGAAATAGTCCATCAACAATCCTACTTCTTTTTTCCTTTCTTTGTACTTTTCTTTTTCCCCTTTCCTTTACCAGTGTCTTCCTCTGCACCAGGTATTGCTTTGCTTTTCTTCTTCCCAAGGGGAGTCTTGGAGTACCAGCTCTGTAACAGAGAAAGGCCATTAGAAAATGCTGCACTGGACCTTCAGATAAGCCATAGTAGGGAAACAGGAAATGTAATAATCAGTCTGCACAGCCTGTCACATTATCAACACACATTATGTTTAGTAGACTACTATGGAAAATTAATCAATACACTGTTTTCCTACCTCTAATGTACATGATGATTAGAGAAGTATAATCAGGGGTGTAAATTTAAAGGGCTTTTAACCATCTTAATACCTTACCCACTTGTCATTTTAATAATAGTCATAGATGAGCAGGTCTCACACAATGTCAGTGGGCAGGAAGAGATATGCCCAACCTCATTGGAGTCTCACACCACTGGGTCTCACCCAGTTTTTTACCCAATGTGGCCATGGATGCAGAGTACAAAACAAATGGCCCTTCTGCCAGTCAGCAAAGAACCTTTTTAAAACCTGATAACATATAACAAAACCAGGGTTCTTATTCTACCTGTGATTTTATTCTACCTTATGAGATTGGCTAATACTGGCCCCTAAAGGAAAATTACTACCCTTTGTACACTCGTTATCAGGACATTACATCAGTTCTCCTTAAGGGTACAGTAACAGAAAATAGGATCAATCATATTCAGGGCAGCTGTACTGAGCAATACAAAGCGCGTTGATGCAGTAAACTCATACAGAAAGGTTTGCTCCTTTTTTCACAACAGAAAATCAGCATTCAGTCTAGCAGAAAATCTACATGTTACTTTGGATGAAAAGTTTAGAGGGTCTTGTTGCCATTTTGTGGTTTACCTCTACAAGCTCTGTCACTGGTAATGTTCCCATTGCCTGCAAATACGGAGCTAGCTAGGGTCACTTAAAGAGGAACTGCAGTCTGCTCACACAATTTCTAATAAAAACATATTTGCCATTGTGAGGCCGCGTACACACGCGGGGACTGTTCGCTCAACTTTGTCCGTCAAACAGTTTCAGCGGACAGTCCGCTCAAAATTAGCATGGACGGACTTGCCCACACACGACGAACGAACAGTCCGCTGAAACCGTGCGCGATGACGTGAACGGCACGTACGACGGGACTAGAAAACGACGTCCTATACACTGCAATGCAAACTTCGGCGTGTAAATCCTTTCTGAGCATGCGCGGAACTTAGTTTGACGAACAAGCCTACACACGAGGGGACTGTTCGCTGAAACAAAGTTTCAGCGGACAGTTTTTCGGAATTTCCGAAAAACTTTGTTCAGCAGACTGTCCGCTGAAAGCCCACACACGAGCGGACTGTCCGCCGAAACACTGTTCAGCGGACAAAGTTGAGCGAACAGTCCCCGCGTGTGTATGCGGCCTGAAGCTTCACTCCAACCACTTTGCATATTATTTTATATATACTGTGATTCTGTACTTGCCAAATATGCTGCAGAAATCTCTCTCCATTGAGTCTAGCTGCAAGCATTTTAACTGTGGGCAGCTGAAGCTGCTGCCTGTTCACTTCCTGGATTTACACAGACACACAGAGGCACACCTCTAGGTCTGCAGCCCTGCTGCTCTCATTGGCCCCTTGCTGGCAAACTCTCACAAGAGTTAGAGAGCTGTGCATGATGTCATAAGCCTAGGCTTTTTTTCCAGACAAGAAACAGGAAGTGGGCTGTATAAGGTATTTACTGGCAGAAAAAAAATGTTTTACTATCCAAAGTTAAAACAACAAGGGCAGAAGATTTAACAGATGGAAAGATGAAAAAGTGACTGAAGGTCCACTTTAATGTGAACACTACAACTGCTTTACTGCTTTAACCAAATGGACAGTGGTATCACATATTGTTAACTGTAAATATACTGTATACCCTGTGTACTGTTGGGTACAAGTGGATGAGGATCACTGATAAAGTAAAAGGTGCAAAACACACAGAAGCACACTCATGGAAAAAGGTGGAGAAATGCGGTTGTCCATGACAACTGTAATCTGCATTAGAAAAGTGACAACTGGAACCTGATTGGTTGCTATGAGCAACAAAAGTCACTTAATTTTTTGCAATTTTGATAACAATGTCTGTCTTTCTTATCTGATCCTGTAATTCTAAGGAATTATCATAGAAGTCATGTTCAGAATAGTCACCACACAGGCATTCCATGATCCGCACCTTGAAAGCTTCCTCCTCTTCCTTGTACACTGGCTCTTGTCGAGATAAGGAACCCATAAACTCTGATGCTGCCAAAGACTTGTGAGAAAGCTGCCTTATCCTTCTCTCATTAAGCACTGTATCTACTGCCTGTACCATGTGGCCAGGGGTGAATCCATCTGTGATCTTTGCTAGGGCACTGAAGTTTAGAGACATTGCACTGTCTACTCGTAGAGAGATCAACTGCTTCCATAACACTGGAAGAAAAACATCACAGATACAGAATTAGGAAAAAGCTGTCACAATTAAAAATAACATGTCTAAGTTCCTAGGACCAGAAAGGAGCACAAAGGCTCAGATTGCCCTAGCAAGCACAGGTCCTGATGGATAGCTCCCTTATAATACAGAAGTGAAAGTCTTCATAAAACTAGAGCTAGTAGAAACATTTATTTTTCTGGCATATAGCAAACGATATGCAGATCAGTGCTCAAGTGTTTTACATATTACTGGTTGTTTTTTGGTGGATTTTTTTTTTAGTCATTATTTTGACACTTACATTACACTTACATTACACCATCAACTGTCACAAAACCTACATTTAGGGGTATATTATTAAAAAAGTGACATAGGGAACTATAGGGAAGGGGATTTAGAGGGATACTCCAAGAAATAGAACTATTCACATCAGAGGACATCTAACTGGTCTCTTGGTTAAGCTCTGGTGAAGTCCCTTGCTGAAAGCCGAAAGCAGACTTGTCCTTGGCAGTAGCAAAAAAACAGTTTCAGGACTGAGCGAAGTTCTTTGTTCTCTTGTCTCAACCCTTTAGCTGACTATATAGCACACTAGAAGGAGTTAAAGCGGTAGTAAACCCGCTGAAGTTTTTTTTTTCTTCCTGACCTGCAAAGGAAAAGGCATAATGAGCTAGTATGCACCGCATACTAGCTCATTATGAAATACTTACCTTAGAACGGGGCCCCGACATCTGGCCCGATCCACGGCGAGGGAGCAGACATGTTCCCTCTGTGTTTCTTCCGGGTATCGCGGCTCCGGCGCTGTGAGTGACTGGAGCCGCGATATTGTCACTCCCGCGCATGTGCACGGGAGATTTCTTTCCGGCAGGGTCCGGCGTCTGCCGGACTTTCAGCCGAGAATCTCCTGTGCACATGCGCCGCTGCAGTCAGCGGCGCATTGCGAGGGGAATATCTCCTAAACCTGTACGATATTTTTTTTACCTACAGGTAAGCCTTATTATAGAAATAAAAGTAAAAAAATTGACTATACAACCACTTTAAGAGCACAAGTCTATAGCTCCTTTATGTTGTTTGTACTCACAAAATGTCCAGGGACAGCTGGTAGCCTCCTTCCAATTTTTAAGCGACACTCTATACCTGTGATGCCAGACCATCTCTTCAATAGACAGCCCCTTCAGCTAGCTCTGTGGAACCAGGGTCACTCTTTCTAACTTCAGGCCCTCAGGTCGCCAATATGGCAGCAGGTGCCTGGGAGAGGCAGTGTGCCCCCTCCCAGACTGGAACTCTCCTCTTCAGGAAAGACCTAATGCTCATTGCATCCAAAGAAAAAAAAATACCCTCTCCCAGCATCCTTCAGGGCCACCCTCCCTGGGATTGGCTAGAGTGGTATTAATATTCATGCTGTGTTCTACATAGCATCCACCTATTCATCTATAAGCTTCCTAGGTTGCTTGGATACAGAGGAGGCCAGAGGCAGACCCAACCAGCAGCTGAGCACACTAACCAGGTTACACTAATTAATTACACCTCTCTGTTAAGCAGAGAGCTAAGTAAATTTCCTTAGCAATTCTTCTGTTAAGCAGGAGAACAGAAAACAATATCACACTAATCCTAACACCTACATCATAATTTATGAAAAGTACTAAACATAAAGTCAATTTTATCCAGTTACATATTACAAAAAAGATAAACATCTGCTATGTAATAACTTATCAGAGTACCCCCACAGCAATTGTCAGGCTGAGAGTGGGTTTGTCAACATTATAAGTTGATCAGGCTATATGGTACTGTATAGTGCTGTTGTCCTTACATGTATTAGGTACAACATACTGCAGGGGGCTTGTAATCAAATAACCAGGCTAAAGGAGTTCATCTACATTATCTAAATAGTATTTTTGTAATCAACATAAAAATACTTTTCTTGCAGTTCACCGCGAGACACAAGTACTGGACACTGGCAACCAACAAAACTATAGACCAGCCCAGGATAACCTTTCCTTCTATCATTCCTCTTCCTTTGCTGCAATGAAGTACAGAGACCATAATCGGAAACACAGGGGGGTGGGACCTGTGTCTGAATGGACTTCAAGAAGGATTCTACAGTGAGTACAAAAATCCCATTTTTTTCTTGTCTATGGAGGAACGTAGGAAGTCTCGACAGACCACATCTTTCTGGGTCAGTCTGGAGCAATAAGCATCAATGGAATTCTCTCCATTTTGATCCTTAGAAGCAGAAGAGGGAGAAGATTTTGGAGAGAAAATGCATATTTTAGGGTGTACTGATGCCACAGAGCTACCAGAGAATCCACTGCCGATAGAGGATCTCTGAACCTAGAGACAAACCTGTCCAATTTGTTTTAGAACCTCGGGCCCAGGAGGCCCACATCCAGACTCTCCCACCTGTAACACAGGTCCAGGCAATGTTGGCTGAGAAAGCCTGCCTGCCAATTGTCAATACCTGAGTTTTACACATCAGAAATATCAGGAATGTGAAGCTCTGCCTGGGACATGATCCAATCTAATTCTGTCACAGTGGGACTTCTGGTTTCCCTCAGAGAGCTAATGTACGCCAACGCGGCAGTGTTATCTGACTGAATCCAGATTAGATGTCCTTCAAGCATGATGGTGCCAACACTGCATTGACAAACAAATCGCCCATAATTTCAGGATGTTTTTTGGGAGACAAAACGCAGACAATGAACAAGTCCACTGCACTGACAGAGTGCCCAGGACTCCTTCACAGCCCAACAGGCTGGCATATTTTGTGGGGATCTTTGAGAAAATGGGAAGGAAGGACATTTCTGATTCCAAAGCCAGATGCCTAAGCTCCCAGGTCAGGAACAACCTGATCCTCAGTGCCAAATGAATCAGTCTGTACAGGGGCTGGAATTACTTATTCCACAATGACAGAATTTTGCATTGTAGAGGTCTGGAATTAAACTGTACAAATGGCACCTCCGCAACGGAAGCAACCATCAGGCCCATGACTCTCATGCAAAAATAGAGATTTGGATGATCCCTGAATTGGAGAGCTCAAATCTGAGACCAGAGTGTCTGAAATTTCTTCTGTGGAATAAATGTTCTGTCCTGATATTTGGCCAGTTTTAGACCCCGATACTCCAAATGATGAGTTGGTTGCAGCACTGATGTCGGAAGCTTCAAGATCCACCAAAGCAGCTGTAATGTCTAGACAGTTAAAGCCACATTGTCTGAGAGTCCATATCAATTTTTTACTCAATAGGAGGTCATCTAAGTATCCCACAATGCTGTGTGAGAGAAGTGGGGCTAATGCTGGGGATAGCACCTTGGTGAACACCCGAGATGTGGATGAGAAGCCAAAAGGCATGGTTACAAACTTGTAGTGTAGAGCACCACAGTAAAAATGTAGGAAATGCTGATGCTCTGGAAAAATATTGACATAGGTATGTATCCCTGATGTTAAAAAACAGTCAAATCTTTGGGGTCCAATATGGGGCAGATGCTCCCTTTGGGTTTGGGAAAAATAAACAGGTAAACAGTTTGGAGTAAAATCTTTGAAACTGCTCTGTCAAATAAATTGGGAAATTACACCTTGGTCCAAAAGACCCAGGGTCAATGGAGATCTGCTGATCTGTGCGCTGACACAGGAAGGTTGGGATGAGAAATCAAGGAGGGGGCAAGGAACAAAACTTCAGTTTATAACCCTGGGATACCACCTCCTGCACAAATGTAACTGAGATGTAAGTTGTCCAAGTGTCATCAAAGGTTAACAAACATCCTCCTCTTCTGGAAAGTGGAAGCATACCTTCATGGTGAAGATTTGGCAGACTCTGAGCCCTAGACCTTGGAGGTGGACTAGGGGCCAAGCTTGGGGGGGGGGGGGGGGGGTGTGGAGAGGCATTTCTTGAGGTGGAGGACAGGAAAAGTGGAGAAAAGAATTGACAATTCTTAAAGAACAAGTTCCCAGCTGGGAGACACAGGGAGGCTAGCCTCTAGGAGGCACTACTGCGCATGCATGGCTAGGAGAGGGTAGACTTGTGGTGCTGGATGTCAACAAACACAGGAGGCCATGGGCATTAGATCTCAGTAAGTATGCATCTGTTAAGGAGGGGATGAGATCTGTTAGGTCAGGGGAAGGGACAAAAAATAGATGCTTCTTGAATGTGGATGACAGAATCTAGCACTTTAATCAAAGTGTCACATGGGTTCACATGTGTACTGACAGGAGACAAGTTTAAAGCTACAGCCATATGCCCTGTGCATTTTAAAATCAAGGGATCAACCACAGCATTTTAAGGGATTTTGACCAGTCATCCATGGTTTGGGACAATAAAGTCACAGCCAAGGTGTGGTGAAAAATAGGGATTGTCAGAAATAACATATTTCTTAAGAGGACTTTCAACTGAAACAATTCCTTGGGTTCTTACAGAAAGGTGCATTTTCCACAGTTGCTTTGTTAAGGCATGTTACTGCCTTGGGGGATGCTTAGGGGAAGGGTGTTTTTAATATCCAGTGGGTGCAAAGGGCATTGTAAAAGTCGTTGCAATTTTGGGGGCTCTAAAGGACCCAAGACTGGAAACAGCACTAATGGAAACAAGAGGCTGATTTTTAAGTTACTGAGTGGTGTGCATCCTCAGGGAAAAACATATTAGACAAAAATTAGAGCAACTGAGGAGCAGTCTCAGCGGCGCATGGCTCAGGTCGTGGGCAAATCAGATATAGAATCTGAGGGAGAAAGTGCAGGAGAAAGTGCAGAAGTGTGCCTGTGGCCTTTTCGGTCACAGTAAGCAAATAAGTGATTTGAACCATAAAGTCTTGCATGACTGTGGTAAAAACCTCAGCATAAAGTGCATAGGAACCTGTCACATCTCACAGAGGTAAAGAGGAATCTGATGACAGGATAGCATCTAGGAGCAAAGGGCAAAAGGATTCCAGGCTGCAGAGGTCTATACCCTCTGGAGGTGTGCTGCAAGCAGCCTCTAGGTTATTAGCAGAGTGTGAGCTGAGGGCATCTGTTACAGCTGGACCATCGCCCCTGTGTCTAAAGTCAGACATGTTGTGATCATGGGTTGGTAAGGCAAGGTAAGGCTGGTGAGAGGCAAGGGTTCAAGTACTCATGAAACCCAGACAGCTTTTTGATTATACAGCCCCTGCGAGGGCGCCCAAGAAGCAGATTCTATTTCTTATTTACTTAAATTTCCAATAAACATATTGAAACAGAAACCCAGACAGCTGGCAGCAGGTGAGGGTTGGATGGCTGGAGGTGACTGAAGACACTGTAGGTGGGCACCAGGAACAGAGAGAAGTTCTATGGGCTTTCTGCAAGCAGAAGGTGCTTCCTCGATGCTGTATGGCAATTAAAGAAAGCACAGAGAGCACGTACCACACTCCATTCAGCACTTCCGGAGCTTGACCCAACTACTGACAGGGCAAATACTGAGCCAATGCAAATGTCTCTGGACCTGAAAAGCACTCCACAGCTAACCTTTACCAGAACAGAACCTGGAAAGTGCCCTACATGCAACCTAGTGCCTGACGGTCACTTCTATCTCAAGGCTATTCTCACACTGTCCAGTGCAGTGGGGTCCAGGCATGGCACTCCAAATGCCAAGCTGAGGGCAGACACATCAGATAGCTGTAATGGGAGAGACAATCTATAGCAGTGATGTAAAGAAGAGTCTTGATTTAAGAAGAAAAACGGTGACGGCAAAAATAGGTTAGTTTTCCACACAGCACTACTTAAGAGGAGACATCCATTCCCCTAGGGCACTAGCATAAAACCGAGGGATACCGGTAGTACAATGGGGTTATCATGGGTTAGCCTACAGTATTTTTGTTTGCCAGGATCCAGTCCTCATGTGGGTGGCAACATAATCAGAATATGAAAGATTTATTGTGTCCCTCAATGGACAAGATATAAAGTAGTGCATATATTGTGTATCAGGGTTGTGTGAATTACAAAACTGCCTGATCAGATTCACAGATTTTTTGCAAATAAAATATTGACATAGGTAATTCAACTCTCTATTTGGCTGGATATTAATTTGCATATAACAGCCATAAAGGAGGAACCAACATATTTATTCTGGATTTTAAAAATCCATTCTTACTGAGCCATAAAGTAAAAAAGAGAAAAATTAACGAATTCAACTTCTCACCCAGACGTGCGGCATAATCAGGCCTAGGTACCAATACAATCTTCTTATATATTTTACAGAAAGGTTTCACTTCAGCATCAAATGGCCTCTGACTAGTACCCACAACTACAATCCGATCCTCTTCTTTTATAGATTTCAGAAATTTTGGAAGGTCCTTTTTCAATCGTTTGGGATCTAACTGTAACAACAAATACAAAGAACGGTGGGGTTAAGACATTTATGTAAAGTTTGAATTGTGGGTTCAATCGTTTCCTTAGATAGAACTGAAAGACACTCCATTAACCTCCCTTGAATTTTCCAAGTCTTTACAATACTGTGGTTATATTATAATATGAATGTTAAACCACCAGGGGGCAGCAAGTCAATGAAGCAGAACTAACATGTCATTGCTATAAATCTACTTCACAAAAATAAATACAAAGGAAAATCAACTGATTTTGGCTAATTTATTTGCTGAAAACGAATTCTGAATTAGCGTTTGAAGAATGCAGTGTGACGGGTAAAAGCAAAAGCAGAAACTGACTGGATCCCAAAACCACCAACCAATCAAGCAGCAAATCACAAACCATAGCAATATTAAAGGTGACATATTTAACACTGTGCATCCTGCATGGAAAATTGTACACTACTCCAGGTATTCAGTTATAGACTAGCCATAGACCTGGATGGTGGAATGGACACTACTTTATTGGATGACATATATGTAGGAATGCAATTACCTGCTTTTCTGTCTTAGGAACTTTCTTGTAAAAAGTCTTCTCAGCATCATCAATCCATATGACTGATGGCTGCAGCTGACGGGCCACCTGTAGTTAGGAAACCCATTATTAATATGATATTCCACATACGGCAGGTTGTTATGAGCAAAATATAAAGAAAATTCCCTCTTTCTGGTTTTCGTTAATTCTTATAAATACACAGCCAAAAAAAAAAAAAAAAAAAAGTGTAAACAGTATATTCTGATTGTACATACTGTAGTCTTTCTCCTGTATTGAGTGTTATTCTTACTGTGTTATAATGTTAGCTGCTGTGAATTCTTTGTTATACACAGGAAAGTGTAGTGTATATTGTGGTACTATGTAAATAAACACACATCATACATCAATGCATGTTGAGCTTCCCAGCATGCTATGTATTAAAATCACCACTAGATGATGTTCTTCCATCATTGCTATAGTGAAGTACATGTGTTTCATCTCCAGCACTTCACAATGGGAATGAACTGCATTCCAGAGCAACCCCAATATCACGCTGTTTATAATGCTATATTGTATGTGGTACACAGAGATATTCAATACAAAAAGACATATGTTAATATAAAACTGAATTCTTGGTTCCTTCCTAGAATTATTTTAAAGACTAATTCCATGTTTATGATTTCATCTGTTAAAGATATTTACATTTTTTTAACTAAAGATAGGGGCCAAGCATGTCCCAAATTTTACTTCTGACTCTTCCTAAATGTTAAATTGCCTACAGAAAGTTTACTCTGCCCAGCAATTTTTTTGTTTTTGTTTTTTTACAGTGAATAGGTTTTTATTTAAGAGTATTAAAAATTAACAATGACACAGTACATGGACATTAGATATATGCATAAGGTCACAAAAATCAGAAGCAACAGATCGAGTATAGCTGGTATTAAAGCGGAGTTCCACCCAAAAATGGAACTTCCGCTTTTTGGAATCCCCCCCCCCCCCCACAGTGTCACATTTGGCACCTTTTAGAGGGGAGGGAGGAGCAGATACCTGTCTAATATTGATAGCCGAGTCACCAGCAGGTATCTACGCCACTTCCGGCGCCTTCTCCGCCCCCCCCCCCCCCCCCCCCAGCTGTCTTCTGGGAGACACACAGGTCCCAGAAGACTGCAGGGACCAGTAAGATTGTGCAGCGCAAGGCTTCACTTCCTGATTCCCTTAAAGCGGGAGTAAACCCAGTTTAAAAAAACACTTACATTCCCGGCATGCCGGAAATGCTAACTTTCACATTGGTTGTGCTCTCAACCAAACTTTCAAACCATCCAATGGCTGGTTTCATAACTGATCACATGTGCAGCATTATGGCAGTTGAAGACTCATTAGAGGCCAAGATGGTGGCTTCCTTGACTGAAAACGATAGAAGGGTTTACTTCCACTTTAACGATGATGGCGGCGCCTCCACCGAAGAGCCGAGGGACGGGTTGGCTTTGGGTGCCGACATCGCGGGCGCCCTGGACAGGTAAGTGCCCTTATTTTAAAAGTCAGCAGCTGCAGTATTTGTAACTGCTGATTTAAAAAAAATAATAATTAGGCGGAACTCAGTTTAAGTGTCCCAAGTACAGTACATTCATAACCAAATTGAGAAGTATGACAGTCGCATCAAACATGCTACCCTGGGGTAAGGTGGGAGGCGGGAGAAGAAGCATGTTATAGAGTCAGCATTTCAAGCATTGCCAAAGGTATAATGTAGGACACAGTAGTATCGCCTAGGACTTCCCAGTGAACCCTAGGGCTCCGGACCATTTGCGTACATTTTATGGGACATTTTCTACTCTCGTATGTCAGTTTATACAATCGTAGGACAGAGGTAATGGTGGCCACCCACATATGATGTGTAGAAGGGGTGGGTTGCTTCCACTTGAGGAGAATCTCTAGCATAGTATAGAGCAGGGATATGCAATTAGCGGACCTCCAGCTGTTACAAAACTACAAGTTCCATGAAGCATAGCAAGACTTTGACAGCCACAAGCATGACATCCAGAGGCAGAGGCATGATAGGACTTGCTGGAGGTCCGCTAATTGCATATATCTGGTATAGAGCATAGAATGAAAACAGTTTCTCATGCCGGGCAATGCCATGGCAGGATCTAAACTGAGAGATCAGTCACCAAAGGACCCAAGAACATCCCTGCCCAGCAATTTACAGTAAAGGCCCGTACACACGGTCGGACTTTTTGACAACAAACATGCAAATTAGCTGTTTTGGAGCAACATCCGACTGTGTGTACGCTCCATCGGACAAACTTTTTCTGTTTTCATCGGACTTTTGTTGGCTCTGCGAACGGACAAACTTTTTGACAACAGAAGTCCGATGGAGCAAAGTCCGACCGTGTGTATGCAAAAGCATCGGACTTTTGTACAAGGTACAAACACGCATGCTCAGAACCATTGCAAACGATCAGACTACAATACAGAAGTTGACCAAAGGTGGCGCTGGAGTCATTGAACGTCCTCTTTTGAAGCGGCGTCAGTACGTTGTGACGTCATTACGTTCGTGTTTGTTGTCAAAAAGTCCGACCGTGTGTATGCAATACAAACTTGTGGACAACACACTTTGTACAAAAGTCCACGGAAAAGTTTGTACAAGTCCGACCGTGTGTATGGGGCTTTAGAATGGGGGAAGCAGAAAATCTGTATTGGCCAGGCTTCCCTAGAAGCATATCTAATTGGTTCTGCCTGGTCAATCACTGCTGTTTTTATCCTGCAAGAAGTTGGCAAGGGAACGTATTTTAAATGGTTCCCGTCAGCTCTTAATAGACACAAGTACCTACAACTAAAGAATAAATGCATCAGTGCTTAGGTGTCATAGTGGAAGTCTTCCGCTGTAGTCATAAAGTAACATTAGTAATCCACTTCAATCACTGATTCGCCTCAGGTACGCAGCCCTCGTCAGACTGGGGGCATCTCTATAGTGAACAATGAAAAATAAAAAAAGGGGATGCAAAATTTTGTGCATTACCTTTTTTCTTTGAAAAACAAATTTTAATACATTTTTAAATTCACATACAGCTGTAGCCCACGCAACGGGTCACATTTTGTGCATTACCGGTACCTTTAAAAAGATTTATTAAACATAAATAAAATAGCTCAAAACTTACTTACAATAGGCAAAGGGCAACATAGGATGCAGAGAGGAAAGCAGGGTGCGAGTGCTCTGTTTGGTCTGAACCTCTCTCCCTAACAGTGAGACAAGCTGATGCATCTCGAGGGCCAGACCCTCTTTCTTGAAGCTCTGAGAAAGAGGGTCTCACCCTTGAAATGTGTCAGCTTGTCTTGTCTGTGAGTGAATGAAGTCCAAGCTACACGAACCACTCACGTTCTGTTTTCCTTTGCCATTGTGAGGTTTCTGTACCTTTTGTTGCCTTTTGTGAGTATATTTTTGGCTGTTTTTTTTTCATTTTTTATTTAGTAAATCCTTTTAAAAGGCACTGCACAAGGTTTTGCACCATCTTTTCTGTTCTTTTTTATTGTACACCCGCACCTACATTTACACCTTGTGAATGCTCATTTTTGTACTGGGCTCTGTCAGTATAAAGATTGTTCAATGGCCTGATGCATGACTGCTCACCATCTAATGTCTGTATGCTGATTTACATTTGCCTTGTGTCTTGAATGGCAGTCTACTGGTTTTGCAGTGGCATGCTCCCACGTGCCTTTATACAACCATTGGAAGTGTTCACATTCTTGGTTAGTACACAGCACATCTAATCCATAATCAAGTCTCTACAAACATGGGTACAAGTGTATATGATAGTGAGATACAGCAAAGCCTAAAGAGCTACACACCAGGACAGGTATTTCCCTGACTGCTGCCAACGTCATTTAGTGGGGAGGGTCTTATATACTGTGTTTTGGTCTCATTAGGATGGCACCTCTCAACCAGCTTGATTATGTGATGCCATTTTGGTTGTTGAGCAGAATGGCCCTTTAGAATCCAAGTGAGGATGCTCCAAGGGGTTCTGTGTGTGAAAGAAACATTAAAACAGACATTCCCCTATGCACTCATTCCCCCTCCCCTGTGAACTAAAAGCACTTTTTTTTGTTTTGTTTCCCTTTTATTTTTTCTTAATTTTTCAACTCTATTCTATGCTCTTGTACCCTCCTGGGATACCACATCACATATCCTAAGAGCAAGGACTCACAGCAGCTGATAGGCTGACCTACCAGAAGGGGCAGGTGGCTCTTGGAGGACCATGATGATTATAGGGGACTGTGACAGCAGATCGGCCATTTGCAGGTGAATATGAGAATTTAGGACAACCCAGCATAATGGGTAAGGCCCCTTTCACATGGGCACCATCAGTTTAGCCACGTTAAAAGCGTATCAGTTCTTATTCGTTGCTTCATCCGTCCTCCGTTCCATTAATATCCGTTTTCATCCGTAAATGTACACGTTTACATCAGTTTTTTCATCCGTTTTGATCTGTTTACAGCAGTTTCTGTGCCTTTAAGGAACCCAGAACCCAGAAAGCATTGCTCCTCTCATACAGATAAACAAAAAGAATTGACTGATCGGACGTTGATGGACATTGTCCGTTAACGTCAGTTATTTTCCGTTTTGACAGAGCTGGACATTTTGTATGTTAAAAAAAAAACAGATAAAAACAGAAGCGAAGGTGAAACGGATGATAACGTATGGTCATCCGTTTATTCATAGGAATGCATTGTCATCCATTGACGGATGGAAGAAAAACGGATAGACGGTCCGTCCGTATTAAAGGGGTCTAGGAGGAGTAAAAAAAAAAGAGGGGGGAGTGAAGTTTCTTTGTTTCTTTTAAATAACTAAACTATATAAAAGATTTCAAACTTATATTATGGAGCAATTTAAACTATACCTACAGTAAAGTCAAAATGCTTTCTTTTATCAATGATAGAGTGGGGAGGAGTTGAACCTCCATAAAGGTTTTTGATACTGTCTGTGTTCCTGTTGGGAAGACTAAAGCCCCGTACACACGAGCGGACTTTTCAACATCCAAAGTCCGACGGACTGATTCCGTCAGACTATTCGATCGTGTGTGGGCTGCAACGGACTTTTGACTCGCCAAAATCCGAAGGACTTTAGAATATGGAACATGCTTCAAATTTTTCCGAGGGAACTCCGCCGGACCCTTCGAAAAATTCGCTCGTGTGTATGCTATTCCGACGGACTAAAACCGACGCTAGGGCAGCTATTGGCTACTGGCTATGAACTTCCTTATTCGAATCCAGTCATACGTCATCACGTTCAAATCCGTCGGAGTTTAGTGTGATTGTGTGTGGCCAAGTCCGCTCAGCCGAAAAGTCCGTCAGAACTCCGTCGGAACTCCGTCGGAACTCCGGCAGAACTCCGACGGAACTCCTTCGGAAGTCTGTCGGACATAAGTCCTCTCGTGTGTACGGGGCTTCACCCTCTTTATTTGTAAAAGTACCATTTCTGTCTTTGCAGATGACACCAAGCTATGCAGTGGAATAACATCTTTACAAGATGTCTCCAACTTACAAGCCAACCTCAATGCACTGTTTAATTGGGCAACTATGTGGCAAATGAATCAACATGGAAAAGGAGATTTAATATCCAAATATGGAAAGGTTTCTTCACAGTAAGAGCTGGGAAAATGTGGAAATAGACTCCCTTAAGAGCTGGTTGTGGCCCGCTCAGTAGATTGCTTTAAAAAGGCCTGGATTCTGTACATAATATAACTGGGTACTAACATTTATAGGTCAAGTTGATCCAGGGAATATCCAATTGCCTCTTGGGGGATCAGGAAGGATTTTTTTTCCCCGCTGCAGCAAATTGGATCATGCTTTGCTCGTTTGTTTGCCTTCCTCTGGATCAACTGTGGGTATAAGATTGTGCATATAGATTGTAAGATTTTTTTTTTGGTTGAACAAGATGGACTTGTGTCTTTTTTCAACCAGACTAACTATGTAACTAGGACAGAATGTGATGGGAAATCCAATATGTTGTCATAACAGAATGTGAGGCAAAACCTCCTAAAGGTTCCACAGAGTTTGGAGAGATTTCCAAACATTTCCTTTTGTAGTCCTGGAGGAAGGGAAGGGGGCAGAAAGTGAGCAGGAATCTCAGATGTCCCCACTGGGTACAATTCTGCAAATACAATGAAAAAATACAGGGGTTTTAACCATTTCCTACTCTGTCTAAAAACGAAAAATAAAAGGTTTTGGCTTTAGATATACTTTTACCTTCTCCCTAGTAGACATGTTATTGCAACATGCTAACATCAATGTGTGGCAGATTGGGAACAAGTGGCTAAAGATAAAAGTTGAATGAGTATAACACCACCCATGTAGTTTAAGCACCTGGAGACTTGCGGGCAGAGTTTTTCCCCTCGGTAGCAGTAAATGCACAGCTCGGGAACACTTTGGTACTCAACATACCAAATTTTAACATTTTCAAGATCAATAGATCAATGCACATTTTTTTTGTTTTATTCTGCTATTATCACTGATACATGATTTACAGCATCCAGCATCATCACCAAATACAAGATAGTATTCTTCTGCGCTGTCTGTCATTCCTTTATTGCCATTGTCTACTTTCTCCATGTTTACATTCCATGTCTTCCTGCAAAGCTTATGTCAGAAAATGTGGTTCTCCTCTGACACCCGTAGCCCAGTGATGTCACTGCACCCCCTCGCTCTGGAAACATGGTACATGCTGGTAGATAATAAATCAACAGAAGTATTTGCTGATGATGAAGCACACAGCTGTTCTGGGTTTACATTGAGCTAATTAATTATCCAAAAATGTTACACTTGGCAAAATAAGCCTTTGAATAAACATTCCCTTCATACTCTGGAATCTCCCCTGAAATGACTGAATGACGTTGCAGCATCATCCATATGTGAATCCATATATACAAATATATTGTGTAATGTATAGTAATGCTCTCCAGGTGTTACATGTTTGATAATAATGGTGCATTACTCTTATTCTGGAAATCTTCAATCTACGCTACATTGTGATATACAAATAGCAACTGATTGACGGAAAGTTACTGGTGAAATTCCACATGTATTCATCATTGTGCTTTATTTTATTTAAAGGGTAACTCCATTTCCGTGGGAAAAAATTAGCTAATAAAAATAATATAGCATATACAATTAGTGACACAAGTCATATTGTAAATTAGTGTAATTAAAAATTACCTTTCCATTTTAATTTTCTGTAAAATGGAATGCAATATGGCTACCTGGGGGTGTTCTGTACACAGTTGGTGTACAGAACGCCCCTGCTAAATGTCATTTCCAGCTTGTGTGATTGGCTCACTGATTTTCCCAGAAGTCTGAACTAAGATACAAATCAGATTTTGGGCATACCCTGCAACAAAAATTTTATTTTTGGTGAACTACTCCTAAAGAGAAATCACATCTAAAGGAATGCAGAACATGTCACTTTCCCCATTAGAGCCCTGCAGGGTTCAAGCAGCTGATTGATAATTATAAAACCACTCCCACTATTCACTCTGCAAATGAACACAGGCAAACAGCTATTTCTTCAGAATAATTAAAGGTAGGAATCGGTAACAACGTTTTCTAAAATCCTTGCAATGTACATAGATCGCCCATAGGGGAGTGTTTTTTTCTCAACAAAAGTGGATTTATTCCTTAACAGCATTGTTAAACAATATTAAACCATATGTTGTGTTTTTTTATTTTCCTTGCACCTAATTGGATATTTTTTTACAAAGTTAAGCTTTACCACATTCACTAAGCTCTGGGAAAAAATGAGTTTAACTGCACTTGCAAAGCTCATAGTCGATATGCCTTTAGTAAATCAACCCCTCGCAGAGCTAGAGCTGTCTCCTACTGGCAAACTAACCTTCAGCACCATGTGCAGCATCATCTGCAGTCCACTCTTGCCTGGGTATTTTCCAGCTATATTGGCTGGTGATAAATTAAACAAGTTTGCTCCCGTCTCATTGCAGATGGCATTCACCAGCATCTTTTTTCCAACACCCGCTGGCCCTGCAAGAAGAAGGGCTTTCACTGATGGTGCCTTCTCATGCACTGATTCACAACCTGTAACAGAGAGACCAGTGTCAGACATAACATTTAAACATAATTAATAAAACAGTCAAATGTAAACATTTTAAATATAACTCTAATTATAAAAGTGCTTATCTAAGAGACATTCCATATCATCAATGTACTGTAAGAACCATACTCATTAAAGCCAAGCAAAATGTATTTAATAATAGAACCCACTTGGTGGGGTGGATTTACTATAGGCAAATAGACTGTGTATTCTGCAAGGGCAGTTGCACAGATTTTGCTCAGTAAATGTAAATGGGATGAAGCTTCACTCTGGAAAGAATACCTAGTCAGGTGCAAGGAAAATAAAAAAGCTGCATTTTTGCTTGCACATGATTGGATGATGGAAATCAGCAGAGTCTTACCACATTTATTACGCTCTGGGAAAAATGAGTGCAACTGCACTTGCAAAGGGCATGGTCTATTTGCCTTAAGTATATCAATCCCAAAGTGTCCGCACTAAGATCGTTCTCCAGAGCTACCAATCAGATTTATTCCTGCAAAAACAGAAATGGCTGGGAAGATGTGGTACTACTTTCAGCATCACTGCTTGTCTTTGCAACTGCCCTGTCTTGAGTATGATAGCTAACACTTTTCCATTGTCAGTATAGAGAGCCAGGCCATCCACTGAAGACCTTGTCCACAGAGTGAGATGTATAATAAACTCACACCATGCTACTGTCAGAGGTAAAGGCCAGGCCATCTACTGAAGACCACTGAATGAGATGTATGATAAACTCACACCATGATACTCAGAGGTAAAGGCCAGACCATCTACTGAAGACCACTGAATTAGATTGTATGATAAACTCACACCATGATACTCAGAGGTAAAGGCCAGGCCATCTACTGAAGACCACTGAATGAGATGTATGATAAATTCACACCATGATACTCAGAGGTAAAGGCCAGGCCATCTACTGAAGACCACTGAATGAGATGTATGATAAACTCACACCATGATACTCAGAGGTAACAGCCAGGCCATCTACTGAAGACCACTGAATGAGATGTATGATAAACTCACAACATACCCATATCAGTGTACAATGCTAGTCCATCCACTTAAAAATGTCCACAGAGTGAAATTTTGGCAAATGAGTGTTTAGGTCACTGCGGGTACAACATGATCCATATGTGCTTCATAAATACTTACACTAATGTTTTCCGTTGAAGGAATAATTCAAACAGTCAATGTGCAACTAGATCACCATGTGTAGCTCCTGTCCTCCAGAAAGAGTATTTAATGCTGAAGGAAAGACGATTCAGTGTTGCACATAGTAACTTACTGTCTGTACAGGAGTTAAAATCCTTCCAGACTTAAAAAAAAGAAGCCAAACGATTTAATTGACTTTTGTGTTTTTCTGTTACTTTTAGTTTAAGTAAGTCAAGAGGCCAAGGCATAAAAAGTAGTAGATTTAAATCTTGTGCACTTCTCTTAATTTGTTGCATCCCTTTAGCAGATGTCTACACAGATATCGCAGCAACTCCCAATGTATGAGAAAAGATAATATCCTCCATCATATTCCTTAGACATTTTACACCAGACAGAGAAACAATGAGTACAGTAAGCAGCTGTGACCTTAAAATTTGCTACAATACATTTTGATCACTGAACACCTGCCAGCAGCATTCATTGTTCTGATTCTTCAAAAGAAGATCAATGAGCTGCACTTTCCTTTTCCAGCACAATCTGCTGTACCATGCTTTAAGGTTGAGCATATCCCAAGCACTGACAAGATGAAAGAATATAAACTGGGGGCTACCTACTATGATGCAGGTTCACCTTGGGTTTCTAAAGGACAAGTTCACATTATCCTTTGACATTTAGGGCTGGTTCACACTATTGCGATGCCAAACATCGCATTTAATGCGCAGCGCACTGCTGTTCACATTACATGCGATGTCTGTGCGGGTGCGATGTCAGCTATACAAATAGTATGGCTGATATCGCACCACATTCGGTGCAAACACGCACAGGACCCTTTTTTTCTGTTTGGACCAGAATCAGATCGCATGTGTGTTCACACATATGCGATCCAATTCATGTCCGAACTGTCAGTTCGCAGTGCGATATGCGAGCTGAAATGGAAGTGCCGTTAACATATAATGACACTCCCCAGCAGTTCGCATATGGCAGTGTGAACTGCCGTGCGTGCCAGGTGCGATGCAGGAACCAGCAGTTGATTCGCAGGCTTCTCGCATCGCAATAGTGTGAACCGGCCTTTAGAACAGGCTTAAATGAACAGGACACAGCGGGGTAGATTTACTAAAACTGGAGAGTGCCAAATATGGTGCAGCTGTGCATGGTGGTAGCCAATCAGCTTCAAACTTCAGCTTGTTCAATTAGGTTTTGACAAAAAACAAAACAAAAAAAAGAAAACTGGAAGCTGATTGGTTTATATGAAGAGCTGCACCGAATTTTGTACTCTCCAGTTTTAGTAAACCAACCCCAATAATTAATAAATAAAAGTCAGGTCAAAACAAGGTGCATGTCTCTGTATAGTATAGTATGATATAGTATAATTTTATAGTTTTGTTTTCATATATTATGCCTTAAGAAAAGACAGAGGTGAAATGGAGAGAAAATGAGCACCACTATGCTAATTTGAAAGTTGGAGGAGGTGACCCCCCCACTATGGAAAGGGAAGGGGGTGGAGGAAAGTAATGTCGATTTAGAGGAAGTGGAGGAAATGGGAGCTACTATGTAGAGGGGGGCTGGGGGAGAAGAACGTGATTATGGAGAGGAGTGCAGCTATGGAGAGGTGGATGGAGTAGATGAATACCACTATGGAAAGGGGAATGGAGGAAATGAGCACCGCTATAGAAAAAGGAAGACAGAGGAGAGGAGTGGCACTATGGCAAAGAGGATAAGCGGCACTATATACAGTAGATGGCAGACAGAGGAGGAGATGAACAGCACTATGCAGAGAAGAGGTGAAGGAGAGGAGTGCCATCATCTAGAGGTTTGGTGATGAGTGTTTCTATGGAGAGGGGAGGAGATGAATGGTACTATGGAGAGGGAAGGTGGAAGATATGAACGCCACTATAGAGAGGGGGCTAGACAGGGGAGGCAAAGGAGATATGTGGCATTATGGAGAGGGAAGGGAGAGAAGATGAGCATCACTATGGAGAGCGTAAAGAGAAGTGATGAACTCTATGGAGAGATGGGTCGGGGAGATGATCACACCTCTACCTCCCCTCTGCTAAGGTGTGATCATCTCCTAGACCCATCTCTCCATAGAGATTCATCGCCTCTCTTTACGCACTCCATAGAGATGCTCATGTTCTCTGCCTACCCTCTCCATAATGCCACATATCTCCTTTGCCTCCCCTGTCTAACCCCCTCTCTATAGTGGCGTTCATATCTTCCAACTTCCTTCTCCATAGTGCCATTCATCTCCTTTCTCCTAAGGTGTGATCGCACCTTAGGAGAGGGGAGGTAGAGGAGATGAATTCCATGATAGAGAGGGGGATAGAAAAGAAATGCACTACTACACTACCATAGCAAAAATGAGGAGTGTAACCATGGGGAGAGAAGGTGGAATAGAGAAAGACAGGAGAGCAAAGGAGCATTGCTATGGATAGGGCCAGTGGAGGAGAGGTGTGCCACTATGGAGGCAGGAAGTGGAAGAAAGGACGATCGCTATAGGGATGTGCAGTGAAGTAGAGGAGTACCACTACAAAGATGGAAAGCAGAGGAGATGAGCAACACTATGGAGAAGGGAGTAGCAGCAGATGAGCTTACAGTACATTTCTTATCCTCACATATAATTTATCATAACAGCTCTGGTTATGGCATGTCATATACCAGGAAGAAAGGAGGAGCATTAAACAGATATTTCTCAGGAAAGTTTATGTGGCAATAGCCCTATGGACATAGCTAATCAGTCTTTACTCCTCTGTAACAGATTCTGCACCATTAAATGACAGCTTGGCTTTAAAGTGAGATTTTTTCGAACGGATTTTGGCCGAAACTTGCATACGTTGTCTGAAAATCCAATCGTTCGAAATGAGGTCAGTAGTCAATAGTTTTCGTCTCCAAATTTTTTCTGAGCATGCGTCGCACTTTGTGCTTCGGAATTCTCTACACACGATCGGAAAAAGTATGATTGGATTTTGTTGTTGGAACATTTTAGATCCAGCTCTCAAACTTTTTCCGTCAGAAATTCCGTCAGAAAAAGTCCGATAGAGCCACACACAATCGGATTTTCCGACAACATAATCCGATCGGACTTCTTCCGTAGGAATTTCCGACCCTGTGTATGGGGCATTAGTGTTTAAGTACTTTCACCAGCTGGTTTATTTACTTGCTAAGTATCTAGCTTCTTTATCTTTTAATCCTGGTCTATGTTACTGTTTAGGCTGGTGCCATGACTGTTGCCCCAGGTTTACTGTTTGTGGGTGGCTCCTTGCTCCAGGGCTGCTGATAGAAATCATGGGGCCCTGTACAGTCTACCTGACGGGGCCCCCTTCAGCCCCACCCTCAACCCTATCCCTGGCCTTGCCTCCTGGCCCCTCCCCAGACCCCGTCATGGAACAATAATTGCATGTAAAAATTGGACAGGCTGGTTGTACCCAAGTTGATCTATTACTTGGGTACAATCCGCCTGCCGATAGATGGTTCAAATCTTAGCCAGTCACCTGCTAAACTAGGCAAGATTCTAACCATCTATGGCTGGCTTAACTGACACTGACATCAATAATGACACTAATACAGTGATCAGCTAAAATACTGTATAGTGTACACTATATTAATGGAACTGGCTGGGTTAATATCAAGGGGCAATGAAGAGGTTAACTGTGGGCCTAACAAGTGTCATGTGTAAAACATGTGCTGCTTTTACTAACAAATATGGGTGTTTTTTCTCCCTGCTTTGCAGGGAGAAGAAATAGCCAGATTGTTGATCTGTGTATGGTGCCCCGTGTTTGTAAACACAGGACTTTGTGCTGTAATTAGCTGCAGCTGATCAGCATATCTTGGCCATAAATCATTGGCCAGGACCTGCTGACAAAATTCCAGTGTAGCCAGTACCAGAGTGGGTTAGCAGCAGGCACATGCATGCGCGTCCTTACCTGGAACAGGCTGGATGACGTACATGTATGTGATCCAGCCTGCCCGTAAATATACTGAGGGCGGGCGGCAAGCAGTTAAAAGGAAAACGTTAGGGGTGGGATCACATGACTGATTTGATCAGGTCTACCTGTCCATTGTTTAGTCCTGACCATCCATTCACTACTATAGAGTGATGGATCTAAACGGACTTGTGTCCATTTACACACGCCTACATCCAATATGATCAGCTGAACAAAATGAAAGGGGATCTGTTCCCCTCTTTTTACACCAGCCGCCCTTAGAGGACAGTGGGCTGTGTCCGTGTCAGCTCTGCATAAACTGAGTGGACACGGACCTGTCATCTTCCCAATCTGTTAAGCGGGAGATCAGCAAACAGATTCCCTGCCGAACACACGGATTCCACTCCCTGAGAAAGAAGACTTGATAACACACAGTAACACAGGCAGGTTGAAATCATCAGCATTATAGCACACAGGGAGGTGCAGGTGCTCTATCATGGCTGACTCTGTCACAGTGTGTCACATAACAGCTGTTGGGTGCTGACCTTGTAAACTCATGACCAATAAGTTAACAAAATCAGCACCCAACAGCCATGTTATGTGACACACTGTGACAGAGAACCTGCTGACTGTGTGCTATAGAGAGAGACAATATATAGTAATGTACAATGCAGTATTTCTTTCAACCACCCCCAGGCACCCCTGTGCTGCAGCAGCCACAATTAATTTCTCTCTCCGTCTGGATGCTGTCAGCTGCCTGCCACTGCCACTGCTGCCTGCTTCTAGCCTCTCGCTTCCAATCTCTCTCAGTCCGAGTTCGACTACTGAGTGGTGAGCTGAGTGAAGGAAGATTACTCCGCCAGGGAATGAAAATGAGCAGCTCCAGCGGCAGGCAGCCAGGATTTTAAGCAGCCGGAACATGTAGAGCGGACATGGAATGCACTGCACATGCGCCCGAAAATGAAAACAAAAAAAACCTTCACTCTTACCAGCACAGATCATCAGAGAAGGGCCCAGGAAATAGCAACGATACACCCTACTGAGCTAGAGGTAGGGGCTGAGAGGGGATGTAATTTAAAAAAGTAATTTTTTAAAATTCTGCACTGACTGTCTATGAGGCTGCCTGGGACCCCCCTGCAGAACTGAGTATGCAGGGCCCGGTACAACAGGGTCGGTTGTACTGGCTTATCAGCTGCACCGTCTATCTCTATCAGAATCCTAGGGAGCCACCCTTGCATGCTATAATTATGTTTTAGTTATCAGTGCAATGTGCATTATATAACTACTTTGTATCTGTTCTTTTAAAACCCAATAAAAATAAAATTTTGAAAAAAAGGATCAAAGTTGTGCCTCCATACACTTTGTGCAGCAATAGAAACACACAGCCTCTTAGCCAAGGATGACAAGACACTGGCCTGTCTTCTCTCCTCGAGGCTAACAGACTGGCTTGAGACTGAACTGTGCAAAGTTTAAAGTAATTGGCACTGAGGAGCCAACACCATTAAAAGTTGTTGTAAACTGGAAGTCCTGGGGCAAGACATAAACTAAAAAACACTGAGGGTTTAATACCACTTTAAACAATCAGTGAGACTCTGCATAGTGTGAGTACTTTGGGACGTCAAAGGTAATGAGGTTTCAAAGTTCCTGTTAGTTTCATTGATATACCCCTTGATGACTCTATATCCCAGGAGACCAATCAGATGTTTTTTTTTTTTTTTTTCCCAACCATTGTATTTTGCTTGCGCACATCTGTATGCCAGCATATTATAAAACAAATACACTATAATAAAACATGACAGAGAATTTACACGCACAAAGAACAAGAACGCTGGGAACCAGGAAACACTCTGAACTGTAATGTTAAAACAATTTCTCAGTGCAGATCTAAAAGAAAAATAATTCTGACGATACCAGCCAATTTTTATGTGCTTGAATTATTCTTGGTATTCGCTGTTGTTATTATAATAAGTTATATTTATACAAGTTTGTTGTTCACATCTATTTGGAGAGATCATTCCTGTTTGTTAAAGTGCACCTGTTGCCGGTGTACAGTGGAGATATGCACAAAGGGAAAAAATGACTAAGGCTTTGGAGCTTAACAATCCTCTAGGTACTAAAGCCTCTGGAGCAAAGGTGTGACACGTAAGGACTGGGATCTCAGTAGGGTTGCGCAATCAATTACCAGGGCTCCAATTCATTAGACAAGGCATTCATTTTTTTGGGCTCTCATAACATCAGCAAACTGGCAGATGTGTTTTATTGGTGAAAAATGTAAAGTTATGCACTTGGGGGTTAAGAATATGCATGCATTATACATACTAGGAGGAGTACAACTGGGGGAATCCATAGTGGAGAAGGATCTGGGTGTTTTGGTAGATCATAAGCTTAACCACTTCACGCAAACCTCCATACCGGTACAGTGATAGGAAGAAGTGGATGTATCGGGGTATGGCCTGCAGCTGCGGGCGGTCAGCTATCTGGTGAGAACAGCCGATCTCGGAAGCCACTCGGCCCATTATGCCAGACAGAGGGAAGAGACACCCCCCCCCCCAGCCACCGTCCACCGCTCTTCCTGGGCCTTCCCCCCCCAGTCACGACCCGGCACATCCGCAGGCTAGGCTGTGACCCGAACAAAGCCGGATTTGGCCTTGATCAGGTCTCCGATCATATCGGAGACCTGATATGATCAGCCTCATATCCCCAGATGGCCTGTGGTTACAGAGAAACACGCATCAGACGTGAGGTTATTCCACAAGTCAACCTGACCGATTGGACCTGCTGGTTGTTTGTAACACATGCTGTGTAGTTCCTTCAAAATTATGCGGGAGCCTAAGACTTTTGGGACACTGAACCTGTGTTGCTGTTCATCCTGTATGCTGGTTCCTGTGAAGTCCAAGTCTCTTCAGTGTTTTTGCTTGTCTGGCTCCTTGCTGCTGGCAGAGGACCCACATTATTTGGCAAGAGTACCCGGTCATCCTGTCTGGTGGTGGCTGCACATTGGACGGTGAATTATTTCCATGGTGGTTTCCCTTTCCAAGGAGAATAGCAAATTCTTTCCATGGTGGCTCTTTTCGATAAAGGCAGAATACCTATTTTCCACCGTTCATGAACTATTCTTCACTTGAAGTCACTTTCATATGTTGGGACTCACATGTGTCTTTTTTAGATTCTGTCTCATGGAGATTGCGATTTATTATTGCTTTGTATGATTTTTTTTATGTCACCATCATTTCACACATTACAAGTGCCAGTAATTGCCCATATTATAGTGTTGCACTGTCACTTTGTTTGCATATTTGCACATATATGAGGAACGATTAGCTAAACTTAATTTACTCTCTCTTAAAAAGAGGAGATTAATGGGGGATATGATCAACATGTACAAATACATAAGTGGTCGATATAGTGAACTTGGTGTTGAGTTATTCACTTTAAGGTCTTTACAGAGGACAAGGGGGCACTCTTTACGTCTAGAGGAAAGGAGATTTCATCTCCAAATACGGAAAGGTTTCTTCATAGTATGAGCTGTTAAAATATGGAAAAGACTCCCTCAAGAGCTGGTTCTGTCCCGCTCAGTAGATTGCTTTAAAAAAGGCCTGGATTCTTTGTACATATTATAACTGGATACTAACATTTATAGGTAAAGTTGATCCAGGGAATATCCGATTACCTCTCAGGGGATCAGGAAGGAATTTTTTCCCCCTGCTGGATCAAATTGGATCATGCTTTTCTGGGGTTTTTTGCATTCCTTTGTATCAACTGTGGGTATAGGATTGTGTATATAGGATTGCATGATTTATTTATTTTTTTTGGATTTTTTTTTAATTGGTTGAACTAGATGGATTGTATCTTTTTTCAACCAGACTAACTATGTAACTATGTAACGACAGCAAATTGACATTTGGAGCCCCACCATAAAAAAAGCTAAACACCTAAGACTGTTTACAAGCTTTTCTTCAACAGGTGTTGAAAAAAATCTATTGTCATCTAAATAGCTAAGAGAATATCCGTATCCAGGAGTGGAAACGTATTTCTGTGTAAAGTATGGTACTGTTCTTCATTTACTTTGGAAAGTTCTGTGTGGAGACCAGCCATAAAGACTGGTTCCAAAACTTTGTCCTTACACATACAGAACATATGAGCTCCATGATCGCTTCTCTGGAGTAAATCTAAGAGGCCGAATTAGGACTTGTATGCACTACATAAATCTTACTGTATGTAGGCCTAGGACAACTGCCAACAGACTTTACCATGACACATGTTCTCTCTAGACCATGGAGCTATGGAGGTAAATGAAAGTGCAGTACATGATTGGACACACAAGTCCCACCTGATATTTACAGTGTTATTTATTACCTGATAATATGCCTTAATTTAAGCCATGTATTTTACAGAAAGGGCAAACACTCACGAGAATAAGATCGTCAGAAAACAACTTCAATATCCATTTTTAACAGAGCAAAGCAAGAAAAAGGATTTCAACTGGTGATTTATCAACCGTTTCATTTTACTTCCACTATACTGCTTTCGTTTGATACTTCTTTTTTGTGTAAGTTCCAAGTACATCTTGTGTATTTGTTCCAACCTGTACTGTTATCCATGAATAACTGATCAACAATACACCAGTAAACATATTAGTGAAATATGAACTCACCTAAAGGCAGAACTCCGTACAAGACTAGAAGCTGCTTGACATCGCTGAGGGAAGGCATCGGCTCTATGTCAGCCTGGCGTAGGGTGGTGCCCAAATAACTGTATTCAGCTGTAGAATATATACAAGAGGTTTAACAAACAGCTTTACAATTCAAACAAATGTGTTGGTACCCAAAACAAAATTGCACATATTGACAAAAAACTTTTTTAATATACATGTATCTAAGATGTACTACCAATAAATTACTGTGTTACACTTTATCTAAAGACTGGTCTATCTCATTCAAACATCCCTAGGGGTACTGGCTGTACTTTTTGCACTAGGCCACTTTTTTTCTAGTATTGTTTCATTGGGATGTGATTGACCAGCCCCATGTTGACCGCCACCCTGCATGAAATACACTGGTACCCATAACAAATGATGAAACTCAAGTTCTTGTTTGACTAGCATAGGTTAGAAATTGTAAATAAAATTAATGACTGTTGGAAACCAATCACAGAATGCCTTGTATTCGGTGAAAAGGATACAAGAAATTTTCTGAACAGCTGACGTGGACAGAAAATGATCTACTGTGAAAACTGTAAAACAGCCAGAGTGTGAGTCTCAGCATTGGATGTTTGGTGCTTACTGTACTATACAAGCTGAATAAAGGTGTGTCTTCTGAAACGCAGCAGCATCCACAGCACATGGGACAGGCAACAATAGAGATAGGTGATATTAAAAAAAAATATATATATATTTTTCCCCACAGTGTGGCTTTAAATCAAAATTAGGAGATCTAATGCTTTACCTATGAAATCTGACATCTTGACAGGCTTTGGTTTTATGAGAAGACCTTCTGTAACCAGCTCCTCATATAACGAATCAATGGTCCTGTGTGACACACAAAAAGAATGACATATTTAGAACTAACTTAAAGTGTATGTAAACTCTAGCAATAACTTTTTCTTCATTGTTCCCCTTTGGTCTGTTAAATATATCACTGAAAGTGTTCTATTATTTCTGTTTGACAAGTGCAAAAAAAAAAAAGTAGCTGTTCATCAAGCCAAAAATCTTGTGATAACTTCATGTATAGTTAGCATTGTTCTCTGCTATCTCCATGAGCTACAAAACACTTCCCCCTGTAACAGAAAAGAGAGGGGAGTGTTATGCAGTCCTAACAAAGGGGTGATTTACTAAAACTGGAGCACTAAAAATCTGGTGCAGCTGTGCATGGTAGCCAATCAACTTCAGCTTGTTCAATTAGGCTTTGGCAATAATACCTTCTTTTTTTCAGCTGCCCCTGAACTCTCTGTTATCTTATTGGTACATGTACACAGGGTGGTTTATAGTCGTTTCTAGGCAGTTGAGTTTAGAAGCTTTTTTGGAAAGCAAAAAAATGCATTCAGGACAGATGTTCAGAGGCACTTCCATACTGGGCCTATTCTGTCACTCCTCTCCTACATGTAAAAATCATATATTTATTTTTTTTGCTAGAAAATTACTCAGAACCCCAAATATTATATATGTTTTTTTTAGGGAATAAAATGGCGATCATTGCAATTCTTGACATCACATGGTATTTGCGCAGGAATTTTTCAAACACTTTTTTTTTGGGGAATTTTTTTTTCATAAATAAAAAAAATAAAAGAACAAAACAGTAAAGTTAGCCCAATTTTTTTATATAATGTGAAAGATGATCTTATGCTGAGTAAATAGATACCTAGCATGTCACGCTTTAAAGTTGTGCACAGTTGTGAAATGGCGCCAAACTTTGGTACATAAAAATCTCCATAGGTGACGCCTTACATTTTTTTACAGGTTACCAGTTTAGTGTTACAGAGAAGGTCTTGGGATAGAATTGTTGCACTTGCTCTAATGCTACCTCACATGTTTGATTTGAACACCGTTTACATATGTGGGCACAACTTATGTATGGGTTCACTTCTCTGTGGAGCATGCGGGGTCGAGGGCGCTTTAATTAATTGATTCATTTTTTTATTAATTATTTTAACTTTATTTTTTTATTTTTATACTTTCTCTTTCAAATTTTTTTTTATCACTTTTATTCCTATTACAAGGATGGTAAACATCCCTTGTAATAGGAATAGTACATGTTAGGTCCTCTTTATGGAGAGATGTAGGGTCTATAAGACCCCACATCTCTCCTCCAGGCTGGAAAGACCGAGATAAAAAAAATAATGAACTGTCTTGGCCTTTCCAGCCGAGTCCCCAGGATTGTTTAAATCCACTGGCCCAGACGTGATGTTATAACGTTACGCCTGTGCTTCCAAGGGTCAAAGAGATAACTGGGGATCATCTGGTCACCAGAAATCTCTATGATCAACTTCCGGTGGTGATCATTTCGTTCTCCGGCTTGCCGATCGCAGAAACACCGTAGGGCGGTGGGGGATGTCTGCCTCTATGATTGTTCTTACAGTGCACAGAATCGTTAGCCGAAAAAGATGACATCTGAATGATGCCTATAACTGCAGGTATCATTCAGATATCCCCACTTAAAGTCCAGAACGTCATATGATGTCCTTGGGCTGGAAGTGGTTAAACTTTGTTTACTATCTCTCAAGTTAAATCGTTCAGGAGAGGTTTTAAAACATCCCGTGTACATGAAGCCTAAAGCTCCCAAATCCATACTGCATTTGTCCATCTACAGAAGCCCTTAGCCCTATACTATGTCTTTGACTACCTTAGAGTTTACCTGTCTTTTTATATACATAAATCTGGTGGTGGCTTTATAGATCCACCACCTGGTATCTCCATGCACTCTTCTTTATCTGTTACACAGAAAACCTAGGTTGCTCTACAACAGAAGGAGCCACTAGATAGTAATGTGACCAGCCCTTTCCAACTTTCCTCATCTCTTCACTTGCTACAAAGTGCTTCAAGCTGACCTATTGACTCATATAGAGATAAGAATAGAGGTAAGGCACAGGTCACACAGCACTCATAATAATTGTGGTAACTGTTTCAATAATAAGAGTATCTCTTATTTTGGGCAGATGCTACAATGCTATAGAAATGAAAGAAACGTACAGTGATACCTCGGTTCATGAAGAGTTCACAAAAATTAGCTCCGGTTCACAAACACCAGCCGTGGCCATCTTCCCTGCTCTGACACGTTCATATTGAGAAGAGCAGTGAACCTGTCCACTCAGATAGGGGTTTCTGCCCCCTGACTACCATGAGGGTGGGCTCACTTGATTGGGAATCATGGAAAAACAGTTCATATGAATTCTACAACTTTATCATTCCCTCGGATGATCTTTTCCTGGATGCACACTGCTGTTTTCTGGCCCCTAGATTAGTTATTTAAATTGGGGTTTGGGATTGTTTCAAACAAGGATTACAGAGGAGCTATATTTTTTTTTTTCTTTTTAGACTTACATATGAAGGAGGTCAGTTTAATGTTAAAGACCGTATGTAATACATGTTTGAAATCCTTTTTTTTGTACATACATTTCATAATTTTACTTTATATATAAACAAAAAAAAAAAGTTCAGAATAGATTAACCCGATTAACATTGAACCCTATGGGAACATTTGCCTCGGTTCCTGACAAGAGTCATTTTACAAATTAAGTTTGTCACTGTGCAAGTAGATGCCCCACTGCAAGATTACTATAGTTTAAAAAAAATACTAAACAGCATAACACAATTTGTTACATGAATCCCTAAAAACTGTTGGAGATTTATCACAACAAAATTTGGCCACATACCTGTCTGGAGTTAGATCTTTTTCCTTCTTTTTCTTTCTTTTACCACTTTTCTTCCCTTTCTTCTTTTTCTATTATTAGAGTATATTTTAAATTACGGTGTTCAAATGAACAAACAGGCATGCAAACTTTGCTGTTAAAGATGTATATAAAGATGCTGTTAAATAAATATATATTTATATATATAAGGCTAATTGCCCCCTATCTAAATTGGCCCTAGCATGTATGAATGTGACTTAGGGACCCTAGATTGTAAGCTCCTTGAGAGGGCAGGAACTGATGTGAATGTAGAATATATATATCTATATCTATATATCTATATATCCAATAGAAAAGATGACAGGAACATGATCTCCAATGCAAAAATATTTATATCAAATGCTCTTCAAGGCACAAATGGGTTACATGCTACTGTACAGTTAGGCTTCATGCACACGAGACGCAGATGCAAACGCTGCTGGACACATGTTGAAACCGGCGTTTAGAAACGCGCGTTTTGCCGCGATTTTTACCGCGATTTAGCGGCGTTTTACCGCGTTTGCGTCTAGAAGCGTTTAGTTAAGCTAACATCATAGACCCTCCCCAGCTCAAAAAAACAGTATTATTAACTATTTCAGCAATTTTGTGAGACCAGAGTGAGTAGCAGCAGCTGTGAGAGCTGCAGTGTACTTGTATTTAGCGTGTCACTTGCCACGGCACCTGCCACAAGTTGTGGATTGTCCACTTGCCACGTCACTTGCCACGTCACTTGCCACGTCATCTGCCACAAGTTGTGGATTGTCCAACTGCCACGTCACCTGCCACAAGTTGTGGATTGTCCACTTGCCACGTGACTTGCCACATCACCTGCCACGTCACTTGCCACGTCACCTGCCACAAGTTTTGGATTGTCCACTTGCCACGTCACTTGCCACAAGTTGGGGATTGTCCACTTGCCACATCACCTGCCACGTCACCTGCCACAAGTTGTGGATTGTCTACTTGCCACGTCACTTGCCACATCACCTGCCACGTCGCTTGCCACGAGATGTGGATTGTCCACTTTCCACGTCATCTGCCATGCCACCTGCCACAAGCTGTGGATTGTCCACTTGCCACGTCACCAGCCACATCACCTGCCACAAGTAGTGGATTGTCCACTTGCCACGTCACTTGCCACATCACCTGCCACGTCACCTGCCACAAGATGTGGATTGTCCACTTGCCACGTCACCAGCCACATCACCTGCCACAAGTTGTGGATTGTCCACTTGCCACATCACTTTCCACGTCACCTGCCACGTCACCTGCCACAAGTTGTGGATTTTCCACTTGCCACGTCCCTTGCCACATCCCCTGCCACGTCACCTGCAACAAGTGGATTGTCCACTTGCCACATCACTTGCCACATCACCTGCCACAAGTTGTGGATTGTCCACTTGCCACGTCACCTGACACAAGTTGTGGATTGTCCACTCGCCACGTCACTTGCCACATCCCCTGCCACAAGTGGATTGTCCACTTGCCACGTCACTTGCCACGTCCCCTGCCACAAGTGGATTGTCCACTTGCCACGTCACTTGCCACGTCACCTGCCACAAGTTATGGATTGTCCACTTGCCACGTCACATGCCAGTCACCTGCCACAAGTTGTTGATTTTCCACTTGCCACGTCACCTGCCAGGTCACTTGCCGCGTCACCTGCCAGGTCACTTGCCACGTCACCTGCCACAAGTTGTGGATTGTCCACTTTCCACGTCACTTGCCACTTCACCTGCCACGTCACTTGCCACAAGTTGTGGATTGTCCACTTGCCACATCACTTGCCACCTGCCATGTCACTTGCCACAAGTTGTGGATTGTCCACTTGCCACGTCACTTGCCACCTGCCATGTCACTTGCCACAAGTTGTGGATTGTCCACTTGCAATTGCAATTGTTTAAAATATTTTTCTAATGGTTTTTCATCATTTGCAATCATTTTTGAGATTTTTAATGTAAAAAAAAAGGTCACCTTTAAAAACGCATATAAACGCAAACGCATATAAACGCAAACGCGGCTAAACGCGGTAGCGGCGTTTTGCCGCATTTTACCGCGTTTTGCGTCTGAAACGTGGAAATTTTTGCTTCTGAACGCATTTTTTTGCTTCTGGAAAAACGAGATTAAACGCAACTGCATAAAAACGGAAAAAAACGAGACTGTGTGCATGGACACATAGGATAACATTGAATGAGTTCAGGGGCAATTGAAAAAACTGCCCAACTGCATCTGAACGCGCGTTTAACTGCGTCTCGTGTGCATGAGGCCTCACGAGCATGACATGCTCTTCATCAGGCTTTGTGCTGAAGCCTGATGAAGAGTGTGTGATGCTCGTAACTGTACAGTAGCATGTAACCCATTTGTGACTTGAAGAGCATTTGATATAAATATTTTTGCATTGGAGATTGAGTCCCGTCGTTTTATATATATATATATATATATATATATATGACGACAGGACTCAATCTCCAATGCAAAAATATTTATATATACGTATATCCATATCTATATATATATATGTATATATATATATATATATATATATATATATATATAGAGAGAGAGAGAGAGAGAGAGAGAGAGAGAGAGAGAGATATATATAGATATATATAATGAGTGAGGAAGTTTTGGGAGCTCTGTCAACATTTTTTTTTTTTGCTGTCACTGGATATTATTGCCCTTCAGCAGAGCAATAGGAAATCCTACATCCAGGGCTTTTTTTTAGCAGGAACACAGGGGAACGCAGTTTCAGCACCTCTGTCACTAAATGTATGTAATGTCTGGGCGTATTGGTGTGTGCTGAAGGGTGTTTTTTTGAGGGATCTATTGTTGCTGGTGGGGGTTCTATTGTTGTTGGTGGGGGGTAAGTGTACTGGGAGGGATCTACTGGTAAGGGCGGGAGGGTCTATTGATACTGGCTGCTGGGATAGTCTATTGTTCCTGGGGAGGGGGCTATTCTGTTGCAGGGGGTCTATAGTTAATGGGGGTCTAATGTTGATGGGGGGAACTATTATTGCTGGCTGTAGGGGATACATTTTACAGCTTATCTTGTTACCATTAACAAATTCCATACAATTTACTCAGCAGCACAAAATGAATGGTTCTGTGTTCTCTAAAAGAGGCAGCACTGGGAGTTGGGGTGGGTAGGGGGTGAGACCAAGGGATGGTGCTTGTAGGTGGCTAGGAAGCAGAAATAAGGGGTGACTCGACAGAGGGAGTACCTGCACCTATTTTCTGAGAAAAAAAAAGCCCTGACTACTGTACATCCTAGGGTTCTCGCATGAGTAGGTGGGGGAAATCTGCCAGCAGGGACAACTACTCCAATCAAAACAGTTTTTCAATAGATATTTTCTCTCTTCCTTAGTGTCTTTGGGCCAGGAATTTAGGCGAAGAACAGCAGACAGCCAAATAAAACACTTTAAATAGGGTCATGCAAACAAGTGGATTCTTGTACATTGCACTGGAAGTATGACATTGATATCTGTACACATATCCGAACACATTATGTAATTATGTATGAGGCCACTGGCTTGAAGTAAGATTGAAGAGACAAGTCCTTTATAATCATTTAACATTAACCTTGTCACTTACCTTTCCTCCTTTTTTCCCTTTTTTCTTCTTGTTTTTGTCTCTGTCCACAGACAGTTTCAGGTTCTGTAACTCTTGTCTCATCAATTCATCAACCTATCATTATACAGAAAATATCACAGGGCTAAATCAAAGCTTAAATGTTCATACGTGAGATATGAATTCATGCTGTTAAATATTATATTAATGAAAAAGGCAAATCTAATTTCTAAGTGCACAAATCAGGGGGTTTAAAAACAGCAGGGAAGATACAGATGCTTTATACAAAGTGTACAAAATACAAAATGCAAAGCAGTAACCAATATCCTCAGCCAGCCACTGTAATGCTGGGTGGTATGGTGCCAGGATCTGCGCTTTAGAGCATTCCCAAAACCTCCAAGTCCAGTCCCAGGTGACACGTATTTCTGATTACAGAAGCAGACTCCAGCCAAACCTGTATCCTAATCTCTTCTTCTACTTCCTTCCTCTTGTCTTCTTTTATGAGCTCAGAGTCATGTGTCTGGTGAAGATTCCAGGTCTCATCTCGATTTTGCCAAACGGCTGCAAAGAAAGCAAACATGAATAATAGAAGAAAAGTGTAAGACTAGTTAGAGATGCAAATCCTTCTTTCATGCCCATTCTCACCCAGACTGTGGAAAAGTATTCTATAAGCCAAAAGTCAGTTTTCATTTTACAGAACAGTATTCAAACATAGATTACCTTCATATGTGTGGCGTGTTGATCCTATGTCTGGCAAGAACTCGCTTGGCTTCATTTTCCAGCCTGGTTCTTCCTCCTAAAATGTATCAAATAAAACAAAGCTTATAAATGCATAGTCTGTTACACAGATTTTTTAGCTAGCAGACAAAGGTAGTCCATCCTATACTATACCCTGTACTATTAAGATAGATTACAGGGAATGTAGGAATTGTATAGCACCAAGAGTTTGCACAGTCCTTTGCAAAATTAAAGAGGAAATGTGGGTACGAATACTTTACACATTACACACGTTACACATAGTTACATTGGTCCAGCCTGGACCAATATAACTATATGTACATACCTGGCTGATACCCCTGTAAGCTGGAAATGACTGAACTAAACTACTCCAGTGATCTCCACCTACTTAGGAGAGCTTACAATCCATCTTTTTTTGTAATGTATATAAATATGTTACCAAAATAAATGTTTTAAAAGTAAATAAAAAATATTGAATGTAAGAATTTACATTTTTACCCAAACGACAGATCTCTAGGCTCTTTTTGTATATGTTTACCAAGCTAACCTTAGCTGCTTTGCTGAACAAAGCTTGTTTTGTACAGAGCTGAATAGTAGTATTAAAGCCTGAAGGTTTTTTACCTTCATGCATTCTGTGCATGAAGGCAAAAAACTTTCAGTATGCAGCTCCCCCCACAGCCCCCCGATACATACTTGAGCCCAATACTGATCCAGCGATGTGCACGAGATAGGCTGTTGGCCCAAATCCTGCCTCTTCACTGGTCCAGAGACAGCAGTGGGAGCCATTGGTTTCCGCTGCTGTCAATCACAGCCAGTGAGGAGAAAGAGTGGGCAGGGCCGGGCCCCGTTCTGTGTGTCTTATAGACAATTTACTGAACAAGTTGAGAATCCCAAAAAGGGGTTGAAATTCACTACAACTATCTTATAATGCGAAAAGCAAATTCTTGTTTATTTAGTGTATATGTACATGATAGGATCATTGAAGTGAATCAACTTCATTGGTAAATCAGCCTTTTGAGACAGATGAATTGTTCATCTCTATCACTGTCTGTCTGCTCTATTCCAAGGGTTCTATGCAGGCTTTCAGTTACGGAGAGAGTTTGAAAATAAACAGCTTCTGCTGTTTTGATGCTTTTAAGAACATTAGTGCCATTTCTGTCTTCAGGGTTTTTTTTTGTTTTTTTTTTGCTAAATAAAATATCGGTAAAAAATATTGAACATCTGGTTAGACCCCAAACCACTATAGGTTCTCTTTACAGTAAATGCATTTTTATATGTAGCTAGTATAAATGCTTCAGTTTGTCTTTATATTAACGTCCTATATCCCCAGCACAGCAGGACTGTGCGATAAAGAGGCAGCACTATGAGCATTGTACCGTTCTGTCAGTCTTGCACTTGAAGCTATCAAACAGAAGGAGAGAATATACAGAGCAGAATGAGGATATTTTAGTATGGTTACACTCTTTTAATGTTGCAGACAAGGGATGGATGGGAGACCAAGCTGTATTGCTTTTTGATCCTAAAGAAAAGTGAGGTAATTAACCTGGCTAAGCTGTGTGGTAGGCCTGCCTGAATCACAAGGCTGGCTGATCACATTCTTGACAGGTAAGATAGTTTATATATACTTCCAGGGCTTCCTGCTCTACCTGCAGCAGAGTGACTGCTTCTTTTTAGATTTCTACTGAAAACAAAATATATTCAGGATAATCTATCCTACAACTGATTGTCTGAAGTGGTAATTTTAAGTGGAAATAATCTGATTCCCAAGCAGTTACATTCAAGTCATGTGGTGAATGATAACTGTCACAGTTGCTTGTGCTTTCAACCAAACTGTCATAATTGATCACCTGTGCAGCACTATGGCAACTACAGGTCTAAGGCTGGCCATACATGGTCGAATTTCGAGAAACTTTTCTTTTGAAAATCAGAAACTTTGGTGGTGCCACTACTGAGTTTGAAATTTTGACCAAGCAAGACTTTAATTTCCCCTCATGTTGCTACAGAAAATAATTTTCGTGGCTTGGAATCTTTTTTTTTCTTTCCAGGAATTTTCTTTTCTTGCACATGCGCATTTCTTTTTCGATTACCGTATATACTCGAGTATAAGCCGAGATTTTCAGCCTCTTTTTTGAGGCTGAAAGTGCCCCCCTCGGCTTATACTCGAGTCATCGCTGTCTGCCCGCTCGATCAGCGTGTCGAGCAGACAGACAGCGGCCATTCTAGAATTCAAAAGCCGCGCCTCCGGCTCCGCCTTCGCCTGTGATAGGCGGAACACTGAATTTCCCAGCAGCCTGTGTTCCGCCTATCACGGGCATCGTCTCATCCTCGTACTACGAACGAGGATGAGACGATGCCCGTGATAGGCGGAACACAGGCTGCTGGGAAATTGAGTGTTCCGCCTATCACGGACATCCGATAGGCGGAACAGCAGTCAGTGGGAAATTGAGTGTTCCGCCTATCACCGACGGAGGCGCGGCTTTTGAATCCTAGAATGGCCGCCGACGAAGAGCTGAAGGACGGAGGCTCGGCTCGGGACAGGACGGGCCGGGCCGGGACGGGCCGGGACGGGCCGGGCCGGGCCGGGCCGGGACGGGACGCAGGCTGGACGGGACGCAGGCTGGACGGGACGCAGGCTGGACGGACACAGGCAGGCTGGACACAGGTAGGCTGCACGGACACACACACACACACACACACACACACACACACACACACACACACGGATGCATGGACACACACACACACACACACACACACACACACACGGATGCATGGACACACACACAGGGATGGATGGACCCACAGGGATGGACGGACACACAGGGATGGACAGGCATGTCTCACCCTCGGCTTATACACGAGTCAATAATTTTTTCCAGTTTTTTGGGGGTAAATTGGGGGCCTCGGCTTATATTCGGGTCGGCCTATACTCGAGTATATACGGTACATTTCTTGTACAATTCTCCCATCATTGCTTAGAAAATCATTTGTTTTTCAAAAAATTTCCAACATGCCTGATTATTCAAATTCAATGGGCGCACGGAAATCAGCTGTTGCTGCAGCCCACTAATGTTGCGAAATTCGAATGAAAATTCATAGATAAGATCTTCGAAAGAAAATTCTTTCGAAATTCAACCCATGGATGGCCTGCCAACCAGAGACCAAGATGGCAGCTTCCTTAGCTGTAAGTGTAGGAGGGTCTAGTTCTACTTTATCAAGGATAGCCATTGCACTTTCTGGTAAATAGATAACCATTGGAAAAAAATATAATTATGCAAGTGTAGCATATAAATCATGTAAAAAATATCATCTTTAACCTCCCGAGCAGCATTCCCGAGGGTGGCTCAGGGTGAATTTCCAGTATCAAACGTGGTAACCCCGAGCCACACTCGGGATCGCATCTCAGGATCCAGGCAAAGTTACTTACCTTGTCCCCTGGATCCTGTGATGTCTCCCTGTTGTGCGTGCGAGCCATGTCTCCGCTCAATGTATCACAGCGCCCAGCTCCGTTCCCTGCCAGCGTTGCGACACACGGGGACGGAGCACGGCACCAAATTCAAAAAGTTAAAAACACATTACACATACAGTACACTGTAATCTTATAGATTACATTACTGTATCACATTATTTCACCTCCATTTTATCCCTAATGCTTTGTCCAGTGCCCTGCATGCAATTTTATATTACATATACTGTTCTTTCTGCCTGGAAACTGGAGATTGTCCATGGCAACCAAAAAGTGTCCCTTTACATCAAAAGCAGTTTTAGACCAGCTAGAAAACAGCGATAATAAATTAGAATCACTTGCAGAATTGAGAGATTTATTTTATAATTTTTATAATTATTAACCTCCCTGGCGGTAAGATTATTTCAGATTTTAGGTGCTGAAAGCGGTACCATTATTTTGCATGGAAATTTGGCGTTTTATATTGTAGGCCTGTAATTCTTAGAAATAATTCACTTAAATCCATCCAAGCAAGAGTCTAATAGACATCCCTGGTATGATAAAATTATTTGAAATATGAAATCGTAAATTATGAATCATAAATAAATCATAAATTATAATATATATATATATATATATATATATATATATATATATATATATATATAAAACTAAAAATAATTAAATAATTATAACAAATAATAATATAATAATAATAAAAATTATTCAATAATGTAATAAAAAAAAACACTGAAATGTGCTGAGTTGCAGAATTGTCGCCGTCATTACTTTTAGTGTTTGATGACGAATTTCCCCACAAATTACAATTGCTCAATTCTGCAAGTGATTCTAATTTATTATCACTGTTTTCTAGCTGGTCTAAAGGCACGTTTGATGTAAACTGACATTTTTGGTTGCTATGGACAATCTCCAGTTTCCTGGCATAAAGAATAGTATTTATAATATAAAACTGCATGCAGGACACTGGACAAACCACTAGGGACAAAAGGGATGTGTAATTATTTGATACAGTACTGTAATCTGTAAGATTACAGTATACTGTATCTATACTGTGTTTTTACTTTTTGAATTTGGCGCCGAACTCTGTCCCCATGCATCGCAACGCTTGCATGGAACGGAGCTCAGCACTGTGACAGATCGAGCGAGACACGGTGGCTCACTGATCACAGTGGGGAGACAACGCTGGATCCAGGGGACAAGGTAAGTAACCACTACATGGATCCTGTGATGGGATCCTGAGTCTGGCTCGGGAATACCGCTTATGGTACTGAAATCTTACCCCGAGCCAGGCTCGGGAATACCGCCAGGGAGGCTACTAGTTATTTATTATATTAGATTTATGATTTTGTGTTTCAAATGTTATCATACCCGGGATGTCTACTATACTCTTGTTTGGACAGATTTAAGTGAGTTATTCCTAAGAATTACAGGCCTACAATATAAAAACGCCAACTTTCCATGCAAAACATTGTACCGCTTTGAGCATCAAAAATCTGACATAATCATACCGCCAGGGAGGTTAAGAAAAACCTTACTGTAATAACATAATTAGAAAACAATTTTATTTTCCCTTTAAGGTGACCCTACTTTTACATACCTAATCACATACCTTATGTAACAATGAGACAACATAATAGCCAGTTGTGTTGCTACAAACAGATGTTCTCACAATTGTACTGCACCTGCCTGCAGTTTGCATAATATAATTGGATGGTTGTTAGAGGTAAATGCAATTATCTTGAATTATATGGTTATTTGCACCCGTGGTTACCACCACAAGTTCCATGTGAATGTTATTCCCATGGAAACTAACTGCGGTTCTGTGGAGAAGGTTGACTAAACACCAAACAATATCTTAGATTTGTTTTCACTTATTAGTATTATTTGGAGAATAACATGCGTGACGGGGTGACAACTCTGGTTCTTAAGTCGATAAGTGGGAAGTAATAAGGGTTCACAAGTTCATTCATGGAGAGCGCTGATGGTGGGTTAGATAGACACCACGTGTGATCACATAGATATATGACTCACGTATGGAACTGTGTACATTTAATTAGAGCACTGCTTGTTTTAGTGCCGAACATATCGCAATTTTCTGTATCTGCGGGGAATTAGCTCATAAAGTAAGGGTTAACATTCTAGGAGAACAGCTAGTGATATCACTTCAATTATATTATTACAGCTCCTTTCGCTTAGATCCTGAGATATGTACTTTATAATATATCATCTACTTTATACCAAATGTAGACTACGTCAAAAAAGTGTTTCTTTCCCATGTTACAAATCTAAGTTGAAATGTAGGGTTAGGAGATACTGTATGCTGTCCATATAGTCAGGCAGTGTTGAGTAAATTTCAATCACAAAAATGATCACATGGACAGGTAATTAAACACAACTGTTGGTGGTAGGTTGCCTTGATCCAGTTGCTGTTTTTTTGCAATTAAAAGCTGGCTGGAAGTTAATTGTCACAAAATTGCCTTTTATATGGCCAGTGTTATGCTTATGTGTTAAGCTGAGGTTTGGGGTTCAGTTGAAAACCAGGTGTTACAGTTCAGTTTTTAGTTTACTATTAAAGTTTGTAATGTTTTTTTTTTTTTTTTTTTAACAGAAAAAAGTTTTATTAGACAATTCAGCATTACAGTACAGGGTAATATAGAGCTTCAGTGATATACAGGTATAGGTAGGAAGAACCACGTTCGTCCGTCATTCATATTTTAGCTTCTATAGCGGTGGTACAGGAGTCACAGGTATCAGTTACATATAATCCTTAGTACATGTCAGCAATTATGAAGTTTCTCATACGGTTTAGTATCCGACATTGATTTGGGTGTGACAAAGGGGGGGGGGGGGGCGGTCAGAAGGGGAGTAAAGAAGAGAGGGGAATTGGGGGGGGGGGGTAGGGGGGGTATGACAGATAGGAAGAAGGGAGATGATATCCCCTGGTGGGGGGGGGGGATTTGCGTCTCGGTCAGGGGGGGGGACTGGTCAAGGTTGTCAGAGGTTTCTAGCCAGAAGGACCAGATGTTATCATACTTCCCTGGACATTGTCTACTTTTTATAGGTCAATTTATACAGGGGGAGTACCGAGGTCACCGCTCTCCGCCACAAGGCCAGAGTTGGGGGGTCTTCCAGTTTCCATTTCAATAAGATTTCACGTCTAGCATAATATAATGAGAAGGTAATACACAGTTTACAATATCTGTCCCCCTCTACGTCCTCCAAATGACTCGGTAATAGCGTTTGTGGGTCCACCTGTGGACTCGTCCCGATTACTTCACTCAGGGTAGAGGCCACTGCTGCCCAGTAGGGCTGGAGTTTGGGACAAGACCAGACCATGTGCCAGAAAGTACTAACTTCTTGTTTGCATCTTTGACAGTTAGGGTCTCCTTGAGGGTAAATGCACAGCCTCTGTGGGGTCAAGTAGGCCCTATGTAAAAACTTAAATTGTATAAACCTGTCTTTTTGCGGCAATCATTGAGGGGATATATGAGGTCAGGCATTCCTCCCACTCCTCCTTGGCCAGAGATGGAATATCCTTCCATTTTCCCCAGGTTCTGGTTAATTTAGTGTCGTGTTCCACAGTGAAATATAAATATAGGGTTGAAAGAGGTCTCCCCATGGCACTGGAAATCAAGAGACGCTCAATAGAGCCCGATCCCATCTGGACCGAAAAGAGATCGGAAGTGTACATGTCCGTCTTAGTTCCTGGAAAGTCATACGTCCACCCTCTTTAACTATGTGTTTTAAGGTAATGATTCCTTTTTTTGCCCACAGAGAAGGGTCTGGGATGCTGTATAGGTGGGGGAGATTCCTAGCCTACTGCCAGACCCTCACCGTGGTTCGCATCAGGATGGTCATAGATGAGCTAGCCCTGAGTCAGCAAAACGGCAGATTGCTCTGGGCTGCAAATGAGCCCAGTATCGCGGCCTCCAGAGTGACTGCTGGGTTCTGTCTGGGCTGGGAGAACCACCACCGAACCGTGACCAGGATGGTCTCCCAGTAATAAAGCTGAAAGTTTGGGAGGGCCAATCCCCCCCCCCCCCGACAGTGGGAGGTATAATATCTGTTTGACCACCCTGGGGGGTCTCCCAGCCCAGACAAAGGATATCAGCTGGCTCTCCAACCTACGGAAAATAAAATCTTAGGAATGTGTGTGGGGTATTTCTGAAGAAATACAAGTACTTGGGGAGATAGATCATTTTTAGCAGGTTGACTCTTCCCACTGGGGTCAAGTGGAGGGAGCGCCATGTAGCACATTTGGCCACTAGTGGTGTCATAAGTGGCCTTAGGTTGTTATCCATATAGTCCTGTGTTTTACTACTAATTTTAATCGCTAGTTATGTGAAACCTTCCACCCATTTAAGCTGTGGATGTGGGGCTCAAGGGGTCGAGGAGTGGAGCGGGAAGAGGACTGATTTATCCCAGCTAATTCGGATCCCTGAATATTGGCCAAGGATAGCTGCAGTAAATTCAATAGTATCTGGGTTTCCTGCATATAGCATCAAAACAAAATTCCCTCATTGGCTTCCCAACCACCCACATTCAGCAGGCAAATTTAGGGTACATATACAGTACCTCCTAATTACATTATTGTTCGGATGCCCCTCTCCACAAGCCCTTAACCCCCCACCCCCTGCCTTTTTATTGACTTTTCCAGTTCTCTTGTCCTTTCTTATATTAAAGCGGAGGTCCACCCTAAAGTGGACCTTCCGCTCATTGGAATCCTCCCCCCCTCCGGCGCCACAATTGGCACCTTTCAGGGGGAGGGGGGTGCAGGTACCTGTACAGTACAGGTATCTGCACCCACTTCCGGCGTAGATTCTGCAGAAGGTACGCCCCTTTCCGCAGAATCTACGCCCCTTTCCGAAAGTCCCCCGCTGCCTGCTTGGAAACACACGGATCCCAGAGATAGCGGGGACCATCCTTATTGCGCAGCGCGACTCGCGCATGCGCAGTAGGGAACTGGGAAATGCAGCCGAAAGGCTCCACTTCCTGATTCCCATACCAAAGATGGCGGCGGCAGCACCCGAGAGACGATCGAGAGATCGGCTTCGGGTGACGACATTGCGGGTGCGCTGGGCGGGTAAGTGTCACTATTTTAAAAGTCAGCAGCTGCAGTATTTGTAGCTGCTGGCTTTAAAAAAAAAAAAAACGGCGGACTCCCGCTTTAAGAGAGGTATGGACTGCAAAGAGAGAGACATAATTTTGCTTCTGTACAAATCATTAGCAAGACCTCATTTGGAATATGCAGTTCAGTTTTGGGCACCAATTCACAAAAAAAGGGTATTGAGGAACTGCGGAAAGTGCAGAGAAGGGCAACCAAACTGATAAGAGGCATGGAGGAGCTCAGCTGTGAGGAAAGGTTATGCCTCAACCAGGGCTCAGAAGCGAACAGGGAACCCCAAATATTCAGTGGCTCCTGAGGGGGGTATCACTACATAACTGTAAATGTAAATAAATTAAGCACACTCATGAGATTTGAACAATGTGACTTTCCTGATTGTGTTTTTTATTTGCCAGTCTCATTCATTGCCATTTGTCTTGCCTAAATTGCACAATTTTTCCTTTCATTTGCCCCACTGGTTATCCTCTCTACCCCTTCCTGTTTTTTTTTCTTTCTCCACCCGTGAATCCTTACAAACAAAAATTAAATGCAACCCTGACTAGTGTTAAAAAACAGAATATATACTCAATAAACAAATAATCACTTTAGTGAAAAATATTCATCAGTGCCATTGTGTCACAATAATAAATAAAAAATCATGTCCTACTTTTCAAAAATATACAATACTGTCCCTTTTTAAAATGTGACCCATAAGTATGCAATGTGCTCTTCAGTGCTCAATCTCAATACACTGTTCCACATGAATCCTGTGTGGAAAATATTGTCACACACCACCATTTTGTGTTCCTTTCCCAATATAATAAGATGGAGTCTCACTTTGCACAGGGGGACCTGGTTACCATAGGGCCATCCTGTTCCTTTCCCCTTTAAGGGGATATATGTAACTGTTAGCTCCCCTTACCTTTAAATGATGGCTGCAATAATACAACCCCATCTCCTCCACAGACACAGATATATATTCTCCAAAGATTAATTAAACAGGAATAGTGCTCTCAGTTTATAATGTTTAAAGGTAAAAATATGAAAGATACACTCACATAAAAAGGTGCACAAAACCTGCGCACATGTATAAAAACTCATCCAGAGTCTATCTCTATCTACTTCAGGGTTTCCAACCGATCTCACCGCATTTTTTGTTTGCAATGTGATCACTGAAGAGATAGAGAAAGGCTCTGGATGAGTTTTTATCCTTGTGTACAAGTTTTGTGCACCTTTTAAAGTGTAGCACCCTAGTAGGAAGGGTTGCTAACACATTTAGCTTGCTAGATGGTAATTAGCCTGGCTAATTGATAAGGGATTCACTAGTTTTCTCTGTAACTCTGGATTTGTTGCACCTCTCTCTTCTGTCACTAGGTGGCATTGTTGCCTGTGGGGGTAGAATGATAAGGGTATAGGGAATCCAGACGAGGAGTGAATAGGTTGACTCAGCCAATTGGCAGGTGTTTGATTAGTCCTTTGGCTTGCTGGGAGCACCTATTTATTCAGGAGGTGTCAGGTGATCAGGGTTCTGTGCAGCCTGGACTGCTGTATGGTTGACGGCTGTATGCTACCTGGATGACCACTCCTGTCGCCAGGGGAAAGTATGGATCAAGGGTAGAGGTAAAGGGGGGAATAGTAATCCAGCAAGGGACAACCATTCCTGATATCAGAGGCCAGTGTATGGAAGTCTGAAGGAGTACCAGAGCAGCCTTTTCACCAGCCGGGGAGGGTGAAGAAGTGGGAAAGCTTCAGCAGAGTGCCAAGCCAGGGACCCAGTGGGTTAGCGTGGGTGAAGCTTGAGGAGTTTATAGCGGGTTAGCTGTGGAAGAGCTCAGGGGATCCAGCGACGTCTGGGATCTTGAAGTCTAGTAAAAGGCCGGGAGCTCAGTGAGTGAAGATCTACTGTAGTATACTGTGAAATGTGAGAGATCTATAATGGGTTACTGTGAGTTATGTGTATGGATCTTTATTGACTGTTCAAAGTCCATAGGAGACAGCAGTTCTACAAATACTACATGTTCTAAAAATACAGTTGCTGTCACAGAGTCTGCCAATTACTATTGCATCTGCCTAAGGATGTCCTGGCCCTAATCCTCTCTCCCCCAGTTCTCTTTAAGAGACAATAAATCTCTTTTCTTGCATTTCAAAAAGTGACTGGTGCCCATGTTTCCAACTTGCAATACACCCACCATGCCTAATAACCCACACTACAACGAATGAGGTCAGCTCTCCCTGACTCTGGAGGTCACCATTAGGCCTTTGGCGGTCAGAGTGCCACTACATAAGGATATCTTTTATATTTTTACCTTTAAATAAACATTTTTACAGGGAGAGCACTATTATTTTTTATTTTAAATTTGGAGAATATATCTGTGTCTACCTGCGGAGTGGAGGAGATGGAGTGGTGTTATCACAGCCATAGTGCAAACATTCCCCCTGGCTCCCATCGCCTTAGAACTAACAGGAGTCGTTTGTCTTTACTAGGACCTGCAACGCTATACCTTCTAGGAGTATAAATTCACGCACAAGTAGTCAGTAGTTGATTAGAATGCAAAAAGCATAGTATCCATGATATAACCTTTACTTTTCAAATATATAAAGATTTGGGACTTGTAAAAACTATTGGAAAAAAAATAAGGGAACAGAAAATAAAAAAAGAGGGGAAGATAAAAGAAAAGAAAAAAGGCAGTGAAAAATTTTGAGAATTGCCCCCTTCGGTCTGGATCTCATCTCTGGCCCAAATCTACATGGTTGACTGTAACCAGCTAGTTGTACTTTTGCTGAAGCATTTGCGCTGAAGTTCCTATGTCAAAACAACCGAGCTAATAATCAAAAACTGTGCTATTTAAAAAAAATAAAAAGCTAGACATGCATTAATAGTATTATACAATGAGAAATAATGGTAATGGCAAAGCAATATTACTGTAAACATGGGGGAAGTAACTTAAAGTGATAATAAAGTATTTAAAAAAAATTAAAATAAAGATGCTATACTTACCTGCTTTGTGCTGTGAATTTGCACAGAGCAGCCCGATTCTCCTCTTCTCAGGTCCCTCTTCGGTGATCCTGGCTCTCCCTCCTGCCAAGTGCCCCCCCCCCCCCCCAACATGCAGCTGAGCTGCTGCGATGAGTGTCCATTCAGACACAGAGCCGCGGCTCATCTCTGCCCCCCCCTCTCCTCATTGGCTCACCGACTATGATTGACAGTAGCGGGCGCCAAGGGGGCCCGCTGCTACGGTATGTCTCAGCCAACAGCTGAGGCTCTCGTGCAATATTGCTGGATCTAGATGGGGCTCTGGTAAGTATTAGGGGGGCTAAGGGGGCTGCTGCACAGAGCAGGTTTTTTATCTTGATAGAAATTTCTGCCTTTAGAACCACTTTAAAGTGGAACTTCACCCAAAATGTTAAATACTGCTAAATCTCTCCCTCTCTCCAGACTCTGAGCTACATTTATTTTTGTGGGTGATTATCTTTTTAGTACCCGCTCCCACTTCTTCAGTTCTCAGCCTGGGGAGGATGACATCACCTCATCCCGCCTGCAGGCTCCTGTGATCATGTCACACATCCCAGGAGGCTGCAGCCAAAATGGCAGCCAGCAGTGAAAATAATCAGTTATGCCGTGTACACAAGTCAGATGGGAGCTTTTCATCGTATATTCTGATCGTGTGTATGCCCCATCGGACATTTTACGTCTAAAGTTCTGATGGACCTAGAAAGAGAACCAGTTCCTATTGGGAAAACCACTCGTCTATATGCTGTTCCGATGGACCAAAAACGACACATGCTCTGAAGCAAGTACGAGACGAAAGCTATTGGCTACTGAACTTCCTTTTTTTAGTCCCGTCGTACGTGTTGTACATCACCGCATTCTTGACAGTCGCAATTTGGTGTGATCGTGTGTACGCAAGACAGTTTCAGCGGAATTCCGTCGGAACTCCGCTGGGAAAACCTTCAGAGTTTATTCCATCGAGAAAACCGGTCGTGTGTACAGGGCATTACAGGGAAGACCATGCTGGACTCCATTGACTGGTAAGTACCTGTTTTTCAAAAGTATTTGTAGCTGCTCACTTTAATATTCCCAATGCTTGGTGAAGTCCTTCTTTAAAGTGCCGTATGAAACTGATGGACAGTTTTGGTAAATGTGGCAATTTTTGGATCTTTGAAAAGTGGCTATATACAAAAGAAAGAGGTGCTGACAATTGCATGTGCTCCTTTATGTATATAGTGGACCTAAGAGATGGGCAGTCACATAGTCACCCTTTCAAAGTGTAAACAGTCCCTTTCATGGACCATGTGGTGATCAAAGGCTATATTTCCATCATCAAGCAATGTGCATAGCCTTCCTTGCAAAAAACCTTCTTATATAAGCGCCTATGCAAGCATTTACAACTTTATTACTGTAATATCCTAGTAACTTTACACTTTTCAAACATTATTGTTTGCATAAAAAATAGGAGATTTTAATATATAAAAGTGAATAACTATATCAGTCACATATCATATATTTTAATTTATACATTTAAGGCTTACATTAAAACATTTTTCAGAAGAAAGGAAAAGGACATCAGACAGGCTAGCCGCAGTGCCGAGCCAGATGTCAGAGGTCACGCAGTGTAGACACATTTTTTATGGTGCAGCTATACAGAAAAAAAGGCAAGGTGCCAGCTGCCAATTTGTTTCATGTCACTACCATTGTTACAAAAACACGTTTATGTGGAAAACTGTATGGCAACAAAGTTCTAATAATAATCCCTTAATAATCCTAGTCCTTTGAGAGGGATGTATGGAGCCGATCTTCTGTTATTTCTAGGGCCGGATGGGGAGAAGACTATGGTTACACATTGATTAAATGCATATTTTCAGAGATTGCCATCAAATTGTAACCACATCTTTCCCCTGACCTGCAGGGCCCACTTTCTCGGCACATTGGCTGCGTTTCCTACACTTCCCTGGAGCCAGCATCTCTTCTGTAGCCAGTTTGTGTCATTCAGCAGAGAGAGTCACACTGCTCACTGTTCTTTGAATCGAGTACCATAACACGTTCAAGCTAATGGAATCACATCATCTCTATGATATACAGGACATTTGATCATGACCATACAGATTTCCATGGATAAAATCACAATTTAATTGCTAATTGAAAGGATTTATAAAACAAAGTCATATTGTTTGACATTTTATGTAGCACATTGTTGGTAGAAGCAACTTATATTCGTTTTGGGAAAAAAAATACAAGTTCAGCAGTACAAAGGGTAGAATAAAACACAAGGAGGGTTAAAATCATGAAAAATCAGCCTGTAATTTTAGTGTAGTTTGTATGAAATAAATGCACTGAATGTTAAAGCAGAACTTTCATCAGAAAATTAAGTTCTGCTAGATCACTTCATTCTGGCCTCTTCTGCAGGTATAGCTATTTAAAGCACTACAAATAAGTGTCTACATCAGGGGTGTCCAAACTTTTTTCAAAGAGGGTCAGATTTGATGAAGTGAACATGCGTGAGGGCCGGACCATTTTGCCTGACATTCTTTAACATTTGGTCTAAGTGTGTTAATTTGAGCACTAATACACTGCCCAACAAGAATTCTCTTGCCTTTGTGGCTGTGTGTGGTGAAGAGATGAGCTTGGGCATGTTATTTGGATATATCGTATTTATTGCCGTATAACACGCACCTTCACTTTAAGAGGGAAGTTTCAGGAAGAAAATGTAAATTTTAAATAAAGAATTGTGAACAAAATAAGGGTCAGTGCCCATCTGCAGCCTCACAAGAGCCATGAATGAAACACCCCCATTGCCAGGAATGCAGCCCCACCATTGCCAGGAATGCAGCACCCACCATTGCCAGGAGTGCAGCACCCAGTATGGCCAGGAATGGAGCACCCACCATTGTCAGGAATGCAGCACCCAGTATGGCCAGGAATGCAACACCCAGTATTTCCATCAGTGCAGCACCCCCATTGCCAGGAATGCAGCACCCACCATTGCCAGGAATGCAGCACCCAGTATGGCGAGGAATAGAGCACCTACCATTATCAGGAATGCAGCACCCAGTATGGCGAGGAATAGAGCACCTACCATTATCAGGAATGCAGCACCCAGTATGGCCAGGAATGCAACACCCAGTATTGCCATCAGTGCAGCACCCCCATTGCCAGGAATGCAGCACCCACCATTGCCAGGAATGCAGCACCCAGTATGGTGAGGAATGGAGCACCTACCATTATCAGGAATGCAGCACCCAGTATGGCCAGGAATGCAACACCCAGTATTGCCATCAGTGCAGCACCCCCATTGCCATCAGTGCAGCACCCCTATTTCCACCACTGCAGAACCCACCATTGCCAGGAATGCAGCACCCACAATTGCCAAGAATGCAGCACCCACCATTGTCAGAAATGCAGCACCCACCATTGTCAGAAATGCAGCACCCACCATTGCCATGAATGCAGCACCCAGTATTGCCATGAATGCAGCACCCAGTATTGCCATGAATGCAGCACCCACCATTGCCAGGAATGCAGCGCCCACCATTGCCAGGAATGTAGCATCCACCGTTGTCAGGAATGCAGCATCCACCATTGTCAGGAATGCAGCACCCAGTATGGCCAGAAATGCAGTACCCAGTATTGCCATGAATGCAGCACCCGCCACTGCCAGGAATGCAGCACCCACCATTGCCAGGAATGTAGCACACACCATTTGCAGGAATGCAGCACCCACCACTGCCATGAATGCAGACTCACCATTGCCATCAGTGCAGTCTGATTGATACACATCCATCTGCAGCCTCAGAGAGGACAGGGAGGGGGTGTGACCAGCGCCAAAAGATTGCATACAGGAAAAACTGCTGTTTTCTCTGCGGCCTCTTTAATAGAAAGTCCGCCTCCTATGATGCACAGAACAGTCGTCCAATGGCAGCGCCGGAGACAGGACTTCCTATTACAGAGGCTGCCGTGTAAACAGGAAATTCTCCTGTGTGTGCGCCACTCATCTCGCCTCCTCCCTGTTCCCTCCAAGGCAGTCAGCATATATATCTTTTGTGGCCCCCGGTGCTGGGCGATCGTTGGGGGCCACAAAAGATATATATGTCCAGATAACCAGACAGGCCTTTCAAAACTGGAACGCAGGCCGGACTTTGGACATGCCTGGTCTATACTGTTTAAAATACAATAATACACTGTTTTACTCTGCCCTTCACATGCTCAGTTGCCCTCCATTTTTAGTCACTGCTGAGTTTGTAGAGGCTGATCTCCTGACAGCCTTAACCACTTGCTGACCGCCCCGTGTAAATGTACTGCAGGGTGGCGGTTCCTGCAGGCGAAATCCCGTACCGGTGTCCAGCTGTGATTGGACACAGCGGGAGCCAATCAGCCAGGACCTGCCAATCATTACCAACAAAGGCAGAATAGCGATAAACGAGGCAGATCACCATTTTGTGACAAGGGAAAACAGAGACCCTGTGTTTCTGCTAAGCAGGAACATGGATCTCTGTCCTCTCACAGTACAAGCACCACTCACAGATAGCAAGCACTCCCTAGGGACACATTTAACCCTTTGATTGCCCCTGATGTTAGCCCCTTCTGTGCTACTGTCATTAGTACAGTGACAGTGCATATTTGGTAGCACTGATCACTGTATTGGTGTCATTGGTCCCCAAAAAGTGTCACTTAGTGTCCAATTTGTCTGCCTCAATGTCTCAGTCCCGCTATAAGTTGCTGATCCCCGCCATTACTAGTAAAAATAAATAAACACAAACTCCATAAAAAATATCCCATAGTTCATTGATGGCGAACCTTGGCACCCCAGATGTTTTGGAACTACATTTCCCATGATGCTTAACTACACTGCAGAGTGCATGAGAATCATGGGAAATGTAGTTCCAAAACATCTGGGGTGCCAAGGTTCGCCATCACTGCCATAGTTTGTAGACGCTATAACTTTTGCGCAAACCAATCAATATACGCTTGTTGGGATTTTTTTTTTTACTAAAAACATGAATACATATTGGCTTAAATTGATGAAGAAATTAGATTTTTTACATTTTTTTATTGGATATGTTTTATAGCAGAAAGTAAAATATATTGTCTTTTTTTTTTCAAAATTGTGAGTAATTTTTTGTTTGTAGTGCAAAAAATAAAAACTGCAGAGGTGATCAAATACCACCAAAAGAAAGTTCTATTTGTGGGAAAAAAAGGACATCAATTTTATGTGGGTACAGCGTAGCACAACTGCGCAATTGTCAGTTAAAGTAACGCAGTGCCCTAATGCAAAAAATGGTCTAGTCATGAAGGGGGGTAAACCTTCCAGAGCTGAAGTGGTTAAAGTGGAATTAAACCCTCCAGCCAAGGAAGCTGCTTCTGTTTGATCTGCAACGGCCATGATGTTGCACATGTGATCAGTTATGACACCAGCTATTTGATGGTTTGACAGTTTGGCTGAGTACACAACCAATGTGATAGTTAGCAATCTCGGCATTCCAGGAATGTAACTGTTTTTTGAAACTGTTGAATCAATGAATTTAGTTCCACTTTGTAATTTACTGCTGTTCAGGGGCTCTGAGCTTTAGCAAAATGGCAGCCTCCAGCAAGCAGAAACAGGAACAATGCTGGAGGCAATTTACAGCACACACTAATTTTGGTAGTATAATTATTAATGTGGAATCGATGTTCCTTGCTAAAGAACATTATTTTTTGTCAAGTTGTTATCGGTAAAGTTTTTTCTTTAAATGTATTTTCTGTAGATTTAAGGGCTCAGTCATACTGAGGATGCTGGGACTGCACTGGGCAGCCTAGTCCAGAGCAGTTCTAGCATAAGACAAAGTGAAAAGCCTTGTTACCTATAAGGCCTGTTCACATCACTAGTGTGTGCTGAAAAGAGGTATTGCATGTAGTACTTGTTTTAGCCCAGCAAGTTATGATGCAAAGCAAGTTATAATGTAAATATAACTTAATGAAATGTCACTTGTGACACGTCAATAAAGTTCTAACCATAAAAAAGAAAAAAAGACAGGATCGCATCATTGCCATTGTTTATTCCCAGGACACACCAGTGGACAACGTGGCTTGCTAATGTGAATGAGCCCTAAAGGTCCCAACACATATTACAATCTGATTGTACAATTACCTAGATCTGCCAACAAGTATGTAGTGCAAAGGCCCATCTGAATGGACACAAACTGATAGTTTAGGGAGAACCTCATTGCAGGTTTTGCAGCTCTAAAGTTGATTGTACAGAAATTGTGTTGTCAGATTTACTATGAGAGGTGAGCCTAAAGCTTTCTATACACTAGTAGATTTACATGAACATTTGATGACTGGACAAATGTCATTGAAAAGAACTTTGTTTGCTTTGATTTTGGAATGAACGTAATTTCTTCAACGAACACCACATACATTTTTAGAAATTCATTCATTCATGAAAAATGTTCAATCCTACTCCTTTCAATTTTCTCATCACTGTGGTTGAAAACGAATGTTGATTTGACACCATAGTGGGCCCACCATCCCACTAACAATAAGAAAATCAAACGGACATTCTTAAAAATATTTTTTTATATGAAATGTAACTAGTTACATAGCTACATAGTAGGTGAGATTGAAACAAGACACAAGTCCATCAAGTCCAACCTATGTGTGTGATTATATGTCAGTATTACATTGTATATTCCTGTATGTTGCCATCGTTCAGGTACTTATTTAATAGTTTCTTGAACTATCGATGCCCCCTGCTGAGACCACTGCCTGTGGAAGAGAATTCCACATCCTTGCCACTCTTACAGTAAAGAACCCTCTACGTAGTTTAAGGTTAAACCTCTTTTCTTCTAATTTTAATGAGTGGCCACGAGTCTTGTTAAACTCCCTTCTGCAAAAAAGTTTTATCCCTATTGTGGGGTCACTCACCAGTATGGTATTTGTATATTGAAATCATATCCCCTCTCAAGTGTCTCTTCTCCAGAGAGAACACAACCTTTCCTCATAACTAATGTCCTCCAGACCCTTTATTAGCTTTGTTGCCTTTCTTTGTATTTGCTCCATTTCTAGTACATCCTTCCTGAGTACTGGTGCCCAGAACTGGACAGAATACTCTAGGTCAGACCAGAGTCTTGTAGAGTGGAAGAATTATTCTTTTATCTCTGGAGTTGATCCCCTTTTTAATGCATGCCAATATTCTATTTACTTTGTTAGCAGCAGCTTGGCATTGCATGCCATTGCTGAGCCTATCATCTACTAGGACCCCCAGGTCCTTGTACATCCTAGATTCCCCCAGAGGTTCTCCCCCCAGTGTATAGATTGCCATCCAAATGCATTATTTTACATTTTTTCTACATTGAACCTTATTTGCCATGAGCAGTAGTTGCCCACCCCATTAATTTGTTCAGATATTTTTGCAAAGTTTCCACATCCTGCAGAGAAGTTATTGCCCTGCTTAGCTTAGTATCATTCGCAAATACAGAGATTGAATGGTTTACCCCAACCTCCAGGTCCTTTATGAACAAATTCAATAGGATTGGTCCCAGCACAGAACCCTGGGGGACCCCACTACCCACCTCTGACCATTCCCAGTACTCCCCATATAGCACCACCCTCTGAACTCGCTCTTGTAGCCAGTTTTCAATCCATGTACTCATCCCATGGTCCATGCCAAAGGACTTTATTTTGTACAGTAAAAGTTTATGGGGAACTGTGTCAAATGCTTTTGCAAAATTCAGATACACCACGTCTACGGGCCTTCCTTTATCTAGCTGGCAACTCACCTCCTCATAGAAGGTTAGTAGATTGGTTTGGCAAGAACAATTCTTCATGAATACATGCTCATTACTGCTAATGATACCATTCTCATTACTAAAATCTTGTATATAGTCCCTTATCATCCCCTCCAAGAGCTTACATAATATTGATGTTAGGCTAACTGGTCTGTAATTTCCAGGGATGTATTTTGGGCCCTTTTTAAATATCGGTGCTACATTGGCTTTTCTCCAATCGGCTGGTACAAAAATTAGTAACAATGGTCTGGCAATTACTTGACTGAGTTCCCTAAGTACCCTCGGGTGTAAGCCATCTGGTCCCGATGATTTATTAATGTTAAGTTTCTCAAGTCTAATTTTAATTATGTCCTCTGTTAACCATGGAGGTGCTTCTCATGATGTGTCATGAGGATAAGCACTGCAGTTTTGGTTACTGAAGGCCCCCAATTCCCTTGTGAAGACTGAGCAGAATAATAAATGTAATACCTTCGCCATCTTCCCATCCTTTGTAACCAGGTGTCCTTCCTCATTCTTTATGGGGCCAATATGGTCTGTCCTCCCTATTTTACTGTTTACATACTTAAAGAATTTCTTGGGATTTTTTTTGCTCTCCTCCGCTATGTGTCTTTCATGTTCTATCTTAGCCGTCCTTATTGCACCCTTACTTTTCTTGTTGCATTCTTTATAAAGTCTGAATGCTGATGATGGCTAGTATATGGCCAATTTAAAAGAAAAGTGTGGGGTTATATAAAAAAAAGGTAACACACATACTCACCTCATTGCTGTAGCATGGTTTCATGCTACAGCTATCCCTTGCCAGCTCTACGACCGAGAACTGAGCGATCACATGACCACTGATCACTCAGTTCTCGGTCTTCTCTGAGCAGAGAGTGGGGCTTGTTAGTCCCCGACTCTCTGCTCTGCCCTTCCAGCACTCACTGGAGGGCTAAACAGGGGAGGGGGTGGGAGTGGTATTCACAGGCTCTCAGAGGTGCCAGCTGCTGCTCGGTCATCTGGTTGGAGCCCAACAGTTTACATTAGCCTAACCATGTGACGTCAACAGACAGCCGACTTTAGCCCACTGTCGGCGGATTCTGTGTCACAAGAAAGCACAATTAAAGTGGTTGTAAACCCCAATCATGAAATTTGAACTAAGCACATATATCTGCAGTGTTTACTTATATCTCTCCAAAGCTCTAAGTGTAGTTTTTCTCTGGTGCTTAGTTTCTCTGTTATCAGCATGCGTCACTTCTGAGAAGTTTTCCTGACACATGGGATCAATTTTTGATGGGAGGGAGAGGGAGGCAGAGATGAGCAGACAGCTTGTCTATTCAGAACACAACTCTGCATGTTCCTTCGTTCCTCTGCCTATGTGGAGCTCTCACACAGTGTATAAGAGCTGTAACAGCAGTTCTCTACTTCGTCCTCTGTACTTCTCACATATGCATAAGGATTTTATCACAAATCTGCAGACTAGGGGAGACTGCAAATAAACATATACAACTTATGTAGGAGGATTTGTTTCATCTCTATGCATCATCTGAGGCAATTTACTTCACTGGGTAATTGAGAGGATTTACAGCCACCTTGAGTTTGCCCATAAAAGCTTTGGCCATACTTCTCTTTTAGGTCTTGATTCTTTCTCAGAAAATAATTAATTTTCTGTCATATACTTATTTTTTAAAGTGAAGCAATTCACATATAAAAGTAGTAATAATTAAAACTGATATTTGAAAAAACTATAATGCCCTGGCCATTAAAAACTCAGGTGACCATGCTGCCACTTATGTGAAGTAACACCAAGGGTCTCCCTCTTCTTCTCCACATCTGTGAGTGACATGAATGATGCTCATAGCACTATGGGGTTAATTTACTAAAACTATAGAGTGCAGAATCTGGTGCAGCTGTGCATGGTAGCCAATCGGCTTCTTACTTCAGTTTGTTCAATTAAGCTTTGACAAATAAAAAAAAAAAAAACTGGAAGCTGATTGGTTTCTATGCAGAGCTGCACCAGATTTTGCATTCTTCAGTTTTAGTAAATCAATGCCAATGTGTATTTCACTGATGGGGGAACTCACCCCGATGCCAACAGTCAGAACACCCAGAGTATTTAAAATGTTATAAAACATTATTTGATCAGAGATCAGATCAGAGATTCTATTAGGACCAGGACAAGGGTTGTATTACTGTAACCCATTACTATGTCTCTGTCTGAAAAACATATCAAATAGATATTCAAGGTAACTATTTGCAATAGTTAGATATATATTTTTTATGTGTTGTTTCTGTAAATAGCATTGTGAACCATATAACACCACTAGCACTGTGGACTTAATGTTCCACATTTTTTTCTTTCTTTCAAAATAAAAAAGAGGTTAATTAGCTATTTAGTCACAATTTATCACATAAAAATTGTGGTTTATCTTCTTACTGGGTAATAAAATTCACAAATGTCTTTACATTTCTGAATGATATTAAGATACATTCCTTTCATCTATAGCTACGCCATCCATTCTTTGGAGTAAAAAGTCAATCTTACTGTATATTAAGTGAAGATACTAAACATTGGCCATACATGTGACTCTGTACGCAATAAGCAAAAATATTTAAAGTAGTAAAGCCAAGATTAAACTTTATTGAATGGAATCTTTAATGGTTTTGATTTAGTATTTAGTATATACATATTTAATATGTTGTTTTATTGCAAATCACAGAGTTGGCTAACAAGACAGCTCACAAGGACTGCGTCTCATAGTTGTTGGGTGTTGTTTTCCTGTGCGGAACGAACATCAAATGCAGGTCAGCAAAATCCCCCTGAGCAGTCCACATGGCAGTTCAGAGGCTGCGTTGACCAGCTTTGCGTTGCACTGCATTTTATTGGACACTGTGTATCAAACATGGCTATATGCCTTGAATAAAAATTGGAATGTCCACAGACATGAACCCCTCTGAGTAATGTTACTGCTCATGAGTCACTTAAAGGATAAGTTCATTTTCCCGAACGTGTTCCATGTGCCACCCCGTTTTTGTGGTTGATCATATAACATGTTCCCACTCCATCAGCTCTACCCCCTGATCCCCCTGTGACAGAGGGTCAGGGACTTTCTCCCCGCACGTGCTGTCACAATTTAAAAAGGGCTCGCTCCACCTGGCCGCGTCATCCAATTACAGAGTTCCGTGAACAAATAGACTACATTGCGTCTAGCGGCTTGTAGTTCTCTGCTGGTGAGGATCCTCATAGTTCATTGATCTTCCTGGACTGAAGTAACTGCCTGCCTGTATCGAAAGTATGGGAAGACAGCTACACTGACAATCTGCAGGAGCTTGGCATTGCACCCCCAATCTGCTGATCACAGGTGCAATGCTTTACAGTCTCCAAAAAAAAAAATTGTAAATGCCTGTAAATGTGCATTCATTTTGATTTTTTTAAAAGGTGAACTTCTCTTTGAACTATTTAAGCAACAAGCTTCTTTGATCAAAGAAGCAAACTAACAGCCTGTAAATATAAATATGCCCTGTACCATATTTACTGACCATAAAAAAACACATTTTCTATTAAATATGGCAACCTGCAAAATGGCTGTGAATTTCTTTATGTGGTCTCAACATTATACACAGAGGTAACAGATTTTCCATCACTGAAATATTTACTATGAATCAAAGCACTGATGGATCTAGTTTGCTTGATGCTAAACACTAATGCCAGATGGAATTAAAGCTTAATGGGACTAATTTGATGTTTTTGACACACAACATGTGGACCAGATTAGAGCGTGTTACTTGTTAACACATTTTGATAGCATATTGTAATGATCTTGTCCCCTATGGCAGTACTCCGAAAAGTCTTGCTGGCTCCATATTCTTTCCAGCATAAGATCTTGCATGGAGATCACTCATCCCACCCAATTCCACTGGCCATTGTGGAAAGACTAAGCAGCATTACCAGAAATATTTTTAGAAATGTTACTGGAAATGGGCCTCTCTGAACTGTGTTTATAGAGTTCATATATATATTCAGAACATTGAGGAACTATTTCACAACAGATAAGTATTTCAGATTTAGTACTGCAAATCTCGTTTTGGATATTACTCTATACAGTTTACAGTCACATATGCATCTGAAAGGCTATTTAACAAATAATGTGAATACATGCCAAAATAAAAAATAAAAAGTATAATTATTAATGTTTATATTATATAGTCCTAAAGGCATCAGAATCAGCAAGCATTTTCTGAAGCTTCTAAAGTGCCTTCGGTTTCAATCAGAAAACAGTGACTGCAGATCTTAAAAGTAGGCCGTGGCTTTAATAAAAATAAAAAAACAGCCAGCACTAATAGTTATGTCCATTATTCCCAGGCCAAGTAACAAAAATGTGAATTTTATTTTTGCCTACACATACAGACCAAGTTCTGTCAAAACTTTTTATTTAGTATTAGATTGCAAATGGAAAATCTAAAAAGAAAAAAAAAATCACAGACTCTGTACTGCCTACTATCATCTACTAATTCTCTAGCACTGTTATTTTTTTTTAAATTGATATATAATTTCATTGATAGCTCAGTTTTGTGTAATACTTTACTAATCTGAAAATGCTATGGGTTGATTTACTAAAGCAGGAGCACTTATGCCTCGTACACATGATCGGACATTCAGAGAACAAAATCCGTGGGATTTTTCCAGACGGATGTTGGCTCGAACTTGTCTTGCATACACGCGGTCACACAATGTTGTTGGAAATTCCTAACGTCATGAACGCGGTGACGTGTGATGAGTTGAGAAAACTGAAGTTCAATAGCCAGTGCAGATCTTCTGCTTGATTCCGAGCAGCGGAATTGTGTGCACACGATCGGAATTTCCCACAACGGATTTTGTTGTCGGAAAATTTGAGATCCAGATCTCAAATTTTGTGTGTCGGAAATTCCGATGGAAAATGTCCGATGGAGCCCACACACAGTCAGAATGTCCGACAAATAGTTCCCATTGAACATTTTCCATCGGAAAATCCAACCGTGTGTACGTGGTATTAGAATCTGGTGCAGCTGTGCATAGTAGCCAATCAGCTTCTAAATATATCTTGTTCAATTAAGCTTCGAAAAAAAACAACTAGAATTTGATTGGTTTCTATGTAGAGCTGCACAAGCTTTTGCATTTTCCAGTATTAGTAAATCGACCCCATGTGTTTTGAAATTTTCATCTTCTGATTCAGTGTTCATATATCTCTGTGTTAACTTTCATAATAATATGCGGTGAACAGAATGAACACGGGATACACTGCAATTGCTTGTAGTGGATCACGTAACTCAGTTTGAAGGTCGAGCACTAGTTACATGGAAAAATTCCATTGAATGTTTCAAAGAATTTTCATGTTTATAAAGAAATATCTCACATTTTGTAAGTGGTCAAGCGTGCAGGTCCAGCTGGAAACACAGAGCTGCCCTGTTTGGGTTCTACTGTAAGTTTTGAATGTTCTGTGGCTGGTCTGAATGATAATGCTGTTCTGTCAATGTCTCCAGACATAAAAGTGTGCTCTGCTATTCTCTCTAGTCAGCTTAAAAATACGGAGTGAGCTGGTAGATGACACAAAACTGGATACAGATGATCAAAAGAGACTGTAAAAATCTGACAGTGCTGAGTCCTAAAAAAGTAGAATAAAACTCTAAAAAGTATAGATCAATACTTATATTTACTTTGGATCCTCTAATATGCAGTTTAAAGAGAATCAGAGTTTTAAAAAAAAAAATGCTTTGGGTGCTGGTCTATACTGTCTGTAGGCACTATAATCCTTCTTATATGTCCCAATGCCAGTCTAAAGCTTGGCACTTTATCTCTTCTCTATTTGCATTATCTTTGCTGTTTTCATTAACATTTTGGAAAATAACATTTTACAATATAATTTAGTAAATACTAGGCCATAAAGGTATCAAAGTATACTGCTGTCCTCTTCAAGACTGACTAGACTAGATGGGTAATTTTAGCAGTAAAGCTCTCCTAGACGTTACTTTAAAACATTGGAAGATACAGTGCCTTGCGAAAGTATTCGGCCCCCTTGAACTTTTCAACCTTTTGCCACATTTCAGGCTTCAAACATAAAGATATAAATTTTTTATTTTTTGTGAAGAATCACCAACAAGTGGGACACAATTGTGAAGTGGAACGAAATCTATTGGATTTTTGAAACTTTTTTAACTAATAAAAAAATGAAATGTGGGGCGTGCAAAATTATTCGGCCCCCTTGCATTAATACTTTGTAGAGCCACCTTTTGCTGCGATTACAGCTGCAAGTCGCTTGGGGTATGTCTCTATCAGTTTTGCACATCGAGAGACTGAAATTCTTGCCCATTCTTCCTTGCAAAACAGCTCGAGCTCAGTGAGGTTGGATGGAGAGCGTTTGTGAACAGCAGTTTTCAGCTCTTTCCACAGATTCTCAATTGGATTCAGGTCTGGACTTTGACTTGGCCATTCTAACACCTGGATACGTTTATTTATGAACCATTCCTTTGTAGATTTTGCTGTATGTTTGGGATCATTGTCTTGTTGGAAGATAAATCTCTGTCCCAGTTTCAGGTCTTTTGCAGACTCCAACAGGTTTTCATCCAGAATGGTCCTGTATTTGGCTGCATCCATCTTCAACTCAATTTTAACCATCTTCCCTGTCCCTGCTGAAGAAAAGCAGGCCCAAACCATGATGCTGCCACCACCATGTTTCACAGTGGGGATGGTGTGTTGAGGGTGATGAGCTGTGTTGCTTTTACGCCAAACATATCGTTTTGCATTGTGGGCAAAAAGTTCGATTTTGGTTTCATCTGACCAGAGCACCTTTTTCCACATGTTTGGTGTGTCTCCCAGGTGGCTTGTGGCAAACTTTAGACGAGACTTTTTATGGATATCTTTGAGAAATGGCTTTCTTCTTGCCACTCTTCCATAAAGGCCAGATTTGTGCAGTGTACGACTGATTGTTGTCCTATGGACAGACTCTCCCACCTCAGCTGTAGTTCTCTGCAGTTCATCCAGAGTGATCATGGGCCTCTTGGCTGCATCTCTGATCAGTCTTCTCCTTGTCTGAGCTGAAAGTTTAGAGGGACGGCTAGGTCTTGGTAGATTTGCAGTGGTCTGATACTCCTTCCATTTCAAAATGATTGCTTGTACAGTGCTCCTTGGGATGTTTAAAGCTTGGGAAATTTTTTTGTATCCAAATCCGGCTTTAAACGTCTCCACTACAGTATTACGGACCTGCCTGGTGTGTTCCTTGGTCTTCATGATGCTCTCTGCGCTTTCAACAGAACCCTGAGACTATCACAGAGCAGGTGCATTTATACAGAGACTTGATTACACACAGGTGGATTCTATTTATCACCATCAGTCATTTAGGACAACATTGAATCATTCAGAGATCCTCGCTGAACTTCTGGAGTGAGTTTGCTGCACTGAAAGTAAAGGGGCCGAATAATTTTGCACGCACCACTTTTCAGTTTTTCATTTGCTAAAAAAGTTTAAAATATCCAATAGATTTCGTTCCACTTCACAATTGTGTCCCACTTGTTGGTGATTCTTCACAAAAAATTAAAATTTTATATCTTTATGTTTGAAGCCTGAAATGTGGCAAAAGGTTGAAAAGTTCAAGGGGGCCGAATACTTTCGCAAGGCACTGTATGCTATATTTTGACTCATAACAATGCATCACTCTATTATCATGGCATTTTTCTGGTATTTTTCCATCACTTTGATCATAACATTGCATGGCTCTGGTTCTGGTTATACTGGCAAGGGTATAATGGTGTTCCAGTAATATGGCATTAGTTGAGGGTTGTAAACTCTCAAGTTTTTTCACCCTAACCTCCCTGGCAGTAAGATTATTTCAGATTTTTGGTGCTGAAAGCGGTACCATTATTTTGCATGGAAATTTGGTGTTTTATATTGTAGGCCTGTAATTCTTAGGAAAAACTCACTTAAATCTGTCCAAAGTCTAGCAGACATCCCGGGTATGATAAAGTTTGAAAACAAAATCATAAATTATAATATAATAAATAACTATAAATAATTATACCAAATAATAATATAATAATAATAATGTAATCAAATCAAAAACACTGAGATTTGCTCAGTTGCAGAATTGTTTGTGTTTGATGACGAATTTCCCCACAAATAACTATCTCTCAATTCTGCAAGTGATTCTAATTTATTATCGCTGTTTTCTAGCTGCTCTAAAACCATGTTTGATGTAAAGGGACAGTTTTGGTTGCTATGGACAATTTCCAGGCAGAAAGAACAGCATTTATAATATAAAACTGCATGCAGGGCACTGGACAAACCACTAGGGACAAAAGGGATGTGAAATAATTTCATACAGTAATGTAATCTATAAGATTACAGTGTACTATATGTATTGTGTATGTTTCACTTTTTGAATATGGCACCGCTCTCTGTCCCCGTGCGTCACAACGCTCACAGGGAATGGAGCCCGGCTCCATGATGAATCGAGCGGAGGATGAGCCGCTCACACTGCGAGGAGACATCACAGGATCCAGGGGACAAGATAAATGAGCTCTTCCTGGATCCTGCGATGCGATCTCGAGTCTGGCTTGGGGGTTACGGCTTTTGGTTCTGAAATTCCACCTCGAGTCAGACTTGGGAATACCGCCAGGGAGGTTAATGCATCCTATTCATTAAAGCGGGAGTCCGCCGGGACTCCGCGTTTTTTTTTTTTTTCAAGTCAGCAGCTACAAATACTGCAGCTGCTGACTTTTAAAATAGTGACACTTACCTGTCCAGCGTGCCCGCGATGTCGGCACCCGAAGCCGATCTCTGGATCGACACTCGAGTGCTGCCGCCGCCATCTTGGGTATGGGAATCAGGAAATGGAGCCTTTCGGCTTCATTTTCCGGTTCCCTACTGCGCATGCGCGAGCCGCGCTGCGCAATGAGGACGGTCCCCGCTGCCTCTGGGATCTGTGTGTTTCCCAGCAGGCAGCGGGGCACTTGCGGAAGGGGGCGGGCACTTGCGGAAAGGGGCGTAATGTACGCCCCTTTCCGCAGAGAGCTAGCCCGGAAGTGGGTGCAGTTACCTGGATTATCCAGGTAACTGCACCCCCCTCCCCCCTGAAAGGTGCCAATTGTGGCGCCGGAGGGGGGGAGGAATCCAATGAGCGGAAGGTCCATTTTAGGGTGGACCTCCGCTTTAAGGTGAAAAAACACCTGGCAGTGACCGGCCCCCCAGCCCCCCCCATTTTACTTACCTGAGCCCTGGATTTTCACATGCTGGAGAGGCACTTTTCCTCTGCCCGGGGTACAAAATGCAGTTTTTAAATGATGGTTTCATTTATTAAGGCAAAAAAGCTGTCCAAACCTGCCTGGCTTTATGTAAAAAAGTAATTGCTCCCTAAACCTAATAGCTAGTTGTGCCACCCTTGACGGCAACAACTGCAATCAAGCGTTTGTGATAACTGGCAATGAGTCTTTCGCATTGATGTGGAGCAATTTGGGCCCACTCTTGTTTTTATAATTGTTTTAATTCAGCCACACTGGAGGGTTTTCCAGCATGAATGGCCTGTGTAAGGTCATACAGCATCTCAATTGGATTTAAGTCTGTTCTTTGACTAGGCCACTCCAAAACCTAAATTTTGCTTTGTTTGAACCATTTGGAGGTGGACTTACTGTTGTGTTTCGGATCATTGTCCTGCTGCATAACCCAAGTGCACTTAAGCTTGAGGTCACAAACTGATGACTGGACATTCTCCTTTAGGATTTTCTGGTAGAGCTCAGAATTCATGGTTCCATCAATTATGTTAAGTTGTCCAGATACTGAAACTGCAAAGCAGCCCCAGACCAACACGTTACCACCACCATGTCTGACTGTTGGTATGATGTTCTTGTTATGAAATGTTGTATTCGTTTTATGCCAGATGTAACGGGACACACACCTTCCAAAAAGCAACATTTTTGTCTCATCAGTCAACAGAATATTGCCTAAAAGTCTTGGGGATAATCAAGATATTTTTTGGTAAATGTGAGTTGAGCCTTTGTGTTCATTTTGGTCAGCAGTGACTTTGGCCTTGGAACTCTCTCATGGATGCCATTTTTCCCATCTCTTTCTTATTGTTGAATCATGAACACTGATCTTACCTGAGGCAAGTGAGGCCTGCAGTTCTTTAGACTGGGTTCTTTTATGACCTCCTGGATGAGTCGTCGTTGTGCTCTTGGAGTCATTTTGGAAGGTTCACAACTGTTCCAAGTTTTCTCCATTTGTGGATAATGGCTCTCACCGTGGTTCGCTGGCGTCCCAAAGCCTTATAAATGGCTTTGTAATCCTTTTCAGACTGATACATGTCAATGACTTTGTTTCATATCTGTTCTTGAATTTCTTTAGATCACTGCATGATGTGTTGCTTTTTGAGATATTTTAGCGTGCTTCACTTTGTCAGACAGGTTCTATTCAAGTGATTTTTTGATTCAACAGGTCTGGCAATAATCAGGCCTGGGTGTAGCAAGTGAAATTCGACTCAGCTTTCCAAAAGATTGTGGTTAATCACAGTTCATTCATGATTCAGCATGGGAGGGGGCAATTACTTTTTCAAATAGGGCTAGGCAGGTTTAAACAGCTTTTTTCCCTTAATAAATGAAACAATAATTTAACCACTTCAGCCCCGAAAGGATTTACCCCCTTCCTGACCAGAGCACCTTTTGGCGATTCGGCACTGTGTCGCTTTAACTGACAATTGCGTGGTCGTGCGATTTGGCTTCCAAACAAAATTTATGTCCTTTTTTTCCCCACATATATAGCTTTCTTTTGGTGGTATTTGATCACCTATGCAGGTTTTATTTTTTGCGCTATAAACAAAAAAACGACAATGACAACTTTGAAAAAAACGCAGTATTTTTTACTTTTTGCTGTAATAAATATCCCCAAAAAATATATAAAAAACATTTTTTTCCTCAGTTTAGGCCGATACGTATTCATCTACATATTTTGTGTAAAAAAAATCACAATAGACGTTTATTGACTGGTTTGCGCAAAAGTTATAGCGTCTACAAAATAGGGGATAGTTTTATGGCATTTTTTATTAATATTTTTTTTTTACTAGTAATGGCGGCGATCAGTGATTTTTATCGTGACTGCAACATTATGGCAGACACATCGGACACTTTTGGCGCTATTTTGGGTTTGATTTTTATATCCCTTTTCCTGTTTTATACAGTTCAACTACCTTTTCCCGCAGATCCTTTGAAAATTCTTTTGCTTTCCCCATAACTCAGAATCCAGAAAAGTCAGTGCAGCACTGGATGAAAGATGCAAGGGTCTGTCAGGAGTCCAGAAACTCACTAACCTTTCATATACACACTAATTACAAGCAAACAGATCACAGGGGAGGATGGTTACCTTTAATAGCCATTCAAACCCCTTTGTGTCAACTTGTGCGCATGTTATCGGGCCAAAATCACCAGGGTATGTAAACTTTTGATCAGGGTCATTTAGGTAATTTCTGTTGTCATTATGATTTAAAAAGAGTAAACACCGTTGATTGATAATAAAAGGTTTCAGCCAAACACTAACTATGAGTGAAAGAAACGTTTTTGTGTTATCATTCATATTCTCTGAAAAATGGCTAGGAAATCATAAATTCTGCCAGGGTATGTAAACTTATGAGCACAACTGTACTCGATCAGTAGTAAACATACACTCACACTCACTGCTTATAAAGGTCACATCTTGCTGCTATATGTTCTTTCTGCTGGTATTTGATCCAACTGTCTGAGCTTTTATTCTATGTATTTACTGTATACCTGCTATGGCTATAAAATCTGAGACACATGCAGAACAGCAACTTTTTGTACTGTAACGTGTCACTAAGAACAGCTGTCTTCTTACCTCTTCTGCACCTTTCCCCTTTTTCCCTTTAGCTTTATCTTTTCCTTTTTTTTCCTTTTTCTTCCCTTTTTCTTTCTTCCCCTTTCCCTTTTCCTTTTTCTTTTTTTCCTTGGCTTCCTCTTTAGCTGCAAGCTCAGCAGCAACCTGAAACAAGAAAAATATGAGAGAGAAGTAAATGATGCTGTGTGGGTCGTGACATTTTTTCATAACTCAAACACATTTAGATGTATTAGTTGGATTGTGCAATATATTAGATCATAATAATGTTATATTTCTGGAACCTGTATGCTCTGAATACTGGCACCGTTTTTTTCCAATAATGCTCTGGTTTCTCCCACTTACATAAATATACTGATGTTCACATACCTTGGTAAAATTAGCTTTTTTTATTTTATCATACTTGTAGCGAAAAATCTTTTATAGTGGGTACAGGAAACAATCCTTAGGCCAAGGAACTGTAAATGACCAATGTGTCGTAGAGCAGTTCTCTTTGTCTTTAAATTCAGTTCTGCTTTAGGCTGTCACATTAATCTGGATGGAGATATTCAGCTGAAACATTTTACCTAAATGGTGAACTGTCCCAGGTGCAAACACTCTTTTCGTGCAGATTGATGACCTTTAAAGCAAACCTATGTCCATCCATTCAAGATCTAGGTTTGCTTTAATCCCCTCCCCTTCCCCAGCATATAGTTACCTTTCCTTCACCCCCCTGAGTTGTTCATCTTGAGGAGTTAGAGGAAATACCTGGTACTTCTGGGTACAATGGAGCATATGACTCCTTCTCCATCAACACACAAGGGGGCAATAGACCTGAACAATCTATGACCCTTAGGGCCCATTCATAGTATTGTGCTCTTTGTCAGTGCGCAATAATGTACCCTGAATTATGCAGTTCATTTAAATAGGATGCCTAACACACTAAAACAAATAGCATTTCTGGCAGCACATGGCAATGCCAGTTAGTCAGTTCAAGGTGCATCGGGGTGCCATTCAGAAGGAAAAGCATCACATCTCACAAAGGCATGTAACATTAATTGCCGTCTGCTGCAGTAACACAAATGAATGCAAAGCAACCATGTGGATAGGCCCTTTTAGCCCTTATAGGGCATAGGAAATTAAAGTGAACCGGTTTCTTTGCACTACAAGAGAAGGCAATGGGGTTGATTTACTAAAGGCACATAGACTGTGCACTTTTGCACGTGCAATTGCTCCAGAGCTTAGTCAATGAGCTAAAGCTTCAGTTTACAAAGAATACCCAATCACGTGCAAGTAAACAAAATAAAAAAATAAAATTTTTGCTTGTACCTGATTGGATGTTGGAAGTCAGCAGAGCTCTCCCTTATTTACTAAGCTCTGGAGCAACTGCACTTGCAAAAGTGCACAGTCTATTTTTCTTTACAAAGTAGCAGGTCGGAAGAGGAAAAGTGATACCGTAGCGGGGGTAAAGAAATTGTTTTTGAGTCTACCTGACTCATTGCTGAGGTGAGGAGGTATAACGGCTGGTGATGGTGTGCACATCTTGGCATTATCTGTAGAGAATGTGAGGAGCACAGTGGTGGATGACACAAGAGTTAGAACTCACAACAACCAAGGATTTATAGAATTTTATTATCGGTTTTATATATATAAGGGATTGCTGCACAAACAAAAGTATTTATTGATAAAATTTACCTGAATTATACCTGATGTAATGTAAATTTCATCATTAAATGTACTCTTGTTCGTGCAGCAATCCCTTTTTGCTTTTTTATATTGAGTCTTTGGGACGGACTTGATTGCTGGCACACTTGTTCCACTGACCGTTTGTGCATCTCACCCACTATCTTTATATATATATATATATATATATATATATATATATATATATATATATATATATATATATATATATATATATATATATATTAACTTTATTTAATAGGAGATATATTTAACGGATATTGCACATTGCACTTATTAATCATTTAAATATTTTGCATTTTCTGATTTATTTGAGAGAGATTCACAGCGCTATACGTATCTTTAACAATTCAATTTTATACTTGGAAGTTCTTTTGGCTGGGAAGGTGGGTGGGGTTATTATTAAACAAACCTTGCTCATAGCACAGTCTGCAGTTAGAACCTTTGAGGCTTTTATTGCCACCTGTGCCTTCCTGTCCCAGTGATCCCGTTTCTGAGTACAACTGCACATTGCAAAGTACACAGTCTTTTTGACTTTAATAAATCAACCCAGGAATGCAATAAAAACTGAAGGTTCTAACCCTTCCCTACACTATTCACAAAATATTTTTTTTAAAGCAATAGACTTTAATATGAATTATAAGAAATTTACCAGCTCAAACTGGTGTTTTGATGTATGAGCAGCTTAAATGAAATTACAGAATAGTCTAGTAGTTTGTCAGTTATCGCTAAGTAAGAGTACAGTGTCCTCCTAAACAAGATAACATAACATAGGACATCCGTAGTTACAGGGCAAAGGTATACATATGTCTTTCATTTGCTTTTCTGCTTTATGAACTATCGTATTGTATTATTTATGCGCTTAAATGTTATATTTTCATTTTAAGCTTAGCATTTTGAAGGGGGAATCTTCTGGATTGCTGGCGTCTGGACACAATATGGAGGATACATATTCTGCTTCTTAGATACAGTTTAAAATATAGTTATTTCATCTTCGCTGCTGTCCATTCTGATTCTATGCCTGTAACGTCCACTGCTGCCTTCAGACCCTACAGACTGTTAGCAGAAGATGTTCTGACAGCAGGACACAGACAGGTTATTATTAACATGCTGTGTAACATGTACATTTGTAACACAATAGTCATTTTTAGTGGTCTGTGGAGATGGCATATAACATTTGCCCAAACCTTTACAATTTATGAAATGAAATAAAAATCTGGAAAGAATTTGTCTCTTAAATGAAAGCTTCAGGCTGGAAGTGATCAAAAATTTCAGAGCCAGACTCTGACATGGCAGCAAACTCCTGACTGGACTTAGTAGTAGGCACCTCTCTCCAGGGGTATTCGGTGTCATGTGCTAACATTTGATACTTATTATCGCTCCAAGGATCAAAGACAGGAGCCAGAGTACAAAGCCCAGGCAGGGGCAGGGCAGTAACATGCACAAGAGGGATTAGGATCTTTTTGCATTAAGCTGCAGATCCAGTGACATCGATAAAACTCAGCAAAGAAAAGGCAATGGTTTGCAGGGGGTCAGGGATGGAAATGCTATGCTGTATCTGGAATCACTTTCAATCTTTTATTGTGTAGTGATACAAAGTGACAGCTGACAGCTAGAATAAAGTAGAAACAAATCAGCCTCTTCTGAACACAGATCCCCTTCCCCTTGTCTTTAGGTAAAACTGGACTGTCCTCTAAAGTGCCGAAGGTAACAACAGTGCCAAAGTGCAGTTACTTTTTGGTGCCATTGAGTACCAAACCCCAGCAAAGCCCCTTGGATCACAGGTCTGGGTCTCTTTATGAGTCAACACTAACTTCTGCCCCACTGGACAGTAAACCTCCCCACCATCATTCAACTGTCAGATGCCCTAGGACTTGAAAGGTGAATAATGAAGTGTAGCTTACTGCCAAGAATGGTCAAAGCCATAGGTGAACCTGCCATCATGGCCCTAGGTCAGTATTATGCCTATCCTCTTACTGGCGCAAATGCCTGCCTGTTGTTTTTTGTCTGTCAAATGTCAAAACTTAAGGGGAGTCTGGGCATTTCAGCAACAAGGCTAAATCCTCACTTAGGCACAAGTCAAGGCCTAAGTGTAGTGCTTGGGGCAACCCAAGGGGGTTGAAAATGGACAAAGAGATGGCTTAAAAAAGCTGGCCATAAACTCCTAGAATTTCAGCCGATTCAGAGGAATCAGCCAAATGTCTAACAGTAGGCCCTGCCGACTTAAAGAAATTTGACTACTCGATGGACTTTTGTCAAAGGAGCTGAGTTGGTAAGCTGCAGAAACTTGTGGCTTTCAGAATTTATACCTGTTCTGGGGTTTTCTGAGCAAAGATAGCTTTGGATCCACCGTCTTCTTCATCGGGAAACTCAGGGAATTTTCCTGTAGCATGTCTAAAAATAGACAAAAACATTGCTAGTATCCTTAATATGAATTGGCATATAGAGATAGAACACTATTAGCAAAGATCAATAAGTACTTAGTGTTTGTTATTTAAAGTGGAACTAAAAACAAAAAGTAAAAAATTGCGAACAGACAGGTTTTTTATTTCAGAGGAGAGATGCAATGTCTATTCTGCAATAAAATAGGATTTTTGTACTCACCGTAAAATCCCTTTCTCTGTAGTTCACTGACTGACACAGCTCCATTACTTTAGACCATCAGTTTGTTATGCCACCTTCAGGAGAGGACTAGGCAGAACATGTAAACATGTACAAAAAAACAGAACTTTCAAGTTCTGCCCAAGGGGCGGTCCCCTCAGTAACAACCCCCCAGCCTGCATCCTGCAGCCTCAGTACATCAACAAGCAGTATAGCGTAAACAATAGAGGAGTGCTGTATCAGTCAGTGAACTACAGAGAAAAGGATTTTACGGTGAGAAGAAAAATCCTATTTTCTCTACATTCACTGACTGACACAGCTCCTTTACTTTAGACCATTGGGATGTCCCCAAGCAGTGTCAAAACGAGGGGTGGGAAACAGCATAAAAACTTCACCCACAAAAACAGAAGTGCTCCCTAACAGGGGAGGCACCACCTTATCTAACCACAGCAGAACTTGCGGTAACAATGCAAAAGTGCATTTAATTAAAGGTAACTGTGTTTCTTAACAAAAACCAGAAAAAATTAAGTGCAATTGCAAAATTACACGGCCGCCTGCAAAACTTTGCGGCCAAAACAGGCATCAGCCGATGCACTGACATCTACCTTGTAGAATTTCGTAAAGGTGTGAACAGACGACCAAGTCGCTGCTTTACACACTTGAGCGACAGACGCTTGATGTCGGAAGGCCCAAGAGGTTCCAACTGCCCTGGTGGAATGAGCCATGACAGGAAAGGGGGACACCTGCCCCTTCAAGGCTTAAGCCTGTACCACAATCTGTCTGATCCACCTGGAAATGGTGGCCAACGAGACAGCCATTACTTTTTTGGAGCAGCTACCGAAACAAACAGAAAGTCTGACTTCCGAAAGGGAGTAGTTGCAGACAAATACACCCTTAGAGCCCGGACCACGTCCAGGGAATGAAGGGCCACCTCCTTAGGGTGTGTCAGTTTAGGACACAAAGTTGGTAACACAAAGTCTTCATTGATGTGGAACGCTGAAACCACCTTCGGCAGAAAAGAAGTTTGCGGACGCAACACCACCTTGTCCTTATGGATAACCAGATAAGGCGAGTTGCAAGACAAGGCCGCCAGTTCCGAAACCCTCCTGGCCGATGTAATGGCCACTAGAAAGACCACTTTCTGAGAAAGAGTCAACAAGGGAATTTCTCTGATATTCTCAAACAGCGATTTCTGAAGCGCCGATAACACCAGGTTCAGGTCCCATGGGGGTAACAGTGGACTCACCGGAGGAACTACATGCCAAAACCCCTGAACAAAGGTGCTCACTAGAGTGAGAGCTGATATTTGTCCTTTAACCCCCCTGGCGGTATTCCAGAGTCTGGCTTGGGGTGGAGATTTTATACCAAAAGCAGTAACCCGAGCCAGACTCGGGACCGCATCGCTGTATGCAGGGAGACTTTACTTACCTTGTCCCCTGGATCCAGCGATGTCCCCCTGCTGTAAGAGCAAGCCGTGCTCTGCTCTGCTTGATCTATCACTGAGCCGATCTCCGTTTCCTGTGAGCGTTGTGACGCACGGGGACGGAGAACGCCGCCAAATTCAAAAAGTGAAACACACACATTACATACAGTATAATGTAATCTTACAGATTACATTGCTGTATGTAATTATTTCACATCCCCTTTGTCCCTAGTGGTCTGCCCAGTGTCCTGCATGCAGTTTTATATTATAAAAACTGTTCTTTATGCCTGGAAACTGGAGATTGTCCATAGCAACCAAAACTGTCCCTTTACATCAAAAATAATTTTAGACCAGCTAGAAAACAGCGATAATAAATTAGAATCACTTGCTGAATTGAGCGATAGTAATTTGTGGGGAGATCCGTCATCAAATACTGAAAAGTAATGACAGTGACAATTCTGCAACTGAGAAAATGTCAGTGTTTTTGATTTGATTACATTATTGAATAATTTTTATTATTGTTATATTATTATTTGGTATAATTATTTATAGTTATTTATTATATTATAATTTATGATTTCATTTTTCAAACTTTATCATACCCAGGATGTCTGCTAGACTCTGGTTTGGACAGATTTAAGTGAGTTATTCCTAAGAATTACAGGACTACAATATAAAACACCAAATTTTCATGCAAAATAATTGTACTGCTTTCAGCACCTAAAATCTGAAATAATCATACCGCCAGGGAGGTTAATGGTGCTCAAAGCCAATTTCTAGTCTACTCCTCCCTGTAGAAACAGCAGGATCCTGGATATGGAATAGGAGCGTGGACGCTGGACGCCATCCTTTCTCCTCACACATAGAGATGTAGGCCTTCCAGGCACGATGATATATCTTCCGAGAAGAAGATTTTCATGCTCTCAACATATTTGAAATCACCGAGTCTGATAACCCCTGGTTCCTTAACACCTGGCTCTCAACAGCAACTTCAACTATTCCCACATATGCCGATTTTAAAGACATGTTTGCCGGCAATAGCGCGATTTCAATTTGCATGTCCGGCCAGTTGAAGTCTTAATTGGCTTATTTGGGCACTTTTTTCATGTGCGGCGGGATCGCATATTCACCTTATAGTAAATGACCCCAAAAGTGACACTTTGCTTAGCAGAAACACATAACTCCATCGTTCCCTCTGACAGAACGGTGATCTGTCTCTCTCGGGAATGATTGCCAGGTTCCGGCAAAAGTCGGGTTCCTCGGGCCCGCTGTTTGGCTCCTGCTGTGTCCAATCAAAGCAATAGCTGGTCACCGGTGGCGCGCATGCGTGCACTGGACCCAAAAATGGATTTGACGTACACATACATGAGTTCATGCTGAAGGGCCAGCCTGCTGCAGTATATGTACGTGGGGCAATCCGGAAGCAGCTAATCAGTATATAATTTTTTCACGATAGTGGTCCTGTAAAAGAAATTTAAAGAGCTGGTGAGCTCAAAACCCATATTTTCAGTTAAATGTGAATGCCGGTGAGTCAGCCTACCAACTAACTTTTCATATCATTTGGAGGTTAGTGATACATCGTTCACAGATCCTGGCTATGCCCCCTTACAATGCCATGTCAACAATTTTGCTGTATATTCCTCGGTGGCATAATAAATAGAAAATTTAACAAGAATGGTGAAATCCCTCAAAATGGCCATAACACATAAACAGACCTGGGTCGTGAAGTGCAAAAATCTGCACAAAGATCTCCAGAATTATTAAAAGCACTGGATGGTTTAAGGAGGTTGCATAAATCCAAAATTTAAAAGGAACCTGTCAGGATAGAAATATAGGAGCTACCATGGCTGAGGCCATTAAAGGGTCAGTGATCACTTGTACTCTAACAGTTGCTGGCCTGTCAACTGCCTGATCTTACACACTGTTTCCCATCTTCCAAATGTGCAAGGTTAGGCAGTTGACAAGGGTGCAATATCAATCTTTAAGCATGCACAATTAAAATAGCTCAAGCAAGAATATTCAGATTCCTGCATAAGCCTGATCGTGACTAGCTCGCTATAAATATCTGTTCTGGGTCAACTGAACCTTTAACAGTGACCATAACTAATCTTTTTGACAAACATCTACAACAAAATAAGATATTAAGAAAAAAAGATAAGCCCTATAGCTAGTTCAAAGTGAGCAAGTAATAAGCAATAATGTATCCTGGAAGTAATACATAGCTTGTCACAACTGGGCTCTAGTGTGAGATATGAGCCCGAGCCCCTGAACTTCATCCTTGGGCCCTCTGCTCCAGACTTACCAAATCCAACCCCAATGATGACTTCTACGGCTAACATGATTACCTAATTACCCCCTGTTTCTAAAACACTCAACCCTCATAATCTGTTTTGTACACCTAATCCTCCCAACTCCCATAACTCCACCTTGGATTGTTTGTTCCTCCTGTGGAAATGGATTGGCTGCACACTTGCTTAAAGTGATTGCAAAAGCAGGGAAAGGCTAAGTAAACCCTATAAGCCCACTGGAAGCAGAGACCTGTTTGCAACCCCAACCTCTGCTGCTGTGCTTATTCTTCTACTTGAATAGTGTATATGTGCTTCAAACAATAAATATATCCTAAGGAACACATTTACATCTAACTTTTTTTTTTCTTTTTAGGGGATTGTTCATGCTGTGTTTTCTTTAGGAATTTTGCTGGCAGGTAAACGCCTAGTCTAAAAATGTACACTAAGTCAACTGGATCAGTTCAGGTTTGCAATTAAGGGGAAGGAATTGTATTTGTCTAACCGCAGCTTCCTACAGTTTACCTTGGTGGGGGGGAACATTGCCCGAGAAATGCACAGTGTTTGATGCTCTTCTGAATCCAGCAGTCTGAACACAACCTTAACTCCCAATGAGCAATAGAGCTGAACTCCAAATGTAACAAACAGTACAGTATATTTATCAGCAAAATTTGTAAGAGCTGCGTAAATTGTAAATCCTGTATAATAATAATAATAAAAATGTGAGCATTGTGAGCACACCATGGACCCCTGAAATGGGTCCAAAAGCTTAATTCAGTCATCACATTGTTACAGCAGAAGCAATGTTTCAGAGCCTTGCAGGACCCCTTCATCAGACCTGTGATGGTCACAGGCCTGATGAAGGGGTCCTGCAAGGTTCCGAAATGTTGCTTCTGCTGTAACAATGTGATCACTGAATTAAGCTTTTGGACCCATTTTACAACATCACAAATATTTCAGGGCAAAATATCCCCCCCTACAAAAATAAAATAAACAAAAGTAAAAAAAACTTGCTCTAAAACACATCTGTTTTGCAAAGACATAACAAACAAAATACAAAGAGAAAATACATGTTACAAACTCTATAAAGACACACAAATGTACTCTCTTTCTTGTCTGCCTGCCTGCCTGACACACACACAATCGAGCAATCTTGCCTCTTTTCATGGCAAGGTAAAGAATGCTATCTGCAAGCTTTATATAACATAGGTTTGTGTGCTAATAAGGAAATTGAAAACACATGCACAGTCCATGAAGGACACAAAATGCAAGTTCACCCAATGTAGAGACAGAACTTCAAAGTGGGTACACTCGTTAAAGCGGGAGTCCGCGGGGACTCCGCGTTTTTTTTTTTTTGTAAAAGTCAGCAGCTACAAATACTGCAGCTGCTGACTTTTAAAATAGTGACACTTACCTGTCCAGCGCGCCCGCGATGTCGGCACCCGCTGCCTCTGGGATCTGTGTGTTTCCCAGCAGGCAGTGGGGCACTTGCGCAAAGGGGCGGGCACTTGTGGAAAGGGGCGTAATCTACGCCCCTTTCCGCAGACAGCTATCCCGGAAGTGGGTGCAGTTACCTGGATTATCCAGGTAACTGCACCCCCCTCCCCCCTGAAAGGTGCCAATCGTGGCGCCGGAGGGGGGGGGGGATTCCGATGAGCGGAGGTCCATTTTAGGGTGGACCTCCGCTTTAAGGATGTCCTTAAATTACTAACCCAAAAAAAACTCTTTGAGCATGCCCAGAAAAATCCAAGTGCTGTTCACACACAAAAAGCCACAGGAAAAAAATCAAAGTCCCTGAGCATGCCCAGAACAACCCAAATGCAGCAAGCACAAAATAAGCCAGCCCTTGTCCAAAATTAAGCACAACATCCAGCATGCTACAAAATTACAGATGGGACAAACACCCCCCCCCGGTCCAGGAGGGCAAACAACATTGCAGTCTATGAGATCTGACTTGTTAATTTTGCTAGTCCCCACTTGGCTGGCTTATCTTCTTGTTATTGAACTTAAGATGGGTATGGGGGCCCAGGTCCACCCTGAGCGACATATATCAATGTCACCAATTTAGACAACCCCAAAAACGAAACAAGGAGAAGTGCCTTTAAGAAAGTCAAATTGCTTAAAAGCTAGTAACATGGGGGGCGCGGGGGGGGGGGGGGGGGCTTACTCTGCCTGTAAAGTGATTTTAAGGCTTAAAATGAGAATCGCCACGTGAAAAATACCACCCCGAACTAAAATAATATTATGCCCCTCCCACACACTGACAAACACCTAGCCAAACACACAGCAAGTCAGCACATGAAAGGGGGTGGATGCTTGGGGGCAGGAGGGGCTCGGGCAACCCAAAAGTCAACCACCTTGTTTCCATATTCAGGGGGGACAAAGGCCTGTTCCACAAAACCCTAGGCTGGGGTTGTGGAGGGCTGCGGACAGTTGGCTTTACGAAATGTGGAAAGCCCCTTTAAACTAGTGGGTACAAGGTGTATTGTGGTTGGTATTGGGCTGAGCCCAACATGCCCCAAAGGCAGCCAGCTATGTTGAGTGCATGTGGCCTTGTAAGGTTCAGGAGGGGGTTGGGCGTTCGCTCTTCTTGCCCCTTTCCTAGCTGGCCCTGTTGTATGCTTTGAAAAAGGATGTGGTTTGGATTGGTGAAGGCAGCTCACAGCCTTCTGAGAATAGAGTGGAGTGTGAAGTTCCCCTTTAAAAGCAAAAGCTAGCCCATGGAAATCCAAGGGGTTAGAGGGGGGAGACAAGAGCATTGGAAAATGGAGTCCCCCTTTAAAAAAAAAAAGCTAGCCCAAGGAAATCAATTGCATTAGAGGGGAAAGTTAAATGCCCTTTTAGGAGGAGCTGAAGGAGCGAGAGTCTTTTTACATAATTTTAACAAGGTGCATGTCACATGTTGGCAACGTAACATGCTAACATGACCTGTGTGCAAATCTCCTTAAAAAAATACATAAAGGTGAACCAACGTAGAAAAAAAAAAAATTGGCAAGTTTAGAGGTGTGCCCGTTCAACCTACACAATTGCATGTATGTTGCTTAACATTTACTAAGATTTTGGACGCGCAGTGAACAAACGCATTTGAACGTGCGCAGGAGCCGCTTGCACATGCGCACTGCTTACATTGATCTCACGCAGTCCTAAATGTACTTGCAGACACAGAAGGCTTTCTCTGAAAAAGTTATTTTCTCATTCTATTTTGGGCATATTACTAAACTTCCTCACATCACCCCATAATATTGGCACCTCCATCTTCTGTTAATATTGAATGGAAGATGCCGTGCGCCATGTCCATAGTGGTGCACAGATTGCATTCTCCCATGTGGCAAGTTCGCTATAGTAAATGGGGGATTCGCGCTCTGTTCCCGACGCACCGTTTCGTAAATATGAAAATGTGCATTGCGCCTCGCTGTGCGCCTCTACTGATGGTGCACGGCTTTCGTAAAAAAGGCCCTATGTGTTGTTTTATACACATGGGAAGTTTTAACCCTTTCATGACTAAGCCTATTTCTGACATTTGGTGTTTACAAGTTAAAATCTGTCATTTTTGCTAGAAAATTACTTAGAACCCCCAAACATTATGTATATATTTTTAGCAGAGAATGTAGAGAATAAAATGGTGATTGTTGCAATATTTAATATAACACACGGTATTTGTACAGCAGTGTTTTAAACGCAACTTTTTAGGAAAAGGCACACTTTCATGAATTAAAAAAAAAAAAAACAGTATAGTTATCCCAATTTTTTTGTATAATGTGAAAGATGATGTTACGCCAAGTAAATATATACCAAACATGTCACGCTTTATAATTGCACGCACTCGTGGAATGGCGACAAACTCTGGTACCTAAAATTCTCCATAGGCGATGCTTTACATTTTGCTTTACGGTTATCAGGTTAGAGTTACAGAGGTCTAATGCTAGAATTATTGCTCTTGCTCTGACGATCGCAGAGATGCCTCACATGTGTGATTTGAACACCGTTTACATATGCGGGCGTGACTTCTGTATGCCTTTTTCTTTGCTGCGCAAGCTCGCGGTGACGGGGCACTTTGAATTTTTTTTTTCTTATTTATTTTATTTATATTTATATTATAGCGTGTTTTTGCACAGAGGCGTGCATTTACGTTTGTACATTCGTGTATGTGGGGGCAGAGGGGCTCAAAAAGTTTGGGGGGGGGGGGGGTTTAAAGTACTTAGGTATAGCTTTCATTTTTTTACTAAACTTTTTTTCATTATGTATTCATCACAATTTTTTTGGGTGACAGGTTCTCTTTATTAAGACATCAGAGGTCTAAAAGACCCATGATGTCTCACCTGCCCCCCCAAACTCCCTATTAGCTTTTTCCCCATCTAGAATTAAACCAGGGCACGGAAATGATGTTTTATACATCACTTCCAGGTCAATAGCAGGAAGGCGAGATCAGTGCATAGACGTTTGCTGATCTCCCTTTCCTCTACCCAGCAGCATCCGTCATTTTTTTTTAAAGGTGTTTAGTTATGAGTTTTACACAAGAGTAACAATACAGTAAAGTAAAAAAAGGGGGTAACATGGCACCAGTCACCTATTACAGAAAAAAAAGTACATCCTTGTGGGTCTTGGTGACCCATTGAGAGCAATGACATAAAATAACAATCACAATCATACTTTCAATTCCCTGGAATTTTTTTTTCCTTTTCCCTATATCACGGGAGGGAATCTAGGAATCAGAATACAGCTGATACACACATATACACACACACTCATACACTCTTATGCACCTTGAACGTAAATTGGTCTCGGCCCAACTCATTCTTCATTTAAAAAAAAGACAAAAGATTGATATTATATGAAGCCACTTCCAATTCGACTATTCAATTACCTCTTAGCCCTTGTACACACGGTCGGACATTCCGACAACCAAATCCGTTAGATTTTGTCAGACGGATTTTGTCAGACGGATTTTGTCTGAAACTGTTGCATACACACGGTCGGACAAAGTTGTCGGAAAATCCGATCATTCAGAACGCGATGACGTTATTTTGTTACGACGGGACTACATTCAGGCTAGTAGCCAATAGCTTTGGTTTAGGAATTTGATCTGAGCATGCGTGGCAATTTGTCCGATCGGAATTGTCTACAAACCATGTTGTCGGAAAATTTTATAGCCAAGCTGGAAAACTTGGTCCGTCGGATATTCCGACGGAAACAGTCCGATGGAGCCCACACAAGGTCGGATTATCCGACAACACGGTCCGATCGGACATTTTCCGTCGGAATGTCCGACCGTGTGTACAAGGGCTTAGAGTGTTAGGGTACTACTCACTGCAGATCAAGCTTAAAGAGGGATTCCACCTACAAAAAAAATATTAAAAGCCAGCTGCTGACTTTTAATAAATGGACACTCACCTGTCCCGGGTTCCAGCGATGCCGGCAGCCGAGGCCGATCGATCACTCGGCTCTCGGCTGCTGCCGCCACCATTCTAGATGAGGGAATCAGGAAGTGAAGCGAATCGGCTTCACTTCCCGGTTCCCTACTGCGCATGCGCGAGTCGCGCAGCGCAATAGGAATTGTCCGCGCTGTCTCTGGGACCCGTGTGTGTCCCAGCAGACAGCGCGGCAGGACAGGAAGAGCCATAGACTCCCGTGGGAGTCTATGCCCGGAAGTGGGTGTAAATACCTGTCTTTGACAGGTATTTCCACCCCCCTCCCCCTTGAAAGGTGCCAATTGTGACACCGGAGGGGGGGAGGGTTCCGATCAGCGGAAGTTCCACTTTAGGGTGGAACCCCGCTTTAATTAAGTCATCTGGGGTGACAAGACTATGCCACAAAATGAATTAGAGTCATCCAGCCATGGCTGTCATATTTTGGTGAATTTGTTTGTAAAAGTTCTACTTATATATATTAGTTTTAGTTTGGGGAGTTCCCCATTAAAAATGCAATAAAAGGTTTGGGTCGTTGGAGACTTTGCATCCTTCTAGTGCAATAATATAACTTTTTGTGCATAATACATAACTGTGTGGAGTAGGATTCGAGCGTAGGTCCTGTGTACAAAATGGAGTCCAAACTGCAGATTCTGAGGTATAGGAAGCGTTAGTTGGTTCTCGAAAAAACCAAACAGATCCCTCCAGTAAGAGGTCAGCCCCGAGCAGCTCCAGAACATGTGAAGTAAGTCTGCATCAGCTAAATTACATCTGGAGCAAGCAGCAGCACCCATCGTGTTGGTCCCAAGACTGCCGATTGGTGTGTGTATGGAGCCCAGGAAACATGACAGAGGCTTGTGCCGGATGAGGACCGACATTTACAGGGGTGTGTGGAAGCGATCCGGCTTTATTGCATTACAATGCATGTGAAATAAAAATCCCTCTTTTTATGCATCATTACAATTAGGAAGGAGATCAGGTGTGTTCGGATCTGAGTCCCAACCCACCTCAGCGAGCCCGTCAGGAAGTTGTCCCTGTACTGAGCCAAACATAAGCAACCAAGGCATTCCCTGCTTTACAGACATGCATATACATGTTTATTGTATAAGTGTGGGACCGCAGTGACAGCTTCCTGGTGGACTTGCTCAGGTGTGTTCAGACTAGAATCCGAATATGCCAGAGCTCATCACTAATTGCAGAATAAATCCAGAATGTCACTAATTGCTGCTAGATATACCATGACCTGGATAAATATATAAAAGTTTAAATTTTAATGTACGCTTCTTATAATTTAGGTAACCCTTTTCTGCCATTTTGTGGTATTATTTTGAGTACTACAAACCAAACCAAATGTCCACCTTTCCAGCACAGTGGGTGTGCTAGGAATGCACACCTCACAACCATCCTGGATTCCACAAGACAAGATTTCAAGTAAGTCCTGGGGTCCCGTGGCCCCGGGCTAGAATCCCGGAGCCCAGTGCCGCTCCACTCAGTGTAAGTATAATCAGTGGGTGCAATGTGTGCTCACACACTTCAGAAGTCACCTAATTAGTAAATACATCTGTGTGTAATTTAATCTCAGTATAAATGCAGCTGTTCTGTGAAGGCCTCAAAGGTATGTTAGAGAACCTTAGTGAACAAACAGCATCATGAAGGCCAAGGAACACACAACACAGGTCAGGGATACAGTTATGGAGAAGTTTAAAGCAGGGTGAGGTTATAAAAAAATATCTCAAACTTTGAACATCTCACAGAGGACTGTTCAATCCATTTTCCGAAAATGGAAAGAGGATGGCACAACCTACCAAGACATGGCTGTCCACCTAAACTGACAGGCCGGGCAAGGAGAGCGTTAATCAGAGAAGCAACCAAGAGGCCATGGTTTGGAGGAGCTGCAGAGATCCACAGCTCAGGTGGGAGAATCTGTCCACACGACAAGTATTAGTTGTGCACTCCACAAATCTGGCCTTTATGGAGAAGTGGCCAAAAGAAAGTAATTGTTGAAAGAAAGGCATAAGAAGTCCAGTTTGCAAGCCAATCAGGAAGTGGGTCTTGAGACCCGTCACCCGATTGGCTGAAAAGACAGGCAATCCTATTGGAAGTCTAGGAGGAGGCGCACGGTGGAAGCCCCTGTGATGGAGAAGAGGATGCAGCAACTGTCACCCGCCACCTAGATGGGGTAAGTGCCGGACCAACTGGCACACAGCGGGCATGCGTGCGGGGGAGGTGCTGCCGGCCGGTCACCTGGTTATTTGCCACCGCCCCCCCCCCCCCAAAAATAACCACCAGTCACCACTGGACATACCCAAAAAGACTTGCAGCTGTAATTGCAGCAAAAGGTGGTACAAAGTATTGACTCAGGAGGGCTGAATACAAATGCACGCCACACTTTTTATATATTTATTTGTAAAACATTTTGAAAACCATTTATTATTTTCCTTCCACTTCACAATTATGTGCCACTTTGTGTTGGTCTATCACATAAAATCCCAATAAAATACATTTACGTTTTTGGTTGTAACATGACAAAATGGGAAAAATTCAAGGTGGTATGAATACTTTTTCAAGGCACTGTATGAGCAACTTGTGTGGCTTACACCAATGAGTATTCCATCTGTGTAATTATTGTTTGTTGCTCTTAGGATATAATCTTTAATGATTGTAGACGCACATTTAATATTAAGTATACACTCAGTATAAACATCTTCAAAATCTGGTGTTCCAGGGCTGAAAAGTGTTTTTTTTTTTGCTTGCCAATAGCCTTCAACTGGTAATCCAACAGTATAGACTAAGTTGAATGGCTCATTATACACTTTTGCCTTTTAGCAGTTTTTCTGGCCTAAACATTGCCTGTAAAATTCAGGCCGTGCTACCACATTGCACAATTGCACGGATTCCACCACTGAAAGAGATCGGCGTCCTGAAAGGGGCCAGATGCATGAATAGCGGGTGGCCGCAGCTGCTGTGGATAGATTCATGCTATGCTATATGATATATGTTTTTTTTTTAACCAGACTAATGCTCTGTACACACGGTCGGAAATTAAGATTGAAAAAGTCAGATTGGATTATGTTGTTGGAAAATCCGATCGTGTGTGGGCTCTATCGCAGTTTTTCCATCGGAATTTCCAACGGAAAAAGTTTGAAAGCTGAATCTAAAATTTTCCGACAACAAAATCCGATCTGACTTTTTAGAGAATTTTCAGAGAAGTGTCGAGAATTCCGACAGACAAAGTGCCACGCACGCTCAGAATATATTACGAGACGAAACCTATTGGCTATTGGCCTCTACGTAGTCCCGTCATACGTAACGAACGTCTCCTCGTTCTGAACGATCGGATTTTCTGACAACTTTGTCCGACTGTGTGTATGCAACACAAGTTTTGGCCAAAATCAACAATAACAATGGAAAAAGTGATTGTACATTTGACCATTAGAAAATGGAACGAACATTACGAAAACAAATATTTTAGAATAAAATTCTACTGGTGTATGGCCAACGCTAGACACACAAAGCCGTTGTGAGCTGTAATCATGTGATCTCTTATTCAATACAATCCAGTACAGTATAGGATGCAGAAAACTGCATCATATGCTGCATGGAAATACACCTAAAATATATTTTTTTTTCTGTTAATATTTTAGCTATTTCCCTATTAATTTCAGACATTTTATTGGTAGTCATAAAATGAAACTATAATGATTTGGGATCAATTTTATATACATTTTTGTTTACGCATTTTTTAAACTGAAATTTAATATTTAATTTTCCAAATAAACATTAAAAACCTAACTTTACCACTTGATCCACAGGCCTTTTCTGGCACATTTTGTAACAATCAGAATTTTTTGCTAGAAAATTTCTTAGAACCTCCAAACATTATATATATTTTTAAAGCAGGGGTCTCAAAGTACCGGCACACGGGCTGCAAATGGCCCACGGGCTGGTACTTTCAGACCCTTACTCTAGGGCCTCTGCTTTAAAAACATATATAATGTTTGGGGGTTCTAAGAAATTTTCTAGCAAAAGATTCTGACTGGTTACAAATGGCCTGCAGGCGGGGGGGGGGGGGGGGGGGCGGTCGCCACGCAAGGGGGGGTCTCCTGTGTCCTTTCTACCGCATGCTGCTGCAGCCCAGTTGGATACAGACACCACGCAGGAGAGCAGAGAGAGAACAGTGCGGAGGGAGGATCTGCCCATTGCTCTGCCAACCTAGGCACCAAAGATTGACCAGAACCCCGGATCCAGGGTCCTGCTGTCACCTCAGGGTGAGAAATCGTGGCATTCTTGGGGTGCCCTGTGTTTGAAGCCAGGACCTGACAGGAGTGGAGGACTCGGAAGGCAGCAGATCAGGCCACCAGCTGACTGCCAGGAGGAGAAGTAAGTGAGCCATCACACTGAGGCTGAGTGAGATTTGTGAAGAGGGGGTATTTTGTGGAGTGTGGCTGGTGGGGTTATTTGTGAAGTGTGGGGCGTATTCATGAAGTGTAGGGGGGTATTTGTGGAGTGTAGGGGGGTATTTATGGAGTGTAGGGGATAATGCTTGGGGTTAACAATGTGTCCGCTGACATCAGTACTGGAGCTTAATAATGCGTCCGCTCACATCAGTGCTGGGGCTAAATAATGTGTTCGCTAACACCAGTGCTGGGGCTAAATAATGCGTCCGCTAACACCAATGCTGGGGTTTTATAATGCGTCCACTAACACCAGTGCTGGGGTTTAATAATGCGTCCGCTAACACCAGTGCTGGGGTTTAATAATGCGTCCGCTAACACCAGTGCTGGGGTTTAATAATGCGTCCGCTAACACCAGTGCTGGGGTTTAATAATGCGTCTGCTAACACCAGTGCTGGGGCTAAATAATGTGTCCACTAACACCAGTGCTGGGGCTAAATAATGTGTCCACTAACATCAGTGCTGGGGTTTAATAATGCGGTAACACCAGTGCTTGGTTTAATAATGCGTCTGCTGACACCAGTGATGGGGGTAAATAATGTGTCCGCTAACACCAGTGCTGGGTTTAATAATGCATCTGTTGACACCTGTGTTGGGTTTAATAATGTGTCCCCTGACACCAGTACTGGGGTTTAATAATGTGACACCAGTACTGGGGTTTAATAATGTGACACCAGTGCAACAAGTCTATAAGACCCCAGATACTTCATCTGCCCTTAAAAGCATTTGATCACACCAGGATTCAAATGCTTTTCATTTTTAAAAATGGTGTAGTTTTACATTCAGGTAAACCGGAAGTGATGTAAGGTCATTGCTTCCAATTCCCTATATCAAAGAGACCAACAAGATTGTTTTGTGTTTTTGTCTCTATGACCAGCCGTCTGGTCGATCAGATGTCCAGGTGGGATGAAGTCACGGAAGGCGGTGGGAGGTGGAGATGCCCCCTCATGCTACCAGTAATAGTAATCCAGTGGTTAGTTAGCTGCTAGAATTGCTTTTACAAGAGAGTCAACCGTCGCCTCAAACAAAATGGTACCAGGGTGGTGCAGCCATCATTCCGGTATGTCCACTTGAAGTCCAGCAACATACCTCTACATTGCTGGTTGTCACATGGTTGAAAAAATTTAAGGCTCAACAGCTTTGAGCTGTTGAGACTTACCTCCTCTATGGAGCGGTTTAGATACCCCCCCCCCCCCCCCCAGCACTGCTTATTATTTGGGATTAATGACATCTAGCATGATCCGCAGATGCAGGACCTTTAAAGAGGAGTGCCACCTTAAAAAAAATATATATATATTAAAAGTCAGCAGCTACAAATACTGCAGCTGCTGACTTTTAATAAATGGACACTTACCTGTTCCAGGGTCCAGATGATGAGCTCGTCTCTCGGCTGCCCCCGCCGCCATCCTCTGTCCGGGAATCGGAAAGTGAAGTGTTACTGCTTCACTGCCCGGTTCCCCACTGCGCATTCGTGAGTCGCGCTGTGTGTCTTCACTGGTCCCTGTTGTCTCCTGGGAACTGTGTGTTTCCCAGAGCACAATGGTGGGGTGGGGGGGCCCATCTGTGGCTAGCTATTCCCGGAAGTGGGTGCAGATACTTGGATTATACAGGTATCTGCACCCCCCTCCCCCCTGAAAGGTGCCAATTGTAGCACCGGAGGGGGAGAGGGGTTCCAATGAGCGGAACTTCCACTTTAGGGTGGAGTTCTGCTTTAATTTAGCAGATTCTTTCTCTGTAAAACTATTTATTTTCTGCTTGCATCAGTATGATTGTGGAGAATGCTTTTTGAGTCTGGCTCAAAACTGACCGGTGTCAGTATTGTAATGTAAACATGCATTTGTCAGTTGATTTGGTATTGTTGTGAACTTTACATCTATGATCCTCATCTTGTTTATATTAAGACTACGAACTGCCATAACAGAAATGACTTTTGTGACATCCAATGTTCTGTAGATTGACCGTCACATAAACATGCTCTCAGCCATATGTGTATGTTTGTCGACATATATTGGTACATAACATTGAGTCTTGCAAGATGTATTAACAATAAATATCCAGGTTCATGTAGTACAAGTTTCTAAGGACAAAATAAATGCACATTTGTTAACAAAATGAAAGGCATGTTTAGCTTTTTTAATAAGTCTTTCTGTGTACATTTTCAGTATTTGAATACACTTATTTACGGTATGCCCATCACAGGTCTCTGCCATCACAATGCACACAACACTGTACTTTATTCATCAGGTAGTATTATCATCATCCATAGCGATCATACGGAGGACGGCTTTCAGGAAGACTTCTTGGCTTCCATTACTTTTTCCCTCATGTAATGACAAGTCCGCAGTCCTCGCCTGTCCTCGGAATTACACGTCGCTTTCAGTGACAGTTTCAGGCCCCGGTAATATTGGTAACTACAAGTAGGATAACTTGGAAACAATACAGCTCGTAGTTCTCTGTGTTGGAACTACCAAGGAGACTGGTGAGAGCATAACTTACACTCCAACCCTGATTGTGCCTTCCCCATTCCTCCACTGCAGCCTACCAACCAAAAACCTTGACTGTGTGTATTGTCATCCCTTCTCTCCTGTGTCTGACACAATCCAATACCGGACCCACTCCTCCTTGGTAAGCAGCGAAATCCCGGACGACGCATGCGCAGTAGAGCGCCCGAAAATCCCGATCATTCTGCGCATGCGCCGAAATTCCCGGCCGACGCAGTAGAGAAAACAAAAATACCGATCGTTCTGCGCATGCGTCAGACTCACGACCAACGCATGCGCAGTAGAGCACCCGAAAATCCCGATCGTACTGCACATGCATCCAATTCCCGACCGACGCATGCGCAGTAGAGCATCCAAAAATCCCGCTCGTACTGCGCATGCGTCGGATTCCCGGCCAACGCTTGCGCAGTAGAGAGAACCAATATCCCGATCGTACTGCGCATGCGTCAGACTCCCGACCCACGCATGCGCAGTAGAGCACCCGGAAAGTCCGATCATTCTGCGAATGCGTCGGATTCTGGGCGGACGCATGCGCAGTAGGGGCAACAAAAATCCCAACCATTCTGCGCTTGCGTCAGACTCGCAGCCGACGCATGCGCAGCAGAGCACCCGGAAATCCCAATCGTTCTGCGCATGCGTCGAATTCCCGGCTGACACCTGCGCAGTAGAGTCCTCGAAAATCCCGATCGCACTGCGCATGCGTCAGACTACCATCATGCGCAGTAGAGCACCCGAAAATCCCGGTCGTTCTGTGCATGCGTCGAATTCCTGCTGTCGCATGCGCAGTAGAGTCCTCGAAAATCCAGATCGTACTGCGCATGCGTCAGACTCCCAACCCACGCATGCGCAGTAGAGCACCCAAAAAGTCCGATCGTTCTGTGCATGCGTCGGACTCCCAGCCGACGCATGCGCAGTAGAGCACCCGAAAATCCCGATCGTTCTGCGCATGCGTCAGACTACCATCATGCGCAGTAGAGCACCCGAAAATCCCGGTCGTTCTGTGCATGCGTCGAATTCCTGCTGTCGCATGCGCAGTAGAGTCCTCGAAAATCCAGATCGTACTGCGCATGCGTCAGACTCCCAACCCACGCATGCGCAGTAGAGCACCCAAAAAGTCCGATCGTTCTGTGCATGCGTCGGACTCCCAGCCGACGCATGCGCAGTAGAGCACCCGAAAATCCCGATCGTTCTGCGCATGCGTCGGATTCTGGGCAGAAGGAATGTGCAGTAGGGGCAACAAAAATCCCAACCGTTCTGCGCATGCGTCAGACTCGCAGCCGACGCATGCGCAGCAGAGCCCCCGGAAATCCCAATCGTTCTGCGCATGCGTCGAATTCCCGGTCGACACATGCACAGTAGAGTCCTCGAAAATCCCGATCGCACTGCGCATACGTCAGACTACCGGCCCGCGCATGCGCAGTAGAGCACCCGAAAATCCCGGTCGTTCTGCGCATGCATCGAATTCCTGCTGACGCATGCGCAGTAGAGTCCTCGAAAATCCCGATGGTACTGCACATGCGTCAGACTCCCGGCCCATGCATGCGCAGTAGAGCACCCGAAAATCCTGATCGTTCTGTGCATGCGTCGAATTCCCGGCCCGATGCCTGCGCAGTACAGAAAACAAAAATCCTGATCGTACTGCACATGCGTCAGTCTCCCGACCCACGCATGAGCAGTAGAGCATCCGACAATCCCGATCATTCTGCGCATGCATCGGACTCGCAGCCGACGTATGCGCAGTAGAGCGCCTGAAAATCCTGATCGTTCTGTGCACGCATCGAATTCCCGGCTGACGCATGCACAGTAGAGACAACAAAAATCCTGATCACCTGTCACCAGATGCAGATTGTCACTTGCCACGTTCCGTGCCACATGATGCAGATTGTCACTTGCCTGCTATAATTGTCTCTTGCTCTGTCCTAGGCAGCAGATTACCAGTCAAGCAGCAGAGAGATGAATTAATCTCTCTGCTGCCGCAGCTGTCTGCACACTGCACAGTGAGGGCGGAACTGCAGGGATGCAGAGCGGCGCTGGGCGGTGAGAGGTGATGCCGGCTCCCTGATTGGCCAGCAGCCGCTCACACACTGTCAGTGAGCCGGGCTGCCCACGGAGCCACCCGCTGTCTCTCACCAACGGAGCCGCCCGCTGGCTCTCTCACCTGCGGCGACACCTGCCCACCCACTCACTCACATTCTTGTAGGGGGGGCAAGTGCCCCCCCCCCCCTGGATCCGCCCCTGTAAAACATAGCACAACTCTAATGTCGGGCACAAAAAGAAATTGTATGTTAGTGGTCCCACTATGTGACAGATATACAAATGTATGTTTAAAAAGAAAACGTGTAGGTGGTATATAAAAGGCACTGAGGTGTAGTTAGACATGCAGGTCTCCAAAGGATTTTTATGTTGAGACTACTGAGCTATTCTTGGCAGGGATCCCTTATAGATGGTGGGAACTGACCTACTATGAGTATACAGGCTAAAGGCAATGAGTTGGTTTGCAAGATCTTTTATTCAGTCACTGGCTTCTCCTTACTAATAACAGGGTTTGACATAACATCAGCCCATCTGCTTTCCAAGGGAAGCAAAAGCCAAAAGGACAAAGGCAGAATCATTATTTATTGCCTGTCCTATCAACACCTTCTGTATTGAGGCAGCACCAGCATTCCTCTCCCACAGATCTCTAATCAATGAGCTGTTTCCAGGCTATTGTATAATGGTACGGCCTCAACTGTTGTGGTATAAATCAACGAACGGTCTATTCTCAATTTATTTTTTTCAACAACTTGGAACATTTCTGTGTGATAAGGATTCCTTAGTGATGGGTAAATGTGTTTGATATTGCAACTTGGGAAGCCTTTAGCTTTCATAGCTCAATTCTCACCCAGTTGTTGTAAGTGATGCTTGACTACTGAAAGTTGCTTGCAAACATCAGGATCTCTACAGTCACACTTACAGAAGGACATTGCTATCTATTAAGTGTGACAGAGGAAAAACATGATGTACCGTATTTTTCGGCGTATAACACGTGCCGGGGTATAACAAGCACCCCAAGTTTAGGAGGGAATTTTAAGGAAAAAAACTTTTAGGAGGGAAGTTTAAGGAAAAAAAAACATATTTAAATGCCCATCGATGCAGCCTTATCAGTGTCCATTGCAGCCTTGCCAGTGCAGCCTTGCTCCCAGTGCAGCCTTGCTCCCAGTGCAGCCTTGCTCCCAGTGCAGCCTTGCCAGTGCAGCCTTGCTCCCAGTGCAGCCTTGTCCCAAGTGCAGCCTTGTCCCAAGTGCAGCCTTGCCCCCAGTGTCCATCGCTTGGCTGAATTTAAAATTGGTGCTGCCGAGACTCACCAGAGCAGAGCGAACGCTGCCGAGATCACAGGTTAACCTCATGTAAGAATAATGACAGTCAATGCCCTTAACAACCAGCCATTCTCTAACGACCATTTATCTAATTTAGGATTGGAAATGCAGGCATCTGATTGGTGTACCGTAGTGATTTATTTTTATTTTTTGAAAACAGCATTGAATCTATCACATTCATTACTATTGTGGTCCACTGGCCAAATTTAGGGGATATCAAAGTAACCATGAGTTTTACCCTCACATCTAAAGCTAACTCAACTTTTATCCCTAACTGTAACTCACCTGTATCTACAACATAACTATGCCGTTGCTGGTTTTGTGTAGCATTTGAGTTTCAATCCACAGAAGACATGTAGCTTCCAGTGAAAGGTTGTTCAGGACTTGCCTGCTTGTGATAGGTAAGTAAATAGATCTTGGCAACACCTGCACTTTCTTTTTCTTACATAAGAGGCCGAATATATTCCTTACGTCATTTGTTTAAACAGAATGACAGATTTTCTTTCTTACACAAAAACAGCACCCAGCCTGTGCATGTACCAAGCTTTACAACTGTTTTTTTTTTTTTAAGCAATGTGTGAAAAAAATACATATTTTTAGGAAACTTTCTAACATTTGTTATCTATGATACTGGGAGACAGTTTCAAACGAGTTGCCATATCCTGCTTCACTTGATAATTCACAATCTACACAATTGCTTGCCTTTTTTAATAGCTTTGTACAATTGTTTTATTTTATTGTTTTGTAGACTTTGCCACTTTGCATAGTAAATGGCATGATCTGTACCTACATATTCAAATGGAACACACACTAAATGGCTTTTCACATGCATTTCATTTGTTCCTTGGAAATTGCACCATGCCTTATCTTTCCCTTTTATCAGAATAACTCCCTGTAACTTCTAACTATAGGAAACTAAAATAAAAAGAATACAATAGAATGCTAAAATATAAAGGCTTCCCTATTTTTTGTTTGTGCACAGTAAAACAAGATGATTAACTTAATATCAATTTTTTTTACAGATATACAGAAAGGACCCGTTGGACTACTTTATCATCTATACAGATACGAAAAGTCAAAATGTAAAATCATAAATTCATTTACCCATTGTAATTCAATTATTTCATTCCTACTTCCTACTATGTCTGTAAACTTAAGCCCCATACACACGATTAGATTTTCTGCAGATTTTTGTCTTCAGATTTATCAAAATCAGTTGGACTTTTCGATGGGAAATGTTGGATGTGAGCTTGTTGGCTGAAAGTCCGACCGTGTGTATACTCCATCGAACATTTGTTGTTGGACTTTCCGCCAACAAATATTGGTTAGCAGGTTCTTAAATTTTCCGCCAACAAAACGTTGTTGTTGGACTTTTCGATCGTGTGTACACAAGTCCGTCGCACAAACGTTCACGCATGCTCGGAATCAAGTACGAACTGGAAGCGCTTGGTCTTGTAAAACCAGCGTTCGTAATGGAGATATCACATACATACGACACTACGTAATTGTTGGCCAACATTTGTGTGACCGTGTGTATGCAAGACAAGTTTGAGCCAACAACCTTCGCACAAAAATCCACGGTTTTGTTGTCGGAAAGTCCGATCCTGTGTATGGGGCATAAGAGTTTCAATTTGTATGCAATCAGGCAGGCCCTTGCACTACATGGTTTTGATAAATCCGAAGACAAAAATCTGCAGAAAATCAAATAATGTGTATGGGGCCTAACTTTGTCAAGATCCCCACACATTCAGAATACGGCTACCCATCAGAAAATAACCTGCTTTCGTGGTCACAACGGTTGTCCATATGCAGCAGATCAGCAGCACTGAGATGCAAAATAAACTTGAAAAAAATTTGAAAACACTAATATTGTATGTATTATATAATATGTATGTTTAATATTTTTTATTACACAGGAAGTAAAGTCTTCCTTTTTTATTGTACCCACAGGTAAGCCTATGATAAGGCTTACCTGTAGGTACTGTAAATATCTCCTAAACTTGCACTGTTTAGGAGATATTTACTATATACCCCGACACTGACGTCATCAGCACATGCACTCTGAAGAAACGGCTGCCCATGCCGTTTCTTAAGGTCCCTGTACTGTGACCGGCAGTTATAGCTTCATGCTTGGGAGTCACTTCATTGCGGCTCCGGCCTATCACAGCACCAAAGCCTGAGAACCCCGGAAGAAATACCAGGAAAATGTCAGCCGTCTTAGCATTGTGCGGGCTCCGCTGAGAGAGCTTCGTTCCAAGGTAAGTATTTCCTAATGAGCTAGTATGTGATGCTTACTAACTCATTATGCCTTTGTCTTACAGGTTTTTTTTTTTTTTTTTTTTTATGGGTTTACAACCTGTTTAAGTTGCTGAAAATACAAGTGTGCAATGCAAATACAAATTGTAACTAAAGAAATGTATCTGTATTCATACATCCACTTCATGATGAGCAACATACATTGTAGAACAGAAAAAAATGTATATATACAATGAATATAAAAAAATCGACGCACCCGTGTTAAAATGTCAGGTTTCTGTGATGTAAAAAAATTAGACAAAGATAAAACATTTTAGAACTTTTTCCTCCTTTAATGTGACCTATAAACTGTATAACTCAATAAAAAACAATATGGTTGCATAAGTGTGCACACCCTCTTATAATGTAGCTGTGTTCAGAATTAAGCAATCACATTCAAACTCATGTTAAATAGGAGTCAGTACACACCTGCCATGATTTAAAGTGCCTCTGATTAACCCCAAATAAAGTTCAGCTGTTCTAGTAGGTCTTTCCTGATATTTTCTTAGTCGTATCCTACAGCAAGAGCCATGGTCCGCAGAGAGCTTCAGAAGCTTCATATGGATCTCATTGTTAAAAGGTATCAGTCAGGAGACGGGTACAAAAGGCATTAGATATAGCATGGAACACAATGAAGACAGTCATCATCAAGTGGAGTAAATACAGCACAACAGTGACACCAAAAGAAAACCATACCCACAGTGAAGCATGGTGGTGGCAGTATCATGCTTTGAGGCTGTTTTTCTTCAACCTTAGTTGAGGTAGAGGGAATTATGAACAGTTCCAAATACCAGTCAATATTGGCACAAAACCTGTAGGCTTCTGCTAGAAAGCTGAACATGAACAGGAACTTCATCTTTCAGCATGACAACGACCCAAAGCAGGATTAAAGTTTTGGAATGGCCCAGACAGAGCTCAGACCTGAATCTGATTGGAAATCTGTGGGGCGATCTGAAGAGGGCTGTGCACAGGAGATGCCCTTACAATCTGACAGATTTGGAGTGTTTTTGCAAAGAAGAGTGGTCAAATATTGCCAAGTCAAAATGTGCCATGCTGATAAACTCATACCAAAAAAGACTGAGTGCTGTAATAAAATCTAATGGTGCTTCAACAAAGTATTAGTTTAAGGGTGTGTACACTTATGCAACCATATTACTTTACTTTATTTTTTTACCTCCCTCAGACCTAAAAGATTTCAGTTTGTTGTTCAACTGAGTACAGTTCATAGATTACATTAAAGGCAGAAAAAGTTCTGAAATAATTTTTTTATTTTTACATCACAGAAACCTGACATTTTAACAGGGGTGTGTGGACTTTTTATATCCACTATAGCATAAAAATTTGTAATAAGAATAAGATAGTATAAATAGTGTACAGCCCAACAGGTTATCAGAACCCATTGGGCTACATTGCGAAAACAGTAGATGGAAGAGAAATAATATAAAAGGGGTGTGCACACTGAAGGATACCAAACAGAAGCATCCAGTTCAGCTAGGAACACAATACCTGGAATATCAGGCAACACAAAGATGCTAGCTTTCTATTGAACTATGCGGGAAAAGTAATAATGAGTGTAATAAGAAGGGAAGGAAAAAGCGAAGCCGGGGAGAAAGAGATGAACAGGAGGGAGAGAGAGAAGAAGAAAAAAAAGATGGGGTGGGGGAAAGATACCATGGGGGAATCCCCGATAAGCTTGGAACCGATAAAGGAGTCAAAGTCAGAGGAAACTGTCCATATAAGTTTGTTATTTTGTTAAATATATATTTTAAATGCAAGCAGTGTAAATACCTGAATTTTACTTAGTATTGGCCTCTTGCAATCCCCTGTACAGCAGAGCTTGGGCTGCAAGAGTAGCCCATTACTTGTGCTGCAGTTTACAAAGAGAGCAGAGCAATGAAGAGATGAGCCCAACAATTTTGTTTCCTCTCCTTTCAATGTCCAGTCACAGGTTCTGGAAGGGACAAGACCTGTAGGTACTATTGAACTGCTGAATACCTTGTAGGAGAGCTGTGTAAAACTCAGGACTGCATAGACAGGAATATAAAACATTTGGCAAAACCGTTTCCTTGTATGTATTTCATCTGTGTACTTTGCCTGGAATTCAGCTTGAAGGTAAATTGGTTGGCTATTCTAATTTTGGGACACACATTTACTAAAACTGGAGAATGCAAAAGGAACCAATCAGCTTTCAGTTTTTTTTGTCAAAGCTTAATTGAATAACCCGAAGTTAGAAGCTGATTGGCTACCATGCACAGCTGCACCAGGATTGCACTCTCCAGTTTTAGTGAATCAACCCCAGAGTGTTAGGTGAATAGTATAAACAGTTCACTGATTGGTTTTACTTGCTGCCTGGACCTGCTCTGTAATCTGCTTCTAATGATGACAAACTTTGAAAATCAGCTACTACACACCAATATAATCATTTTTGCACATTGATATATACAGTTCACAGATAATGACAGCGAGTTTATTAACCGACGAGCCGCTGCAGTCTTACTGCAGCAGAATGGCACAGCTGGCCATAACGACACGCCGCCTTTTAGCCACTAGGCCAGAGCTGATACGAGTGCCCGGTGGGAGCGTTGAATTCCTGGGCTCCCACGATTGCTCGTGACAGAGCGAGAACCAGGATCTGTGTATGTAAACACACAGATCCTGGTTCTTTCAGGGGTGATGAGACAGATCATGTGTTCATACTATGTATGAACACTGATCTCTCTTTCCTCCTAGGCGGTCCCATCCCCCCTACAGTTAGAACACACCTAGGTAACACATTTAACCCCTTGATCACCCTCTAGTGTTAACCCCTTCCCAGCCAGTGACATTTATACAGTAATCAATTCATTTTTATAGCACTGATCGCTGTACAATTGTCAATGGTCCCAAAAATGTGTCAAAAGTGTCCGATACGTCTGCCACAATATCACAGTCCCGATAAAAATCACAGATCGCCGCCATTACTAGTAAAAAAAAAATAATAATAATAAAAATGGCATAAATCTATCCCGTATTTTGTAGACGCTATAACTTTTGCGCAAACCAATCAATCTATGCTTATTGAGATTTTTTAACCAAAAATATGTAGAAGAATACATATCGGCCTAAAATGAGGAAAAAAATGTTTTTTTTATAAAAAATGTGGGATATTTATTATAGCAAAAAGTAAAAGATACTGGGGGTTATTTACTAAAGGCAAATCCACTTTTCACTACAAGTGCAAACTACAACTGAAAAAAAAAAAACAGCATTTTAGCTTGCACGTGATTGGATAATAAAATCAGCACAGCTTCCCCTCATTTCAGAGCTACCCCTCAGATTTACAGTGACTGCACTTCCAAGTGCACTTTCAGTGCAATTTCAAGTGCACTTTGCACTTGTAGATTGCACTTGTAGTGCAAAGTGTATTTGCCTTTCGGGAAATAACCCCCATAGTATTTTTTTTTTTAATTATTGCTCTTCTTTTGCTTATAGTGCAAAAAATAAAAACCGCAGAGGTACGATCACATACCACAAAAGAAAGCTCTATTTGTGGGGAAAAAAAACAAAGGACGTCAATTTTGTACAGTGTCGCAAGACTGCCTGTCAGTTAAAGCGCCGCAGTGCTGTATCGCAAAAAATGGCCTGGTCATTGAGCAGCCAAATCTTCCGGGGATTAAGTGTAATAACTACTTGTATGATTTGTTTATATGAACAGTCAGTATTACTATTACACATTGCTTCCTTTTGACAATCATGTTCATAGGGATTATCATCCAAATTGTCATCATATGGACCTATACATTAATGGAAACTAGTGTATTATATAAACAGCAAGCCTTACAACTTCTTGTTTTCTAACACAACTTTATGTCTTGGAAAAAAATTATACAAATTCTGTTTTACTTCACTCCAGTGCGCAAAACATATGGGGCATATTTAATAAGTACAATAAGCAATGTTGTGTGGTAATCCAAAGCAAGTGGATCTTCGTTTTTCTAAAACTGATGACAGTCAGAACAATGAAAGATTGTAATTAGTTTCTATGGGTTACTGAATCCTGAGTGATAAAAAAACATAGATGGACCTACAGAAAAAACATTACTGATTTGTGTTTTTTTTAAACATAAAATTGCAGGCAGCATCTTTTTATGTGTACATTTTCAATACAGAAGGAAGCTAAAGAGGTACTGTCAACTCATTTACTTAAAATCCAAGAATACTGAATACATTTAATTTCATAAAAAAAAAAAAAAAAGCAGCTTAGGCAGCACTTTGCAATGCATCGCTGTCATCATTATTTGGTGAAACGCAGCGACTCACTGGGAAACTTTTACCCACCTCAAAGGTACTATTGAAAAGATATGGGCAAACCTATGTTCAAAAAGTTCTGAATTGGGCTACCTCTTATAAAACAAAAAGAGAGGTTGTGATAATCCCCAACAAAAACATTTCTTACTGCATATTGAAACTGATTCACTGAGTAGATAACACATACAATATTTGGGGACTGTTGCCCCATATGCTACTAATCACTTGGTGAACTACCTCCCTCTAATTTTGGCATGGGCAATTCTTGGAATCCTGGAATCACAAGAAGCTAAAATTACAACCTGTAGTAGAAAACGTCTATCCATTATATCATTGGTAGCAAAAAAGACATGTAAGGTAAAAGAAAAAAAGAAGTAAAGGAAAGAAGATTGAAGAAAAAAAAGTGAAATTCCAGAAAAAAAAGGAAATTCTAAAAAACAAAAGTTTTGATACGGATTTATTTAGAGCTAAAGCGTGGCAATGATATATATATTTTTTAAATTTACATTCAACGTTCATAGTGTTCATGCTCATAGAGGTGCAGACGATTTTCAAGATTTTGATATGCACATTGCCGGTGCTGACAGTAGGGCAACATCTGGGGAATGCCTACAACTTTGGGCAGCTCCAACAAATGTGAAGATGAAACTCCCTATCTTTATTTGCACCTCTAGTAGACAGCAGAAATGGTGAAAAATATTGTTTGTAGTGTAGTGAGGTACCCTTAGCACCATTAAAGAATGTTATTTCCTACAAGTGACAAGACTTTGAATGTTTATGACATAAGATGTAAGCTTTTTTTCCAATGTTGTGGGTAAGTCTCCAAGGCACGCTCCTGTTCTTTGACCCATTCACCACTTGTGAATACATTTAAAACAATGCCACCTAGATAGGACAGGGGCTCATAAACAATCTCTTGCTCAAAACAATGTAATATCAAAGCTCTTACTTCAAGAAGGATCGACATTAAAGTCCTGCAGACTCTACAGTGTCTGTAGGTAACCAACAGGCGTGAAAGCAGATCGAGATGCTTGAGTAGATTACTTTTCAAACTGCACCTGTGGTATGTGCAAAGGGGTATGATAACTAGAGGAGGTGAAAAAGGTAAATGAAAACAGACAGACCAACTTCTCCAAAAGTATAGAAAAAATTTCAAGCAACTACGGCTTTAATAGAATCTGCGGGTGCACTGAATGCAATCCTATGCTTCTGGTAATACAATTCCTACATTGCCCTCATCTTTTAACCTTGTTTTGGATTTTTCAAGCACATTGTGAATAGGAGTCCTTTGGATACATTTTTTCTAACTAACACCAAGCCTACTTAAAATATGTTGTCTACTCCCAAGTGATTAACTTCATGAGCTCCCACAACTGCCTTTTCTATGTGGTGGATGCTGAGAAAACACTCTCCTAATCAGACCAGACAGCAGTGGGATCACTCTATTGACCTTAGTGCAATTACCACTTTGAACAATACTGAAAACTTTTTACAGTTAGTCAAGGCAGTGTAATTGAGAAAGAAGGAGTGCTCCATACATTTAATGCTTGGGGAATAACATGAGGATTAAGGCATATATTATAATCACGGTTCTCAGGAGGATTCCACCCTGCTGATTGCAGGCAGGAAACGACACTCTCATGATAGAGGCCCTTTTGCCACCTCCCACTTGCGCTAATGGTGACTTGATTTATGTGAGGTTGTGATTTCTACATCTCTGTCTTGCACTGAGATTTATCCCCCTGTCTGGCATGGAGGCCTGCCTTTCTTTTCTTAGGATTAGAAACCTGCTCCAGGGTAAATCAAGCATGCGAGGAGCGTGAGACATTGAAACACAGAAACGCTGTATTCTGATGGTAGATAAGAAGCTTTTGGTCCACTGGGGTTAAACAGATTCCACTTGCAGTTGTATACTAATCCCGGCCAACAACTGTAGCCATTATACAATGTCTGAGCTGGATGGAGCCCTAAACTACAGGAAAGGGAAATAAAAGAAAGGTGTAGACAATATCTTGTGAAAAGCTTCTTCATTGGATAAACCGTCGTTGCAGGTAGGCTTGATAAAACACAAAGTACGCAAACAAGAGCCTGTGGCTTTGTGATAAGAGTGAAAGTAGCATTCATGGTGGGCCGTGTATCCTTTTTGTTGCTAGTTGAACTTCCCGTGTTTTATATTTTCCTCATACTGAGGGGATTAATGCACTTGTTCCAGCTGACATGATCTAGTGAAAACGCAATACAGAGAAAGCGTTCACCCAAATAAGCTTTTTTTCTTCTGGGGAGGCTCAATGGAAAACAGCAAACTTGAGAAAGCAAAAGGAACAAAACAGTATAGATTTCTGCAGCCACAGGTGTGGTTATTTGTAAAACTCAGCAGTCTTTTGAGCAGGCCTGATAATGCCCTGCTTTCCTATGGTTAGCTGAAAGGAAAACATCCTCTTGAATTAATGGGACTTCATGCCACGTCTGGGGGATTTCCTTCCCTCTGACCACAACCTCATTTTTTACTACGTTGTTCATTAAACTCACACCTGTGGCAGCAGCCTTCCTGCCCTCCTGGAGCTCAGCAATGAAGGTTGGACGTGTACAATCCATAGAGTTCGTCATGCAGCAAATACCACTGCTTACCAGCTTTGTCTTGGGGATACCTGGGGTCCAGAATAAGTTGTCATCATAAATATTTTATATTCACAAAGAATAAATCCATGATATGCAAATTAAATTTTCAAACTTCCCACAAGCTGCCTGTTGGCTATATACTACATGCTTACTATGCAATTTTTATTTTGCTTCTGTTTCAAAATGCAAACCGACAGACCTATCTGGTTTGCATTTTCATTATTTAAATATAGTGTGTGCAAAAGAGTTTGCTACCTTCTCTCCTATATACAAAACTTTTACAGTTTAAATAAACGTACAAAATCTCAATCTGAAACCAGCAGATTGTAATGTATGTGACCTACTTTTAAATAAATTAGAATAATGTTAGACATGTGACTCTCACCTAGGGATTAAGAATTAAACACTCATTTACAGGAATTTATATGCTTGGGAATGCAAAGACAAAGCTGCTTACATTAATACCAGTGGAAAGAATTTTATTAAAACTTTATTTTTTTTGTGTTGGCCCAAGTATGCTTGCCTTAACACCTTGCGGTGTAACATTCCACTACGTACACTACTACATGAGAAAATGGATAAAGGGGAAGACATACTCTATTCATACATGCTACATACTAAGTTTTAAAAAGGTACACAGAATTATTAAACAAAACTTTAACCATCCACCCCAGTAAATTTTAGAAAAAAAATCAATGCCAAGGATGGCAGGTAGTGTTTACACGCAAGGCTCTCTGGGGCCCTCTAAAAAAAATGTACATATGTTGGTAAAGGCCTTTTAAAACAATTGCTCTCTTAGCCCTTGTACACACGGTCGGAGATTCCGACAACCAAATCCGTTGGAGTAATTCCGACGGATTAATTCCAGAAGAGGTCCGGAAGTGATGTTGCATACACACGGTCGGACTAAGTTGTCGGAAAATCTGATTGTACATAACGTGATGACGTTATTTCATTACGACGGGACTACGTTCAGGTTAGTAGCCAATAGCTTTGATCTAGGAATTTGATCTGAGCATGCGTGGCACTTTATCCGTCGGAGTAGGCTACACATGATCGGAGTATGTCCGATAGGAGCTTTTTGTCAGAAAATTTTACCGGCAAGTTGGAAAACTTGGTCCGACGGATATTCCGACGGAAACAGTCCGATGCAGACCACACACAGTCGGAATATCCGGCAAAACGGTCCGATAGGACACATTCCGTCTGAATCTCTGACCGTGTGTACAAGGGCTAAGGCACATGCACCAAAATTAAAGTGAACTTGTATTTTGCCCATGCTCCCCACAGCCCCCCTCACCCATAAGTTTCAAGTGAAACGCCTGCTAGTTCTAGGTATAGGAAAGTATCTGACTCTCTTTGTTTTCTCATCAGGGTCCTTAGCCCTGTGTAAGGATTGACCAGACTGATTTGGAGATTACATGGAGCCTTCTAACTTGGCTCTAGAACTTTTCCACTTGGCTCCAGCCGGTAAACTGGGCAGTGGGGGGAGCGAATTGTGGGTAAGTACCAAGTGACCTGGGGGGGGGAGGTTAATCAGTTATTTTGCCCTGCGTGATCACATTACAGGAACATTTAAGTGATATGTGGCCATTGTTCTCTTGGACAGTACATGTGCAGAGGACACAAGAGCACTGGAGTACAGTAAAAGTCGAGAGCCCCCGGGCTGTAAAAAGTCACAAGTCTAATATTGTATTGAAATTCTGACAAAAAGAAAACAGGGAATAAGAATTTTCTGCTAAAAGTGCACTCACCCTTCTGTGCAATTTCAGCATATTATTGGTGATTTTATTAAATACAGTACAACTGTCTTTAGGCATTTTTATCAATATGAGTGTTTGGGGACACATAAGCTTCTATATGGAGATGGGAATATTTGACAAGAAAATTGCTTATTAGAACTATAGGCAAAACTTTTTTTTTTCATTTTGTATAGAGCAAGGGAGGGTTATAACCCGGTTAATTTATTTTTTGCCATCTGTGTCCCATAGAAGAGAATTGCTTCACTTCCTGTCACATAGCCAAACAGGAAGTAAGAGCAAATCTTTGCAAATTAAAGGAATTCCTTGGGGACCCCCAGCTCACCAGATCTAGAGTCTCTATTGGAAGATTTCCCCTCTATTACTTTTCTGGGGACCTCCCAAAATTTGGTATTTTACTTTCAATCATAATGGTAAACAGGACAAATAGGGATCTCCAAATGGTGGTGCAGACAGCAATAAAAACTGACAGGTGTTCTAATCTCTCTCCACTCTATCCAAAACAAAACAAAAGTTTTGCCTTTAGCTATACTTTAACTCTTGCATAAGAATACTTCATTTTGTAGAGTGCTGTAAAGAAAACAGGATAATGGTAAAGTAAGGTGATTGTTTTCCCCTTACTTTGTTCATGTTTTCTTTACCTGTCTCATGCAAATCCTGGAGTCTCTTTGTATGAACTTACAAGGCTACTGAGCGATTTAACCCCTTGTTGGCAGACACTTCACTTGCAAAGCAATGATTCATATTATAAAACCATCGACAAGCAGTTAAAGTGGGAGTAAACTCTCATACATGAATTTCACCTATAGGTAAGCCTATAATATAGGTAGTGTAAATATCTCCTTAACGTTCACCGTTCAGAAGATATTTACTGCACATGTAGCCGGTGAAATCACCGGCGCATTCGCTCTGAAGGAACAGTCAACCGGGCCATTCCTTTAGAGTGCTGTGACCAAAACAGCGGCTCCCGTGCGCATGTGCAGATGTGCCCTTATCATGGTTTTGGCCACTCACACAGCCGGCGTCTATAAACCCAGAAGGAAAAGCAGATGAAGATGGAAGCCCCCTGCATACTAGCACATTATATACATTATAACTTTGCCTTGCAGATTAAAAATAAATAAAAAAATCGCCGGCCGGTTTACTACCACTTTAACTCTCAGTTGCCAAGAGATTTAATCACCTGTGTAGTCCTAGCCTAAAGCTCGGTATATACATACCAAAATTTGGCTGGTTGAACAGGAACCTCTGTCCATTCAACAGAAGCCAGTCCAATCACTGGCTTCTGTGGAATGGTCCTGCTGGAAAAGCAGCATTTGATCAGTGCTTGCAGCCAATGGCAAATGATGAGACAATGAACACTTTGGTCAGAAGTATGTAATGTACATTTTAGTGTATATAGTGTAGGAGTCCATAACCCACAGAGTGCAGAGGTCAGGGGTGTGTAATGCAAACAGTGCAAAGGTCAGTTGTACCTAGTACAGAGAGTCATGTGATCAGGAGTACGTAATACACAGAATGCTGGATTAAGGAGCACTTAGCACACAGAATGTAGTGGTCAAGATAAGGAAATGTAGAAAATGCAGGGGTCAGAAGTGCAGGTATCAGAAGTATTTCACACACAGAGTGCAGGGTCAAGAGTGTTTCACACACAGACAGCAGGGATCAAGGGTGTCAAGCAGAGTCAGGTATGTAGTGCAAGGGGTCAGAAGTACATAATGCACAGAGTGCAGGGGTCAGGGATGTGTAACTCACAGAATGTAGGGGTAACAGGTGTATCATGATTGCAGAGGCCGGGAGAGTAGAACATTCCACCTGTAAGCAATACTCTCCACCACTTTCCCCTCTGAGCAAAATCCCCCCCCAAAAAAACCAGCACTAATCTGTATGCTCACCCCCTCCCCTGCCCCACCCAAGCCAAGCCCAAATTCCCTCTGCAAGCCAAATTTCTCCCCAAACAAAAGGTACAACCCTCCCTCTGCCTCAGTACATATCCCCCCCCCCCCCTCCCACTGAAAGCTTGAAGCTTGGCTTTCGGTTTTGCTCCCCCCCAAAAAATGGAGCACCAGCCGCCACTGAGACTGAGAGAATTATTCTAGGTCTGAGCAGATAGATGTCTGCCTGCTTCATCCCAAGCATGCTACTCAATGAATAAAGCAGGTAATAAACATGACCAGTAAAATTCTTATCCTTTACTATCTTGATAGAATTAAGGTACTGTAACATGTAAACACTAACTTGTCAACTCAGTTGCAAAGTTATCATTTACAATTATGCATGGAATGGCACTAAATTACATTTTTCTCACATTCATTTTTAGAAATAAACTCCTTTATATCGCTCTTTTGGTATACTGACTGTTACGTCACATCACAATTCATAAATCATATGATCTATTTATCTATCTGTCTTTGAACCAACTACAAACTAATAAATTATATATGGAATAAAAAGATTTAATTTAACAGGACACTATGGAGAAAATAATCTATTCAGATAACTGTATGTAGTCAAAGAACATTTGAACTGGAAGAAAATTAGAGATTCCACTGCTGTCAGCTTCGACAGTCCCTGTATTTCATTCAGTACAGGTTTCCTTTTATTAGTATTCAGTAAATTAATAGCTTTTTTTATTTTATTTACTTAAATCTTTATAGATATTTATTTACTTTAATCTTTATATTATAGAATTTTTATATTAACTTTATAATATTATATTTATTGACTTTAATCTTTATATAAGACAAAACTGTTTCTGAAACTACTAAACTTCCACTGGCAGTGTTATAGCTCATCCCAAACCCTGTTGCTGTCACTATATTAGACAATTTGGTTTGCAGGAAAATACAAAGAAAAAATCTAAATAAAAGCATGTGAAATAATAAAAAAAAATCAATATACAGAATACTAGCATTACATGTCTTAACCACATTCAGAATCCTTTTTTTTCATAATTGTGGCCCTTAAGCTTAATGGACAAACTAACTGTGCTACAAATATACTTGTACTCCACAAAGGAATAGCTAATAGTCTATTTCTAAGTCCCAGAGCAGCTATCTATGCACATAGTGCAGACAACAGGAGGGTTGAATTGATAAATAACTCTATCCCTACAGTTCTAAGGGCTCAATGGATTCATGCTTGTGTCAAAGATAGTTAAACATATATATCCTTCACAGGGAGGGGGCTACGAAGATAGGTTAAAAGGCTACAGAGATCTCTAAAGAGCAATCAGATGAAGGAGCATGCACAGATGTCACATCGATTACATCCAAATGTTCACCAAAGCTACACAGAAACTCTGATAAATGACTGTCAGGGCTGCAGGTCCATGGGTATTTACCAATCTAACTTTCAATACTTCTAATTTATCCATTTCCAACTGAGCATGAAAAACAAAAGAGCACAGGAGTTTCCGTCTGAACCCCATGTTGACTGCCCGACCTGTTCATTAGTGTCAGCAAGCCCATAAATCTTTATGTACAGAAGCTCAATAAAGGTCCCTTTCCACCTACAAATCCAGTGTCACCCCATAAAGTACATTGAGTCCAGATGTAGAAATCCCTTGTGGATCCATTCTGGAACATAAATGGGTCCTCACATATTACTCTCCAAAATCATTGTCACTCTTGATATTTCTTCATCATGTGGTAATCTCCAAGATAACATTCTGAAATGAGACGTCTTGCATGTTTTGGCAAAATCAATCCAACCAAAAGGAATTTTGGAAAGGATCAAATACTGCTGAGTATGTATATTCAAAGAGTTGAGGTAAGCCACAAAAAATAAATTGTATTAATAAAAGCAGTACACTTCCTGTTTGGCATCACTTCCAAAACAAAGAACATTCTGGCTTTCTATTAAAGTGCAATTTAGGAGGTCAAAATGTAACAATATAGCTCTTAATCAAATACATTTTAGACTGCAGACACTAGGCATGGAAAAAATTGACATTATAGTGTGGGACATAGTCTAAACAAATGTTTCAAAACAGCATATCATCCAAAAGCACATTTTATAACCTGCATTAAGTACATATTATCTAAAAGTATGTATTATAACCTGCTTTAGGATTTGAATCCAAGATTCTTTTGTAGATAACGTATCCTCAAACTTTATTGTCATGCTAGAGTTAGGAGCCTGCAGGAGACCATATCAAACTAATTGTGCTGCTAATTTTGTTTCCCACTTACTCAAAGAATCCCTTCCTTCCCAAGACAAATGCTTGACATTCTCATCAAATAAGATAGCACCAGTAAAAAGAATTCTGAGCCAATGTAAAATGTCTTTTAACTGGCAACATCAAACTCAATGAATAAACTGTGCTTTATTAAGTAAAGAAACCTTTCAATGGATGAAATCCCTTTAACAGGACTCTCCAATGCCCATTAATTAGTGAAGAAGCCTTCAAACAGAGCTCCCATCAATGAAGGAGGAAAGAAATCTGCAAAATATAAGTGAACGCTTCCATTTCTACAGATGGTCAGTGTTAGCTCTCCCCGTCTTGTCAACTACTTTTATTATTTCAAGTAGTTAGTTAAAGAGCAATACAATGAACCATAACTGCCAAACCTAATACACTTACTTTGAGCTTGGAATGTAAAGTTCCTTTTGAGCACCCTTTAGGAAGCCAAATCTATCAATGAGATTATTTTTCCTCCAAAGATAAGAATGCTTTTTCACTAGGTGACAGACATCCAAAAGACAGAGAAGGATGCTATGCTGAGCATATTCTAGACATGTTCTAATTAACCTTAGTAACTGGGGCAGGACCAGACATAAATGAAATGTTGTGCTGATTTTCTCCATAGACCTGAAGCACTTAATCTTACGTTCCTTACAGTAAATATTCCTGTACAGGAATTAGGTACACAGGTTTGAGTGGCATGTCATTAAAGAAGAAGGCTGTGTGTCCGGAGAGCACACTCATTAGAAGGGGCAGCCTGTGTGTTAGCCTGGCTCACTCATTAGTTCTCCTCTCCCGGGTTGGGACATGCATTATTCATTCATTAGACTTTTCCGCTTATGGAAACATGTGAGGAATTCTGTCTCTTTTGTCCCATGCTTCGTGTTTTCTTTTGCTTCACTACCTATGTATAAAAGTCTCTGCTGACTTGTAAGGGTCCATAGAATTCCCTTCAAGCACTAACTTCTAAATCTCCTCACTTCCAGGAATCTGGAAATACATTTATATAGCTTGCAGATGGAACATGTAACTGTATCTTACACAAAAGATTGTTGATAAAGCTAATAATCATTGTGTCATTCGTATTTTGTCTTGTGAAAAAATACATGCAGAACTGGATGCGGGTCTAATATGAATAAAAGTTGTAACAAACATATTTCTGTGGATATTGAAAATCTGTGATGCGTGAAGCAAGGTGCGGTTTTATTGAGTGTTACGCTGTTTAGAGTATATTTGACTTTGTATCTGATGCTTGACACTAGGAAGGATGCTAAACTCCTGATATTTCAAGTGTCCTGTTTTGTTAAACCACTTTACTATACCTGTCCATAACAAATCAGCTGATACCCATCTGCAAACCAGATGCACTTTGATGAGGAGCTACAGGCACAGTAGGTCATTTATGGCCAAGCGGTGGTTCACAAAGTTGCATGCTTCGTTTAATTCTGTTCCACCTGCTCTTGTCAACTCCCTACTGTGCAAGTAAATTCATCACTTATTCAGATGTTTTTTCTTTCCATGCTGTATCATTTTATGAGTAGGGTTCAAATGGTATTGACCAGGTCAACGTGCTGCTCATTTTATCTTCTGAAGACAGGGTGGGCCATTTGTACATATATATTTCAATGTACTATTGCACATTTGTGAACTATGCACTACGACTTCTTGACAGTGTAATCTGTGAGAGCCACAGGTGTTTTCACATGTACTTAAAATAGCCAGATTTTGGGGTGATATACAGTAGCTGAGAATGTGACCAACCAAAAGTATTGACAAACAGCACACTCCTGCCATTTTTTGGCACACTAGAACCTCCTCACCATATTCTACAGATTGCCTATTCTGCACAAATGAAAGGAAACATTTACTGAGAGAAATATATAGGCTGCCATTGTTGACCTACATCTAAAAAAGCCTGTTGCCTATTTATGGGTTTATATTTTTTGGGTCTATATGAAGTCATTGACTTAGAAAGTACTAAAGTCAGTAAATTAATCAACTAGCATTTTCAGTAGGAGAAGTAGTGTACATATTTCTCAAAGTACAGGTTTCCTTTATTGGGACATTTTATCTAAGATTGATATTACAGTCATTAGTGTGATTTGGTAAGTTCAGTTCTGACCTATTTGGGACTTTAGAGGTGACATTTTTGTTGCCATTAGTCCTGGATCTATACCTGCTAGCCTTGAGTGTTTTTTTTGTTTCTACCTATATTAGCACATTTTCCATTACTCTTGTTGTGTTTTTTAAGATACTCATGACAAGCTCAGATTTTACAACTGCTTTATTAGCAGTCTTAGCCCAAAGTTTCCCACTTTCACTTCAAGAAACAGCCCTTTAAATTGGAAAAAAACAATATTGTTATCCCCTGCCCGTCATCAGCAGTAAAATTGTCACAATATCACTGTACCTGTGTCCTGCAGAAATCGTATTCAGTACTAGCTCTGACTGATGCCCGTGGAGTGCTTTCCGGCCCAGTGTTCCAGAGCTAAGTTTTAGCTTAGTGCATGCACATTATTCTAATGGCACTATAGTGAAGAAGCTGGTAAAAAGTGTCTTGGACCCAGGTAGTGAATGGAATGATTTCTACATGATAAATATACGAAGTCCTAGGTCAACTGGGAGGGAGAGATAAGTTCAATATTAACATTTCAAATTAAAGTGTGTCTTTGTGTCTTTTTTCAACCTAACTATTACTTTAACTGGGTACTAAAATTTATAGGTAAAGTTGATCCAGAGAAAATCAGATTGCCTCTCTGGGATCAGGAAGGAATGTTTTCCCCTGCTGTAGCAAATTGGATCCTGCTTTTCTGTTGTTTTTTGCCTTCCTCTGGATCAACTGTGGGTATAGGATTGGGTGTATGGTATTGTATGATATTTTTTATTTTATTAGATTTTTTTAATGGTTGAAATAGATGGACTTGTGTCTTTTTTCAACCTGACTAACTATGTAACTATGCAACTGAGTGCTTTTATTCTGTAAAACTCAGATGACCCTAGGTCTACAGGGATTCAAATGCCTCCAGGTCCTAAAAAAAAGAATGTAAAATCTGAGCAGGGAAACACATTTTGCAAGCAGTATCAGTTCTAAAACAAAGTTCAGAAGGGTACTAGCATGGTTGCCCTAGATACAAATAAAGCACACTGGAGGTATGAATGTAAGCTGAAAACGAAGTAAAATAGGACAGGGTAGACAGATAGTACCATAAGACATGCAGTCACTAATTATGGCTGATAGGCCATCATATGTTCCACTAATAAGGACCTATTAACACAGATGATATAGTTGTGCTCAATAGTTTACATACCCTGACAGATTTTATGATTTTTTGGCAATTTTACAGAGAATATGAATGATAACACAAAACCTTTCTTTCACTCGTGGTTAATGTTTGACTGAAGCCATTTATTATCAATCAACAGTTTTTACTCATTTTAAATCATAATGGCAACAGAAACTACTCAAATGACCCTGATCAAAAGTTTACATACCCTGGTGATTTTGGCCTGATAACATGCACACAAGTTGACACAATGGGGTTTGGATGGCTATTAAACGGGTTGGAAAGGTAAATGTTTTTTCACCTTAATGCATTCTAGGCCGTGTGATACAGCGAGCGGCTATTGCCGCCGGCTGTATCACGGGAGCGTGCCCGCAGATGCTTCTCACCATGTGAGGGAGCTTGCATGAGCATGAGAAGTACCTGCAGGAAGAAGCAGAGACAGCCGCCGAGGGACCCCAGAAGAGCAGGTTCGGGGCCACTCTGTGCAAAACGAGCTGCACAGTGGAGGTAAGTATAACATGTTTGTTATTTTTTTTTAAAAAATTCACTTTACAATCCCTTTAAAGGTAACCATCCTCACCTGTGATCTGTTTGCTTGCAATTAGTGTGTGTATGAAAGGTGAATGAGTTTCTGGACTCCTGACAGACCCTTACATCTTTCATAAAGTGCTGCACTGATTCTGGAATCTAAGTCATGGGGAAAGCAAAAGAATTGTCAAAGGATCTGCGGGAAAAGGTAGTTGAACTGTATAAAATGTGAAAGGGATATAAAAAATATCCAAGGAGCTGAGAATGGCAATCAGCAGTGTTCAAATTCTAATCAAGAAGTGCAAAATGAGGGGTTCTGTTGAAACCAAACCACGGTCAGGTAGACCAACTAGAATTTCAGCCACAACTGCCAGGAAATTTGCTTGGGATGTAAAGAAAAACACACAAATAACTTCAGGTGAAATACAGGACTGTCTGAAAACATGTGGTGTGGCTGTTTCAAGATGCACAATAAGCATGCACTTGAAGAAACATGAGCTGCATGGTCGAGTCGCCAGAAGAAAGCCATTACTCGCAAATGCCACAAAGTATCCCGCTTACACTTTGCCAAACAGCACAGAGACAAGCCTCAAACCTTCTGGTACAAAGTCATTTGGAGTAATGAGATCAAAATTGAGCTTTTTGGCCACAACCATAAACACTACATTTGGAGAGGAGTCAACCCCTCACCCCTCGAAAGTCCCGCGCTCATCCCCCGACGTCCTTTCCACCGTGATGATTTAAAAAGAGTAAACACAGCTGATTGATAATAAATGGCTTCAGCCAAACCCTAACCATGAGTGAAAGAAAAGTTTTTGTGTTATCATTCACACTCTGAAAAATGGCTAAGAAATCACAAATTGTGCCAGGGTATGGAAACTTATGAGCACTTTTTATGAGCAAATTTTTAGACCTTTAGAGCCGGTTCACACAGGGGCAACGCGACTTCCAGCACGATTTTTGGAGGCAACTTGGACACGACTGCGGCCCCCCCACCCGAAAGCACCTTGTCCCCCCATGTTGATAAGGACAAGGGCCTTTTCCCAACAACCCTGGCCGTTGGTTATCGGAGTCTGCAGCCAGGGGGCTTATCAGAATCCAAGAGCCCCCTTTAATAAGGGGGCCCCCAGATCCCGGCCCCCCACCCTATGTAAATGAGTATGGGGTACAACATACCCCTACCCATTCACCTGGGGAAAAAAAATGTAAATTAAAAAAAAACACAACACAGGTTTTTAAAGTAATTTATTAATCAGCTCCGGGGGTCTTCTTCCGACTTCTCTGCTCTGTTCAGCCTCTTCTTCTACTCTCCGGCGTCGTCTCCCGCTCACCAGTTCTTCTGCCGACTCCTCCGCTATCTTCTTCCAGCTCTTTTACTAGCGGAGGAGCAAGTCTCCTCCGTCCTTATTCCCTCTTCTCTCTTCTTTCTTCTTCCGATGTTGACACAATGCCATCTTCCGCTGTAATGGCTTGTGCGACGTGCGCGGCGACTTATATAGGTATGGGGCGTGGTCACTGGGTGATGTAACACGGTGACCCCGCCCCTTATGACGTCAAGTCCCAGGGCATGCTGGGACTGTGACGTCATAATGGGTGGGTTCACCGCGTGACATCACCCGGTGACCACGCCCCATACCTATATAAGTTGCCGCGCACCTCGCACAAGCCATTACAGTGGAAGAGAGCGTCGTGTCAACATCAGAAGAAGAAAGAAGAGAGAAGAGGGAAGAAGGATGGAGGAGACCTGGCTCCTCCGCTAGTAAAAGAGCCGGAAGAAGATAGTGGAGGAGCCGGGAGAAGAACCGGAGAGCAGGAGACGACACCGGAGAGTGGGAGAAGAGGCTGGACACCGGGAGAAGAGGCTGAACAGAGCGGAGAAGTTGGAAGAAGATCCCCGAAGTCAGAAGAAGACCCCGGGAGCTGATTAATAAATTAATTTAAAAACTTGTGTTGTGTTTTTTTTTATTGACACTTTTTTCCCCAGGTGAATGGGTAGGGGTATGATGTACCCCATACTCATTCACATAGGGTGGGGGGGCCAGGATTTGGGGGTCCCCTTATTAAAGGGGGCTCCCAGATTCCGATAAGCCCCCCGCCTGCAGACCCCAACAACCAAAGGCCAGAGATGTCGGGAAGAGGCCCTTGTCCTCATCAACATGGGGACAAGGTGCTTTGGGGTGGGGGGGGGCGCCCCATGTTGAGGGCATGCGGCCTGACCGGCCAGGCTACGTGCTCGGATAAGGGTCTGGTATGGATTTTGGAGGGACCCCCATGCCGTTTTCTCAGCGTAGGGAGGTTCCCCTTAAAATCCATACCAGACCTAAGGGCCTGGTATGCTCCTGGAGGGGGAACCTATGCCGGTTTTTTATTAAAAATTTGGCGTGGAGTTCCCCCTCGAACGGCTCCATTAACTAACATTGATTATCTCAACAGCGCAACTTGGGGCGACTTGGGGCAACCTGAAGTCTGACAGGCTCTCAATGTGACCTGTAAACTGTACAACTCAGTTGAACAACAAACTGAAATCTTTTAGGTGGAGGGAAGTAAAAATAAAAAAAATAATAATATGGTTGCATAAGTGTGCACACTTTTTTGAAGCACCTTTTGATTTTATTAGAGCACTCAGTCTTTTGGGGTATGAGTCTATCAGCATGGCAGATCTTGAATTGAGAATATTTGCCCACTCTTCTTTGCAAAAACATTCCAAATCTGTCAGATTGTGAGGGCATCTCCTCTGCACAGCCATCTTCACATCACCCCACATATTTTCAGTCGGATTAAAATCTCGGCTTTGGATGGGTCATTCCACTGTTGACTCCCCCAGTTGTTATCCTCCTAGTATGTATTATGCATGCATTTTCTTAGTCCCCAAGTGCATAACTTTACATTTATCAACATTAAACCTCATATATATATATATATATACACACACACACACATACATACAATCCTATATATATATATATATATATATATATATATATATATATACAATCCTATACCCACAGTTGATTCGGAGGACCACAAAAAAAAACACAGTGATCCAATTTGCTCCAGCAAGGGAAATGGCGGCAGTGGTGCCGACATCGCTGGACTCCAGGACAGGTAAGTGTCCTAATGTTAAAAGTCGGCAGCTATGTGTAGCTGCTGACTTTTAATTTTTAAAGGGGTGGGCGGCAATCCCCTTTAATCTCCTCTTATCAAGAAAAAATTAATTCAGTTCCTCTATTTTTTACTCATAACTGAGTTCCTCCATACCTCTTATTAGTTTGGATGCCCTTCTCTGTACTTTCTCCAGTTCCCCGATATCCTTTTTGGGAACTAGCGCCCAAAACTGAACTGCATATTCCAGATGAGGTCTTACTAAAGACTTGTACAGGGGCAAAATTATATCTCTCTCTCTGCAGTCCATGCCTCTCCTAATACAAGAAAGGATTTTTCTTGCTTTGCAAACTGCAGCTTGGCATTGCATGTTATTTTTAAGCTTATGATCTACCAAAACACCAAGATCCTTCTCCACTGTTGACTCCCCCAGCTGTTATCCTCCTAGTATGTATTATGCATGCATATTCTTAGTCCCCAAGTGCATAACTTTACATTTATCAACATTAAACCTCATTTTACACACTGTTGGTCAATGAAACTGCATTGAGCATTGTGCATTGAGGTCAGCTTGCAAGTTGGAGACTGTAAGGACGTTATTGCACTGCATAGCTTAGTGTCATCTGCAATTACCAAAATAGTACCTTTAGTCCCAGACCCTATATCATTTATAAAGATTTTAAAAAGTAAGAGTCCCAACACTGAGCCTTGGGGTACACCACTGATAACCTTAGACCATTCAGACTATGAATCATTAACCACTACTCCCTGAATTGGTCTTTTAGCCATGTGTGGGGAACTGTGTCAAATGCTTTGGCAAAATCTAAATATACCACATCCACAGACACCCCTCTGTCCAAGGCTTTACTCATCTCCTCATAAAAAGAAATCAGATTTGTTTAACAACTTCTGTCTTTCATGAATCCATGCTGTCTGTTACTTAGAATACTTTTTGCCAGCAAGAACTCCTTTATTCCCCTTTATTCTGTCTAAATTAGGGCTGTTACTGATTAAAATTTTCGTGTTCGATTAATCAATGTTTTTTTTAATTGATTAATTGACTAGTTTTGATGAATTATCATGCACATACAGATCCAACTACTTTTAGCTGATCTCCTTGCATTTCAACTCTGCATTAGTCAGTGGAAAATGTGGTATACACTATATACAATCACCTGACACTAGTTCGTTTCCACAATCCATGACTTAACTTCACAGTTCACACAAATAAGTTTTAAATTCAAACTGTAGCACTGACGTAAGTAATTTTTTTTTCCACAGTAGCGTGACAATCCCTCCACCTCCGGTCTAACTAATCACTCTCATCTTATGGCATGGACCCCTGTGCAAACAGGTGGTCATGGAAGCGGGTATCAAAAGGGTTAACACAGACCATAAACTTCTCTCATGTCTACTTAGATCTCAGCAAGGATGCCAGGTCATGGGTAGAAAGAGCTAAGTGCTCACCGCTTAAGTATTAATTAGGATTTAATTTTTGTGTTCAAACACAAACTACTCACATAAAGATGATAAAAATACAGCATGTAAAGCCGACAATCGCGTTAGTTCCATAGAGCAGCAGCGGGCGACGCCATGCGTAGCTTCTCCCCCGTACACGTTACGTTCAATCAGAACTTCGACGTCACAGGACTCCTTCCCCCTTCCCTTCGTTAGCAGACGGAGGCACTTGGAGAAGGGCGAAGGAGTCCAGTGACATCTATGTCCGTGACATCACCAGATCTCCGACGGAACTCCCTGAAGACCCAGAAGCCGGCAGAGAGGCGAATACCGATCCGAATAATTTTGATCGATCAAAAAAATGAATCGATTAATCGAGGAATTAATCTTTAATTTCCACAGCCCTAGTCTAAATATTTCTGGATCATATCAATTTTTAGCCATTTTGGTTAATTTGGGGCTGTGTCACTGCTATCCCCATTGTAGACATGAGGTCCCCCATGCTCCTTTGTATAAACAGAGCTGAAGAAGGTATTTAATAAATATTCCTTCTCTTTGTCCCCAGTCACCCACTCCAGATTATTTTGTAAAAGGCCTACATGCTCAGACCTGACATTTTTACTAGGGTTGCACCGATACCACTTTTTTTAAGACAAGTACCTAAACTTTTTTTCAAGTACTCGCAGATACCGATTACCAATACTTTTTATTTAATGTCATGTTACAGTGGCAATAATATGAGGCACTGATGGGTACTGATGATGCGAGAACTGTGTCAGTAGTTCTCTTTTTATTTTATTATTTTTTACAATTTATATTTTTTTTACAATACTTTCTTTGGGGGGGGGGGGGGGGAGTGGATGGTGTTATTGTTTTCTTTATTTTTTAGATTTGAACTTAAATATTTATTACAATTTTCTTTTTTTATGGAGGTTTTTTTTTATCAGCCCTGTTGGGTGGGGGAAGGGGAGGGGGCGGTGTTGGTGTGATATCAGGGGTCTAAACAGATTCCTGATATCTCTCCTTTGAGACACGGAAAGGGACTGAGGACACAGATTCCGCAGTCCCTTTCTCTGTAGCCTCTGCTGCACTGCAGATGAATGAACTCCTCTCCATTCATAAACTGAAGCATCGGAAACACAGTTATGAATGGACAGTCAGTGATCACTGACTCTGTTCATTCAGAAAAGAAAAGAGCCAGTAAATAACATATTTAGCGGCTCCTTCCTCCCCTCTCCATCCTGACAGTTGACAGGGGGGAACCGGTGGAGCGCGGGGGCAGGGGGTGTAGGAGCAAGGAGTAGCACACGGATAGGGATGGAGGACCATTGAGGGGGACAGAGGAGCATGGAAGAGTACACGGGTGGAAACGGAGGACATGGAGGATGGAGGAGCACATGGATGGGGATGGAGCAAGCAGATGGGGATGGAGGACACGGAGGGGGAATAAAGGAGCAAGGAGGGGGACTGGAAGAACATACGGAGGAGGACCAGAAGAGCACACAGAGACACGGAGGGGGAATAAAGGAGGACACGGTGGGGGACTGGAGGAGGACACAGTGGACAGTCAGGGGTGATCTGTGCGGTGGTGCGGGCAGTTACAATACCAATCTCCCTCTGTAGAGTTCAATAAAACAGCTAACAGCCCCTTCTCCTCCAAAGCCCCACCCCCCCCCCCCCCCCCCGACTTTCAGCTGCTTTATTGAAATCTATACATGGAGATCTGTAACTGCCTGCACTGATCACCTCTTTTTTCACTTTTCATATTTTTTCAAAGCTCTTTTCTTATTATGTATAGCTTTTTTTATTGTGGGACATTCCGAGTTGGAAATACAAGAGTGTGGTCTTAGAAAGGTCATTTTATGACCTGGGGTAGAGATCCCTTTTTTTACCCTTGCCCTCCCTTTGGGTACAAATATTTAGATATTTTTATGTAGGAACATCTGTTATGGTAACAACCATCTAAAAGGGTGTGTTCCTTCACCTTGAAGAGCTTTCCCCTTACTTAATTTTGTGTCAATGGAACAGAAAGTGAAGGAAAATGTTCTCAGGAGACACAGACAGCAACACAAAACCTGCAAGAACTAATAATTCTCTACGTTATCCAAAGCAAAAACACAAAGTTTTGGCCTGAGATACACTTTAAGAGCTTCCTACAAGACCTTTGGACTGGGATCTGGAAATCAGAATAGCATGTCCAAGCAATACATGCCAAACTTTGATTAGTGAAAAATAGGAACATGTTTTCCTGAAGCCTCCACCCAACCACTACAAAATGTTAACTTCTTTGCTGAAACATATGGAAGTCAGTAACAGATGTGAACTTTTAAACTAGCATGTGCTTATAAGATGCATGAAATCAGGCAGAACCCATGCAGATCATTTATAACATACAGCACATATAGACTGGATTTCCAGCATACACTCCACATTTCCTTCTGTTATTCCAAATGTTTACAATATGTGTTATCTATACTGTAATAGCTGTAGTACTTTTTTTTGTTTACAGACCAATGTGATTTTCTTGGACAACATTCGGATATAGATTTTCATAATACATGTTTGATTACACAAAACCACAAAATACTAGCTATGAAATTATACACAGCATGGATGTTATATTAAATTTTAGGAGCCAAATACACATCATGGGATCCAAAGGAAGCATTTGCGTAAAGCCCCATGCACACTATCAAATTTTCTGCTGATTTTTGTCTTCAGATTTACCAAAACCATATAATATGAGGTCACACCTTAGGAGTTTCAATTTGTATGCAATCAGGCAGGCCCTTGCACTACATGGTTTTGGTAAATCTGAAGACAAAAATCAGCAGAAAATCTGATAGTGTGTATGGGGCTTTAGGGACAAAATTAGCTCTGCTACTCAGTAAAGCTCTTTCATACACATACAAGTAAAATGTAAAGTTACTCATTTATAATTCACTTAAAAAAATGTGAGAAAAAAAAGGCATTCTCTGAATAAGTATGTTTGCTAACACTGCTAGTTACTAATATTATTAATTACTAGTTAAAAGAGATAAGACTATAAGGTCAATTGATAACTTCAACAACTACCATTTCCAAATTATTTTAAAACTGTCTATTTCAGAAATATATAAGATGCTTTTGAAGCTTCAGACAAGGTTCTATTCACCCAAACATGCGCATCCATTAGTCAGTGCTTGTGGTGGCGATAGGGTTATAATTTACGAGGGACACCCCAGAGCTCTATAAGGAATAATGGTGGTGTCCTATGCCTGGTTTTGTAAAATATGGGCATTGCCAAATGTGGGCCAGTCACCCTCTCATCTTTTAGACAGCACCAATCATTCCTCATCTGTCAGATAGTACCCATCATTCCTTATCTCTCAGATAGCACCTAACACTCACAGCAAGGTATTATGCCCCATACACATTATCAGATTTCCTGCTGATTTTTTCCTTCAGGTTTACCAAAACCATGTGGTACAAGGGCCTGCATGACTGCATACAGATTTAAACTCCTAAGGTTTGACCTCATATGATATGGTTTTGGTAAATCTGAAGGAAAAACTCAGCATAAAAACTGATAGTGTGTGTGGGGCTTTAGCCTTCATTTTGCATAGTCAGCAGTCCTCATTCAGAGTCAGATACCCTCCCCCCTTTCAATTAAAAATGCAGAACTCCTCATTGACAGCCAGGTATTGCAACCCCACATTCTGCAGGCAAGAACCCCTCCTCATTTCAAACCAGGAACTTCTTCTTGGATCACTGCTAGCAAAGACCTCATATTCTGCCCAAGGCTCCTGCTGTCACACATAGTAATAACATCTATTTACTCTTTATCAGCACACATAAAATACAGTGGTAACACTGCAAAAAGTTTTTGACTTTAATCTTCCAAGGAGGATGCACACATATTGCTATACCCCCGTACCCAGCCTGAATTACATACTCAGCTACTCTAGTAAAGACAAACTGTCACTGGAGTGGTCCATATGAAACATTATTATTATTATTATTATTCAGGATTTATATAGCGCCAGCAATTTACGCAGCGCTTTACAATATAAAAAGGAGACAATACAGTTACAATACAATACAAGAGGATTAAGAGGGCCCTGCTCAGAAGTTTACAATCTAATAGGGTGGGGTAGGTGGTACAAAATGTTATAGCTGTCGGGAATGAGCTGATGGAAGTGGTAGGAGATTAGTTTGAGATGTGATAGGCTTCCCTGAATAGATGAGTTTTCAGGGATTACCTGAAGGTAGCAAGAGTAGGGGATAGCCGGACCAGTGGAGGTAGCGAGTTCCAGAGGATTGGAGAGGCTCTGGAGAAATCCTGGAGACAAGCATGGGAGGAGGAGATGAGAGAGCTTGAGAGTAGGAGGTCTTGAGAAGAACAGAGATGACGATTTGGGTGATATTTGGAGACAAGATTGGTGATGTAGCTCAGGCCAGAGTTGTGAATGACTTTGTATGTTGTGGTTAGTATTTTTAATTTAATTCGCTGGGTGATTGGGAGCCAGTGTAGGAATTGGAAGAGAGGGTTGGCAGACACTGAGCGGTTGGTAAGGTGGATAAGTCTGGCAGCAGCATTCATGATAGACTGAAGAGGAGAGCAGGCCAATGAGAAGGGAGTTGCAATAATCAAGGCGAGAGATAACAAGGGAGTGAATGAGGAGCTTGGTGGTTTTATTTGTTAAAAAGGGGCGAATTTTAGAGATGTTATGGAGGTGAAATCTACAAACTTTTGACAATGATTGGACTTGGGGCTGAAATGACAAGTCAGAGTCTAGGATTGCACCTAGTACCCTGGCGTGAGGGGAGGGCCTGATGGTTGCATTGTTGACTTTGATGGAAAAGTCATGGAGGGGGGCATGTGCAGGGGGGAATATTAATAGCTCAGTTTTAGAGAGGTTTAGTTTAAGGAAGTTGTGTGACATCCATGCTGATATGTCAGTTAGAAGGTTAGTAATGTGAGAGGAGACTGAAGGAGTGAGGTGAGGAGTAGACAGATATATTTGGGTGTCATTGGTGTATAAGTGGTATTGGAAGCCGTGGGTGGTTATCAAGTGACCAAGGGAGGAGGTGTAAATAGAGAAGAGAAGGGGTCCAAGAACAGAGCCTTGGGGGACCCCCACAGAAAGAGGCAATGGAGAGGAGGAGACAGTTGTACGTGACACTGAAGAGAGCGCTGTGATAGATAGGCAGAGAACCAGGAAAGAGCAGAATCTCGGAGGCCAAGGGAATGCAGTTTATTGAGGAGGAGCGGGTGGTCAACAGTATCAAAGGCAGCAGAGAGGTCAAGTAGTAGGAGTATGGAGTATCTACCTTCATGAGATGCAAACAAGTGGAAAGGGAAGCCCCATCTGTATTTAATTTGATTGGAGCGGAGTGCGTCCGTGAGCGGCTTCAGGGCTTTCCGCATAAGAAGTGTCTGCCGGGAGAGGTCTGTCAAAAGCATGATGGGGGAGCCATTGAAAAGGATGTATTCCTGATTCCGGGCGGCCTGCATGATTTCAGACTTGATATGAAAGAAGTGAATGCGGCATATAATGTCTCTGGGGTAAGCAGGGTTGGGGTTGCGGGGGCCCAGGGACCTGTGAATTCTGTCAATTTCTAGGTGCTCTTCCTTAGGCTTGTTCAGTAGCCGATTAAACATTGTGGTGGCTGCTTTAACAAGGTCTTTGTTTTCAACAGATTCAGGTACCCCTCGGATGCAAATATTATTGCGACGACTTCTGTTCTCCTGGTCGTCGAGACTGTAAAACAATTGTTGGATCTGGTTAGTGTGTTCTTGAAGGATGTGATCATGTTCAATAATTCTGGTCACAGACTCCTCCACAGTAGCTTCAATATCATCAAAGCGCTGTCCTATATCATGGCGTAGGTCAGTGATTTCACGCTTGTAGGAGCGCTCGAGCCTGTTGATGTAGGCCTCAATGTCCCCTTTAGTGGGGAGGGCCTTGATGTAACTCTCCATGTCCCATGTCCCAGGCTGAGTGTATGGCTGGGGCGGAGGGCTCCCGGGACATGGAGGGCTGTGAGGGCTCCGGTTCTCTGATCCGGGGGATTGCGGTGAGGGAGGGGAGGGTGTAGGAAGCTGTGCGGGTACTTGAGAGGCAGTGAGGGCCGCCTGTGCTGCCGCCGCGTGGGTCGCCGCCATCTTGGAAGCCGGCGTGGTCCGGCCTGCGGGACCTTTCGTGGCAAAATAGCTGCCGATTTCTTTGGATTTGAGGTCCCCCGAGGCTCGGGGGGTGTCTCCGGTCCCTCTCCTGCTCATGGGGAAAGGCTGTGAGGTGATGGATGGCTGTGCGCCGTTCCGTGATGTGGAGCGGGAGCTGAGGTCTCAAGCTGCCGACTCCTCCATGCGCCAAGCCACGCCCCCAGAGTTAAAGGTTAAGAAGAGCCGACAGGGACTGGATGACAAAGTATTAATAAGAGAAACAAAGTAGGCTTGTTTGGCAGCATGGAGGCAGGAATTGTATTTTAGAAGGGCAGATTTATATATGGCGAAGTCTTGGAGGCATTTGGTTTTACGCCACAGCCGTTCAAGAGCACGGCAATGTCTCTTGAGATTTCTAGCGTTGTCAGTTTGCCAGGGTTGTAACGGTCGGGGCCTGATTCTGCGTGATGATGAGAGTGAACTGTTGTAGACAGAGATGGCAAGGTCAGGACAGGACAGGGGAGAGATTATTTCATATAGGTGGTCAGTAGCAGAATAGAGAAGAGAAGGCTTAAGGTGGCGAAGGTTCCTACAAGTAATTGTTTGCTGCTTGGAAGGATGGGTGGTTGGAGGCAAGGATACAGTGAAACTAATGAGGTTGTGATCAGAGAGAGGAAAGGGGGTGTTTGTGAGGTTGCCAGGGTTGCAGAGATGGGAGAATACAAGGTCAAGGGTATTACCATTGGAGTGAGTGGAAGTATGTGTCCATTGGGTTAGGTTAAAAGATGAGGTTAAGTCGAGAAGTTTAGCTGTAGTTGGGTTGTTAACGTTGACAGGAATGTTAAAGTCACCAAGAATGATCGTGTGTATTTCAGAGGAGAGAAAGTAGGGTAGCCAGGCAGCAAAGTCATCAAGAAAGCGCGACACCAGTCCAGGAGGCCGAAACAAATGTGTATTGTAACTTGTTGAGTAATGCCCCGTACACACAAATGTAATTTCCATCGAAAAAATCTTGGATGGTTTTTCTGACGGAATTCCGCTCAAGCTTGGCTTGCATACACATGGTCACACAAAATTTTTCGGAACTTTCGATCGCCAAGAACGCGGTTACGTACAACACCATGACGAGCCGAGAAAATGAAGTTGAATGCTTCCGAGCATGTGTCTAATTGTTTCTGAGCATGCGTAGGAATTTTGCGTGTCGGAATTGGTACAGACGTTCGGAATTTCCGATCTTAACTTTTTCTGACCGAAAAAATTGAGAACCTGCTCTCAATCTTTTGCTGGCGGCAATTCCGCCAGCAATAGTCCGATGGAGTATACACACGGTTGGAATTTCCGACCAAAAGCTCACATCGGACTTTTACTGGTGGAATTTCCAATTGTGTGGAAAGGCAGATTTCTTTCCTTGCAACCAAAGAAATGTGCATGATTCCCCCATCAACAGAGACAGTGTTGACAGGGGAATCCCTCCTGTCGAGCTATTGTCTTCTTCTGGCAGAGGGCCGGGGGAAGCCGTCCCTGCCAGAAGACAGTGATTATCGCTAGTGGCTATAGCAGCCGCTTGTGATAATCGCAAACAAATCTGGCAGGCTGGTTGTTCTCAAGTTGATTGATCGATCAACTTGGTGCATTCAGCCCATTATAGGTTTGAATCTCGGACCGGTTCCTGCTGTATGGCTGGCCTTAGTCCCAGGTGTTGAATACCGTAATGGACCACATTGGGTGTATGATTTGCATCAATAGGATATATAGTTGGGCTACTTACTATGACTGATCCCTACTACCTTCGTCCTTTGGATGATGGAGCCTATATTGTGGAGGAATATCCTTTTTACCTGAATCCAGGGCATTGTTGGTCATACTGCCCCTGCCACTGCCATGTGCGCTTTTCCTTGATGTTCAAAGAATGAATGCTTTGGTTTTACCACTAGGCTTTTACTACTAGGCTTATAAGACGGTTCACTTGATATATACTGTACTATATATTCTCTCCAGCACTTCTGGAAGTTTATGAAAGGCATCGAGCTCAACCCCACATTGCAACTTTATATTTGTTTAGAATAGATCATATAATAGTTTAACCACTTCACATCCAGGCCAATTCTGACATTTCTCTCCTACATGTAAAATTCATCATTTTATTGCTAGAAAATTACATAGAATCCCCAAACACTATATATATATGTTTTTTTAGCAAAGACCCTAGAGAATACAATGGCAGTTGTTGCAACTTTTTACCTCGCACGGTATCTGTGCAGCAATTTTTCGAACGCGTTTTTTTCAGAAAATAAAAACAGTTTCATGCTTAAAAACAAAACAAAACAGTAAAGTTAGCTCAATTTTTTTGCATAATGTGATAGATGAAGATACGCTGAGTAAATAGATACCCAACATATCACACTTTAAAATTGCACGCGCTCGTGGAATGGCGCCAAACTTTGGTATTTAAAAATCCTCATAGGCGACACTTTAAATTTTTTTACTGGTTACATGTTTTGCATTACAGAGGAGGTCTAGTGCTAGAATTATTGCTCTCGCTCTAACGTTCGCGGCGATACCTCACATGTGTGGTTTGCACACCGTTTTCATATGTGGGCGGGACTTATGTATGTGTTCGCTTCTGCGTACGAGCTCACGGGGACAGGGGCGCTTTAATTTTTTTTTTTTTTATTGTTAATTTTACTTTTATTTCTTTTAGTTTGACACTTAAAAAAAATATATATATATTACTTTTATTCCTTTTACAAGGAATGTAAGCATCCCTTGTAATAGGAATATGGCACGATCGGACCTATTTACAGTGAGATATGGGGTCAATAAGACCCCATATCTCACCTCTAGGCTGGGAAGCCTAAAATAAAAAAATTTAAAAAACCGATCACGGCTTCCCAGCCAAATCGGCGCCGTTATTTTGAATGCAGAGGCCGGGCGTGACGTCATAACATTGCGCCCGGCCTCCGAACGATCATAGAGACTCCGGGGACCATCTGGTCCACCGGAAATCTCTATGGTATCATCCGGGGGCCGGCGGATCCTGTGACCGACTCACCGATGGAAGCGGTGAGTCGGTAGAAGCACTGGAGGGCGACGGGAGGGGGGGACAGCCGCTATGTACGTTCTTATGGTGCAGGGAATCGCTGGCTGAAAATGCCGATATCTGAATGATGTCTGTGGCCTCAGGCATCATTCCGATATAACCACAGAAAGCCGAGGCCGTCCCTGGATGTCCTACCGGCGCGAAGTGGTTAATAATTTTTTTTGTTACTTTTTTCTGTCAGTAAATTTTGTAACTAAGTAATTTTTTGCCTTCACTGATGTGTGCTGATGAGGCAGCACTGATGGGCACTGATAGGCTGAACTGGTGGGCATTGATGAGGGGGCAATTATGGGCACTGATGAGGAGGCACTGATGAGCACTGATAGGCAGCACCAATGGGCACTGTTAGGTGGCACTGATGGGCACTAATAGGCAACATTGGTGGGGACTGATAGACGGCACTGATGGGCACGGGTAGGCAGTACAGATGGGCATTGATGGGTGGCACTGATGGGCGACACTGATGGACATTGATGGATAGCAGCAATAGGCAGCACTGATAGGCGGCACTGATTGCCAGCACTTACTGGCATGGCTAATGGGCACTGATTTGTGGCACTTGTGGGCAGTGTGGGCACTGATTAGTGCAACTGGTGGGCACTGATCACTGGCATTGGTGGGCACTGTATGCTGGCATTGGTGGGCACTGTATTTTTACACTTTATTTCTATATTGTAATCAGGGCACTGATGATCAGTGCCCTGATTACTTTCCTAGCTGTCCCCTTGTGAAGAGATGCCGCTGATCTGCTCTCCTCTCCTCTCCTCACACTCTGTCAGTGTGAGACGAGGAGAGCCGATTAGCGGCATCTCTGTGTTTACATGCGACCTGCTGTGATTGGACACAGCCGATCACATGGTTAAAGAGCCGTGGACGCGGCTCTTTACACAGATCAGGGTAGCGCCGTGTCCTAGAAATACAGCGTGGCCACAATCGCCGTGTTTCGTGCCTCCGCCATATGACGGCGGCCCAGAACAAGAGCTGCACCACCCGCCGTCATTTGACAGTGTGCGGGCGGCAAGCAGGTAATATATATATATTTTTTTTTCTACACACACTTTTTTTTCTATCTCTGCAAGGACAGAAGAAGATACAATGTATCGACCCCGTTCACAGAGACAGAGAAAACTCGGAATTGGACGTTTACAGGTTATGATCATTAGAATGGTGCCCAGGGCTCTCGGTGAGACCCTGGTCTCTGTGTTGGGAGTGTGTCGTGCAGTACGCTCCCAGCGCAGAGTAAGATACGCAAATATGCAGCCCCACGGAAAAAAGCCCAGTCCAATGGGGCCACATATTTGTGTACAGTCGTGGTGAAGGGTTTAAGCGTGTATTACTTTACATACACTGCCTGGTAAAAATCCAAGTAGAAAATTGTATGTTCACAGTATTTGTATTTCTGTTTTAGTCAAATTAAAGTTTATTAAAGCGGAACTTTACCCATAACAATTTGATAAAAAATAATGTTCTTTAGCAAGGAGCATACATTCCACTAGGGATGAGCCCAATGTTCGAGTCGAATGTGAGTTCAACTTGAACATTGGGTGTTTGCCCATTCGGTGAATACCAAACTTTAGGGGGCATTTGCAAATTCGAGCGCTACGGAACGCCCCATAATGTACTGGGAGATTGCAGTGCATTGATGTCTGATGATTGGCCAAAGCATGCACCTGACCTGCATGCTTTGGCCAATCACAGCATGCTCTGCTGTGAAAGCCTTGATTGGCCAAAAGCAGGGTGCAGGCTTTGACAAGGGGGCCCCCAGATCCCGGCCCCCCACCCTATGTGAATGAGTATGAGTATGGGGTACAGTGTACTCCTACCCATTCACCAAGAAAAGTGTCAAAAAGTAAAAACAACCACTGAAAACTCTTAATTAAAGCAGTTGGCTACACGCAAACTCGTGCAAAGTAAGTTGAAGGTACACCAAGCCATGTGCCTTTTCAGTTTGTGTAACACTTGGTATTTCTGTTTTAAATATAAAAGTCCCTGTGATGAAGTTTATTACACCAGCAGCTCCCGTTCCTGATTGTTGTAACATTTTCATTTTGGTGAGTCTACTTTTTGCTCAGATCAAAAAGTATGTGTATATCCAGGAATGCAGTAGAGTGGTAATGAGCATCTCTGCATTGCGAGGCTTTGAAGTTACAGCAGCCTGTGATCTCCTTTAAATAAGTTAGTATATTCCCTTCTATACAGAATGTTTGACTTGCAGCTTTTATGATCCTGCTAAATCATTTGCTTGTCTCAGCTGATGAGAGCTTAATTCATCCTCATCATTATTTACGGTTTAACTTCAAGTGAGCCAATACCATAATGTAGTATGTTCTAGGTGAACAGACTATCTTCACACTGGTCAGAGATGTTTTCCTTACCAACTGCTGTTAAGAAAAGCAATTTCTAACCTGTGCTTATGGAGAAAGCAGAAAATATCAGAACCGTGGGCTTTGGTGATGTCAAAGCGAGAGCTCAATCACTTCTTACTTTCCACGGTCAATACTGAAAAATTATTTACACTAGAGGTTAAGATATGGGATAAAGGAAATTACAGACATTTTTAAGCGTGAATTAACAAATGGCTCTTCTGATTCTGACCCGTAACACAGACATACAGATTTTACTGGAACGTCATTTAGATTCAGATATCACACAGAATGCTTTAAATAAAGAAGAAGGCTGAACATTACAGTATTTGCTGGTTCATGCACTTTTTACTTGGATCTTTAATATATTTGACTTCATGATGTGTGAGCCTGAGATGGTAAGGAGCCAAGACAACCACTATGGGCCATTCTAGCATTGGCCAAAGCGAGCCAGTGTGCATACAGTTGGGTAACACGTCACATAAAAATTACTATCTAGAGGGTGTTAAAGGCTGTTAAACCGTCAGACTACCTATATTAGTATTTTTGTATCCATAATTCATTGTGATTATAAATAATGGCAGTGCACAGATCCCTGACCTACACGACTTGATTGCCCTCTTCTAGCTAAACCTGGCCAGCATCCCGACAATGTGAGCACTGAATTAGAAGCCCTAATGTGAATCTTACTGTGTCAGTATGAGTATATTATAACATATCTGTAGCTTCTGAACCAGCAGCAAAGCTCTACTTGCCAGATTTTTATTGTATATCTATATTATGCTTCACCTAAACATTTGTTGACAGTGAAAGTGTTGTTACCTGCACTCAATAAACCATTGCCGGATCTGGTCCTGAAGGGTTTCCTTCATGTCCAATCCTTCTGTTTCCCTTATAGTGTCCTTTATCTGGACCAGGGCATGCTGAAAGTCGACTTCATGCTGCTCCTGCAGTTCAGTGCGAAGGGTTTCTGTCTTACCGGCAATCATCTGCGCCATGCTCACAGTGTTGAAATTTGCAGGTGGCACCTATAAATACAAAAAGAGTAGAAGGTTGAAATTGGCGGTGGACTTCTAGATAACGTTTTTCTATAATGTCAGGAGGGCACTTTTGCAGTTAAAGTGGTTGTATAGTCAATTTTTTTGACTTTTACCTACAGGAAAGCCTATAGTAAGGCTTACCTGGAGGTAAAAAAAAATCTCTTAAACCTGTACGGTTTAGGAGATATTCCCCTCGCAATGCGCACAGGGGATTCTCGGCTGGAAGCCCGACCGACGCCGGACCCTGCCAGAAAGAAATCTCCCGCGCGCATGCACGGCAGTGACGATATCGCGCCTCCGGCCACTCACAGCGCCGGAGCCGCGATACCTGGAAGAAACGCAGAGGGAACATGTCAGCTCCCTCGCTGTGGATTGGGCCAGATGTTGGGGCCTCGTTCTAAGGTAAGTATTTCATAATGAGCTAGTATGCGGTGCTATACAACCGCTTTAAATTTGGTCTGTTATGTGTTCCTATCCATAGTTCATACCAAAAAATTATTTTGAAAAAATATTCCATACCTTTGTAGTTTTTTTTTTTTTAGCAGGCCTTTGGGCAGACTGCAAGTTTCTATGAACAATTTGTAAGGGAAAGTGGAGGAAAAAAGTGGCGAAGCCAAGTTTGCAACTGATAATAAGAACTGCACAGTATAGACAGGGTTAATTATGGTAAACACATTTTTTCCAAGCCTCCTCCTTAACGTTAAAGTTTTTGAGCTTTCAGAAAAGAGAAAGTAAAAGGTAAGCGACAATTGTATGTTCTAAGTTATTATATGTGAATAGGACCATAACACATATAAAGTAGGTGTTCTCCAAACTTGACCGCAAAGGTGGAAATGTATCCTTTCCTCATTAAATATTTAATGTATGTCCCAACAATTTTTATATTTTTTTTACATGTGCTCTAATGTAAAAAAAAATAGGTGTCAACCAGCCACATGAATGGGGAGAATCTCGACCCCAGCCACCCTCTACATTCACTGTACTGTTATGTACTTTCAATTAGAGCGAGGCAATCTGAAAGCAAATAAGTTCTGCTGTTTTCTCTATTTAGGAAACCGATAATGATTTGTGATAATGGTGTTATAGGCACTTTCATATAAAGAGTCAGAAATATATAAAGCGTCAGTTTAAAAATGTATACAATTAAAAACTATTATAATTTCCCTTTAAATCGGCATAGAAACAGACGACATGCTGATCTGTGTTACGTGTCAAGGAACCTAACAACAAGCCTGATGTAGGGGAAATATAGACTTCCTGATAAAGAGTTGGGACATGTTCAATAACCAGGAAGTTCTGATATTAGGGACAATAGATCATTTACAGCAGGGAAGTTTCAGAGAGAGCTACACAGAGCTCTGTATTGTGCGGATCTCAGAATTCCTGGCAAGAGGCTGAAACTGTGATCTTCAGTAACAAATCAGCAGAATACAATATTTAAAGAAATGGCTTCAAGGATAGAAGGATTCTGTCATTCTAAGGTCACAGTTAACAGCATGTATTGAAAGAGGCGTCACATAAAACTTCCCAATCTTTTACTAGGTATTTCTAAAAATGTAGCTAGGCCTGGACCTGAAATTTGGATGATATGTAGACAGATGTGAGATCTTTGGGCTGCTCAGATTTAATCAGATCAGTGTCAGAAAAAAGGAAAGAGGAAAATTTAGCATATGGCCCCAGTGGGGTGTCTGCATATAATTATAATGGTTCTTTTAATGTTGTTACATATACCTGGCCTTGTATTTTATATGCTAAGGCTCACTTTCAGCCTAGGGATGTTGACACCCAAGTTTACTATTAATGTGTAAAGGCACAATTTTTTTACCTTCATGCATTCTATGCATGAAGGGAAAAAAACCTTCTGTGTGCAGCAACCCCCCTAATACTTACCAAAGCCCCCTCTTGATCCAGCAATGTCCACAAGAGCCTTACCACTTTCTGATTGTCTTTTGGTGGCTGTAAATCACAGCCAGTGAGCCAATCAGGAGATTGAGGGGGTGGGGCCAAAGCGTCTACGTGTGTCAATGGACACACAGCTAAGATGATGTCAAAAGTCTGCTGCGGACAGGTGGGAGCATCTCATCAGTCTCATCATCCCCAGTAATCAGACGGTAACATTTTAATTTTTTGGCATATCACAAGGGGAAAGACTCCACCAAGAGGGTGGTCTGTGTTAGACATTTGTGAACAGATTTAAAGCGGGGTTCCACCCTAAAGTGAAACTTCCGCTGATCGGAACCCTCCCCCCCCTCCGGTGTCACAATTGGCACCTTTCAGGGGGGAGGGGGTGCAGATACCTGTCAAAGACAGGTATTTACACCCACTATAGGGCATAGACTCCCGCCATTTCCTGTCCTGCCGCGCTGTCTGCTGGGACACACACGGGTCCCAGAGACAGCGTGGACAATTCCTATTGCGCTGCGCGACTCGCGCATGCGCAGTAGGGAACCGGGAAGTGAAGCCGATTCGCTTCACTTCCTGATTCCCTCACCTAGAATGGTGGCGGCAGCAGCCGAGAGCTGAGCGATCGATCGGCTTCGGCTGCCGGCATCGCTGGATCCCGGGACAGGTGAGTGCCCATTTATTAAAAGTCAGCAACTGTAGTATTTGTAGCTGCTGGCTTTTAATATTTTTTTCCGCAGTACAGTCCCGCTTTAAGAACTTCACATTACTGTGTCAACTCTGAGCTGCCATCATTGTTCAAACCAATCCATGCTGACCCTGCACTGATAAAAATTATTCTGTTCAACAAATAAATAAATGTTAATTAATTTACTTTGATATTTTAAGTACCTTACCTAAATTTCATTAGTTCTTAAAACACACCTTTTACATTTACAAATGTACAAAGATCCTGGGCCTCCAGAAGCCTGATAGTGACATCCAGAGTCAGGGAGAGCTGACATCCTTCCTTGTAGACTGGGTGAACAGGCATGGTGGGTGTAATGCAAGATGAAATGATGGGCGCCAGATACTTTTTGAATGCGAATACGAGATTTATTGTCTCTTAACAAAAACTGTGGGAGAGCGGGTTAGAGCCAGGACACTCTTGAATAGATGCAATGATAACTGACAGACTCCGAGACTCTATAGGTAGTCAAGGAAAGACCTCCAGCCAGAGAACCCGTCTGTATAGGTAGGACTGCCGTCTCCTATGGCAACTGAATTTGTAACAGTCACTAAAGGTATTTGCACATAACTCTTGGTAACACAGAATAGTTCTTCTCTTATCTCACAGTATCTCACTGTAGATCTTCACTCACTGAGCTCCCAGTCTCTCTCTAGACTTCCCGATCCAATCATCACTGGATCTCCTGAGCTCTTCCACAGCTATCTCGCTGTACATTCTTCAAGCGCCACCCCCGCTAACCTTCTGGGTCCCTGACTTGGCACTCGCTGAAAGTTTCCCACTTCTTCACTGTCCCTGGCTGATGAGAAGACTGCTTTGGTACTTGCTTAAGCTTACTCACAGTGGTCTCAGGTAACAAGTTGGATGGTCCCTTAGTGTCGAATGCATCCCTTTTAACTTTGACCACAACTGGTTCCCCATCCAGCTGAACCTTCACAACTCGGTTGGACTCCAATCCTGCAGTCCCAACCCTACGCTGCTTCTCCTGCTCCTGGATAGGCCTTGGGCAGCCTAGCAGCCAGGTGCCCCCGAGATAGGCCTCAGGCTTCCAACCTAGCAGCCTGTGGTGACATGACACATGTCCACCCCAAACAGCCATCCAGGTAGCACAGAACACTGATCACCTGACTCCATCCAAATAAATAGGCTGTCCCAGCAGGCCAAGATACTAAAGAAACCCTTGCCAATTGGCTGAGACGTCCATCCATTCAAAATCTGACCAATGTATAATATTGAGTAATCCAGACAAAACTTTTAAGGTATGTACATTTCCATATTCTAATTGAGTTACATTTATTTGAAAAAAATATAATTTAATTTGACTAAAATTTAAGCAGATGTTTGCCAAACATGCAACTGTACAAGTTTTGATGCTGTAATTTTAAAGAGTTTGACATGTTTTGGAACTTTGAAAACCTGCACAAGACAGTTCCCATACATTTGAGGCCCATAAGAACAACATTTTTCCAAGTCATTACAAAGCCATGCAATGACATTGAAAGGTATAGAATGAACATTGAACAAATTATCGTTCACATGCTTTAAATTTTGCTCAACATACCATTCAAAATATTTATTTTATTTATAAATGGACATACAGTCAATTGTATACACCTATTGAGACAACTTACTTGTGCGCATGCAAAGTTTGCACTTACTGTATTTGGCCGAACGCAACTAAGATGCAGGGTGAGGGACTGCCGACTGTATAGCTTAAAATCTTGTTTTGTGCTACAAAAATGAATGTTTCTGCCGTTCGGTTATGAAGTTATGGCATATTAAATTTTAGATTATGTGACCTCAAGCCCCACCCAATCTGCACCCCATGTTATTAAAATTTAAAAACAAAGATATCATTATTGTGCTGCATCTGTGCTAATTTGTGCTGCAAAAAAGAATGTCTGTGCCGTTTAGTTTTAAAGCTATTACTCATAATAATTGATGAAAGCCCACCAACATTGCACTCCATGCTATCAAACCCTCCACCCTCAGGAGCTCTGGTGAACACCGGTTAGTACTTATATTCTGCACCTCAAGTGAGCTTGTGACATCTGCCAGGGTGACCTGCCTGTGTTCCTATCCTGCTGGTTCATGTGTGAGTTTCCACTGCTATAGCAATTGGTCTTCGAGCCTGACCCCTAGATCGTGAAAATACCATTTGTTTGTGCTGCGTTTGTGCTGATTTGTACCACAAAAACAAACTTTCTGTTTGTTCGGTTTTTGAGATATTGGAAATTCAAGGTTCACACTTTAAAGTGCAAATTACTTTCCTAAAAGGCTTAAAAGTTAATACATTCTGTGTTCTATGTTCTTTACAGATATACTGTATGTTACATGTGTGTGTTTCAGTTTGACTTGTTAGCTGAAAAAATGAATTTTTTTTCTTACAATTTTTTTTTTACATTTGATGCTGCTTTAATAATATTACATTTGTAACACTTTATAAATAATAAATTAAAAATCAAATGAATTAGACAAAAATAAGTTTAGTTGACAATACTTAAAAAGCTGATGCAAATAGTTGCCTCAATTTTTTTGAGTTGATCCAGCACAATATGTTTTACAGTGTGGATAATGTCAATGAACAAAGATGACTCCAACCTTGAAGCAACTCATTCCGTTTTTTAAAACTACCTCCTGCACAGAAAATGGTTAATACTTACCCTTCCTATCACAGCTGGTATATATTTCCAATACAACAAGATTTTATGGTGCAAAAGGCTCTGTGATCCCTGTGACTTCAAATAAAAATTACAGAGGTATAAAGAACGTTGCTATGATTTTCTAATCATTAATGGGGTCAAATCTATGTTGATGTATGATTTTGAACCACAGTGACAAGAAAGTTTGTAGGAGCAGAATGGAAAGTTTTTCTTGAACAAGCAAATTTCTAACTGTGTATGCGGTTTTTGTATGGGAAAGTTAGTTAATTTTAAAATTGAATGTTAAAAGCAAATTCAATTTTGAAGTACTATCAAGTGACATTCGTCGGGTCATTGAATGTACTTGGAATGTTTGTACAAATGTCTGTTTTAAAATCTACTAGGGTCTGGCCAGCTTAAAGCAGAGGTCTGTCCAAAAAAATAATTAAAAGCCAGCAGCTACACATACTGCAGCTGCCGGCTTTTAATAATAGGACGCTTACCTGTCCTGGAGTCCAGCGATGTCAGCACCGCAGCTGATGTTTCCATCAGCTGTCAGGTGCTGCCATTGCAGGTAAGGGAACCCAGCATTGTAGCCTTACGGCTTCACGCTGGGAACCCTACTGCGCATGCATGGGGCCCCGCTCCTCTCTCCTACTGGCCCGACAGGGGGAGGAGGAGGGAGCCCCGCAGTGATGTCATGGGCCACGGCGCAGACTCCCGGAAGTGGGAACAGGATACCTGCCAAAGACAGGTATCCAATCCCCCCTCTGCCCGAAATTGTGGCACCGGAATGGGGAGAGAAGACAAATGAGCAGAAGTTTCACTTTTGGGTGTAACTCCGCTTTAAGGTAAAACTTTCCTGAGAGAGACATGATGGCTGCCACCATGTTGACTCTTTCTTCTGCATTTGCTAATGTCTAAAGCAGCCCATAGATGAGTCTTTTTTTTTCGTTCAACCATTGGGTTCAAGGACAAAAAGTGAGTTGATTTCCCCAACCAAATGTTCAGATGTGTGGCTACAGGAAGATTTTCTTTCATATCTAGTGTTTTGGGTCAGTAACACAGAATGTATAGAAGCCACAGAATCCCCATTATAACCAGGAAGGTAGCCTTTTTTTAGAAGAAGGTCAGCACTAGAACATCTTTAAATATCCTACATAATAATGGCTTGGCCTAAGTGGATAGACGATTTTTACAGTTCCCTCAGCAGAGCTAATCAAATAAGACAATCTTTAAAACCCAACTGAACCTAGTATAGGGCTTTCCAATCTGCAGGGAGCATGAGATTTAATGATTACAGAGATACCGTATTCTGGGAAACTTTAATATGATCTCTTGCAGTGGGGCTGCATCTGCATTGCAAGGATCAATTGCTTGTTTGGGTCTAGTGGATGCAGAAAAGATTTAGTCACTTGATTTTCCACTCCACATTCCCGATAGACCAGTCCTTGCATCTTTCATTTACTCTCTGGTGGTCTATGGTCCAAAGCCCTTCATTGAACATGACTAAGGGACAGTCCACCGCCAGAGCATTGGGAATGTTGCCTTCATGGGGAGTCAAAGCTCAGGTATGTAAAGGTGCTTCTCCTCTCCCACAGACAGTTTCCCATAGTTGAGCTTTAAGTATCAAAATGATACAGTAGCTAAATAAATAAGAAAACGAAAAGTTCTACTATATGAAGGCTTTTCAAAAACCAACTTTGTGATGTGCACCACAATTCTTTAAAACTTCCCAAATGAGGTTTCAGTCAATGTTTCTCAAGCTCTTTTAATAACCATCTCAAATATATATATATATATATATATATATATATATATATATATATATATATATATATATATATTAAAAAAGGAATAAAAAAAAACACTGAAAAACTCCAGTGAACACAGCCCTGATGCTCCTTTCGTTTCTGTGGTTTCAAGAAACAGACATAGGTCAAGTAAACTACACATTGCAAAAAGCATAACAAATCTAAGTAATGAGGGGTTACAAGAAATGTGATAGCAGGTACTGCTTAGAAATGTTGTTTTACTTGTCTATAGCATGTAGATTGTGGTTTTGCACTTTAAAACCACAATGTCTGAGCCTAAACAACCCATGAATTTGCTTGTTAATGTCTCTGTATACCTGTATATGCTAGAGCCTGTAAATTAGATTTCCCTCTACAGCTCTATATTATTTAGCATATTACATACATAAGAATCTGCTCTATGTAGAGATTATATTTCGCTAGAAACACCCACTCTTTTCAGTTAGGAGTGATTTCTGTTTTACACAATCTGATGGGCTGATTTACTACTGAATAACCTGTCCACCGTGCAAGGGAAGTTACACTTTACTAAAAAATTATACCCAGAGCTTAGTAAATGGGGAGAAGCTCTTCTGACATATTTCATCCAATCATGAGCAAACAAAAATGATGTTTTTTTCATTTCCTTGCACATGATTGGGTATGCTTTGCAAGGTGAAATGTCACCACATTCACTAAGCTCTGGGGAACTCTTGATTTCCACTTCCCTTGCAAAGTGAACAGCCTATTTGCCTTTAGTAAAATAATCTCAATAAGTCGCTTACTGATACTATGAGTCAGAATCACAGAATCATATGAAACCCCTCAGAATATCAGACCCCTGAAATAAAAGTCAGAATTTATAAACTCAGAGCCCTGGCAAAAAAAAATAAAAAACATGAAATTTCCCACCACCAGACCAATCAACCTGAACATTATAGATACAGCAGGAACCCTTTTCATACCAACTAATTCATATTAGACCACTTGTTAGAACTTTGAGAATATATTCTTACTATGCGCTCTATACCTTCATAGATCTCTGTTAACTTGTGAAACCTTTAATAAAAATAAAAATGTAATTATTTGTATATATATATATCTATATATATATATATATATATATATATATATATACTTTTTTTAAACAATGTACCTTAATAATTTGCAGTTAGTAAATCAGTCAGTAGTGTTATGAAATTTGATTGATTTGATTTATGAAAAGGAAATTTAATAATAAAGGGCAAGACCTGTAGCCCACCCAATTAAAGAAAAAAATGAAATATTAAAAACAATCTTGATGGTTGCCAAGGGTAATGAAGGATCCCCAGTAGATCATCTGACATGTATTAATAAGCGTGAAAGACACTTTTGTATGCAGTAAAGTGAATAGTGTCGTGTTGCTGAAAAAACATTCAGTATATCACAGTGCAGTCTAGGTATATCTCGGTAGTATACTGAAACCACAGTGGAGTCACCAGGGTTAGAGGCAAGTTGTTATGGTTTTGAAATGGATATTAATCATAAGTTCCTGTTGGTGGTAATGGTATCAGTTGAATCTTCTAGATTGTAAGCTCTAACGAGCAGGGGCCCCCTGATCCCTCCTGTAGTGAATTGTATTGTAATGTCTTCCCTGATGTTGTAAAGCGATGCGCAAACTGTTAGCACTATATAAATCCTGTATAATAATAATAATAATATAGCCGTAATTTGTAGAGTGGTGGCTTAAACGCTAATATATGTCAAAAGTCATATATCAACACAGGTATATTGAGTAGTAGCTCTTGCATGTAGACACATAGCCATGGGTCTTATATTGTCTACTTCATACAGTCTGTACTCTACAGCTGTTTTTTTTATTTTTTTTATTGGGCTACAGGTTTTGCCCAACAGGTGAGCCAGTGAGTAGTTAAACCCTCCCACGCTGGGTGTTATCCGCCCACTTTTCTGTATTCAAAACCTGTAGCCACAGCAGATGAGACGACTACAAAGCAAGCTGTCTGGCTGTGTAATGAGTTATCCAGGCAGCAATAACATTTGGCAAATAACTTAGCCCAAAATGAATGTGCATGCAGCGTAGACATCTCTATTCTCTATTGGACTAGTATGAAATTACTTAGTAAGATATAGTGTAGACAGGGGAATACCTTTATGATTTGGAGGTTGGGGGAGTCTGTGGGCTTCATAATATTTGTGCCATTAGACTCCAATACATATAGCCACCGGCACTTATAAGGAAATATGTCAGGTGATTAAACCAAGCATAATTGAAAAACAGTCACCAGTTATATAAATATAAATATATATATATATATTATACAAACACACACACACACAGTGCCCTGAAAAAGTATTCATACCCCTTGAAATTTTCCACATTTTGTCAAGTTACAACCAAAAACGTAAATGTATTTTATTGGGATTTTATCTGATAGATCAACACAAAGTAGCACATAATTGTGAAGTGGAAGGAAAATGATAAATGGTTTCCACATTTTTTTACAAATAAATATCTGAAAAGTGTGGCGTGCATTTGTATTCAGCCCCCCCTGAGTCAAGACCTTGTCAAACCTCCTTTCGCTGCAATTACAGCTGCAAGTCATTTGGGGATGTCTCTTCCAGCTTTGCACATTTAGAGAGTGAAATGTTTTGCCCATTCTTCTGTGCAAAATAGCTCAAGCTCTGTCAGACTGGATGGAGAGTGTCTGTGAACAGCAATTTTCAAGTCTTGCCACAGATTCTCAATTGGATTTAAGTCTGGAATTTGACTGGGCCGTTCTAACACATTAACATGCTTTAAACGAAACCATTAAATTGTAGCTCTGGCTGTATGTTTAGGGTCATTGTCCTGCTGGAAGGTGAATCTCCGCCCCAGTCTCAAGTCTTTTACATCCCCATAACATGATGCTGCCACCACCATGTTTCACGGTGGGGCTGGTGTGTTCAGGGTAATGTTCAGTGTTCGTTTTCCTGCCAGACACTGCTTTTTGCTTGTAGGCCAAAAAGTTTAATTTTGGTCTCATCTGACCAGAGCACCTTCTTGCACATGTTTGCTGTGTCCCCCACATGGCTTCTCGCAAACTGCAAATGGGACTTCTTATGGCTTTCTTTCAACAATGGCTTTCTTCTTGCCACTCTTTCATAAAGGCCAGATTTGTGGAGTGCACGACTAATAGTTGTCCTGTGGAAAGATTCTACCACCTGAGCTGTGGATCTTTGCAGCTCCTCCAGAGTTATCATGGGCCTCTTGGCTGCTTCTCTGATTAATCCTCTCCTTGGCTGGCCTGTCAGTTTAGGTGGAGGGCCATGTCTTGGTAGGTTTGTAGTTGTGCCACATTCTTTCCTTTTTTCAGATGATGGATTGAACAGTGCTCCGTGAGATGTTCAAAGCTTGGGATATTTTTTTATAACCTAATCCTACTTTAAACTTTTCCACAACTTTATCCCTGACCTGTCTGGTGTGTTTCTTGGCCTTCATGATGCTGTCTGTTCACTAAAATTATCTAACAAACCTCAGAAGGCTTTACAGAACAGCTGTATTTATAATGATATTAAATTACACACAGGCGGAATCTATTTACGAATTAGGTGACTTCTGAAGGCAGTTGGTTCACCTAGATTTTAGTTAGGGGTATCAGAGAAAAGGGTATGAACACAAATGCACGCCACACTTTTCAGATATTTATTTGGAAAAAAGTTTGAAAACCATTTATCATTTTCCTTCCACTTCACAATTATGTGCCACTTTGTGTTGGTCTATCACATAAAATCACAATAAAATACATTTATGTTTTTGGTTGTAACATGGCAAAATGTAGAAAATGTCAAGGGGTATGAATACTTTTTCATGGCACTGTACATATGGGAGAGGTTTTATATTTAACAGAGTTAAAAAAGTGCTGAAACTTTTTGAATACCCCTCGTATATATGTGTGTATATATATATATATATATATACAGTGCCTTGCGAAAGTATTCGGCCCCCTTGAACTTTTCAACCTTTTGCCACATTTCAGGCTTCAAACATAAAGATATACATTTTTTATTTCTTGTGAAGAATCACCAACAAGTGGGACACAATTGTGAAGTGGAACGAAATCTATTGGATTTTTGAAACTTTTTTAACTAATAAAAAAATGAAAAGTGGGGCGTGCAAAATTATTCGGCCCCCTTGCGTTAATACTTTGTAGAGCCACCTTTTGCTGCGATTACAGCTGCAAGTCGCTTGGGGTATGTCTCTATCAGTTTTGCACATCGAGAGACTGAAATTCTTGCCCATTCTTCCTTGCAAAACAGCTCGAGCTCAGTGAGGTTGGATGGAGTGCGTTTGTGAACAGCAGTTTTCAGCTCTTTCCACAGATTCTCAATTGGATTCAGGTCTGGACTTTGACTTGGCCATTCTAACACCTAGATACATTTATTTGTGAACCATTCCTTTGTAGATTTTGCTGTATGTTTGGGATCATTGTCTTGTTGGAAGATAAATCTCCGTCCCAGTTTCAGGTCTTTTGCAGACTCCAACAGGTTTTCATCCAGAATGGTCCTGTATTTGGCTGCATCCATCTTCAACTCAATTTTAACCATCTTCCCTGTCCCTGCTGAAGAAAAGCAGGCCCAAACCATGATGCTGCCACCACCATGTTTGACAGTGGGGATGGTGTGTTGAGGGTGATGAGCTGTGTTGCTTTTACGCCAAACATATAGTTTTGCATTGTGGGCAAAAAGTTCAATTTTGGTTTCATCTGACCAGAGCACCTTCTTCCACATGTTTGGTGTGTCTCCCAGGTGGCTTGTGGCAAACTTTAGACTTTTTATGGATATCTTTGAGAAATGGCTTTCTTCTTGCCACTCTTCCATAAAGGCCAGATTTGTGCAGTGTACAACTGATTGTTGTCCTATGGACAGGCTCTCCCACCTCAGCTGTAGTTCTCTGCAGTTCATCCAGAGTGATCATGGGCCTCTTGGCTGCATCTCTGATCAGTCTTCTCCTTGTCTGAGCTGAAAGTTTAGAGGGACGGCCAGGTCTTGGTAGATTTGCAGTGGTCTGATACTCCTTCCATTTCAAAATGATCGCTTGCACAGTGCTCCTTGGGATGTTTAAAGATTGGGAAATCTTTTTGTATCCAAATCCGGCTTAAGGCTGGGTTCACACCGATGCGGCAGCGAGAACCGGATGTGATTCGCACCGCAGTGCAGTGCAAATCACATCCGATCTCTGTGCGATGCGAGTTCAGCCATACAGATAGTATGGCTGAATTCGCATCGCACCCGCCGCAAACTCGCACGGGACCCTTTTTTTGGTCCGCAGCAGAATCGGATCGCATGGGTGTTCACACCATGCGATCCGATTACTGTCCGAGTTTGCAGATCGCACTGCGATATGCGGACTGGTCTGGGGGTGTCATTAACGTTTCACTGACACTCCCAGCAGTCCGCATAGGGCAGTGTGAACTGCCGGCGGGAGGCATGCGATGCGGGAAAACGCCGCGGATTTGCGGCGTTCCCGCATCGCTCCGGTGTGAACCTGGCCTTAAACTTCTCCACAACAGTATTACGGACCTGCCTGGTGTGTTCCTTGGTCTTCATGATGCTCTCTGCGCTTTCAACAGAACCCTGAGACTATCACAGAGCAGGTGCATTTATACAGAGACTTGATTACACACAGGTGGATTGTATTTATCACCATCAGTCATTTAGGACAACATTGGATCATTCAAAGATCCTCGCTGAACTTCTGGAGTGAGTTTGCTGCACTGAAAGTAAAGGGGCCAAATAATTTTGCACGCACCACTTTTCAGTTTTTTATTTGCTAAAAAAGTTTAAAATATCCAATAGATTTCGTTCCACTTCACAATTGTGTCCCACTTGTTGGTGATTCTTCGCAAAAAATTTAAATTTTATATCTTTATGTTTGAAGCCTGAAATGTGGCAAAAGGTTGGGCTTGCAGCACTGTATATACACAGTAATTGTGCCAGCCGTTCTCTAATCACCTTACAGTTGCCCAGCCTTTATTTTTAATGGGAGCATAGTCCTTATAATCTAATATTATTTTAATACAGAATTTATATAGTGTCAACAGTTTGCTCATCGCTTGACATGACAAAGAGAGATAGTACAGTTACAATACATTTGAATGCAAGAGGGATCAGAGGACCCTGCTCATGAGAGCTTACAATCTAAATACAGTGGTTTAATTTATTTTATTTTACTTAAGCCTTAAAGCGGAACAATACTCACCTCGGCTGCAGCGATGAGGCATACACTAGCTCCCCTTCCCGCTCACTGACTGATCTTCAGGCGGCCAGATTACGAGTCTCGATCGGCAGCTGCTTTCATTGGCCAGGTGGGGAAGACGAGTTTAGGCAGATTCGGCATTGCCAAATTTGTACAGTGTGCTGCACATGTGTGGCTCACTGTGCAAGGGCTGCCAGCCAGGTAAGTAACTTTAATGCAGAACAAACAACGCATGTCTCTTCTGCATTAAAATTCCTGCCTGTTCACTCATTTTTAACGTTGGCCTAAAGTTCCACTTTATGCTGGTCATATGCTAGTAAATTTTTTAACCAATGTTTGCATAAATAAAAAAAATTTCACATTCAGTGACTGGATGAAAGTTTCTCAACAAAAACCACATACACTGTAGAAATGTGTTAAAAATTTCCCATCCTGCTCTTTCGAATATTCTCGTCACTGTGACCGAAAGTAAATCACAATTTGACACCACTAACATTAGAAAATCAAAACAAATACTCTTTAAGGCTGGGTTCACACCACTGCGAATTGGATGCGGACAAATGTATTCACCCCCCTTGGCTTTTTACCTATTTTATTACATTACAGCCTTTAGTTCAATGTTTTTTTAATCTGAAGTATATGTGATGGATCAGAACATAATAGAAAAATATATACATAAAACTATTTTTCAGAAATAAAAAACTGATAATTGGCATGTGCGTATGTATTCACCCCCTTTGTTATTAAGCCCATAAAAAGCTCTGGTGTAACCAATTACCTTCAGAAGTCACATAATTAGTGAAATGATTTCCTCCTGTGTGCAATCTAAATGTCACATGATCTGTCGTTACATATACACACCTTTTTGAAAGGCCCCAGAGGCTGCAATACCTAAGCAAGAGGCACCACTACCCAAACATTGCCATTAAGACAATTGAGATTGAGGAACTCTCCAAACAACTAAGGGACAATTTTGTTGAGAAGTACAAGTCAGGGTTAGGTTATAAAAAAATATCCAAATCTTTGATGATCCCTAGGAGCACCATCAAATCTTTGATGATCCCTAGGAGCACCATCAAAAAGTAAAAAACACAGTATAGATACAGTATACTGTAATCTTACAGATTCCAGTATGGTATCAAATAATTACACACCCCCTTTGTCCCTAGTGGTTTGTCCAGTGTCCTGCATGCAGTTTTATATTATAAATACTATTCTTTATGCCAGGAAACTGGAGATTGTCCATAGCAACCAAAAAAAGTCAGTTTACATCAAAAGTGGTTATAGACCAGCTAGAAAACAGCGATAATGAATTAGAATCACTCGCAGAATTGAGCGATAGTAATTTGTGGGGAAATTCGTCATCAAACACTAAAAGTAATGACAGCGACAATTCTGCAACTCAGTAAATTTCAGTGTTTTTGATTATATTATTGAATACTTTTTATTATTATTATATTATTATTTGTTATAATTATTTATAGTTATTTATTTTATTATTTATATATATATATATATATATATATATATATATATATATATATATATATATATATATATATATATATATATATCTATATATATTATAATTTATGATTTCATATTTCAAATTTTATCATACCCAGGATGTCTATTAGCCCTTGTACACAGGGTTGGATATTCCGATGGGCAATGTCCAATAGGACCGTGTCTGGGCTCCATTGGACTGTTTCCGTCGGAGTATCCGACGGACCAACTTTTCCAGCTGGGCTATAAAATTTTCCGACAACATGATCGTACTTTGTCCGATTGTGTGTAGAGAATTCCGATCGGACAAAGTGCCACGCATGCTCAGATCAAATTCCTAGATCAAAGCTATTGGCTACTAGCCTGAACGTAGTCCCATCGTAATGAAATTACGTCATCACGTTCTGAACGATCGGATTTTCCGACAACTTTGTCCGACATAGTCACATAATTAGTGAAATGATTTCCTCCTGTGTGCAATCTAAATGTCACATGATCTGTCATTACATATACACACCTTTTTGAAAGGCCCCAGAGGCTGCAATACCTAAGCAAGAGGCACCACTAACCAAACATTGCCATTAAGACAATTGAGATTGAGGAACTCTCCAAACAACTAAGGGACAATTTTGTTGAGAAGTACAAGTCAGGGTTAGGTTATAAAAAAATATCCAAATCTTTGATGATCCCTAGGAGCACCATCAAATCTATCATAACCAAATGGAAAGAACATGGCACAACAGCAAACCTGCCAAGAGACGGCTGCAGACCAAAATTCACAGAGCGGGCAAGGAGGGCTCCGCTCGCGGCGCCGTCATGCATACTGTGGGCACCCGGCTGTGGCTTCACAGCCGGGCACCCACTGCGCATGCGCGAGCGGCGCAGGGCGCCGTGATACGCCGTACAGTCACCTGGGACACATGACAGGTCCCAGGTGAATGTGCGGCGCGAGGGGAAGTGATGTCATCAGCCCGGGCAATGAAGAAGGCAGATTACGAGGGACCCCCCTAGCAACCGGTATTTAGAGGTGAGTAAAAAAAATTTTTTTTGCCAATTATTTTTTTTTGATTTTTTTAAAGAATTTTAAGTAGTTTTATTTTTTTGGTGGCAACACCACTTTAAATGATGCAAATCCTCAAACAAACCATGTTAATTCCAGGTTGTGAGGCAACAAAAAATGCCAAGGGGGGATGCAAATACTTTTGCAAGGCACTGTATATTTTTGTACTCTGCATATTTTAGATTTGTCTTTGGTTATACAGTATATCACACGCGTATTCTGTATAACCAATAAGATAACATTGTATAACCTTTTGCAGCTCTTTAGGCATGGAGGTTTATTGCTTTCCATATAAATCTCAATCTTTTTACCCTCATGCCCTTACAGTGTTTCAGCATAGCCGATTATGGGACTGTGCCAGAGACACCTGCTTGGTATGCACAATGCTTCATTGTCTGTGAGGGAAGCTAATTAGCAGGCAGCAGTAGCAGGTTCATATCCCTTGGACAGAGTTAATTCCGCCCGTCTTCTCCTGTTCCAAGCCATAGAGAGATATTTTCAGTTCTCCCGTAAGCCCTTCCCACAATTCATTTCCAGATCCACGTGTTATTTGTTAGGATTCCGCCGCTCATTCATGGCCATTGCTTTGTCATAAGTTTCCTGACAAGCAGCTGGTTAAGTGTCTGAAGAAAATGTCTGTGCTGCCCCTTCTTTCCTCCTCAAGAGCAGCCGGGAGGGAAAAAAGCACGAAATAATAAAACAAACAACCGCTGCACTAAAAAAACAAGCTCCTCTAACGTAAGGAAAACAGCAAACAATGGAAGTGCAGAAGGCGCCTTGTCACATTTCAGTCAGCGCTGGTCTTTTCATTCTTATACTGTATATCCATAGTGTATGTGTGGTCAATGGGCTGCGGACTGAACATTGTTCTTTTAAATAAATGTGTGTTTTGTATGAATGAGTCAACAGACTTTTCCCATGCTCTTTTTTTAAAGAATGTGTGTTTTGTTTGAATAAGTCAAGAGATAATTCCCGTGTCCTTTAAAATGAATGTGTGTTTGGTATAAATGAGAGACTATTCCCCTGCTGTTGCTTAACAATAACAAAGACATTTTATACATTTTATTCAAGTATTCAGTCAGCCTTTCTTGATAAATGTTCATCATTTCTATGGACATGGGCTCTGTGTTCATTATTCCACTGCTTGTTTAGGCCTCATCCAGATTTTTGGTCCTATCGTGGCAGATCTCCGTCTTCCATTACTAGGTGTCTGGGCTAACACCTTCAGGGCACACCAGGCACCACACAGGGGTATGCTTGTGCCCCTTTGAGATTCCTATGCCATTTGAGTGCAGTGCATTCACAGCCCAAAATCGCACTGCACCACACCATAAGTAGTGCATGCAATACTTTTGTAAATGCACTGCTACTAGATCACATGGTACACAGTACCATGCGATTTGGAGAAGTCAAACACACTGAGTTTGCGGTGTTGTCTGTACTGACACCCGCTAAAGATCACAAGGGCACTGAGTTTTGAACGCAGTGTGGGAAATCCATACAGAAAGTGGGTTTCCCGCTCTGTGTTCTGGTGTGATGGGCCCTCAAGGCTGAGATTACATCAGAAAGGTCCTTGAACTGAGCTGGAAAGCTTTAAGGCATTATAGACCTTCCTACCTGCACCTTGTGTTTTTCACCTGCATAAGATGTGCATTGATCATGTAGTTTCATCATGCCATTTGTGGCCCTGTACACACAGCCTGTAAAGCCCCATACACACTATCAGATTTTCTGATGATTTTTTCCTTCAGATTTACCAAAACCATGTAGTGTAAGGGCCTGCCTGGTTGCATACAAATTGAAACTCCTAAGGTTTTACCTCATATTATATGGTTTGGTAAATCTGAAGGAAAAAATCAGCAGAAAATCTGATAGTGTGTATGGGGCTTTATAGTGTAAAGCCACACACTAGCAGGTTTTTTGTTCAACCAAATGGGCTGAACAAAAAAAATTGAACGAAAGTGATTTCCCCCACTGAGCTATTGTGTTCTGACAAGGGGACAGCTTGCTATAGGGGCACCCAAGCAGGCTCACTCCTGAGCTGTGGCTCTGTGTGTCCATTCACACACAGAGCTGCAGCCCAGCTCCTGCCCCCTCACTCTCATTGCACGCTGGTTGTGTTTAACACCAGTGGGAGCCAATGGCTCCCGCTGCTGCCCCAGCCAATGGGGAGTGAGAGTCCCTGGAGAGCTGAAGCTTTCGTGCACATCGCTGGATCAAGATGGGGCTCAGGAAGGCATTAGGGGAACTGGGGAGGTTGCTGACCCTCCCCCCCTCGAGCTGTGGTGCTGCTGTGAGAAGAGAGCTCTATTTCTTGTCTATCCTCCTCCTCCTGTAAGCAGTGTGGAGAGCGGCTGTGGCTCTGAAGAGAGCAGCTGCAGGCTTTTCTCCCTCTCTGTCCTCCTCATGCTGCTGCACTTGGCAGAGGAGCCCTCTCCTTCCTATTGGCCAAAAAAAAAGGAGCACAAAGGAGGATCATGGGACATGTAGTCCCAACAACTGGCAAGTAATCCTAAAAGGGAAACTGCAGAACCCAGAATATCCAGCTGAAGGGGGAGGAGAGAGAGCCAGGATATAAGTGGCAAGTGACACGCTGAATCTGGGGACAAGGAACCGGTGGTGTGAAAAGCCCATGCACCAGCTCAGGTGAAGGAAAAAACTGAGCATAGATGAAAAAACAGATGCTAAAAAAACACCAAATAGGAAGGAGAAAGAAAGAAAGGTGTAGGAAAGAAAGAGAAGAAAATTGTATCCTGGGTGAGATAGTGAAGGAACCAAAGAGAATGAAGAACAAAGTGCTAATAGTATAGGTGAAAGTTATATAATCACCATAGGTTTGTGACCTGGTGTATGGGCTTTTCACACTCTTCATCAAAAAATATCATACATTCAATATATATTACTGATCTCAATACACAGAAGTTTTGGCTCACTGTCACCCACATTTGCACATTTACCCTGGTGAATACACAGAACTCCCTGCTTGTCCACGTGTCTCTACCTCAGATCCCATGCCAGACCTTTTTAACGGCTCTGATCCTCTGTTCACATCTATACAGTTGACGTGAGTACCTATAGGGATGTCCATCCTGTCCCTTACACATTATTTATTCTTATTATTCAGTTACAATATTATACCATATGGTTATGTTTCTTTATAGATCACCATTGCATTCGCCCCTGAAGAGTTGGTATACCCCAACGAAACGCGTCAGCCTTACATAGATGCATGATGTCCATACAGATGATTTTATGTCTCTTATTTTTTTTACTCTAGACTTTCCAACATCATTCAGCCCTTCCAGTGGCCCATGTTGTGCAGGACTTGTTTTTACTTTATGATATGCCAAGTTCCATGGCGTCAATATTTATATGCGGTTTTCAGCATGCCCTGCGTGTATGCTATTCTGTGTATGCATTTTTGTGTTATTCCGTTTTTTTATACATGATCTCACACGGTATAATAAAACGTTCTTTGCTAAGACTGCTTTTTGGTATACATCTCTCATTCAAAAACTCCCCCTTTTTGTTGGAACCCACAAAAGCAACACTGTTTAATATCCCACATGTTTACTTTATATAGCGATTGGCCTCATTTAAAGTCCCGCTGACCACTTTCCCTTTTCTTTGTCTAAAATTTGGGATGGAGGCCAATTACTTTTGGTGCCTCGAACCACATCATTCTTTATTGTAGATTGTACAGAATGGAGCAAAGCCTCTTGCTAGTAAAAGAACTTTGGAGTACCTTGGAGAACCTTGCTCTTAAGGCTCAATGCACACTGGAGCTCATAAACGGCCGTTTTTTTGAGTTTGGGCGTTTTTTTTAACAACCCATAAACTCCACTCTATGTTATCCTATGTGTCCATGCACACATGGACGTTTTTGAACTTTTATCAGCAGTGAAGTTTATCGGCTGTTTTCTGAACGCCGTTCACGTTCAGGAGTCGTTTTTCTGACCACAAAAAACCCAAACGCTCATAAACGCTGATAAACATAGATAAACGCTCAAAAACATGGCCCACCAGCGTTTTTAAAGTTTTTGATCCATTAAAAAATAAACAAAAAAACGCTAGCGCAGAAAAACATTAATAAATGCTATTGCAAAAACATTAAAAAACTTTGAAAGACTCATTGCAAAGCTACTGCCATTTTTATAACCTTACTTTAACGTCCAGTTTGCATGGAGCCTAAGGCCTCATGCACACTGGACATTTTTTACGTTTTTACAGCAGCTGTTTGTAGACGTTTTTTCTACAGTCATTAAACTCTCCATTGTGTTATCCTATGTGTCCATGCACACAAAGGCTGTTATCAGAAGTTTTGGGCAGTGGCGTTTTTGAGCAGTAAAAAAACGACCAAAACTAGTGGGTTCAGAGAGGCGTTTTTTAGCTGTAAAAACGCTCTAACGCTGATAAACGCTCAAAAACGTCACTCACCAATGTTTTTTTTAACGTTTTTGCTCCATTGAAAAAAAAAATTTGTCTTAAAAAAAAAAAAAAAAAAAGCTAAAACGCTAACGCGGAAGAATGCTAAAAAATGTCAATAAACGCTAAAAACCGCTATTGCAGAAACTTTTAAAAAAGTTGAAAAAACTCACTGCAAAGCTACTGACATTTTTATAAACTTATTTTAACGTCCAGTATGCATGAGGCCTAAGGGCCGGTTCACACAGGGGGCGATGCGAGGCAACACCGACTTGCCTCGCCGTGACCTGCCGCGACCTCAGCGGCAACTTGCAGATGACTTCTGTATAGAAGTCAATGCAAGTCGCCCCGAGGTCGCCTGAAAGTAGTACAGGAACCTTTTTTCTGAGTCGGAGCGACTCGAGTCGCTCCTCTCAGAACGGTTCCATTGTACAGAACGGGGGCGACTTGTCAGATCGAGGCGAGGCAAGTCGTGTCGCCTCTCATCGCCCGCAGTGTGAACCGGCTCTAAAGGATAACTAAGCCTTTGTTTTAAAAAAACAAAAAACAAAACAAACATGTCATACTTACCTCCTCTGTGCAGTTGGTTTTGCACAGAGTGGCCCTGATCCTCCTCCTCTGGAGTCCCTCAGCGGCGCTCCTGACTCCTCCTCTTCTCTGAGGCCCCGTTGGAGAGCCGCTCCCCCATCTGGGCACTCATGTGCTTCCGTATCCTGCTGCTGCGTCTATTGACACAGACAGCAAAACTCGACTCTGCCCCCCCAGCTCCCGCGTCACTGGATTTGATCAACAACAGTGGAAGCCTGGAATGTCAACTTTTGCATCGGGGCCCACAAGCTTCATGTTACACCTCTGTATTTTGCTACATGTTTTGGGGAGATTTCAGATACAGGCATGTTTTTGCTAAATTTAGCCAGGATTGGATGTTTTCTTTTGTAAAAAAAAGGCTTCCGTCTCTCACTCTACCCCATGTTCCAAACATATGAAGAATACGGGAGATTGTTGTCACATGTACCACACAGCCAGTACTTGCCAGATATTCCTGCAGCTTCTTTAATGTTGCTGTAGGCCTCTTGGCAGCCTCCCTGACCTTTCTTCTTGTCTTTTCATCAATTTTGGAGGGACGTCCAGTTCTTGGTAATGTCACTGTTGTGCCATAATTTCTGAACTTGATGATGACTGTCACTGTGTTCCTTTATATATCTAATGCCTTGGAAATTCTTTTGTACCCTTTTCCTGAGTGATACCTTTTAACAATGAGATTCCTCTGATGCTTTGGAAGCTCTCTGTGGACCATGGCATTTGCTGTAGGATGTGACTAAGAAAATGTCAGGAAAGACCTACTAGAACAGCTGAACTTTATTTGGGGTAATCAGAGGAACTTTAAATGATGACATGGCATGTACTGACTACTATTTAACATGAGTTTGAATGTGCTTGCTTAATTCTGAACACAGCTACATCCACAGTTATAAGGTGTGCACACTTATACAACCACATTATTTTATTTTTTTTATTTTTACTTCACCCCGCTAATAGATTTCAGTTTATTTTTTTAATTGAGTCATACAGTTTATAGGTCACATTAACCACTTGCTTACTGGGCACTTAAACCCCCCTCCTGTCCAGACCAATTTTCAGCTTTCAACTCTGTCGCATTTTGAATGACAATTGCGTGGCCACACAACACTGTACCCAAATACATTTTTTTATAATTTTTTCTCCACAAATAGAGCTTTCTTTTGGTGGTATTTGATCACCTCTACGGTTTTTATTTTTTGTTAAAATTTTTTAAAAAGACCGAATAAAAAAAAAAGAAAATTATATTTTTTTATAAAATTTTGCAAACAGGTAATTTTTCTCCTTCATTGATGTACGCTGATGAGGTTGCACTGATGGGCACCGATGGGCTGCACTTATGGGCACCAATGGGCTGCACTGATGGGCACCGATATGGTGGCACTGGTATGCACTGATAGGCAACACTGATGGGTGGCACTGAAGGGCATTATTAGGTGGCATTGGTGGGCACTAAGAAGTGGCACTAATAGGTGGCAATGATAGCTGGCAGTGATGGGCACTGAAGGGTGGCAGTGATGGGCACTGGTAGGTTAAACTGAAAGGCAGCACTGCTAGGTGGCACTGATAAGGCACTGATTGGCACCACTGGTGGGCATTGATAGATGGCACTTGTGGGCATTGATAGGTGCCAGCGGTAGGCACTGTGGGCAATGGCAGGTGGCACTTGGAGGCACAGAGGAGCAGGCAGATGTGCCTCCTTCCTTTTCGGGACCAATGTCCCTAGAGCATAAGCCGATTACCGAGCTTTCGTTTATACACGTGATCAGCTGTCATTGGCTGACAGCTGATCACGTGATAAGGGGCCGGGATCGGCCCCTTACTTGTATCAGTGATCACATGAGTCTCGGTGACTCGGTGATCACAGCGCGTGCCCTGCAGGGCATGCGCGGGGAGCGCACAAATGGGAGTATGTCCTATGACGGCCTCCCGGAAATTCAGGTCCGCGCTGTGTCGGCTATAGCGCAGATCTCAAGTGGTTAAAGGTGGAAAAAGTACTGAAATGATTTTTCTTTGTCTCATTATTTACATCACAGAAACCTGACATCTTAACAGGGGTATGTAGACTTTTTAAATCCACTGTATCTAGGAGGGTGCTACACTAGGAAGGACTTCAATGCAAAATCTTCCCTGAAAAATACACATTTATAGATAAACCACTAATTTTGAAATATGCAAAAATAGTTATTAATTTGCGAAGATGTTGCACTTAAACCAATGCGCATCGCATTCACTTGAATATAAAACTTCATTTTATTTCATTACATAAAAAATCGTATGAAAGTCCATATATATGTCCAAGTGGGTGAGATGTGCAATGGTTTAAGCGCATCTCCTCCATGTTTATTTCCTAGAAGAACATGGTACTGTTTATATTATTTAGGCCTTTATAAACGATTAAATGTGTAACCACAATTTGATATAAAACTGCATCTGTATGCTGTATGATATTGTATGCGATAATCAACTACCAACTTATAAAATTAATTTAAATTCAAATGAATTCACGGGACGAAGAGCAGCAGCTTAACTCAAGCACAAGAACTTCTCAACAAATTGGACTTCTAAACATAGTATAGTTTTAAATTATTAGTGCGGGTAATATCCTTTTTAACAATCCTCTGTGATCTGAATTATAACTGGGCATCATCTATGCCAGGGATTTGCAATTAGCAGACCTCCAGATGTTGCAGAACTACAAGTTCCATGAGGCATTACAAGACTCTGACAGCCACAAGCATGACACCCAAAGGCAGAGGCATGATGGGACTTGTAGTTTTGCAACAGCTGGAGGTCCGCTAATTGCATATCCCTGATCTATGCCATAGAAGACTGTATATTTTTACCTAATCTATAGCATGACCTGAATATAGTCTGACTGTACTAAATACACAAATTTGTGTAAGCTTCCATTACTGAGGCAGCTCACCACAGATATCAGCTAATAAAAACAAATGTACACACCAGATTTTGGCTATAAAACACCCAATTCTGCATAACTGATATTCCGCCAAGGAATGCAGAGAAATGTAAGCATATAAACATGAGGGAACAATTTGTACAATATTGTAGGCTTCTTTAGTTTCCATTTTTATGCCGGTGATGATAACCAAAATGTATGAGCATTATTTCAACTAAGTATATACAATACAAATTGTAGCTACTATACTGATAATAGAATGTTAATTCAATCCCAGCAAAATTGTCCTCTATGGATCTGCTTTTCCTTGTGGGGTTACAGGACTGAATTTAGAGGAATAAAAAATACAAACAGTACATTTAAGAGAACAATTGCGGAATAAACACGCACGATAATATTGACCAACTGTTCATGTTTATTCAGACAAGCCCTGGAGAAGCAATAGCAATTTTCTGGAAAAACACACTTCAGACTTTCAATTTTTCCTCAGTTGCTGGGTGGTCAGGAAGTGTCTACAAAGACTGCAGTGTGGCCATAGACATACAATATTTATTAGTTGGATAAGGTGATCATTTACAGTTAGTCTAATGCCGCGTACACACGATCGAATTATCTGGCAGACGGACAATTCGATCGTGTGTGGGCTCCAGCGGACTTTTTTATCGTAAAGTCCGGCAGACTTAGGCCGCGTACACACGGGCGGACTATCCGTCCAACTAAGTTCGTCAGACAATCCGACAGACAGTCCGTCCTACTTTTGAATGAACGAACTTGACCACACACGACGAACAGACAGTCCGCTGAAAGCTTGCGCGATGACGTGTACGGCACGTACGACGGGACTAGAAATTCGACGTCCAATACACTGCAATGCAACTTTCGGCCGTGTAAATCCTTTCTGAGCATGCGCCATACTTAGTCCGTCGAACTAGCCTACGAACGAGCAGACTGTCCGCTGAAACCAAGTTTGGACGGACAATATTACGGAAATTCCGAAAGACTTAGTCCGCCAGACTGTCCGCTGAAAAAGTCAGCTGAAGCCCACACACGAGCGGATTGTCCGCTGAAACACGTTTCAGCGGACTAAGTTGGACGGACAATCCTCTCGTGTGTACGCGGCCATAGAAAGTAGTTTTGACTCAAAATTTGTACGCCGGACTTGGCTTTCAGCGGACAATCCGTTCGTCAGTGGGCTAGCCTGGCGGACTAAGAATGACGCATGCTCAGAAGCAAGTACGAGAAGGAAGCTATTGGCTACTCGCTATTGAACTTCCTTTTTCTAGTCCCGTCGTACGTGCTGTATGTCATCGCGTTAGAAATTGCCGGACTTTTGGAGTGTCCGTGTGTGGCCAAGTCCGTTTGTTAGAAAGTCCGGTGGACTGTTTGCCAGATTGTTTGCTGGACTAAGTCTGCCAGACAAGCCGATCGTGTGCATTAGGTACACAGAAATATCACAAATGTATGCGCTCAACCAATTAACATGTATACAATTACATTGCCTTGAAAAAGTATTCATACCCCTTGAAATTTTCCACATTTTGTCATGTTACAACCAAAAATGTAAATGTAGTTTATTGGGTTTATATGTTATAGACCAGCACAAAGTGTGGAGGCGAAAGAAAATAATAAATGGTTTTAAACATTTTTTTTACCAAAAAAATCTGAAAAAGTGTGGCGTGCATTTGTATTCAGCCCCCCTGAGTTAATACTTTGTAGAACCACCTTTCACTGCAATTACAGCTGCAAATCTTTTTGGGGGATGTCTCTACCATCTTTGCACATCTAGAGAGTGACATTTTTGCCCATTCTTCTTTGCCAAAATAGCTCAAGTCTGTCAAATTGGATGGAGAGCGTCTGTGAACAGCAATTTTCACATCTTGCCACAGAATCTCAATTGGATTTAGGTCTGGACTTTGTGCTATTCTAACACATGAATATGCTTTGATCTAAACCTTTCCATTGTAGCTTTGGCTGAATGTTTAGGGTCATTGTCCTTCTGGAAGATGAACCTCCGACCCAGTCTCAAGTCTTTTGCAGACTCTAACAGGTTTTCTTCTAAGATTGCCCTGCATTTGGCTCCATCCATCTTCCCATCAACTCTGATCAGCTTCCCTGTCACTGCTGAAGAAAAAAGTCCCCACAACATGATGCAGCTGCCACTACCATGTTTCACAGTGGGGATGGTGTATTCAGGGTGATGCGCAGTGTTAGTTTTATGACACAATTAGCGTTTTGCTGTTAGGCCAAAAAGTTAAATTTTGGTCTTGTCTGACCAGAGCAGCTTCTTTCACATGTTTGCTGTGTCCCTCACATGGCTTCTCACAAACTGCAAATAGGACTTCTTATAGCTTTCTTTCAACAAAGGTTTTCTTCTTGCCACTCTTCCATAAAGGCCAAATATGTGGAGGACACAGCTTATAGTTGTCCTGTGGATAGATTCTCCTGCCTGAGCTGTGGATCTCTGCAGATCCTCCAGCCTTACCATGAGCCTCTTGGCTGCTTCTCTGATTAAATCTTTCCCTCTCTGGCTTGGGATATTTTTTTATAACCTAACCCTGCTTAAAACTTCTCCACAACTTTATCCCTGACCTGTCTGGTGTATTCCTTGGCCTTTATGGTGCTGTTTGTTCACTAATGTTCTCTAACAAACCTCTGAGGGCTTCACAGAACAGCCGCATTTCTACTGAGATTACATTACACACAGGTTGACTCTATTTACTAATTTGGTGACTTCTGAAGGCAATTGGTTCCACTGCATTTTAGTTAGGGGTATCAGAGTAAAGGGCGCTGAATACAAATGCACACCACACTTCAGATATTTATTTGTCAAACATTTTGAAAAACATTTATCATTTTCCTTCCACTGCACAATCATGTGCCATTTTGTGTTGGTCTATCACATAATTATTATTTATTTTTATTTTTTTTCAAAAGTTTATTGATAGATAATACAGTTTACAAAGGTCTAAAATAATGACAATAACATGAAAGATCTTCAATAGTCCAAATTAAGTATGTCCATTGTTAGTGGTCTATCACATAATATCCCAAAAAAGTACATTTACATTCTTTGGTTGTAACATGACAAAATGTGGACAATTTCAAGGGGTGTGAATACTTTTTCAAGGCACTCTATACAGTATCTCACAAAAGTGAGTACACCCCTCACATTTTTGTAAATATTTTATTATATATTTTCATGTGACAACACTTAAGAAATTACACTTTTCTACAATGTAAAGTAGTGAGTGTACTACTTGTATAACAGTGTAAATTTGCTGTCCCCTCAAAATAACTCAACGCACGGCCATTAATGTCTAAACTGCTGGCAACAAAATTGAGTACACCCCTAAGTTAAAAGGTCCAAATTGGTCCCAATTAGCCATTTTCCCTCCCCATTGTCATGTGACTCGTTGGTGTTACAAGGTCTCAGGTGTGAATGGGGTGCAGGTGTGTTAAATTTGGTGTTATCGCTCTCACTCTCTCATACTGGTCATTAAAAGTTCAACATGGCACCTCATGGCAAAGAACTCTCTGAGGATCTGAAAAAAGAATTGTTGCTCTGCATAAAGAGATACTGTATATATCATACATGAACTGCCCTTTCTGACAAATAATTTGTAATTCTGTAAAATTACTTTTAAAATGCATGCCTCTCTGCCAGAAAGCACAGTCAGGATGACAACACCACATTTTTTAATTTATTTATTTTAACCAACAATTTTCACAGTGGTTTTACATATTGTACATTCAGATCAATTCCTGTCCTCTTTGGGTAATGCACTATATATTTTTTGGAAACTTACATTGATTGACTCGACATAAATATCCACATGTAATATCCAGAGGGCCACTTGGGATTCTAAAAATCACTGTAATATTCCATGCTACATACAGTGATAGCCATGAGTCTCGCTCCAGTACCTTTCCCTCTGCACTCCATTCTCTGACTGCACAAGGTGCAGAGGACGGATGGATAATGTCATGATCTCCACTTTGTCCAAACAGAGAACGCCTTGTATATATTGAAAAAAATACATGCCATTTTTTGAATGATGGTGGTGCCAAGTGAGCAACCCCCTGTGTTCAGTGTGCAGAGGAGAAGCACCCGGAAGATTTCAGCTATCACGGTATGAAGCGCAGACTACTACAGTGACTTTCAGCAACCCGAGCGGCCCTCTGGATATGATATATAGATACTTACATTGAGCTAAGCTATGTATATCTACCTGGGGTTCAGCTTTCCATTATCTGAACAAACCGGCTTGTATTGGCTAAGTGCGCATATTATGTAGGCATGGCCAGACCTATTTCAGAGAATTAAATAATTATTTAGGAAGGAAAACTACCTTACTGATTTTTCATAGAGAATGATTGGCCAAAGGGTTCTATATAGGCATATACACTACCAATGGATAGGAGGCTGTTGCTGGATCTGATAGAAAAAAACAGCCACATTGCGTGATGGCCATCTCTTGCACACAGATGTGTTTACACTTCCATCTTAACAGTTTCTATGCAGATAAAGTGTTCATTAAAAAGTCATCTTATGATAAATCAGGATCCACCCATATCAATAAAATAAGCGTCTGAAGAAACATGGAATTTTGAGTGCAGCATTCATTCTTCTTAAAAAGGATTTAAATATTGCCTAAAAACTAATGCATTAACATTTCACCTAATGTCTCCGATTTCTGTAAACTACATCTTTTTAAAAAGGTTTTGGTCTAAAATCCAGTAATTACATTTTTTAGCCTACCGTTCAGATCCCCTTAAAGGTGGAAGTGTACATATTAGACTCCTTAAGCCTCGTACACACTACTATTTTTTTTTCATTAGACCTGCTGGGTTGAACGAGAAAAAAACTGACAGCTCAGGCCCTGCTGTACTAACAATCCGATTGTGTTCTGACAGGGGGGCAGCCTCCCTCACCAGGACACTCCAGTCAGTATTCTCAGCTATTGGCTGAGAGCGCTGATTGGGAGTCAGTCAGCAGACCTTTTCTGGCCAGGACCGGCTGCAGTACACACAGGCCGAACGTCAGCCCATTCCTATTGAACCCTATGCCTCTCGACATTTACCCAGTGTGTACCAGACTTCAGTTCATCATAGAGCATCCAAAATACTATTAGGCCCCCTCTTTTTATGCCAGGAAATGAATTGTTTTGAAGTGGAAATCAGATGCAGCTCCCACTCTAGAATTCTGGACATCTTTGGTTAATGTAGTACTTCCGCTGAATAAAGCCACATACTGTATAAAGGTATATCTAGGGGCTGTCCAAAGAATTTTACCAGAATATTGGATGTGTGACTTAAATCAGAGTCTAGTAATATTTCCTAAGACATGAGTAGTTGGGATTGATGATTACCTACTTGTAGTGCAAATAGCCATAATTCCTATGTGGACGAGGATACCTTGACGTATCTATATATTACATGGGATAAGATAGAATTTGTTGTCGGAAAATTTGAGATCCAGATCTCAAATTTTGTGTGTTGGAAATTCTGATGGAAAATGTCCAATAGACCCTACACACGGTCAGAATTTCCGACAAAAAGCTCCGACCGTGTGTATGCGGCATTAGTAGTAAGGGGTGTCCATGCACTGCTGTAAATATTATGGGATTGGTGAACTGTGACATGTTTAATCTCACTTTTTTAACCTTTATTTCTGGTGGATCTGAGAGTGTATAACTTTTTAAGTATTATCAATAGATTTGTATTTTGTTTTGTTTTTTTGCCCTGTACCTTGAGCCAGGTAATGCCCAATTGATTCGGTTTTGTAGTGCCAAACTTCAAAACCCTAATAAAAAGAATTTATGGAAAAAAAAAACATTGCCTGAAAATCTCATCTGTATAAAAATTTGGAACATTTACCCCATTTTACCACTAAGAAACATCAGTTCCATAATATTTGATTTTGTTGCATGTGTAGTTTGTAAACTTTTTTTGTCGTCAGAGAAAACCATTTTTATGGAATGCCTTGAGAGTCCTCCTATTAAAATGTGTTTACAAGTCTTTCAAGTACTCTTATATGACTAGGGGTTGACTCATTATCAGCATTTACAAACTAACATATCTTCATATGTAACATAAAAAACAGTGACTAACAAATCTAGTTTACAAGCTTTGTAGAACAATGGATTTTTCTTTCTCAGCATCTCCCTGGTCTCAGTTCAATATGGAAACCTTATAAGATTTCAGACAAGTAATAAGTGTTTACCAACCAGATTATCCCAACTTTATTGGACACCAGTAAACTTCCAAGACAATATGCATCTCCTGCTGAGAACATATATGAATGTCTTGTTGGCAGAAAGAATAAAACAGAATCCTATTATAGAAATTCCTCTTTAGGAGATCTTGCTAACTCATGTAAAAGGCTTCTCGCTTTGGGACTCAATTTCCTATTTGATTTGAATAGATGAACTTGCTCTACTATGAATCAGGGTGGTCTAGTTATAACACTCTACAGGTCTTCCAAGTGCTGTTGTGCAAAGAGTGCTTTCTTAGTGTGTGGTTTTTCATATTTAAGCAATGTGTGAGTAGCTGCAGATATGGTTTTTTAATGTAGTGTAATTCGTATGATATTCTCCTAACCAATTTTGCATTTTCCATCTCTAATTAGAGGATGTATACATTACATATAAAGCTACATGTATAGCTTTACATATAAAGCTATACACACATAGGCACATTTTTAGCTAGATTTGACCATCACATTCTTATCTTGCAAAGATTTGGCTATAGTATCCATGACTTTGGGTAAAAATATTGCTGCTCAGAACAGGCAGAAGTCATGATGCATAAGCAAACCGGCTAAATCTGTTCCTATCATCTGCTTGTAACAAAAATGTACACCGAATAGCCACACTATTGCAAAATAGGTCCAGATATGACTTCATGCCAATAAACATCAGGGGGACAATCCAAAGAGCATCCAACGCATTTTGGAGGTAGGCTACTGTTTGGAGTGTCCCCCTGACTTTTTTTTTAATAAAGTCACATCTGAATCTTTTAGCAGTCTTACATGACACTACAAGCCAAGGAGACCCTGAAGATCCTCTGGGGTGTAAAAGTTGCCTGTCCAGATTACTTACATTACCAACAGTACGTTAGGATATGGTAGCAATACCACTAGGATAACCTTACAGCACCTAGAGGCGATTCAGTTCGCATTGTGCGCTATACAAGTATTTCATTCATTCATTCATTCATTACAGGTCCAGCATTATTTTTCCATTTTCCTCCCCGATTGTCTCTCTGACATGTACAGTGATATCATGATACCTGACTTTCTAGGGATTTAACCAGTAATATTTAAAGATCAATGAGCCTTTGATGCCATCCAAAACTCGGCAGTGGTGCTAAAATCAAAAACTTTAATTTACTATAATTTGAGTTCTATGTAATTATCTGCATCCATGACACACAACGATCACATCGCAGGGTTAGTAGAATCGTAGAATCTGTGGCTGTAGGAATCATATTAAAATAAATGTACCATCTACTTTATATCAGGATTTCTGTGTGTTAGAAGCAGCAAGAAGGCTGCTCCAACATCATAATCAGGGGAACACCAAAAAGTGAACGTGAGAGCACTTCTACACTACAGCAATATCTGAATACAATATTTTAGTAATAAGCCAGTAGGCTATGCTCCCTGTTGCCCCTTAAGGCTTTATTTTCAATTTGTGTAGCACATTCACATACATATGAAACCTGAAACATTATGTGGTCATTAAAAAATTGGTTGTGATAGTCATCATTGCTACTTTGTTTTAACAAGCAGAATAGATGTAAAGCTGACGATAACGGTCAGTATAGCAGAATCTTAAATATTCAAGGAAACAGTGGAATTTCATAATTTTTTAAACCAAAAAACATTTGAGAACAATTGCCGGTTTCCTTATATATGCAGACCTCAAAAACCAATGGCTCATGAAAAAAATGCATGTAAATGGAGATTGGCAAACTCAATTAAAATGGAAGTAATGAATTCCTTGTCTGGAATTCCTACAGAAAAATAGCAGTGCACTTCCTGGTATGTGAGGGTGCCTAGGCACACCTGAGCCTACAGCCTCATATCTGTTTATCTATATTATGAGATCTAAGGCACTGTTGCATCTAAGGGCTCATTTACACTCGCAGTTGGAGGGAAGTAAAACCAAGAGCCACATTTTTACCACCCCTACAATTACTTCCACTTTAGCTGCAAATGCAGCAGCAGGAGGTGTGCACATGTCGTGGGTGATGCTTTGATTCGTGGCTGCAGCAGGATTCCCCCCCTATTACATTCAGTCGGCACTATTGCCTGCTGAATGAAGTTTACTCAAAAGAAGGGGGCTGTGCTGTAACTACATGCAGCAACCACATGCAATGTATGTGGTTGGGGAACAGTAGTGTGGCATTTAGGGGGTTAAAACAGGCGATGAGTAGACAACATATTGCCTGTTCACAGTTTGTCAAATGCCTGTGAAAAGAGATCTGAGCACAGATTGCAGAGGTGCAGTAGTTCTTAAAGCTAGTGTAAATGAGCCCTAACGGCCACCATAGGTTTAGGAGATTTGGAAATGTCACTACTGTGCTACTCACTGTTCCCCTTGCTGGAGGCTGACATGAACAACAACACAGTGCAATGCAAGGCATTGGGGTTTATTTATCAAAGTTGGAGAATGTAAAATTAGGCTTACTCCTACATAGAAACCAATCAGCTTCTAACCTCAGCTTGTTCAGTTAAAGTGGGGTGCCCCCTAAAAAAAAAAAAAAAATTAAAAATCAGCAGTTACAAATACTGCAGCTGCTGACTTTTAATAATCGGACACTTACCTGTCTCAGGGTCCAGCGATACGGGGGAACGAAGCCCCCCCCTCATTCCCCGCTCCGCTCGCGGCGCCGTCATTCGTACTGTGGCACCCAAATGTGATACGCCGCACGGCCACCTGGGACACGTGACAGGTCCCAGGTGACTGTGCGGCGCGAGGGGAAGTGATGTCACCAGCCCGGGCAAGGAAGAAGGCAGACTACGAGGGACCCCCTAGCAACAGGTATTTAGAGGTGAGTAAAAAAAATTTTTTTTGGTGGCAACACCACTTTAAGCTTTGGTAATAAAACCTGGAAGCTGATTGGTTTATATCCAGAAGTGAGCCTGATTTTGCACTCTCCAGCTTTAATAAATAAACCCCATAGTGTGTGAGTAGTGATAAAGGAAGAATTGCAGGTAGTCCACAGGCAATAATGTTGACTAGTTTTGCCATCTTCCTGACTTTTTGTTGCCATGCACATCTTCCAGAGTTCAATTAACGTATCCTATCAGGCATTTAGCAGTAGTTAGTCTCATCTAAAATGTGGTTTGTTGATAAAAACATGTTACGTGAGTTGGCAAGAAAATACCTGTGCACCTGTTTGGTTTCTTTGCAACCATTCAGTGATTGCCAGTTAGCAGTTATTTCCCTATTGTGAACCTAAAGTTGTTCTTTGTACTTACCTAAACAAAAAACTTTGTATAGAAATATGGGAGCCACAATTGCTGTATTGTAGGGCTCACTCACACCAGAATGAATATGTAAACATGCATTGTGTTGACATGTGTTAGGACCCTTTCACATGAGCAGTCTGATTAGGTCCGTCGTTCCATTTTCCAGGGGGACCCACTATACACGTGTCTACCTTCAATCCGATCCAAAGGGAAGGTGATCCATTCCCCTCCGTCTGGCCGGATCAAAGGGCTTAAATGGACATCTGTTCCTTTTACATCTGACTGACCATAGAGCAAAGCAGGCTGCATAAACTGAGCGGACATGGACTTTCAACTGCCCGATTCACTCCGCTCAGCTCGGCAGGGAATCAACGGACAGATCCCCTGCTGAGAAAAACAGATTCGGTCAATGTAAAAGGGGCCTTAATGTGCTGTGAATTTTTGAAATTGTTAATTTCAAGGGAAACTTCAGGTCAACATATACAAAATATAGCATTCTAGATTTGTTTTCACTGCACTGTGACACAACGCACTGGTGGGAACAGACTTTATCAAGAAAATTCTCCATGTACATGCATTTTCCTGAATCTTCTGGTGGGAACCAGACACAGATTAAAGCAGAATGGGGCTCTAGGCAAGGTAGAAGTTTTGGCCACCCATCCCTTTGCTTGACATTGATTCCCTTTGATACATACATGATAAGGTCCGCAATAGGCACAGAGAAACCACCCTATTTGCACTGACTGTACTGGTATGGCCTGCCCCATCAGACACAAATTGCCTACAAGAGCACCTTACCTTGTAAAGTGACAAAGTGGCAGGCAGGTGCACAGCTGTGACCAACTGTGCTATTCTCCTGGTTTATAGTAGGAGCATGAAGGTTGTAGCTGGGCCCTGTGGGCACTCACCAAGCCCTAGGCTCCTACCTAGGTCATCTTGTTGATGCTTCTACTTTGTTGGGCACATGCCTTTAAATGTTTCAGGCACAGGATGATGTCACCCTGATTCAAGTTATTCATTCTTAGTCTTTAATGCCCCCATTCTCAGCATCACTTTTTTACCTTTCTTTGTTTCTCCGCTTCTCAGTGAAGCCACTGAAAAAAATACCTGGTACTTTTGGGTATGGAGTGGCATGCGACTCACTATTCTACCTCTCAAGGGACAGTGGTGAATGGCTCGGTGCTTCACCTTCACATAAGTGAGAGTCGTCATCATCATCATCAGCCCTGTGTAATCTCGGACTGTAGTAATTCAGGGCTTACACTGGGCTTCCTTTCCTTGCTCCTAGAGAGTTGGGTGAGTGAAAGGAAGAAGAGTATGTGCTGATGGAACAGAGGACATTAACGTGAACCTGATCCTTTGCCATACATGGACTAAGCTCAATTTCACTTTTAACAAGGATGTATGAATGTCGATTTCTGAGATTACTTGTTCTAGAATCATTATGATGCCCAACCTATCCAAAGATCCAATATTTCCATCCTCACAGGTTCCCTGTGCCTATAGTAAATGGCCAATATGTTCTACTGAACCACCAAGCTCACTGATGTGAAACAAAATGCTTAGGACTCATTTGCAATCTTTATCCAATTTTTATGAAATGTTAAATCTTTTAGCTGGCTAAGACATTCTTCAGCACAATATACCTCTTCTGTTTGGCAATTTTTCAATGTTTTCATCGTTATGTGTTGAGTTCCATGAAATAAACTTAGTCTGAAGACTTTGCATGATGTGTATTTTGTAACATTATATGCCCCATCCTGTACATTCACCCAATTCATTTTAGCACTTTCTATATATCACAAACCTCCATCATAGACATGATGGATTTTAGCACATCATACCGCCTCGGGCAGTGAAATAAAAATGACCTTTCCAGTATGTACATTAGTAAGATTACAGGCTTTGTCACATCAGGATGGCAAGGACGCCAGTTATATTAAAACGTGTGCAGATCATAAAACCCAGGAAACCAGTTGCAGAGAGTGCCTACCATGAAGGTGAATGGAGACAGAATGGCTGCTGCTCCACTCTGCCTTAAAGTTCATGGACATGTGAATCAGCTCTGTTATAACATGCTGAACTTGTTGGATATATGATATATAAGTTCCTTGAATGAAGGTTTGTTTTTACTGTGCGAGCTCTGCATTTCACTTCACTGTTCATCACTTTAATAAATAACGCACATAGATGAAGCCTGTTAACAGACAGCTCAGTCAAACATACAGCCTACATACATAAAAATTTATTATCACACGAGATTTGTACGTTTTGGAGTATGATCACTCACAGCAGTTACCAAAAACAAAGTCTGAAAATTATCTCAGTTGCTAGGGAAAGACTTTGACGGATATATATATAAATATATATATATATATATATATATATATACAGTATATAGTTAGGACTTTTTTAAAATATACATATGTGAGTGTTACAAGCTTAAACTCAAAATATAAGCTCACCCAGACTCCCAATATGTTGTTCTTGACCCATTCCTCATGTCATTTCTTATGTATGTACGGCCAAACTTGTTTGTTTTGGATAGTTAGGGAAGTTTTCGTTGCTCTCCAAAACATGCATATTTTCTCTGTAAATTACCCTTTGATCCCACCAGAAATCCAATTAATTCCAGATTTCCTGTGCCAAGTCCTATAATCCTATTGGCCCTGCTCAGTTCACTAGCGCATCCAAACTCCAATATTTTATGCTGCCTCTAATTTCTCAAAGCTGAACTTCAGCCTTAGCTTTTGTCTTGCACAGTTGTGCAAGACAAAAGTCTTCTGTAATGAAATTGCGTACTTTGATTTCACTGCCCATTGTGAGCTTCTCACTGTGTGCATTAGAAGCTACAGCCAGTCAGATAGAATATACCTTGTTTCCTCCCCTGAAGACATCCAGCATTATTTAGCTCTTTCCTCTAAAGCCTTACTGTCCCTGGCCAGTGCTTTTCATTCATTGGATTTCAGTTCTTTTAATCGAGTGGAAACTCAGCATCACATGTGGGCATTACCTAGGGCAGCCTGCATAAGGGTGTTTTGATATTTCCATAAAGCCTCGTTCACACCATGTGCAGAGATGGAGTTTTTCTGCACCTGTTTCTGCAAGGGAACAAAGAAAGCAATTGTTCTCTATGTGCCCTGTTCACACTACAAAACTAGTATCATGTGGGCAATTATTCTGCACAGAAATCTGCAACGTTTATGCAGTTTACTGTTCAGAAAAAAACGTTTGAAATAAACGGACTTGCCTACACATGAAATAAAGTCCGTTCATTTTGAACGTGGCTCCAGGTAGACGGAACTAACAAAGAAAGTGAATGTCACCGCCTCCAGCGATGAGATTGACACCTCGCTAGCCCCGTCACCTGGTATGGATTTAAAGGGGAACCCCTATAACAAAAAAACTGCGTGGGGGTCCCCCCAAAGTCCATAGCAGACCCTTCAGACCCCCAAAGTCGGAAGAAGACCCCCGGACGGCGGCGACGATGAAGGAGAAAGCCAGGCTCCTCCGCTAGTAAAAGAGCTAGCAAAAGAGCAGAAGATATCAGAGGAGTCCGGCGAGAAGACCCCCGAAGACGGAAGAAGAGAAGACCCCCCGGAGCTGTCTAATAAAGTATTTTAAAAACCTGTGTTGTTTTTTTTAATGTACACTTTTTTTCACCAGGTGAATGGGTAGGGGTACATCATACCCCATACTCATTCACGTAGGGTGGGGGACCGGAATCTGGGGGCCCCCTTATTAAAGGGGGTTCCCAGATTCTGATAAGTCCCCCGCCCGCAGACCCCGACAACCAATGGCCAGGGTTGTCGGGAAGAGGCCCTTGTTCTCATCAACATGGGGACAAGGTGCTTTGGGGTGGGGGGCACTGGGCCCCCACTTCCCCAAAGCACCACCCATGTTGAGGGCACGCAGCCTGGTATGGCTCAGGAGGGGGGGCTCGCTCGTCCCCACCCCTTTCCTGATTGGCCGGGCTGCGTGCTCGGATAAGGGTTTGCCATGGCCTTTGGGGGGACCCCCATGCCATTTTTTCAGCGTAGAGGTTCCCCTTTAAATCCATTCCAGGTGACGGGGCTAGTGAGGTATCATTCACTTCCTTCGCTAGTTCCGTCTACCTGGAGCCACGTTCAAAATGAACAGACTTTTCTCCGTGTGTGGGCAAGTCCATTCATTTCAAAAGTCAGGCGGACTAGCATACAGACGGGTGGATTGTCCGCCGGACTGCCGAGTCCGGCGGACAATTTTGAGTCAAAACTTCTTTCTAAGTCCGCCGGACTTTTGGGAAGAAAAAGTCCGCCGGATCCCACACACGGGCGGATTGTCTGGCGGACCAGAGTCCGCCAGATAATCAGATAGTGTGTATGCGGCATTAGAAGTTTTTGTTCCAGCCAAAAGTTACATTTTAGGACAAATTTGTGTCCCGAAACATCTGCTGCCACACACAGGGGCAGATGTACTAAAACTAGCGAACACTGAATCTGGTGCAGCTGTGCATGGTAACCGATTAGCTTTGGATTTTATTGGTAAAGCTTAATTGAATAAACTGAAGTTAGAAGCTGATTGGTTACTGTGCACAGCTGTACAAGATTCTGTGTGCTCCAGTTTTTGTAACTCGCCCCCACAATGTTTAAAAGCTGACAACAAACCAACCAACTTTTGTACTATAACATAATTGTAGTGTTTACTGGAATTCTCTTTTCCAGTACTGCTCTCGAAGAATTATGAAAAGGTAGTGTGACAGAAGTCACTTTGGGTGGGGGGTTTGTGAAACTCAGCTTACCTTGGAGAGCTCTGGAGACTCTGTGTCTATCTCCCCTGGCCCCTCTTATGTGTAATTCCCCCTGTGTCCATTAGGGGCACAGGGTGACTGAGAACCCCACTATGATCTGTGCTATTTAGACACACTGTACAGCCACACTGGAATGTTGTATATATGTATATATTGTGTGTTGTCTCATGCTGTTGTGGAATCTTTGCTGGTATCGTTTGGGGTGGGGTTGTATTCCAATGTTCTATTGTGTCTGTCTGCCTTGGATATTATGGGATGTGTATGTAGATTAGCTGTGAGGTTGGTGGGGGCGAATTCCTCCAACAGCTCTCCCTACTGATAAGACTGATGAGAAATTTGAATACACCTGACCTGTATGTCTTTTGTGATTGGACAGTTTACCCTGCCCTGAATCCAAGGGTGGGGGGAAGTGTTTCGGAGTTGGATATCTCTGGTAACATGTGCTGGAATAGAGGAGCTTGGTGTTGTTGTTCACCCTACACTGTGTTACGGCTGGTGACTCGGTAAGCTAAGGGGTCTTGGACAGAGGAAGCATTTACGGCGGACATAGACCTGTTGAGGACAGGGGTTCGTCACAGGTAGAAAGAAAGATAAATTCCTCACTAGATTACCTTTACATTACCCTTCAGTCCATCGTGAATGCTGCTGCCAGACTTATCAACCTTACCAACCGCTCTGTCTCTGCTACTCATCTATGTCCATCCCTCCACTGGCTTCCGCTCTCCCAACAAATTTAATTCAAAATACTAACAGCAAATTACAAAGCAACTTACAAAGCAATCCACAATTCTCTTCGACAAAGCCTATTCTGCCCCTACTTAACAACTGTACTTTCATTTGCTCCATCACCTCATCCTCCACAGCTATTCATTTTTGTATCACTTGACCCTCCCTCCCAGATCGTAAGCTCTAACAAGCAGAGCCCTCTGATTCCTTCTGTGTAAATTGTACTGTAACTGTACTGTCTACACTGCATAAACGATTGGTGTTATATAAATCCTGTATAATAATAATAAATAAAATTATGAAAAGAAAAACAACACAAAATGTGTCAAAAGACGATAAGGGGGCAAATGTGAACTTGATTATTCTGAAAATTATTGTATGGTGAGATTGCAATATGTCTAGTAATGGCGCATACACACAATCAGACTATCTGGTGGACCTAGTACGGCGGACAAACCGCCGGACTTTGAATCGGAGGCCCGCCGGACTTTACGAACAAGTGTACATGCCCACACACGACCAAACTTTTTGAACTTTTTGGTCCGGAATTGGTATCCGATAAGACCCCCGCCCGCAGACCCCGACAACCAAGGGGTTGTCGGGAAGAGGCCCTTGTCCTCATCAGCATGGGGACAAGGTGCTTTGGGGTGGGGGGGCCGCAGGGCCCCCCTTCCCCAAAGCACCCCCCCATGTTGAGGGCACGTGGCCTGGTATGGCTGGGGGGGGGGGGGGGCGCTCGCTCGTCCCCACCCCCTTTCCTGACCGGCCGGGCTGCGTGCTCGGATAAGGGTCTGATATGGACTGTGGGGGGGACCCCCACGCCGTTTTTTTTGGCATACAGTTTCCCCTTTAAGTCCATACCAGGTGACGGGCCAGCGAGGTGTCAATCTCGCCGATGGAGGCGGCAACATGGACCTTCTTCGCTAGTCCTGGCTACCTGGAGCCGGGTTCAAAATGAACTGACTTTTCTCCGTTTGTGGGCAAGTCCGATCATTTCAAAAGTCCAACAGACTAGCACACAGACGGACGGATTGTCTGCCAGACAATTTTGAGTCAAAACTTCTAAGTCCTCAGGACTTTTGGAAAGAAAAAGTCAGCCGGAGCCCACACACGGGCGGATTGTCCACCGGATCAAGTCCGCCAGATAGTCTGATCATGTGTACGCGGCATAAGATGACCTTTAGGCAGTAAATCAGCCCATGCACAGGGCAACTGTACTTTTCAATATAAATAATACATATGCAGAACCATTAAACAGCTACTGTATATTGAATGCTAATGCACAACTACATTTTTAACTAAAGTGTGGCTTGATAGCAAAATATAAAACAAATTGGAAAAAGTCATATAAGGTAAACGCACATAACTTTTAGCTGTCAGTAAAATGCCTATGCACACCCATTGTCTTATGATTAAGCACTTGTGTGTGAAATGTGCCAGGGCATTCCAAGACTGCTGTGATGTGTATGACACGTTGAAAAAAAGGCCTCGGTCTTTGGAAGTGCTGCGTGCACTCATTTATTTCTTTTAACAGCCTCAGTCTATAACTTTAGCTTCAAGTCAGAACATGGTGCAATGCATGCTCCTCTATACTAGCCACTGGGGCACTTACACCAAGTACAGCAAGTAAATTGAATAACATTGATTATCTCATTACAATGGCATGTGAAAGTGGGTAGGAATTATATTAGGCACTAAGTGAACATGATGTCCCTGAAGTTGATGCGTTGAAAGAAGAAAAAATGGGCAAGTTTATGGTTCTGAGTAACTCTGACAAGGGCCAAACTTTAATGGCTAGACAACTGGGTCAGAGCATCTCCAAATCTGCAGCTCTTATGGGATGTTCCCAGTCTGCAGTGAGCAGAACTAGGGGTGCAATGGATCAAAAAACTCATGGATCGGATCGTTCCTCGGATCAGAGTCACGGATCGAATAATTTTTCGGATCAGCAAACAATAATTGAATTTGCAAAAACCTGTGAAAATTCCACCATCATATAGTCCCCACTGTAATATCCACAATCTCCCCACTGTAATATACATCTCCCCCACTGTAATATCCACATCATTTCCCCCAATGTAATATTCGCAGAGCATGGATGGGTATGGCTGGGTATCGCCGAGTATGGCTGGGTATCGCCGAGTATGGCTGGGTATTACCGAGTATTGGCAGGGTACTGCAGAGTATTGGCAGGGTACTGCAGAGTATTGGCAGGGTATTGCAGAGTATTGGCAGGGTATTGCAGAGTATTGGCAGGGTATTGGCAGAGTATGGCAGAGTATTGGAAGGGTATGGCAGAGTATTGGCAGGGTATGGCAGAGTATTGGCAGGGTATTGGCAGAGTATTGGCAGGGTATTGCAGAGCATTGGCAGTGTATTGGCAGAGTATTGGCAGGGTATTTCAGAGTATGGCAGAGTATTGGCAGGGTACTGCAGAGTATTGGCAGGGTATTGCCAGAGTATTGGCAGGGTATTGGCAGAGTATTGGCAGAGTATTAGCAGGGTATTGCAGAGTATTGGCAGAGTATTGGCAGAGTATGGAGGGATGCAGCCCACAGCGCTGCTGCCATCCGATTTCTCCCCTCCACTGTACAGATCTGTACAGAGAGGGGAGAGAGGAACCGGCATCATTTGACGGAGCAATCACATTGTAAACACTGACAGGTGCACCAAGATGGCCGCCGCTCCTAAGGCCGAGACTGCAGATTGCGGTGTGTGCCGATCCGAGCGGGGTACCCCATTCAGATCACGGATTGGTGCCGATCCGTTGCACCCCTAGTCAGAACCTATCAAAGGTGGTCCAAGGAAGAAAAATTGGCAAACTGGTTACATATTTATGGGCAGCTAAGGCTCACTATTGCACCTGGAGAGTGAAGGGTGGCTCATGCATTCTGATCGAATGGAAGAGCTACTGTAGCACAAATTGATGAAAAAGTTATTATCAATATAAAGATATAAAGATATCAGAGCACACAGTGCATTGCAGTTTGTTGCTTATGGGGTTGCGTAGCCACAGACCGGTGAAGGCACCCATGCTGAGCCCGTGCCCACGACCAGAAGCGTCTACAGTGGGCATGTGAGCATCAGAACTGGAACACAGAGCAATGAAAGAAGGTGTCTTTGAATGTTGAATTGGCCTTCAAATTCTCCAAATCTCAATCCAATGGAGTTTCTGTGGAGAAATGTTGGAAATACAAGTGCAATGCATGAAGAACCCACCTCATGACTTGAAAGGATTTGCAACTGATGGCTTGGTGCCAGATACCACAGAGGTGGTGCCTACATACCGTCAGAGGTCTAGTGGAGTCGATGTCTTGATGTGCAGCAAAGGGGGTCCTACTCAGTATTATGTGGGTAGTCATGTTATAGCAGATGGTCATAATGTTAAGGCTGATTGGTGTATAGATCACTGAGGGATGCTAGGTGAATTTCCACTGGTCCAGCTTGCAGTTCAATTTATATGTGTACAGAATTAGCCAAGGGGTATATTAGTTTTCATTTGATAACACTGAAGAAATGACACTTTGCTACAATGTAAAGTAGTGTGTGTACAGCTTGTATAACAGTGTAAATTTGCTGTCCTCTCAAAATAACTCAACACAGCCATTAATGTCTAAACCACTGGCAACAAAAATTGGGCCCAAAGTGTCAATATTTTGTGTGGCAACCATTATTTTCCAGCACTGCCTTAACTATCAAAAATGTGAGGGGTGTACTCACATTGTGAGATACTGTATATAAAAAACAAATACCAACCAAAAGATTGATATATGTGGAACAACTGCAACTTGCAATTGAACATGGGCACCAGTCAAGCATTCTCAGTAGAAAACATTGACCAGGAAGGATTTTTCCATCTAATAGCTTTTTATCTGTCAAGATAAAACTGGTCTCTGGGTTTTGTGCAAAGTCTGAATGCATGTACAAGTTAGTTTTAATGATTGATCACTGGTGACTTTTGATTCTACTCTGAATCTTCTGACCTGTGTACTTGCTCCAGGTTGGTGACTCAGAAAGTCTTGATGGTCTGTGGTTCAGAACAACCAGGGAGCTAACAATCTTAGCTATGGAAGCCCCTGTACTGTAATGACAAATATACTTTAATGTGTATGTAAAGCAAACCATTTTTTTATATTTTGCCTAGGGTAGGGAATAAAAAAAACCCTGTCAGGTTTTTATTACTCTATGTGTTGGAGAGATTCACCCTCTCTTTGTGTCCAGTGACCACTGTCATTGGAACAGAAAGTGAGAGCAAATCTAGAGTTGTTACTGGATCAGGAAGAAAAGGGAAATTATCCAGTAAGGACACCTGTTCCAATGACAACTGTCTACGAGAGGATTTCCCTTCCTTAATATACCACACTGAACTCCAACACCACTATGTGCTTGGAAAGAAGCAATCTCAAACCTTCTATTACCAAGATTCCAGCAAGCAAGAAAGAGATGCCCTGCTTGCAATAGATGATCTTTAATGTAATAAAAACATTATGACAAGCAAACCCCTAGGGCACTTTCACGCAGGCGCCTCCCCTTCCGATCAGCAGGGGATCTGTTAGCTGAACCCCTGCTTATTGGAACAGAGCGGGGGTGGATGACAAGTCTTTATCTGCTAAGTTTATGTTCTATGGGTGGCCGTGGGTAAATGGACTCCGCTATCCATTTACACCCGGCTGCCTCTGATTGGGTGTGTCCAAACAGAAGAGGATGCAGTCTTCCTCCATTTTTTTTGTGGACCTGGACATACAAACAGAAAGGTGCAGTGCTCTAAACAGGGGAATACCAACAGGCAGGGCGGAGTCCACAGGTGGGTGCTCAGGCTGCGGTGTCCTCCCGACAACACCCAAATAGGAAGACAAAATAGAAAAATAGCCAGCAACTCCAATCCATAAGAATAATATATTGGCACAAGTTTCGGCTGGAGAGCCTTGGTCACTTTGAACCCAGCTGCCTCCGATTGGGTCTGTCCAAACAGAAGAGGATGCAGTCTTCCTTCATTTTTTTAATGGGCCTGAACAGACCTGGAGGTAGGAATAAATGGACTGCCTCAAAAACTGACAGGATCAGATAGCCCGTGTGAAAGGGCCCTAACCCATAAAACCAATTAAAAACAAATACACTATTATCCATAGGTGCAAAGCTACTGTAATATTGAACTATGCACATTTAATAAATAATGCATAGGATACGACCAACAGTAAACCCTGATAACCGCAATTAAAGTATATACAGTATGTATCTAGATAAGTTTCAAAGGATGTTCTGAATAGGAAAGAACATCTTGCCACATTCTACAAGTCCATAAAGCTTGCACAACTTCATTAGGCACACTACGTAAACTATATAATTAAACCCAACTAGGGGGCAACCCCTGTCAAGGGAAGACAGCCTGTGAAGTGTATTTGTCCAGTTGTGCCTAATAAAGTTCATTACTATTATCACCCTATTATCGGCAATGGCACTAGTCAAATTGGTGCGACGCTGACTTTGTGGTGCCGCAGCAATTTGAAAAAGTAGTTCCTGCACTACTTTTGGCGATTTCAGGTGAAACTTGCATAGACATCAGTGCATAAAGTCACACAGTTGTCTTCCAAGTCACATCTGCAGTAACACTGACATGCGGCTTTGAAATCACGTGATTTCAGATAACGTCACATGATTTCAAAGCCGCATTCAATGTGAAAGAGGTGTAAAGGGACATAAAAAGGAGCCCCTTGGGCAATGTTATATCAGCTAAAGGTGGCCCTGTGCAAAAGAGGAGGGTACCCACTGGCTCCATGAGTATCATACTTTGGAGAGCTGGTGTCTCGAAACAGGAAACAAAGGAAAATCTCTCCAATGGAACCCAGACCTCAAGAAAACAAACTTGTCAGAGGCTTTAACCATTCCCTACGCTATCCAAAAAACATAAAGATTTGGCTTCACATACACTGTAAGCATTGACAGCTATGGGCTGTAGGGGATGTGGTGTAAGGGACCAGAAGGATGCCAAAACATATTTCCAGAATTTTGGATTACTGAACTTGCTACCGATCTCCAACTGTTCACATAAACATAAAAAAACAACTCTCATCATTTGCTAGACTATGTTTACATAAAGTATTTGGCTTTTACTGAATTTTTAAATTTGTACCAATATAGACTACACTCAGACTACACTCACACATAAAATAGCCATCTGCACTTTTTTTAGGTGAAAAGTGCACTTTAGATTTAATTGCTTTTCCCTTCAAGCAAAGTGCCAAAAATACCAAAGAAACAGGTATAATTCATATAGTCTGCAAATGAAGTGCCTTTACTTTGTTGAGCAATATATCATGCATCCGAGCCCCACTCTTTAGGGAATCTTCTTAGATAAATATGCATGCAAGTATTGAACATTTAAAAAAATTATTTCTATCTGCAGTTTTACCACTTCAGATTTATAACTATGGTCATTAAACTCATCTATACTAATTATCCCAGCCAATCAATACAGCATCTTAATTTTAATTATTAATTCTTTATAGATTTTACTCTATGACTGGTAACTTTAATTATAACACTGTTTGATATGATCCTGCTTTATCATTTCAAAATGCAGCATTAACCAAGTAACGGATGTTAATTACATCTCATTATGTCTGGTGATGAGATATTATAGTTCATAGATTTCTACTTAATTCAGCACTGTTCTTACAAAATGTTTAAATAATCCACGGTTTATCTTATCTGTTTTTTTTTAAATGTTTTTAGCAATTTCCTTAATGAAATGAAGTGTACACAATCATGTGCTGTCTAGTGCATTTACTCCTTAAAGAAGAACTATAGTTTTTAAAAAATATGTAAGTATATACAGTTGTGCTCATAAGTATACATACCCTGGCAGAATTTATGATTTCTTGGCCATTTTTCGGGGAATATGAATGATAACACAAAAACGTTTCTTTCACTCATGGTTAGTGTTTTGCTGAATCCATTTATCATAAATCAGTTGTGTTTACTCTTTTTAAATCATAATCACAACAGAAACTACCTAAATAACCCTGACCGAAAGTTTACATACCCCAGTTCTTAGACTTTTGTGGTATTTGTGGATGAGGCTCTTTATCTTCTCAGATGGTAAAGCTGCTCATTCCTCTTGGCAAAAAGCCACCAGTTCCTGTAAATACTTGGGCTGTCTTGCTTGAACTCCACATTTGAGATCTCCCCAGAGTGGCTCAATCATATTGAGAACACAAGAAAGGAAAAACTTCTCCTGTGCTCTGGTGTCAAGGTCCTCCGTATATGGTGCAATCGGCTTCACAAGGTAGTGCCTAGCATCTTGCAGCCCTCCTCAGAATAATGGGTATTCAAAGGCTAAAGGATACAAAACAAAAAAGGAGGGCGCACTGACCTAGTGCATTACCACTAATAGAGCTTTATTCAAATCGAACAGAAAGCAAAATGAATACTCACAAACGAGTATTGACAAAAGGCATAATCAATACAGCGGTGTCCACATCTCCAAACATCAACAAGCCCGGACCCGATGCCAAGTAAATCGACCGATACCCCAACGCAAAGAGCCATTGCGTTGGGGTATCGGTCGATTTACTTGACATCAGGTCTGAGCTTGTTGATGTTTGGAGAAGTGGACACTGCTGTATTGATTATGCCTTGTCAACACTCGTTTGTGAGTATTCATTTTTCTTTGTGTTCGATTTGAATAAAGCTCTATTAGTGGAAATGCACTAGGTAGGTGCGCCCTCCTTTTTTGTTTTGTTTCAATCATATTGAGGTCAGGAGACTGAGATGGTCACTCCAGAACCTTCACTTTATTCTGCTGTAGCCAATGACAGGCAAATGTTCCTCCAGTATTTTTTGATAACATACTGCATTCATCTTGCCATCAATTTTGACCAAATTTCCTGTGCCTTTATAGCTCACACATGCCCAAAACATCAGTGATCCACCTCCATGTTTTACAGTAGGAATGGTGTACCTTTCATCATAGGCCTTGTTGACTCCTCTCCAAATGTAGTGTTTATGGTTGTGGCCAAAAAGCAAAATTTCTCATTACTCAAAATGACTTTGTGGCAGAAGGTTTGTGGCTTGTCTCTGTGCTGTTTGGCGTACTGTAAGCGGGATACTTTGTGGCATTTGCATAGCAATGGCTTTCTTCTGGCGACTCGACCATGCAGCCCATCTTTCTTCAAGTGCCTCCTTATTGTGCATCTTGAAACAGCAACACCACATGTTTTCAGAGAGTCCTGTATTTCACCTGAAGTTATTTGTGGGTTTTTCTTTGTATCCCGAACAATTTTCCTGGCAGTTGTGGCTGAAATTTTAGTTAGTCTGCCTGACCATAGTTTGGTTTCAACAGAACACCTCATTTTCCACTTCTTAAATAGAGTTTGAACACTGCTGATTGGCATTCTCAGTTCCTTGGATATCTTTTTATATCAGAGATATAAAAAGAGATTTTATATCAGAGATCAGAGATATACACCACCGCTCAAAGGCAGGTCCTGGGAACTCAGAGATAATTGCTCCAGGTGAAGGGATCCGGGTGCGAGCCACAGCATGCAAATAATGTGGATAATGACAGAACTCTAGACGGCTGCACTCCAATGCTAAAACGATGCTTTATTCAAATAATATTTAGGACACAGCAAATGACATCACAGCGAAAGATGCTAACAGCTGACAGTGCCATGCGTCAGAGGGGGCGGAGTCACCGGGTGGCCCAGCCCTCCCTTATAAAAGAACTGTCAGAAGAAGAGAAGCGTCACACAGCGGGAGCCTCCCATTGCGCAGAGCGGCCCGTGAACCAAGAAGAGACGCCGTGGAGGAACATGCTGGACGAGAACACTGGAGCAAGAAGAAGTGGATCGGAGGAAGAAGAAGATGGAGGAAGAAACCAAAGGATGAAGAAAGGAAGAAGACCAGAGGAAAGAAGATGAAAGAAGACTTTAATAAAGGAATTATCAAAGACCGTCTCTTGTAATTTTTAACACTTTTTTGTCACTTTTTTGGTGAAATGGTAGGGATACTTTTGTACTCCCTTACCATTTCACACAGGGGGGAAGGCCGGGATCTGGGGGTCCCCTTGTTAAAGGGGGCTTCCAAATTCCGATAAGCCCCCCGCCTGCAGACCCTCACAACCACTAGCCAGGGTTGTGGGGATGAGGCCCTTGCCCTCATCAACATGGGGACGAGGTGCTTTGAGGGGCTACCTCAAAGCACCCTCCCAATGTTGAGGGCATGTGGCCTGGTACGGTTCAGGAGGGGGGGCGCTCTCTCATCCCCTCCTCTTTTTCTGCGGCCTGCCAGATTGCGTGCTCATATAAGGGTCTGGTATGGATTTTGAGGGTGACCCCCACACCATTTTCTTTGGCTCGGGGTTCCCCTTAAAATCCATGCCAGACCTGAAGGGCCTGGTATGGATTTTGAGGGGGAACCCCATGCCATTTTTTTTTGGCGCGGGGTTCCCCTTAAAATCCAAGCCAGACCTGAAGGGCCTGGTATGGATTTTGAGGGAGACCCCCACGGCATTTTTTTTTGGCACGGGGTTCCCCTTAATATCCATACCAGACCCGAAGGGCCTGGTATGGAATTTCGGGGGAGCCCCACGCATTTTTTTTCTTCATTTTTTTTTACTTTCTTAATGCTAATGCTAATGACCTGTGTGCAATGCAAATAGCCTTAAAAAACCCCCATAGAAGACGTACAACATTAGAATCCTACTATAGCTTGTAGTCGAAATATTCGACTGGGAATGTATGATTGCAGCATCATAATTGAGTTTCGCTGCTCCGTCGAATCTTCTTTAAACATTTTGACAGATACCATAAGCCTTCAATGACAGATTCGACCGTAATTCATTTGGATTTTCGGACGAATGCAATTTTTTTTACGAAAAACTAAATAAATAAAACCGAATTTCGGGAGTAACTAAATAAATGTATTTTTGGACGAAAACAAAATTTCCGAAATGAAATATTTCAGTCTGCATATGTCTAATTACCTTTAGGAAACCTGTCAGGTAAATGGCCAAAGAACTTGCTAATACCCATCGTGACCACATCAGGCGTACTCCAGTGCGTATTGGCGTATCCAAATGCGCAACGGCGCTAATGAGCGCAATGCCGCACACAACGTGACAGATGCTGGCGCCTCCTGGCCTATATAAACCTGTTGCTGAGACCTGTGCATTGCTGGATTATCGTCAGCTCCCCTGTGCTCCTGTGTATCCTGATCTTTGACCTCCCGTTACTGACCTGGCTTGTGTAACCTGTTATCCTGATCTCTTGGTTTGACCTCTGGCTTGTACCACTGACCCTGCTTTTGTCTACTCCTCTGTGTTTGATCTCGGCTTTGCTCACCGACTCTGCTACAACTTGTCTCACCATGTATGACCCTGGCTTCTTCCAGTTTTGCTACCTGAATCTAACATTGACTGATTTACTCTGTATGACCCCTGGCCTGGCTCTTGGTTCTGTTTCTGGATTGTCCATATGCCAAGTTCGCCTGGTACTCCTCAAGTACACCTGCTGTACAGTGCATCTTGCTTGTTCCAGCGACCTTCTGGTGATCGGTGCATTAAACCACAGCAACTGCCAAACCATGCTTCTTTGGGCACTGCACTCCCTGTACCACTTCCAGAGGTGCACTGCACTTAGCCACAAGGGGAGCCCTCTCAGCATCTCAGCCCCGCACCTGGTACTTGACAAAATCCATGCAAGCCCTGGGAAAATATGCAAACTACATGCAGATTGTGTCCTGGTTAAGATTTGAACCAATGACCTGCAAGGCAAGAGTGCTAACCACTAAGACCCTGCACACTCCCTACTACTTAAAGTGCACCTGTGCCCAAGCTATGGACAATAAATCATTTACACATTTTTATCAAGCTGTAAAAGAGCTTAAAAAATAAATCCTCATTGACCGCTGTAGCTCCAGCAACTATGAAGAAATTCATATTCAAAATACACAACATAAGCACTGAAAACACTGCTCCTCTCTATATATTGTCTGGCAGCAGAAACTTGGCAGCCTGACCAGCCTCTAGTGTAAGAAAACCTCAGGTGCTTGTTATCTGAAAGAAATATATTGAAACCTGACTTCAGTATCTCTGTTGTAGTCTTTGAGGTTTAATGATTCCACAGTGCTAGCAGCTACAGAAGTCAGTGATGGCTTGTTTAAAAGCTCCCAGGTTCACATCTATGTGGTGTGTTTTAGGTGCATTACCATCAAACTCAATATAAGGTGTGTTTTGATGAAAATGCAGCAAGCAAGATTTTTTTTAACTTGCTGCACCTAAGATGCACAAGTGTGAATGGGGCTGCAGTGCTTGTAAGGAATGTGCAAATACATTAAAAGTATAGACACAGATGTACTCCAAGTACATCAATCAGAATCACTTTGTGCAAATGATTTTCTGCTTCTCCAAGGATTCATGGTATAAGACTCAGAACTTCAGGAGCTCATTGTCTTTCATCCGATTCATAATGAGCTGTTTCTTAATTTAATAATAAAATGTGTCTCTAACCAAACCTTTTAGTATAGAATGGTTTAACCCTCTCTCTGTTGCTGAAACAGAAGGTATGGGAAATCAAAAACTGTACAGTTGTCACTGGAACAGTAAAGTGTTCCCTCTTTTTTGGAGTGGTTTCTAGCCCTAGTGAACCTCTATAAGGTTCTATTTTGTTGGTATATAACTTTTCTCATATTTCTGTATGTGTCTTATTACTTACCCCTTTGCTTTAAGGGCTGTGGACATGCCTCAAAGTTTTAAGGCTGTGGATTTGGGTCTACTCTTTACTACATACAGTTTTAGATTGTCATTTGCATAAAGATCTTATGGGATCCTCTTAAATGAACCAAGATGTCAAGTGCAACGTGCCAAAAGTAACTTGCTTTCTATGCAGTGCCACCAGACAAACCACAGCTCATTCGTGGAGGTCTCCCACATAAAACTAGATGATGGTAAAACAAGACTAAATGGCACGATTAATGAAAAATTGATGGCTTTTTCATTGGACAGACATGAAACATTTGTAACATTTCACAATTCACAGCAGTTTCTACACTATAAGCCTTTATTGGCTTTCCAGTGAAGAAAGGAATATGTGACAAGTAGGAGATACTGTACAAGTGATATATGTGACCTGCTCTGGGTGCACAATAAGGGTTAAACTATAACATTCCAACAGGTGTAAAGTCCTAATTAATGTTTGATCTTTAAATCCATAAATCTACCAGCTGGCCAATTACAGCCAGTCATAGGGACCTGTTTATAAGGAGACATATTGGAAAACCTCTACATTTTACAATTCTGAAACTATATTTTTTAGAGGCTTGCTTAGTTAAATTCACCTCATTTACAGTTGAAAACCCGTATTACTGCAGTGTAGCTCTCTCATTAGTGTGTAAAAGGGGCCCTATTAAATTAAAATTGGAGAAAATTTAGTCAGTACAGCTCATAACATTTACAATAACATAACATAACAATTACATTGGAAGCCAGGTCCCCAATAGATTCCTCCATAATTGCCAGAAAAAGCTGCTGCTTTCATAATTTTATAAAGTTTTTTTTTATGTGTATTCCATGTCACATTTCATTACGTGATTACTAATAGGGATGGGCCGAATGGACCCCTGTTCGGTTCGCACCAGAACTTCCAAACACTACTAATGTTTGGACCCGAATAAAGAACCCAATTAAAGTCAATGGGACCCAAACATCAAAAATCAAAAGAACCCATTTTGAAGGCTAATATGCAAGTAATTGGGCATACAATGGTTATAGGAGTCCGGGTCCTGCCCTGGGGGACATGTATCAATAAAAATAAAGTTTGTGAAAAACGTAATCTTTAAATGAGCAGTGATTTTTTTATATTTTTAAAGTGAAAGCATAAAAATTAAAAATTCCTTCCAATATAGTGCCTTAGTCTACCTGTAAAGTAGCAGATTTGTACCATGTCTAGAATCTGCTTTAGCAATAATTGTATTTATAAAGCCAAAAAAATGACATAGATATTACATAATTTCTCACCGCCCACATCACCACTGTTCCGCTCTCACAGTGGGGCCGCTACACTGTTAGAGATGAAGTGAGCAAACAGAGAGATGAGATCATCTCCCACCACCCGCCTGCATCACCGCTCTTCCATACTCACAGCGGGGCTGCTATACTGCTGGAGATGAGATGGGGGAGCAGAGAGATGAGATCATCTCTCACTGCCCACCCTCTTTCACTGGTCTTCCGCCCACACAGTGTGGCAGAACACCGCTACACTGCTGGAGGTGAGGCAGGGGAGCAGAGAGATGAGATCATCTCTTACCACCCGCCCCCTATCACTGCTGTCCTCCCTCACTACCCACTACTCCAGGCTTGCCTCTGAACTATTGCGCACACCTGTGCTGCCAACACTGCAATGACAATCTTCATGTGGTGGCAGGTGAAAAACCACATCTGGTGGCAGGTGACAATCCACATCTGGTGGCAGGCGACGTGGCAAGTGACAAACTGCATTTGGCAGGTGATGTGGCAAGGAACAAAATGCACCTGGTGGCAGGGGACGTGGCAAATCACAAGCTGCATCTGAATACAGGCAACGTGGCAAGTGACACTCTGCATCTGGTGGCACACTCTGCATTATGGTGTGTTGAACTATTTCATTCTATATTACAATGTAATAATGGAAATAATAATCATCTTGACACCATATCAACCATGGTGCCGTGATGATTGAAGCGCTAACACCAGCCATTGCCCCAATAAATTACCTGCAAAAAACACCCCCCCCGGGTCATGGCATACTTTTCTTCCATGACGCCGGTCCTGGGTTCCAAAAACGTTGGGGACCACTGTTGTGTATGATATTTCAAATTGGTAACAGCAATTACGATGAGTGATGGGGAGGGGGATATCCCCCTTTAGCGCACCAGGGTCGATAACCATAATGTTGGGTTTAGATTTGTTTAAGACTGCATCCCACTTTACATGGACTAAAAATAATTAGCTAGATGTTGTCAATTACAGATCATTGCTTCTATCAGGATGTATTAGTTTAGTCTATTACAAGGAAAGTGCAATGTGTTGGCTAAAATTGTAGTTTACCAAAAGGTATACTTTTTAGCACTGTAAACTAGTGATTGCTTCAAACAACTAATGTTAGAAAAGTAGAATGTCTACAAATATACTTGTCGTATCTCATTGAATATGAAGTTTAATATGCTTATAGATATTATTCCCTCTTCTACCCCCTCATTACCATGCTAGTAAATGTTTTATTTAAACCATTTCCATTTGCATTACATATCTACATTTAGATTGACTAATGCAATCCCTAGGTCACTCTGCCTTTTTTTGCAATGCACAGATAATCCCAGCACCTGGCCTCACTATTCCTCCCAAGAGTCCTCAGCCCTGTTTCTTGGGAGGAATAATGCAAGTATCAAATGCCTTAATGAGCAGATGTCAGTCTGGAGGAGTAGGAATTCCTAGGTATGGTGCATGTGTATGTAGACTGCCCTAGGTAATGCCCACATGTGATGTTCCATGCCTTCATGATTGAAAAAAACCCTTACAGACCACTTTGACCTAAAGGTAAGCCTAGATTAAAGCCCCGTACACACTATCAGATTGTCTGCTGAGTTTTTCCTTCAGATTTACTAAAACCATGTAGTAGAAGGGCCTGCCTGATTGCATACACATTGAAACTCCTAAGGTTTGACCTCATATTACCGTATATACTCGAGTATAGGCCGACCCGAATATAAGCCGAGGCCCCCAATTTACCCCCAAAAAAACTGGCAAACTTATTGACTCGTGTATAAGCCGAGGGTGAGACATGCCTGTCCATCCCTGTGTGTGTGTCCGTCCATCCCTGTGTGTCCGTCCATCCCTGTGTGTCCGTCCATCCCTGTGTGTCCGTCCATCCCTGTGTGTCCGTCCATCCATCCCTGTGTGTGTGTGTGTCCATCCATCCATCCATCCCTGTGTGTGTGTGTCTCCATCCATCCATCCATCCATCCCTGTGTGTGTGTGTCTCCATCCATCCATCCATCCATCCCTGTGTGTGTGTGTCTCCATCCATCCATCCATCCATCCCTGTGTGTGTCTCCATCCATGTGTGTGTGTGTGTGTGTGTGTGTGTGTGTGTGTGTGTGTGTGTGTGTGTGTGTGTGTGTCCAGCCTACCTTTGTCCCGAGCCTCCGTCCCGTGCCTTGCCTCCTTGCCTCCGTCCCGTGCCGTGCCTTGCCTCCTTGCATCCGTCCCGTGTCGTGCCTTGCCTTGCCCCCGTCCCGTCCCGTCCCGTGCCGTGCCGTGCCGTGCCTTGCCTTGCCTCCGTCCCGTGCCCTCTTCGTCGGCGGCCATTGTAAAGTTCAAAAGCTGCGCCGCCGCCTTCGCCTGTGATAGGCGGAACACTGAATTTCCCAGCAGCCTGTGTTCCGCCTATCACAGACGTCGTATCATCCTCGTCCGTAGTACGAGGATGATACGATGTCCGTGATAGGCGGAACACAGGCTGCTGGGAAATTCAGTGTTCCGCCTATCACAGGCGAAGGCGGAGCCGGAGGCGCGGCTTTTGAATAGAATGGCCGCTGTCTGTCTGCTCGACACGCTGATCGAGCGGGCAGACAGCGATGACTCGAGTATAAGCCGAGGGGGGCACTTTCAGCCTCAAAAAAGAGGCTGAAAATCTCGGCTTATACTCGAGTATATACGGTATATGGTTTTGGTAAATCTGAAGGAAAAACTCAGCAGACAATCTGATAGTGTGTACGGGGCTTAAGGCTTACCTGTAGGTCCAAGAAATATCTCCTAAACCTACACGGAGGTTTACTTGCCAAAGATATATTTGCCAAAATACAGGCACGATGTCTACGGCGCATGCGCCGTAGACAGCAGCGCGCAGGCACACTAAGCGCGCCGCTTTTAACGGCGATGTGCCGCGAGTGGCGGCTCCCGTACACATGCGTGGGAGTGCGCCGGAGCAGCAAGACCCACCAAGAAGACGGAGGCTCCATACACAAGGGGACAGCGGTGACTTCGCTGGCTCCTGTGTCAGGTAAGTGACACATAATGGACTACTATGCGAAGAATAGTAGTCCATTATGCTTTACCTTTGCAGGGAATCGAAGAGGAAGTAAACCCATCAGGGTTTACTTCCTCTTTAAAGTGGGAGTAAACTCCAATGCATAATGTGTACCTATAGGTAAGTCTATAGTAAGGGTTACCTATAGGTACTGTAAATATCTCCTAAACGTGCACCATTTAGAAGATATTTACTGTACATGCTGTCGGTTACGTTACGGCACATGCGCCCAGGTGGCTGTTCCTTCAGATTGCTTTGTCATAAATGATGACTCCTGTGCATGCGTGACATCACTGCGGCTCCGGTCAGTCACACAGCCAGAGCACACGAACCTGGAGGGAAGACGGGTGAAAATGGAAGCCTTGTCAGAGGGGACAGCTCGCTGCCGGAAGGGCTCCATTCTAAGGTAAGTTTCACATAATGTGCTAGTATGTGATGCATACAAGCATATTATGCCTTTACCTTGCAGGTTCCAAAAAAAAAACCTACACAATGGTTTACTACCACTTTAAGTGATTTGGTAGCCAGTCACGAGCTACAATGGGGTTTTTACGGCCTCCCCAAACCACAAATGTAAATGAGCCCTATAAGGCTGTTTTCACACCAATGCACTGCAGTTTAGCCGCACTGGTGCAGCTAACCTGCAGGAAAGCTGCAGTTGCACCATGTGCACCTGTGGATCGGTGTGAAAGCAGCTCAATAACCCTTTTTTATAAGTGCTAATATGGCCATTGAAAAAGTGCAGTGTATGGGATGTTTAATACACTGATATTTTCCTCTTCCAGCTTCTGCCGGCATCGCTCTACAGGCTGCTAGACTTGGCCTGGGATGGGCAAAAGTATTGGCTTATGTGGCTCCTGCCCCCTCCATGGCTGCTTAGATTTGATAATCTGGGATGGCAGGTCCACAACCCATTGATCGCGATCTGGGCTTGCCAACCTGTCATCCCAGAGCATGAGGTCGCGAGCCACATCAAAGGGCTCCCCTGGGCTAGATGATAATGGATACCCTACAGTCAGGAAATAAAGCAGGTTCCATCTGGCTTACTGCAGTTCTAAAGCACACTGTGAGAAGCTCAGAGTGTACAGTGAGATCACAGTAAGTGATTTCCGTACATGAGAGGTGCCTGTAAAACTGTGCAAGATGGAAGGTAAGGCTGGAATTCATCTTTAAAACTATTGAAGTATGCTAAGCCCCTTAAAAAGTTCCCACAGTAAATTGTCCCCTCTTTGTTAATATTAACCATATTACATTCTTGTACAGAAATCTCACAGTAACACAGTGCTTTTTGATAGGGCAGCACTCTTGCTCTGCAATATCAGAGTCCTGGGATCAATTAACCACTTGGAAGGAGTTTTTCTCCTTATATCTGCATGGTTGCTCAAGTTTCCTCCCACAAACCATAAACCTACTGGTAGGATTACTGTCTCTCACTTAGATCTGGTTTTAGTGCTTTTTAGAGGGTCTGTATTTTCTAAAAGTATCAGTCCCTTCCTAATGTCCTCTAATACTGAAGGTTGCCAACTCTGAATGTTTGCCGAAAAGCTAACACTGGGTAAAGGGCTCCTAAGTAAAAAATAAAACTTTCTCTTACTAAGGTCTTTAATTTAACAATGTCATCCAAACCAAATGGAACAACATGCAAAAGTAATTGCTCCAATAACATATTACCTGGTTGCTCTACCTTTAGCTGCAATAACTATAGCCAAATACAACCTATAATTCAATTGTAGCCCTTCCCATAGCTGTAGAAGACTTTTAGTCAAATGCTCCTAGCAGAATCGATCTAATTCCATAAACTGTTAGGCTTTCAAGCATGAAATGCTTGTTTTAGTTTATGCGCCAGCATCTCTATTGGGTTTATGTCTGGACTTTGAGTATAAAAATCTAAAACGTTAATTGTGATTCTTTTATGCATTTTTATAAGGACGTTCATTTGTGTTTTGGGTAAATTTTTGGCTGCATGGTCCAACTTTGTTTCAGTTTCAGCTTATGGATGGGTGACCAGATAGTTTCGCACGTGGCAAATAATCACATATTATTTTAAGCCAAAAGAAACGCCCATATATTGTTTTAAATCAAATAAAGAGTTTCCACATTTGCGCAGAAAGTAGAAAATCCCTTTAACGATAAATTGTCATCATTGTTTTATTGCACTTAAAAACGATTTATTATTTGTATCAAGGAATAGGTAACAGGAAATGAACCATAAAGCCAGAGACAGATGTAAAAAGTTACTAAAAAAACACTGAATAGATTATTGGATGAATTGTTATAATAAAATATGCAAGGCAGAAACTGTTACTGTGGAATCTGTTACTCACTGTACATTATTAGATGATTTATCTGTTTCTCCTTAACAGCTTTCCCTTCCATCTATCAATTCTATAACAGATACCAAATATCTGCATTCAATTTCTCCCCTATAAATGACATCTGTGTTTAGTCTTGTCCATTGCATATGTATGTGAATTGATTCATCCCATATTTCAGCCTGGTAATGGTAGATGCTGATGTCTAATAAATACCTTAACAAAAATTTAACACATCTCTGCAAATATTTACCTCTTTGTTTCCTTTCTGGATGCTGACCCTGACGTGCGGTCCAGAAATTCTAATATCCAACATGTCTTTTCTGGCTATGAGCACAATGAGGTAAACATTTGCCTTCCCCCGGACTGAACAAGTGAGGTGCTGATGTTATTTTATAAAGACAGCTAATCCACAGATTACTAAACCATGCTGGCCATAGATGTGCAGACTTCAGCAGATTTTATCTTGTTTACAGCAGAGGAAAGACTGTCTAGAACTTCAGTACAACTAGATGACGAGCTTAATGCACCAGTTAAAGTGTATTTCCACTTTTGAAGCCAAATTGAGATAGCACCTACTTTATTTTTGTTACATTGTTTTACACCCTCCATCTGCATGTCATTTTTTTTTTCCGTTTTTTTTTTTTTTTTTTTGGCACCACTCCCTGCCACCAACCTGACCTAGGCCAGAATGACTTGTTCCTGGTCCTGCAGCCACCAAGAGGCTTCAAGATCAGCACACAGAGAAACCAGGGGACAAGCTGAAGGATGGGCCTGGTCCGTCATTGGAGTTGGCTACTGTTGGAAAAGTTTTAATGTTTATTGTGTGACTATTTTATCTAAAATGGAGACTGATTTTTAAAATGTCTTCTAAAGACACATTGCTTTAACTTGTTTTTTGGCTATTATTTCAGCTAACTGCCTAAGGCCAGACAACCACAAGCTTTGCTATATAAGGGAATAGATTGTAAAAAGACACTGCGATTGGCAATAAAGCTGTTATGCGTCATAAGCCACCAGTGAACTTTTAGCCAATAAGATTCTGTCTGTTGATCTTATAAAAAAAAAGGTCACACATCCTGTGTCTGTATGACTTTTGCTTTTCTTCTCAGCATGTAAAGCATCATCAATTTGCACCGGTGCATCTGAAATAAATCATCTTGCTTTCATATACTCGGAGTTGTGACTGATCTCAGGTGAAGAGTTTTCCTGTCAGCTACTTGCACCTAGAAGAGGCAGTTGCCTAAAGAAGACCAAGATGGTGGCTTGGACCTGCTACATGGCAACCAAATAGCTGATAGCAGGCTCAAGGCCAAAAAGGTCTGCTGATCGGCTCTAGATCAGCGCTCTCAGCCAATAGCTGAGAGCACCAACTGGAGTGTTCTGGTGGGGGGGGGGGGGGTGTCTCCCTGTCAGAACACAATAGAACAAGGGAGATCACTGTACTAACATTCGATTGTTAGTACAGTGTCTCAGACCTACGTTTTTTTTCGTTCAACCCAGTGGTGTGTACTAGGTTTTAGTTGTTGCTTGCTGGGAAGCTGTTTGCCATAATTAACCCTGTTTGTGCTGTAATGGCAGATCTTATTATCATTTGTAAACTAGACCTAAACATTGTCTGTACTATCAAAATGGTTAAAGATGAAGAAGCAAGGCTTCTTGCATTGTATGCTATTAAGATGAGACTTGGGCTGTGGTGGCTGAAAATCAGCCGAAAAAAGGTTGATTCGGCAGAAATTGGTCGACTTTCAGCCTGTGTGTACAGATTCCTGTCTGACAGAAGCCAGTCTCATCTATCGAATGAGCATGCTGGAAAACCAGCATTTGATCAGTGCTCGCAGTCAATGGCTGCAAGCACTGATCAGTGTGTTCTGGTACACAACAGCTCAGTGGGGGAGATCGCCACACTAACATCACACCCCCAATACCAAAAAAGTTGTTACGCCGTGTAAAATCTACATAAAAACAGAATGCAATGATTTGCACATTTCATAAACCTATATTTTATTCACAATAGAAAATGAAAAAACTAAAATTGATGGCAGCAACACGTCTCAAAAAAGTCCTGTACGGTTTAGGAGATATTCACATTGTATGCAGCCGCTGACGTCAGCAACGCATGCACTGTGAATGCCCAGCTGAAGGGAAGAAGTCTCCTGCGTGCATGCGAGGGGGGGTCATCGTCGCGGCTCCGACCACTCACAGCACCGAAGCCGTGAACCCAGAAGACACGCTGAGGGCAAAATGTCAGCTCCCTCGGCGTGGACCAGCCTGCGATATGGGGACCTTGTTTCTAAGGTAAGTATTTCAGAATGAGTTATTATGCTGTGCATACTAGCTCATTATGCCTTTGCCTTACAGGGTTTTTTTAACATTTTTTTTTCCAGCTGATATACATTCGCTTTAAGCCCTTTTATACTGAGAACAGAGGTTATATGATCACATATATACAAAATAAAAAAGTATTTATAATGTTTATAAATATAATCTATAAAATATAAGCTGCTCGTATGTTATGATGTATTAATAAATACTGAGCTGCATTAACCTATATCTTTTATTCAGTAGTTGTGTAGAATTCCAACATGAGCCTAATGTGTTAATTATTCCAGGTATGGTACGCAGACAATTCTACCCAGATAAGTAATGGGTAGGATAGTAGTTGAGGTCATACGCTGACATGTTTTAGTATATGTGGCAGTTATATAAACCCTTGTACTGTTCTCTAAACCGCTGAATAATTTAACTCAGATGATGAGCAACTCAGATCGGAAACATCTGCACATTCTAATGGATAATCAAATTTGTTAAAAGGTAGCTAGCTGTACCTTCACCTAAAAACCTTCTAAAGGCATTCCATGGTTTTGGGCTACAAGCTGCAGACAAGAAGACATTTGTGCCTCACATCACCCCCATGTCTGCATCATCAAGAGACAACCTATAACCAGTAAGTGAAAGAATCCTGTCTCTTCAGATGAAGGAAGGCCTAGGCAAGGCCTGAACAGAAAGGGCCGGCTATCTGGCTTCTTTATATCCATGTAAGTTTTTTTCCATGGTCTGCTGTATTGGTTATGATGCAGGGCCATGATACAGGAGCCAGGTGTCACGATCGCCACTTCCGGTCGCGGCCGAGACCGGAAGTTCCATTGTTTACAAGCGCGAGATTTGAAATTTCATATGAGTGGATATTTATGTTACTTTCAATAAATGATACGTTTTTACACATGAGAGTCCCCTTTCTTCCCTTATGATCGTTGGTATTGGAATACTTTGTGAGGTTGAACCACTGAAAAGGAGCCATATCAGCAATTTCCCCTACATGTGTGTTTGACCCTGCGGGGTCTTTCACTGAGGTGAGAGGCTGGGGGAAACGGGGGGTGCACTGGTGGAGCACTGAAGGTGGATTGTCCCACATGTTTGTGAAGCACGTTTTCATCTGTGTGCACACAGCATGATTTTGTTATACATCAGCACGCTTGGATATTGAGTCTATTGAACAAGCACTGGAACATTAGTTTGAACATTTATATGGACATTTTCTTTTCTTCTTTTTTTAGATATTTTTAGTGTGATTGTGTCACACAACATTTTGCGATTTTTACACATTCTATGCGATTTTTGCACATTCTATGCGATTTTTATGTATCACTTTGGATATAGGTGATTTTGCCATTTTCAGTTATTATACACAATTGTGTTGTGCATGTGTATGTAAGCACAGTGTTTTGCTATTTGCACATTCATTTTGTTTACAGTCTGTTATTTATTTCACATGTTAGGTATTTATTTTAAAAGGTAGCGCTACATACTTTTATATGCATCTGATTAGATAGTGTTGAGAACATTATTTATGTTGGCAGCTTCCTTTGATATTGAGTAGGCACTTTTTAGGATTAATAATTTTTTGGGTTGTGCGCACTAGTACTTTATTTACATTTAATATTTAATTTAGATTTTGGTTCACTTTAAACAATTCCACTGATCTATGCTAATTCAATATTAGTTTGAAATCTGAAGTGTGAATTCCGAGCAGATAATGAAGAATAACCATTTAATCTAGTTATGAATTGCTGATTATGTGACCAGACAGGAGAGGCCGGAAAATAGGTAAGCATATGCATCTTTCTTCTACAGGTTAGTTAATATAGGTGTTAAAAGTGGTAAGGGGACACATTTAAGACTAGCTAGTAATAGCCTGGAATTCTACTTTAAGAATTTTTAATCTATTATTAATGTGGAACTAAGATCTCCGATTGTTACAGCCAAGGAAGCTGGCATCATAGCCTGATCTGCAGCTGCCGTGGTATTGCACATGTGATCGGCTATGACGCCAACCATTTGATGGCTTGACAGTTTGGTTGAGAACACTAGCAACTGTATAATTTATGATTCGTGGCATGCCTTGTATTTAATGGTTTTGGGAGACAGTTAAATTGATAGGTTCAGTTCCTCTTTAAATATAGTACCTGAGTTTGTCACTATGTTAGCTTCCTGTAATAATTCACCGCACAAAGGTCCACTGGACTAGTCTCTACTCGACTGCATTGCATAGCGCTATAAATCTAACACTGGGATCTTGAAAAAAAGAAAAGAGCTCAGAATGAACAGAGGGGTGGCCTGAGGGAGGAGGGGGAGACGGACCTCCTATCACAATTTGGATTAACAGCAAGGATGGTAAGTGTCATCATAAGGGAGGATTTTAATTATCCAGACATAGATTGGGCGGAAGGAACCAGCATTTGTCTAAGGCTTGTCAGTTCCTAAATGTCTTGCAGACCAACTCATGGGTCAGATGGTAGACTCACCAACTAGAAACAAAGCATTACTAGACCTACTGATTACCAACAATACAGACCTGATCACGGATGTGGAAATAAGGAGCAATTTAGGAAATAGCAATCACAGGTCAATTAGCTTCAGTATAAATCACACAAATAGGAAACATAAGGGGAATACAAATAAATGAAAACGGAAATTGGGACTTTAAATGAGGCTATTGACATTGTGGGGGTACATTAGTAGAAAACATGTTTAATAACATGGAAGAATGTATGAAATACATATCACTGGTATAAAACAAGTAAAAATTATTGATCATAAAACTGCACATACATATGTACAGAGGGGATCGAAAGTTTGGGCACCCCAGGTAAAATTGTGTATTAATGTGCATAACGAAGCCAAGGAAAGATGGAAAAATCTCCAAATGGCATCAAATTACAGATTAGACATTCTTATAATATGTCAAAAAAAGTTAGATTTTATTTCCATCATTTACACTTTCAAAATTACAGAAAACAAAAAAATGGCATCTGCAAAAGTTTGGGCACCCTGCAGAGTAATATCTTGTACTGCCCCCTTTGGCAAGCATCTCAGCTTGTAAATGCTTTTTGTAGCCAGCCTAGAGTCTTTCAATTCTTGTTTGAGGTATCTTTGCCCATTCTTCCTTACAAAAGTGTTCCAGTTCTTTGAGATTCCTGGGCTGTCTGTCACACACTGCTCTTTTAAGGTCTATCCATAGATTTTCAATAATGTTGAGGTCAGGAGATTGTGAAGGCCATGGCAAAACCTTCAGTTTACGCCTCTTGATGTAATCCCCCGTGGATTTTGAGGTGTGTTTAGGATCATTATCCATTTGTAGAAGCCATCCTCTCTTTAACTTCAGCTTTTTCACAGATGGCATCAAGTTACCATCCAAAATTTTCTGAAATTTGATTGAATCCATTTTCCCTTCTACTCGTGAAATGTTCCCTGTGCCACTGGCTGCAATACAACCCCAAAGCATGATTGATCCACCCCCATGCTTAACAGTTGGACAGAGGTTCTTTTCATTAAATTCTGTGCCCTTTCTTCTCCAAACGTACGTTTGCTCATTCCAGCCAAAAAGTTCTATTAAAACCTCATCGGTCCACAGAACTTGTTTCCAAAATGCCTCAGGCTTGTCTATATGTTCATTTGCAAAGTTCAAACGCTGATTTTTGTGGTGAGGACATAGAAGAGGTTTTCTTCTGATGAGTCTCCCATGAAGACCATGTTTGTACAAGTTTATCTTTATAGTGGAATAGTGTACCACAACTCCAGTGTCTGCCAGATCTTTCTGGAGGGATCGTGCAGTCAAACGTGGGTTTTGAATTGCTTTTCTCACAATCCTGCGAGCTGTTCTGTCTGATATTTTTCTTGGTCTTACAGATCTTGCTTTAACTTCCCCTGTTCCTGATGACTGCCATTTTTTAATTACATTCCGAACAGAGGATATTGACATCTGAAAACGCCTTGGCTATCTTCATATAGCCTTCTCCAGCTTTGTGAGCGTCAACTATTTTCAGTTTCAGTTTTCTAGACAACTGCTTAGAAGAACCCATGGTGCTGATTGTTGGGGCAAGGTCAGATGAGTCTGTCCATTTAAAACCTTTGAGATTGACATCACCTGGTCTTCCCAAACGATGATTGAGAACAATCCATGACACTGGCAGGTCTCAGCTTTGCAAAGGGGGCAGTGCATGCTATAAATTCTGCAGGGTGCCCAAACTTTTGCAGACGCCATTTTTTTGTTTTCTGTAATTTTGAAAGTGTAAATGATGGAAATAAAATTTAACTTTTTTTGACATATTATAAGAATGTCTAATCTGTAATGTGATGCCATTTGGAGATTTTTCCATCTTTCCTTGGCTTTGTCATGCACATTAATACACAATATTACCTGGGGTGCCCAAACTTTCGATCCCCACTGTACATATAACATGGACATCAAGGATACATGATATATATCAACTTGGCAACACATGATAATGTAGAAAAAAATTGATGAGTAATTTCTATGGATATGTATATATATATATATATATATATGTCATGGAAATACAAAAACACTGAATTTCAAACGTGCCAACTTCCCTAAACTACAAACCTTGCTAGAAGATATGAATTGAATAGAATCTTAGGAACAAAGAACACAGAGGAGAGATGGGTTTGTTTAAGAGCATATTAAATAAGGGCATGAGCCAGTGCATCCCATTGGGAAATAAATTTAAAAGAGCAAACAAAAAACCAAGAAAAGGAGAGGGCCTTCAAAAAATACAAGGCTGAGGAATCATCACCAGCATTCAGACTTTACAAAGAATGCAACAAGAAATGTAAGGGTGCAATTAGGGTGGCTAAGATAGAACACAAAAGACACAGAGGAGAGCAAAAAAAAAAAAATCCCAAGAAATTCTTTAAGTATATAAACAGTAAAAAAGGGAGGACAGACCATATTGTCCCCATAAAGAATGAAGAAGGAAATCTGGTTTAAAAGGATGGGGAGATGGTGAAGGTATTGAATTTATTATTTTCCTTTGTCTTCATGAGGGAATCGGGGGGCTTCAGTAACCAAAACTGCAGTGTTTATCCTCATGACACATCACAGGAAGCACCCTCATGGCTAACAGTGGACAGAATTAGAGATAGACTTGGAAAACTTAACATTAATAAGTCACCGGGACCAGATGGTTTGCACCCGAGGGTCCTTAGGGAACCCAGTCAAGTAACTGCCAGACCATTGTTCCTACATTTTACTGACAGTCTACTAATGGGAATGGTACCAGCTGATTGGAGAAAAGCCTATGTAGCACCAATATTTAAAAAAGGCCAACATATATCCATGGGAATTACAGACCAGTTAGCCTAACATCAATAGTATACAAGCTCCTGGAGGGGATCACAAGTGACTGTATACAAGATTTTAGTAAAGAAAATTGTTTTATTAGCAGTAATTAGCATAGATTCAAGAAGAATTGTTCTTGCCAAACCAATCTATTAACCTTCTATGAGAAGATGAGCTGCCATCTAGATAAAGGAAGGCTGATAGACATGGTGCATTTGACACAGTTCCTCATAAACGTTTACTGTACAAAGTAAGGTCAGTTGGAATAGACCATAGGGTCAGTACATGGATTGAAAAGTGGCTACAAGGGCGAGTTCAGAGGGTAGTGATAAACAGGGAGTACTCGAAATGGTCAGGGGTGGAAAGTGAAGTCCCTCAGGGTTCTGTGCTGGGACCAATCCTATTTAATTTGTTCATAAACGACCTGGAGGATGGGATAAACAGTTCAATCTCTGTATTTGCAGATGATACTAAGCTAAGTATGGCAATAACTTCTCCACAGGATGTGGAAACCTTGCAAGAAGATCTGAACAAATTAATGGGGTGGGCAACTACATGGCAAACGAGGTTTAATGTGGAAAAATGTAAAAGAATGCATTTGGGTGGCAAAAATATGGATACGATCTACTCACTAGGGGGAGAACCTCTTGGGGAATCTAGGATGGAAAACGACCTGGGGGTCCTAGTAGATGACAGGCTCAGCAATGGCATGCAATGCCAAGCTGCTGCAAGCAAAGCAAGCAAAGCAAACATTATAATATGATAACATAGAATATTGGCATGCATTAAAAAGGGGATTAACTCCAGAGATAAAGCAATAATTCTCCCACTCTACAACACTCTGGTCCGGCCGCACCTAGAGTATGCTGTCCAGGTCTGGGCACCAGTCCTTAGGAAGGATGTACTGGAAACTGAGCGAGCACAGAGAAGGGCAACAAAGCTAATAAAGGGACTGGAGGATATAAGTTATGAAGAAAGGTTGTGAGCACTGAACTTATTCTCTTTGGAGAAGAGATGCTTAAGAGGGGATATGATTTCAATTTACAAATACCACACTGGTATCCATGGAAGGGAGTTTAATAAGACATGTGACCGCTCATTAAAATTAGAAGAAATTAGATTGAACTTTAAACTGAGGTTTCTTTACTGTAAGAGTGGCAAGGATGTGGAATCCCCTTCCACAGGCGGTGGTTTTAGCAGGGAGCATTGATAGTTTCAAAAAACTATTAGATAAGCACCTGAACCACCACAACATACAGGGATATACAATGTAATACTGACATATAATCATACACATAGGTTGGACTTGATGGACTTGTGTCTTTTTTCAACCTCACCTAATATAAGGTGATGCTCTTACAGTGTCCAATCAGTAACCTAGTGGTCAGGATGCATTTGTGACAATAATGACAACTCCCTATTGTGTGGAGAGAATGGGGAAGCCATATCTGCACACAGTACCGCCCACATCTTGCCCAAAATGTGCAAGTTGGTAACAGAAAGGTCAGATTTAGGGCCTCATCTATAAAACATTGCTTCTGTCTGGGCATGCCAGCGAGTGTCACAGACTTTTCTTAAAGGTCAGAATTACAACATCAGATGCTGTGGGTGATGAGTGTTTCCATGAAAACATGTGATGGTGCTCCCACGAGCTAGAATCTCTGTACAGGGTGTGGCTGAGAGTGTGATACTTCAGAGTACTGCATTTTAACCATATACTGTATTGAATGTTTGCTAATATTCAGCTTTAAATTATGTGTCTGTACAAAATGATTTTTAAAAAACATATGCAATACATCTCTACAACACATGCACAATCCCCCATGTTTTATACCTTTAAAGATCATGCAAATACAAGAAATATCTACTGATTTGGTAGAAGTGTATAGATGTGTATATAGCTCTCGTTTGGGTTAACAAAACAGCATTTGTGTGGTGTCAGCCCTGCCCAATTTGATTTTGCTAAATTACTTCAACCTTACAACTCTTCCATATCTAGCAACATAGACACTAATTATTTTATAGTCCAAGATAAGAACTAAAAGGTCATAATCCTTTGGATAATGCAGCAGGACAGCTTTGAATTTCTGATCTGAGCATCAAGCTTTTTTTATTTTGCACTTATCTACCAGAAAGAACACTGATATAAGGCTTACTTTGGTGACAGCACCAGCCTGCAAACAGCTAACAGACGGGAGTCTGTATATATTTCTGTTGGAAGTCATTTTATAGTCGTCTGACTCCTCCCCTCCCCCACATCTTCTGCTATGTAACCCAGGCTCACCTATCTCTCCTAGGTGTCAGAATGGCTATGAGGAGGAAGATCAGTGAGTTGTGCTTTTGGCCACTAGTTTCTGGGGAACATGCAATTTTAAGATTTCACATATTTGGAATCTATTTGCTTGACGCAACCTTATCTTTTATATTTTACAAAAATATGGGTAATATACTGTGTTTGTGCGCACTACAACTAACTTTAGTGTATTTTTTATGTTAGTTGTGTTATACAGAAAGTCCCCGAGTTACGAACCTCCAACTTACGAACAACTTCTACTTATGAATGGCAGGTGGCGCCGGCGAGCACATCGGAAAACAGCGGAAAACATCGGAAAATGCTGTTCTGCGTCCGAATTATGAACAAATCCGACTGTAAAAAATCCTGTTCGTAACTCAGGGACTGCCATTACCATGCAACTACCATAATTTTATTCTCCAGGGTTTCTACTGTCAGAAAATATATATGCTTTGTGGGTTTTAAACAATGTTAGGGAGTGCAACAAAAAAAAAAATAGGAAAAAACCCCAGCAATGACAAAAAAAGGATTAATAGTACATTAAACAGAACAAAAGGTAGCAAAAATAGAAGTTCATTGTTACTGTAGGTTTAACACGCACTTTTAAAGTATGGTTTCCAATAATAGTTAACTTTTAGGTATAGTGTTGACAATAATACTTCTTTTTCACATGCCTTTAGCTCTTATAATGTGACCTTGTAAAGAGGAATCAAATTTTTATGACTCTATGTTCACTCTCAGCACAATATCTCATCTAATTTAACATAGTCCCACTAGAATAAAGATTTCCATAATCACTAACTTGTTAGCATTCAGTTCCACATTGCTCGATGAGAAAACATGATTATTATTGGATCTACTATGTCATCAACCAATCACGGCGTGAGAAAAGATTATTCTGGACTGTAAGAATTTCTACTCGGTAATATGTTCAGCCTGGAGAAAGTCTATTCAATTGATCATACAGTGACCTCTAGGCCACTCTGTAACTGAACGTGCGTCTGTTTCCTCTGACCCCTACTATAGAATGTTCTGCAATCTACGCAATGCTAAACAAATGTTTCAGTCCACGTCACCTTACATTAGATTAGACTCTACAGGTATGGGAACGTCTTGATATATGTGGACCAGCAACTAGCGAAAAATAAAATGACGCAATCTCTACGACTGTACATTGGAACAGACAAATAGAGGAGGACTCTAGAGAGAGTTTTTTTTATAAGGATGATAAAGTGACCAGGAAGGCAATTTGTAAAGAAAAATATTTGTGCACTGAAAGGAATTGGCCTGGTGCATTAAATAAACGTATATGGAAGTGCCTTGCCATACATCATACCTCCCCACTGGTGTGTATGATAGCTGGAGTGATTGGGGGGGGGGGGGGTTGCTGACGCTGGGTGCTTGTTAATGGACATTCTCCAAAGTGCAGGCCCACTTCAGTTCTTGCATCCTCGGGCTAATGACCCAGAACAGCTGCTCAATGTGCGTGCTGGGCGCCGGCAGAGAACATTAAACAGGAGAAGGCAGTTATGGAAGGACATATCAGCACAAGCAGCGAGTGGGGTGAGGGGGGAATGTCGGGGCGAGAGTGAGCCCATTAGCTTTGAAAGCCAGGCGATTAATGCACCCGCAGAGACTTCATTAATAAAGTAACTTCAGCAGAGATGAGCCATCATTAAAACCTTCAGGGCTGTGTCATAACAGAGCAATGTCTGGGACTGGAACAAGCAAAAGGAAGACTATGGACCTGACTTCTGCGGCCAAAAAGTGACACAACAAGCGTTGTAAAAACTCTGTCATAGGCCAGTGCTCGCTCCTGCTCCAAAATACACATTACAATCAGACCACACTTTAAAGAACAAACGAATATAGGCTAAGGTTATTAATCTGTTGGTCATTTGGATAATATATGTCCTCCCGTACGGCAAGACAAAACATTGCTGTTTCTGGCTCCCATTACAGCATACAGTTTCATTCACTTCATCATCAGCATATTCCTGGCATGGTGCATATGCAAACATAGTCATACAAAGAAAGGATGTGATGAAAACAGCAGGTATCTAAAATACTGGGGAAGTCTATGAAAATCGAATGTGCTGTTTGCTGTAGGGTAAGATCTGAATATAACAATGACAGTTAACACTCACAGTGTTTGAATTGCAAGCACTTATTTTAATGCTTTCGACACCCTCTCCCTGTAATCATTTAAATAATTATTCACTAATCAGAAATCCATACAGTGATCTTCAATCCCAACAAGTTAGGTTTCTTCATTAGATAGATGTCTGTTGTCTTATTCACTCCTCCTGGCCCATGCATCCACTCCCATGTTGGGGTTTATGTGAATAACTGTTAAAATACGGAATTGTACTATGTGCAACAACTACGACACATCAGTATATAGTAGAGATAGATTCTTCAACCTGTGGATGGCAGTGTTTATAAGTAGCTGCATCTATGGTATGCTCTATGGCTTTTAATGTTTTCCTGCTTGCAATTAAGCAGCAAAGCCCATGTGGACTGTGCACTGTTTGTTCTATAGGGCTATATACAGAATTTCTAACAATAATAATTTACTAATAAAGGATTAGTTCAAAGAGTAAATGATTATGTACACCAGGGACTGATACACTTACTGCACTGTAAAGCAACTATCTAGTATCACTCCCCACCTCCCTGAGTCAACTAGTTAGCCTTAGTATTACACTAAAGCATTGGTTTTAAGCCAAGGTAAGGTACATTTGAGGAACCCTTGAAATAATTTTCAGGTCTCAGGGAACCCCTGTTAAAACCCCTGCAAAAGAGTGGCACTGGCCCTGAAACTATGCAGGCACCATCAAATGGAAGATCAATGAGCCACAGATCAAGGAACTGCTAGCAACCTCGGGAATTCTACAGTCCCATGCAATCCTGCTGGAGAATGGATGCTCTATGTTATATTAAGTCATAGCTACATCAGGCATACTAAGAGTGGGGGCAGAAAGGCTGAAAGAGACAGTCTGCCAATTGACTTGGTTCACTACACACTAAACTGGCTATGAATGTAGGGCAATCTGTCACCATACTCTCCTAGCAGATGTACAGAGTCTTTGCAGAAGAATTGCAAGTACACCATACACTATTCCACCAATTTAATGCACACAAACTGTGCTAAGGCAAAACAAGGAGGAAGAAGACAAACTGTACCAGCAAGCAGGACTTAGTCTGAATCAATTTATTATACACAAGAATGCATGCCACTGCTAGTAGATTAGCCACCCTTTACTATGGTCTATGTTGGTCAGAGCCAAAGATTTTATGATCCTGGTCCTCAAAATTTTTGTCTGTTTTTGGCCTTTGAGGACTGCAGTTAGACAACCCTTGTGTAGTTTATGTACATAGGGAAAGTGCAAAAATATAGAAATACATTAACAGCAATGTGTGTTTTCATCTATTGTATAGCTTTCCCTATTGTGAGCATTGTACTCTGACAAAGGAAAATAAAACACATACGCAGCATGAAATGTGCAATAGCAATGTGGATGCCAGCCAAAATGATGGCTTCTTTTTTGGTTAAATTATATTGATATAAATGACTAGTAAAGCCATGGGCCAAACTCAGCATTTCATAATAATGCCAATAAAAGCAACCTCCTTTATACAGTCTAATCTTCTTCTAACACACTTATAAATGATATTACTATTGTAGCACCACAAATAATTAAAATATATCTAAAGCACCTCTCATGTTTTCCACTGCCATATGTGTCCCATTCAACTTCACTTCTTGTCCTATAGACATAACAGAAAAAGGGAAAAAACCTCTCCAAAGTAAGGAAAGTCCCCTCCGCAGTTGTCATTGGAACAAATGTATTTTTTATAAAATTTCCCCTGTATTTCTAAAATTTTACATTTTCTCTCAATTTGTCCCAGTAATAATGGTCTCCAGCACCAATGGAGAGAGGGAATATTCCTAACTGGAACACAGACAACAAAACCTTTAGAGAGTGGATGGATCCCCAAGGCTTTTCTAAGGCTCGGTTCACACAGGGACGACTTGTCCAGGCGACTTCGCCACCTGACAAGTCGCGCCCCGTTCTGTACTATGGAACCGTTCTAATAGGAGCGACTCAAGTCGCTCCGACTTAGAAAAAAGGTTCCTGTACTACTTTTGGGGCGACTTCAGGCGACTTGCATTGACTTCTATACAGAAGTCGTTTTGCAAGTCGCCGCTGAAGTCGTTTGCAGGTCGCGTCTGTGAGTCGCGCTGCAAGTCGTGCCGCCCCTGTGTGAACCGAGCCTTATTAACACCACTGGTAGTGTGGTGTCTGGACACTGGACTGGCAGCTTCTGCTCACCAAAGAACTACCGCAGTCACCTTGAGCAGTTACTGGAAAGAGTGGATATGGAATTGAAGCACTGTATTTTGTAGTTCGAATACACATTTATCCCAATGTAAATCAAAAAAGAACTTTACATAATGCCAACATATTTTGGGGGCTAAGCCTTGCCTCCTTCATCAAGGCTTAATGGGTGGAAGAATCTAGATGTGGTGCAGAAAGGTAATATTTAAACCAGTGACTGGAACTGGTAACACTCCTCTGCAGCTAACTAATACAAGACGTAGCTTCTGAAACATGTTGGTCTCCAGTTTGAATCCCAACCACGACACCACCTGCCTAGAGTTTGCATGTTTTCTCTGTGCCTGTGTGGTTCTCCTCTGGGTATTCCTCCCACATTCCAAAGACATGCTGGTAGGTTAATTGGCTCCTGTCTATATTGGCCCTAGTATGTGTATGTATGAATGTGAGTTAGGGACCTTAGATTATAAGCTCCTTGAGGGCATGGACTGATATGAATGTACAATATATATGTAAAGTGCTGCGTAAATTAATGTACCTGTAAAAAAGCAACAAATATGTACAGTTCTCATTTGACTTTACATAAGTCTGTACCTGGACCACAAGAACATAGTGTGGTGCTGTAACGGCTTGCCGAACGCCGCACACAGATGTGCGTCGGCAGAATGGCCCAGGCAGGCAAATGGGCATACCCGTACGTCCCTTTGAATTTGCCGCCTATCAGGAGCATGCCTGCGGGTCCCGGGAACTCGATGTTCGTCGGCGTCCCGCAATTGCATTGTGGATAGGCAGAACGGGGAGATGCCATTGTAAACAAGGCATTTCCCTGTTCTGCTCTGTGACATGACAGGGATCTTCTGCTCCCTATCATCAGGAGCAGTGATCGCTGTCATGTCAGTGGTAGCCCATCCCCCCTACAGTTAGAATCACTCCCTAGGACACACTTAACCCCTTGATCGCCACCTAGTGTTTAACCCCTTCACTGCCAGTGTCATAGACACAGTAATCAGTGCATTTTTATAGCACTGATAGCTGTATAAATGACAATGATCCCAAAATAGTGTCAAAAGTGTCCAATGTGTCAGCCATAATGTCACAGTCACAATAAAAATCGCAGATCCCTGGCATTACTAATAAAAAAATAATACTAAAAATGCCATAAATCTATCCCGTATTTTGTAGGTGCTATAACTTTTGCGCAAACCAATCAATATATGCTTATTGCAATTTTTTTACCAAAAATATGTAGAAGAATACATATCGGCCTAATCTGAGAAAGAAATTAGTTTTTTTATATATTTTTGGGGGATATTTATTATAACAAAAAGAAAAAAAAAATTTTTTTTTCAAAATTGCCACTCAATTTTTTTGTTTATAGCGCAAAAAATAAAAACCACAGAGGTGATCAAATACCACCAAAAGTAAGCTCTATTTGTGGGGAAAAAAATGACGTCAATTTTGTTTGGGTACAACGTCGCACGACTGCACAATTGTCAGTTAAAGCGACGCAGTGCAGAATCCCAAAAAATGCTCTGGTCAGGAAGGGGGTAAAATCTACCGGGACTGAAGTGCTTAAAGTGGAATTTTAGTTAAAAAACAAAATCTTTCCTAGGTTAGTATGTATAAATATTAAAACTGTTAAATTATGCATTATTGCAACTGCTGATTGTCTGATTAGAAACAATAGTCTAATCTAGACAATCAGCAATCTTTCTAAGATTTTCCGCCTGTGCAGCCGAATGTGGTTGGTCACAGGCACTTCCTGGAACCATTGTGGGTGTCTGTGTAAGCATCAAAGCAGAGCTCCACCTTGTCCCACCCGGCCCATCCCCCATCACACCCCACCCAGCATCATCTGTGATACCGTATGTTCCAAAAGGAATGTGCTTTAGCTCCTTTTATCCACCTAGCCTAGCTTTGGCTTGCAGGAGGGAAGGAGAGCTGACAGAGTACCTCTATAGCGCATCTATAGAAACATATTTTGCACATTTTGCTCATATCACGCTAATACTATGGTGTACCTAGTTGAATAGAGTTCATTGAAAGCAATCCTTTTCTTCCACTTTAATTTCGTATATACTCTTTCCAATAATAGAAACCTGATGAATACCTGAAAATTACTATAATCCAATATTAACCACTTTCTTACAGCAAGCCGTCATAACACGTCCTGGGCTTTCAGTGGTGAAATCTGAATGATGCCTACAGGCATCGTTTTTTTTTATTCCCTTCACCGTAAGAACAATCATAGCGGCTGTTCAGCCACTTGATCATTCTTACAGGCAGCGGGAGTGGACTTCCCCCCACCGTCACCCTCTGGTGCTTCTCCCAGCTTGCCCGTGCGATTGGCGAACCGGAGAAGGAATCCACTGCCAGCGAAAGTTAGCCATAGAGATTTCCCAGGGACAGATGGTCCCCAGCAGTCTCTATGACTCTAGGAGGCCCGGACGCGACGTTACGACCTCACGTCCAGGCCGGCGGAAGTAAAAAATGCCAGGGACTTGGCTGGAAAGCCTGAGATCATACTTTTTTGGGGACTGGAGAAGAGATGTGGGGTCTTATAGACTTATAAACCCCACATCTCTCCATAAAGAGGACCTGTCAGGCACTATTACTGTTACAAGGGATGTTTACATTACTTGTAATAGGAATAAAAGTGATCAAAAAAATTGTAAAGTGAAAGTGGGAAAGTGTAAAAATTTAAAAAGCTAACTAAAGTGTAAAAATTTAAAAAGCTAACTAAAATAAACAATAAAAATAAAATTAAAATTAAAGTGCCCCAGTCCCCACAAGCAGAAGCGAACACATACGTAAGTTGCGTACACATATGTAAACGGTGTTCAAATCACACATGTGAGGTATCACCGCAAACGCTAGAGCGAGGGAAATAATTGTAGCCCAATACCTCTTCTCTAACTCTGAACATGTAACCTATGAAAAAATTTAAAGTGTTGCCTATGGAGATTTTTAAGTACCAAAGTTTGGTGCCATTCCACGAGTGTGTGCAATTTTAAAGTGTGACATGTTAGGTATCTATTTATTTACTCGGCGTAACATCATCTGTCACATGCAACAAAAAAAATAGGTTAACTTTACTGTTTTTTTTTTCAGGAAAGCGCTTTTCCTACAAAACACATTTGAAAAATTGCTGCGCAAATACTGTGTGACATAAACAGTTGCAATGACCGCCATTTTATTCCCTAGGGTCTCTGCAAAAAAACACATACCGTATATACTCGAGTATAAGCCGAGATTTTCAGCCTCTTTTTTGAGGCTGAAAGTGCCCCCCTCGGCTTATACTCGAGTCATCGCTGTCTGCCCGCTCGATCAGCGTGTCGAGCAGACAGACAGCGGCCATTCTATTCAAAAGCCGCGCCTCCGGCTCCGCCTTCGCCTGTGATAGGCGGAACACTGAATTTCCCAGCAGCCTGTGTTCCGCCTATCACGGACATCGTATCATCCTCGTACTACGGACGAGGATGATACGACGTCTGTGATAGGCGGAACACAGGCTGCTGGGAAATTCAGTGTTCCGCCTATCACAGGCGAAGGCGGCGGCGCAGCTTTTGAACTTTACAATGGCCGCCGACGAAGAGGGCACGGGACGGAGGCAAGGGAAGGCACGGCACGGGACGGGACGGGACGGCGGCGGCAAGGCACGGCACGACACGGGACGGATGCAAGGAGGCAAGTCACGGCACGGGACGGAGGCAAGGAGGCAAGGCACGGGACGGAGGCTCGGGACAAAGGTAGGCTGGACACACACACACACACACACACACACACACACACACACACACACACACACACACACACACACACACACACGGATGGAGACACACACAGGGATGGATGGATGGATGGATGGAGACACACACACACAGGGATGGATGGATGGATGGATGGAGACACACACACACAGGGATGGATGGATGGATGGACACACACACACACAGGGATGGATGGACGGACACACAGGGATGGACGGACACACAGGGATGGACGGACACACAGGGATGGACGGACACACAGGGATGGACGGACACACACACAGGGATGGACAGGCATGTCTCACCCTCGGCTTATACACGAGTCAATAAGTTTGCCAGTTTTTTGGGGGGTAAATTGGGGGCCTCGGCTTATATTCGGGTCGGCCTATACTCGAGTATATACGGTATAATGTTTGGGGGTTCTTAGTAATTTTCTAGCAAAAAAATTATGATTTGTACATGTAGGAGAGGAGTGCTGGAATTTGTGTGGTATGGAAGTGGTTAAAATACATTTTGAAGCTGAACTCTGTAAAAAGGAAAAGTCCTTCCTTATTGGGCCCACATTGCAAGGGTTAACTGTTCACTCATGTCAAGAGGGACCAGGTACAGCAGTTTTACATACCTGATGCTCTGTCCCGGCTAGATCGGTCTCTGCAGCCTCTTCTCCCCTATGCTTCTGCAGTCTAAGATCCTCTGACATCATCAAGACTGATGCAGAGCCCATAGCCCTATACTGGAAATGAGAATGCCAAGGGACAATCCACTGCCAAAGCACAGGGGAGTGCTGTCTGCCGGGGAAGTAGAGGATCAGGTGAGTAAAAGTGTTTTTACCATACCCTAGACAGATACAAGCAGTTTACCCATCACTACATGGTAAGACCTTTCATTTTCCTGGAGTTGGCCTTTAAGTCTGAGGCCTAGTAGTTTCTTCTAATACTTCAATCTGGCTTTCCAAGAGCATTGTCTTACCCTGGAACCAAAATATTTGGTTCCCCATAGGGATAAAGGTTTCCTATGTGTTACCTTCAATGATTTGCCTACAGATACTTTATTTAGAGTGGTTGTAACCCCTTACAACACACTTTTTGCTACAGGTAAGCTTATAATTAGGCTTACCTGTAGCTACTCTGGATATCTTCTAAACCTGAATGGTTTAGGAGATATCCCCTGTATTTGCATGTGCCAATGTCATCGGCACATGCGCAATGAAGCAAGCTGAAGCAACGGCACGTACATGCCGTTGCTTCAGTGAGTGTGCTGTTTCAAAAGAGCCAACTTCCTTAAACTACGAACCTTGCTAGAAGGCATTAATTGGGATAAAATCTTAGGATCAAAGAATGCGGAGGAGAGATGGGTTTGCTTTAAGAGCATATTAAATAAGGGCATTAGCCAATGCATCCCATTGGGTAATAAATTTAAAAGGGACAAAAGTCCTGGATGGCTTAACTCGAATGTAAAAATGCATATAAAAGCCAAGGAGAAGGCCTTCAAAAAATACAAGGTTGAGTGATCATCCTCAGCATTCAGACTTTATAAAGAATGCAACAAGAAATGTAAGGGTGTAATAAGGACGGCTAAGATAGAACATGAAAGACACATAACGGAGGAGAGCAAAAAAAATTCCAAGAAATTCTTTAAGTATGTAAACAGCGACCTTCAGGGGTGTGGCCGGATGTGTAGGGTGGAGTGAGTGTGATGAGAGGACGCCGTGTGTAACTCCCTCCAAGGCCCCCATGATGGAAGCGTGGAGCGTATAATGTTTAATGCCACGGCCGAGTACAGCGTGAGGAGGGCCGGAGCTGAATAACATAGCTGGATGCTGGACGGGAGGAGGAGTGACAGCGTTACGCGATCACGCTGCGCCGCCGGGGATCTCCGCTGACCTCCGAGTCTGCAGCCGTCGTATCCGACGTCCGAATTGAAACGCGAGTCCACGAGTACCCCCGATCAACGCCGAACCTCTCCAATTGTGAGACACTGAGAGATACCGTGCACAAGCGTTACCGAAGGCTCCCCCGCTCCCCAGTAAGCTGCGACAGGAGGAAGGAGGTAAGCGGCAGGAGTGTGGGGAGGAGGAAGCCGGCAGTCAGAGGGGTACAGCAGGCAGAGGACTGGTAAGGAAAGCTGTGGTACAGCGATGCCTATGAGCCGGATGGGGTAAGAAAGACCTGTACTCTCCGGTCATCTTTTCATTTTGTCTCCTTCTTTCGATGTTCGGATTCCACTGCCTCCTGTGTGTGCCTTAAGGCGAGAGACTGCTAAATTGTTAGCCTGGGCAAAGGAATACTTCCTGGCAAAAAAGAATCTGAATATGTTGTAAGCAGCGCTTAAGAAATATCTGATTATGAGAACGTGTGGATTGACTATAAAGCTGTTTATAAATCTAGCTCAGTACTGTATTGACCTATTAACAGTGGGACGGTCTCTGTTTTAAAAAAAAAAAAAAACTGACAGGCTAAACAATTCATGAGCCAATGTGAGTAAATAAATGTATGTGGTGCTGCAAAACCAGGAAACAGGAGGTTTTTGTGTTACCTGAAATAAGCATTGGAATACGGTCATTACTGCATTAAGTGAATATTGTGTGGTGGGCGGCTGGATCAGTATCCCTTTAAAACACGATATAATACGATATATCCAGGATTGTCCCGAAGTAAGGACGAGAAAAAGGAAAGTAAGATGCAACATTTACGTTCTGCAAAAGAAAGGGGGGAAAAAAGCTCGCAACAGTCTGTCACAGCAGCTAAGTTAGAACAATATGCCCATAATCCAGCTCAGTCATCTCAGACCCCTCCAAAAAAAGGACAGTCAAAAGGGCAGCAAGGTGTAATGACTGAAAGGAAAAGTGTGGGGCAGTCAAATATTAATATCAACACACAAGCCGGAGCAGTGGTAAAACCCTCAGTAAATAAAAATGCGGAAGCAGGGGAACAGAATATAGAAACTACAATAGGTGACTCCCCCCCGATAGAAAAGGAGCCAACTATAAAGGATGTGTTACTGGCCGTAAATGCATGCAACATTTCACTTAAAGAACTCTGTAATCAAATGAAGGAAGTGAAGGAAGATCTAATGGTGGTAAGGCAAGACTTACAGAAAGTGGTGGAAAGGACGACAGAACTTGAGACAAGGACTAGTCGATTAGAAGACGATACAACCTTCTTAATTAAAGAAGTAGAAAGCCTGAAGGAGCAGTTCAGTGGATATAGAACAAGAATGGACGAAATGGAAAATAGGCTCCGGAGGGACAATGTGCGAGTAGTGGGCCTCCCCGAAAAAAGCGAGGGTGTAAACCCTACGGAATTTATGGAGCATCTTTTGGTTGAACTGTTTGGAAGGGAGGTTTTTTCAACAACGTTCTCAATAGAGAGGGCGCATAGGGTACCCCTTAGAGCACCATTGGAGGGGGGCCGTCCCAGGCCATTATTGATGAAATTACTTAATTATAAGGATAAAGTGGTGTTATTACGGAAAGCAAGGGAAATGGGGAATGTACTGTATAAGGGTGTTAGAATCTCACTATATTCTGACTTTTCCCCAGAACTTCAGAGAAAAAGGGTAGAGTTCCTCCAGGTGAAACGCAGGTTACAGAAGCTCAGGGTGCCGTATGCTCTGCTTTATCCTGCAAAGTTACGGATTAATGCACTAGGGCATACTCAGGTTTTTAGTTCCCCGATAGAAGTGGAAAAATGGATAGAAGAAAATAAAGAAAAGTTATAGTTGCTGGGGTTTCTAGTACTGAGTGGGATGGGAAGATAGAAGGAGAGGGGGGGATGAAGTATGTGTGTTTTTTTTTTTTTTTTTTTTTTTTTTTTTTTTTTTTGGGTGTGTGCTGTCTGTGTCTGTATGGAAGGGGGGTGGGAGGGAGGTAATACACGGCGAGTGCATTAGGTGAGGGTGGTAAATAGGTTGTGAAGAGAGTGGTATAAGGTCACTAATAGCCCCTAGGGTAACACCTAGGAAGGTGGGGGAGGGGCGGGAGGGAGGTAGAAAGGGGGGAGAGGGGGTGGGTGTAGTAGGGAAAATAGGGGGGAGGTCGAAGGGGAAAAAATATAAGCATGCACTAATAAATGTAGTACAGGAAATAATTCAAAGCAAAAAAGGACACAAACCGTGGGGTGGTAAAACTAGGGGTGGTAAAAAACAAGGAAAATTTATTGATCACAAGGGGGAAAATGGTAATAAACGATCATACAGTATAATGCATATTCAAAGACACATAATATACGAGTTAATGGTGACGCCTAATAAATTTGTTATTATACAAGGGAGTAATATATGGGGAGTGTGGTATAAGGTAATAAAAGAAGTTAGAGGGGAGTTGGTGGGTACTGGGAGACAAATGGTTCTCAATAGTGTTATCAGTAGACTGGTTATTTCGCTCTCTTTCTTTACTACCTTAGGTTTTTCTTTTTTTTTCTTTTTCTCCTCTATATTTGCTTATGGCTATGCAGGATGGTAAAATTAAGATAGGCTCCTGGAATGTGAGGGGTCTGGGGACGCGGCTGAAACAAAAAGCTGTGCTATCCTTGTTGGAGGGATGTGGAGTAGAGTTGCTCTGCATACAGGAGACCCATTTAAATAGAGATACAATATACCGGCTGCAGAGCAGAAAATATCAATTTCAATATCACTCTGTTTATTCGACATATAGCAGAGGGGTGAGTGTCTTGGTAAAAACGGGGGTGAATTTTGTATGCAAACGGGTTAGCCTGGATGAAAAAGGCAGATACATTTTTTTACAGTGCCTAATTGAAAATAGAGAATGTATGTTGGCAAACATCTACATCCCTCCACCATTTAAAATGGAAGTGCTTTTTAAATTACAGGAATTTTTAGTGGGGATAGATGGTGTCCCTATAATAATAGTAGGGGATTTCAACATGGTATTGGATATTAAAATTGATAGATTCCCAGAAAAAACACTGGTGGAACCAGCTTGGCAGGGGAGGATGGGACAGTACCTGGAAGAAGTAGGACTACGGGATTTATGGAGAACTGGGAACCCGGGAGTTCGGCAGTATAGTTGCTACTCGTCCACACATACTACGTTATCCAGGATTGATATGATACTGGGGAATGACCTGGCCTTACAAATGGTGGAAAAGGTTGAATATCAGCCCAGGGGGATTTCAGATCATTCCCCAGTGACAGCAGTATTAAAAATGAGAGAACGTAAGGTACAGAGGTTGTGGAAAGTGAACCCGCTCTGGCTAGAACTGATAAAAAAAGAGACAGAAGAATGCCCTGAGAGAATTCAGTGGGAATTAAAAGAATTCCTAAAAAATAACCGGGGTACAGTAACATCGGGGATCCTGTGGGACACTCTGAAAGCTTTCTTAAGGGGCCTTATGATCCAATCAATAGCAAAAATAAACAGGAAATCTAGGGAACAGGAGGTACAAATAGGGAGAGAAGTGTCAGAGGCTGAAAGAGATTTTATTAGTGACCCCACGCAGGGCAAAGAAAAAATCTGGTTAGATAAACAAGAAGAACATAGGTTATTAGCTCTAAAGAAAGCAGAGATTCAGCATATGTTCCAACGCCAAGCCTCCTTCGCGGAAGGGGAAAGCGTGGGAAAAATGTTGGCACAACTGGTGAAGAATAACTCGGGTCCTTCCTCAATCTCGGCGATTAGGATATCTGAGGGAAAGGTTATAACAGAAACGGGGAGTATCTCCCAAGCATTTGAAGGATATTATAAAAACCTATATACTGCACAAAAAGTGGGGATGGATGAGCAAATGGAAGCATTTTTAGGTCAATTAGAGGTACCATGTTTGAAACAAGAAGAAAGAGAGGAACTGGAAGCCCCAATAACTTTGAAAGAACTTCAGGAAGCAGTTGCGAGTATGCCAAATCAGAAATCGCCTGGGCCGGATGGACTACCGATTGAAGTCTATAAAAACTTTGGCGAGATACTGATTCCTGAACTTCTGGAGATGTTAAGAGGAGCATATGGGGAGGGTAAATTGCCCCCATCAATGATGGAGGCGGTTATAACCCTGTTGTACAAAGAAGGGAAGGACGCCTTAGATGTTGCAGCGTATAGGCCAATCTCTCTCCTGTGTACTGATACAAAGATATTGGCCAAGGTATTAGCGACTAGGCTTAATCGAGTCATAGCAAGATTGGTCCATATGGACCAAACAGGGTTTATAGCCAACAGGTCAACGAGTATAAATATTAGAAGAGCCTTTTTGAATTTGCAGGTCCCAATGGATAACGATACTCCGGGTGCAGTGGTGGCACTGGATGTAAGGAAAGCATTTGATAGCGTAGAATGGGGATATATATGGAAAGTTTTGGAGAAATTTGGCCTGGGTCCTTCCTTTATAAGATGGATTAGGATGCTATATGACAAACCTAGTGCGAGACTAAAAATTAATAACGAGTTATCCGGGAAAATAGAGTTGGGGAGAGGGACGAGGCAGGGGTGCCCATTATCACCCCTGCTCTTTGCATTGGCCATAGAGCCCCTGGCATGTGCAATTAGAGCAAACCGGGATGTGGTCGGTTTTGTAAGAAAAACTGGAGAGGAAAAAATCTCACTTTATGCAGACGATATCCTATTGTTCTTAGGGGATATGAGATACTCACTACCAAGGGCAATGGAACTGGTGCAAAGGTTTGGAGGCTTCACTGGGCTGGAGATAAATTGGGAAAAATCGGAATGTCTCCCTTTGGACCCAATTGGTCAGCAAATGGCCCTGGGAACCCCCCAAATGCCAATGGTGGATAAGTTGAAATATCTGGGAGTAACCTTGTCAAGGGATCCTAAGCAATATATAAGTTATAACTTAGTCCCATTACTGGCTAAGTTTAAACAAAAAATTGCTATATGGAAACGATTGCCTCTCTCGGTCGCTGGCAGATGCAATCTGATAAAAATGATATGGATGCCCCAACTTTTATACATATTACACAATGCTCCAATATGGATCAACAAAAGTTGGTTTGATAAAATCGAGATGCTGTTTAGGGAGCTAATATGGAGGGGAGGACAGGCTAGATTGAAATTGCGGATGCTTCAGCTACCGGGAGAGGAAGGAGGATTCGCGGTCCCTTATCCGGAGTGCTATTTTTGGGCGTCCCAACTACAACAGCTAGGGGGGATCGATGAGAAGAACGGAGGAACCCCAAATGGGAGATTAGTATTAACAGGCTCCCCACATAGTACCCTGATCGAGACCCTGGAAGCGGACTCATTCCAGTGTAGATGTCCCACAGTAAAAATGATGTTAAAGCTATGGGGTACAGTTAAAAAAAAAATGGGATATAGTGAAATAACAAAGTATACGCCTCTATGGAACAATAAGAAGCTACAGGAAATATGGCGGGTTGGAAAAATTGCAGATTGGGAAAAATGTGGCATTGTAAGGCTAAGCCATCTATATGGCGTCAGGGGTATTAAATCTTTCGACCAGCTGCAAAGAGAATTTAAGATATCACAAAATTCATTTTATGCCTATATACAAGTGAGGCATGCTTTAAGGACCCAGTTTGGAGACCTGTTATTAACATGGGAGGAAATGCCCTTGCTATACCCAGTAGTACAAGCAGGACCCACTAAAGGATTAAAATCTAAATTCTATGCCCAGCTGGGTGAACAGATTAATAGTGAGAGGAAAGGGAGGGTTGAGAAAGGGAAATGGGAGCAGGACCTAGGTAATATAACACGAGCACAGTGGAAAAATATCCTAGCGGCATGCCCAAAGGTCTCGGTCTCTCCTCCTCAGAGGATTTCCCATTTAATGGTAATTAATAGAGCATACTATACTCCCCAGAAATTATTTAAATTTGGTAAGAGAACAGATGACTTTTGCCCCAGGTGTGGGGGGTCAGGGAATTTAATGCACATGCTTTGGAAATGTCCCAAATTATTTAGATACTGGGAAGGAGTGGTAAAGATAATAAGTAGGGTTTTTGGGACGGCAATAGAGTTAAACCCCATAGTGTGCATTTTAGGCTACAGAGAGGAGGAAGTAGAAAGGAAGGGAATAACAACGGCAATCCTAAGATGTTTATTTCAAGCTAGAAGGATGATAGCTAGGAGATGGCAATCAAAGCTACCCCCTACAGTAGAGGATTGGACAAGGGCGGTAAATGACTATCTATGTAAGGAGAGGGCAGTATATGCAAAACGAAATAACCTAAAGGAGTTTAATAGGAACTGGCGAGAGTGGATAGAAGTGATGCATACCCCAGTTTAAACCATGATAGGAAAGGGAAGAGGGGAGGGGGGATGGGTAATGGGAAGGAGTAGGGTAGGGTACATTAAAGGTTCGGGAATTATTATAACACATTTATGCTATACTGTAGGATAAAAGCACCAATATATATATAAGAGGGGAGGGGAGGGGGGGCGGGGTGGATAGAAGGGATGTGAGGGAGGGGTGGGGTTATAACAATAGGAAAAACGTAGGAACTGCAAAAATAGTGATGGTAGGAGAAGGGGGGATATGGTACTGTTTAGATAATGTGCTTTTTTTTTTTGTTTTTTTGTTTTTTTTTGTTTTTTTTTTTGCTAATTATATATGATGTATGGATGTATCTTCATGTCCCCCTTCCCTTCCTAGAACTCTAAAACTCAGATCTCGGAAGGGAAGAAAGAGGTATTTGAACCCTGGTAATGTTATTTTAAAATGTGGTCTGTATAAATGTGAAAATTTAATAAAGATTAATAATTAAAAAAAAAAGTATGTAAACAGCAAAAAAGGGAGGACAGACCATATTGGCCCCATAAAGAATGAGGAAGGACATCTGGTTACAAAGGATGGGGAGATGGCGAAGGTATTGAATTTATTCTTCTCCTCAGTCTTCACAAGGAAATCCGAGGGCTTCAGTAACCAAAAGTGCACTGTTTACCCTCATGACACATCACAAGAAGCACCTGCATGGTTAACAGAAGACAAAATTAAAATTAGACTTGGGAAACTTAACATTAATAAATCACCGGGACCAGATGGCTTGCACCCGAGGGTACTTAGGGAACTCAGTCAAGTAATTGCCAGACCATTGTTCCTAATTTTTACTGACAGTCTACTGACTGGAAGGGTACCAATTGATTGGCGAAAAGCCAATGTAGTTTCAATATTTAAAATGGGCCCAAAATACATCCCTGGGAATTACAGACCAGCTAGCCTAAAATCAATAGTATGTAAACTATTGAGTGAGATGATAAGGGACTATATACAAGATTTTAGTAATGAGTATGGTATCATTAGCAGTAATTAGCATGGATTCATGAAGAATCGTTCTTGCCAAACCAATCGATCAAACTCCTATGAGTTGCCATCTAGATAAAGGAAGGCTTGTAGACGTGGTGTATCTGGATTTTGAAAAAGCATTTGACACAGTTCCCCATAAATGTTTTCTGTACAAAATAAGGCCCACTGGCATGGACCATAGGGTGAGTACATGGATTTAAACCTGGCTTCAAGGGAGAGTTCAGAGGGTGGTGATAAATGGGGAGTACTCGGAATGGTCAGGGGTGGGTAGTGGGGTCCCCCAGGGTTCTGTGCTGGGACCAATCCTGTTTAATTTGTTCATAAATGACCTGGAGGATGGGGTAAACTGTTCAATCTCTGTATTTGTGGACGATACTAAGCTAAGTAGGGCAATAACTTCTCCGCAGTATGTGGAAACCTTGCAAAAAAGATCTGAACAAACTAATGGGGTGGGCAACTACATGGCAAATGAGGTTCAGTGTAGAAAAATGTAAAATAATGCATTTGGGTGGCAAAAATATGAATGTAATCTATACATTGGGGGGAGAACCTCTGGTGTAATCGAGGATGGAAAAGGACCTGGGGGTCCTAGTAGATGATAGGCTCAGCAATGGCATGCAATGCCAAGCTGCTGCTCACAAAGCAAACAGAATATTGGCATGCATTAAAAAGGGGATTAATTCAAGAGATAAAACGATAATTCTCCCACTCTACAAGACTCTGGTCCGGCCTCACCTAGAGTATGCCATCCAGTTATGGGCACCAGTCCTCAGGAAGTATGTACTGGAAATGGTGCGAAGTACAAAGAAGGGCAACAAAGCTAATAAAGGGTCTGGAGGATATTAGTTATGAGGAAAGGTTGCGAGCACTGAACTTATTCTCTCTGGAGAAGAGACGCTTGAGAGGGGATATGATATCAATTTACAAATATCGTATTGGTGACCCCACAATAGGGATAAAACTTTTTTGCGGAAGGGAGTTTAACAAGACTTGTGAACACTCATTAAAATTAGAAGAAAAGAGGTTTAACCTTAAACTACGTAGAGGGTTCTTTACTGTAAGAGCAGCAAGGATGTGGAATTCCCTTCCACAGGTGGTGGTCTCAGCAGGGAGCATTGATAGTTTCAAGAAACTGTAAGATAAGCACCTGAACGACCGCAACATACAGGGATATACAATGTAATACTGACATATAATCACACACATAGGTTGGACTTGATGGGCTTGTGTCTTTTTTCAACCTCACCTAAATGTTACCAGCGGCTCTCACGCACACGCGTGGGAATAACATCATCGCGACTCTGGCCAATCACATCGTCGGAGCCCGTGATACCCGGAAGTAACTCCGGGAGCGATGTCGGCTGCCGAAGTGGTGTACGAGGACAGCTGCAGGGGCTTCGATCTCAGGTAAGTTATTCATAATGAGCTAGTATGCTATGCATACTAGCTCATTATCCCTTTGTCTTGCAGGTTTTTTTTTTGTTTTTTTGTCCTAGGGTTTACAAGCACTTTAACAAAGCAGCCTCAGAAAAAAATGAGGCTGCTGTACGAACCCCATGACACAAACCCTTCTCATAGCGGCCTTAGGCTTGCTTCTAACAAATAAATGTTACAATAATTATGTCACACTACAGAGGCTGCAAGGAAGCACACTGGGTAAGGACAAACCGTTCTGGAGGACACGTGCCCCAATTTCCTTACAATTGCTACCAATCTACTTTAGTCATTTGTCTTGGAGTAAATTAGACGAAAAGGCTTTCTGCTAACAGGACAAATATTTCTGCCAGTGCGCTCCCTCCGCAAGTATAAGCAGGAACATCAGAACACTTAGTTCATATTGCGCCGTTTTCTCAAACAATAAGATGGTTAGTGGAGTGCAGCTCTACACACATCCCTGAACTCTGAAGTATGTGCTGAGATTGCTAAGGTGTTCCTCTGCATTAGGCAGAAGGAAATTCTGCACCACGCTATACATCTTCGCCACAGGCATACCTTTTATCATCTAAACGGGGTGGCAATATGTTTCTGCCTTTGCAGGAAGTTCTAAGAAGCTGCGGCATATTTCTATAATTATGTTTATGGATGTTGACAAACTTCAACTTTTTTGAGTATATGAAATAACCCTAAACAAAGAGCAATGGAACTTAAAGAGTAACTCTACCTCTGTTGAGAATTTTTTTTGTTCCCCTCTGGGTGATCTGTACATTGCAGGGATTTTAACAAACTTTGTTGCAGATTCCTTTTGTTATGAAGGAATAGCTGTATTTTTGTTTCTGTCCATGTGCTAAGTGAATTTAATGGGAGTGGTTTTATAATGATCAATCAGCTGCTGCACCTGCAGGACTCTGATGAGAAAAGTGGCAGGGTCTGCATCCCTTTAGACATGATTTCCCTATCTCAGCAAAAATTACATTTTTGTTGCAGGGGATGCTCAAAATCAGATTTCTATCTTGGTGCAGAATTCGGGGAAAACCACAAGCAGGAAATTACATTTGGGGGGGGGGGGGGGTGCTCTGAACAATCTATCAAAGCAGCTTCCTCCTTGCTAGTTGGGTAGTCAGATGGCAATGGGGAGAGGGGCATGATCTGTCCTGTATCTGTAAGACTAGTACACATAGGCTGAATGCCGCGCGACATCGGCCCGGTTCAATAAAAAACGTCTGACATCCGGCCATGTGTAAGGCAGCTGTGGCCTCTGTTGGGCGAGCATGCTGAAAAACCAGGCAGCAGATGAGAGCGTTGGTCGGCGGGTCAGAACACAAAAGAACAGCGGACTAGATCACTGTACTAAAGTCGGGTCGTTAGTACAGCGGTTTCGACCAGAGCTGTCAGGGTTTTCTTTTTTCTTAAATGCTGATGGTGTGTACTACGCTTTAAAGTAAAACTATTTTCTCTTTAACCACTAGCAGACTAGCAGACCAGTGAATGACAATATACGTCAGCACAATGGCATGGCTGGGCAAATGGGCGGACAGGTACGTCCCCTTTAAATTGTGGCATTGTGGGCGCTGACTTCTTGTCCGCCGGGGGCCTGCAATTGTGTCATGAAGTAGAAGAACGGGGAGATGCCTTTGTAAACAAGGCATTTCCCCATTCTGCCTAGTGACATGACAGGGATCTACTGCTGCCTGTGATCGCTGTCATGTCAGTGGAAGCCCATCCCCCACACAGTTAGAACACCTCCCTAGGACAACACTTAACCCCTTGATCGCCCCCTAGTGTTTATCCCCTTCCCTGCCAGTGTCATTTACACAGTAATCAGTGCATTATTATAGCACTGATAGCTGTATAAATGACAATGGTCCCAAAATGGTGTCAAAAGTGTCCGATGTGTCTGCCATAATGTCAAAGTCACAATAAAAATGGCAGATCACTGCCATTACTAATAAAAAAAAAAAAGAATAATAAAAATGCCATAAATGTCAAAATTTTCTTTTTTGTTTATAGCGCAAAAAATTAAAACCGCAGAGGTGATCAAATACCACCAGAAGAAAGCTCTATTTGTGGGAAAAAAAGGATGTCAATTTCTTTTGAGTGCAACGTCGCACGATTGCGCAATTGTCAGTTAAAGCGACAGAATGCCGAATCACAAAAAGTGCTCTGGTCAGGAAGGGCGTAAATTCTTCCGCAGCTGAACTTAAGTGAAAAAAAGGTCAGTTATTGGGTTTTTGCATACAGCTGTATATTAAGCATAAAAATACACTGCAAAATATACTTACCATGAATCTAACTCTTACCTAATCAAAAAGAAAAAAAAGTATTTTTTTTTTTTTATATAATTTAATAGCAAGCCAAAGGTCCTACTGCTGCTTATAACTGAGGAAGGAGGGATTGCATACGATACTCCTGTTTGAGCAGAACACCCCCCTCCCCCCCCCCAATGTAATTTCCCGCTTGTGTGATTGGCTTACTGGTTTTCCCAGAAGCCTTCACCAAGATAGAAATCTGATTTTGAGCATCCCCTGCAACAAAAATGTAATTTTTGCTGAGATACTCCCAAAGGTAAATCACGTCTAAAGGGATGCAGACGCTGCCACTTTCCTCATCATAGTCTTATAACACTCAATAGCACAAAATAGCAGTGTGCAAGTACACCCATTTTTGAAGAATATAGCATATACAATTGTGACACAAGTCATATTGTAGCTGAATGTTGTTAAAAATTACCTTTTCTTTTCAATCTGTAGCTCTGTAATCTTCTGTGAAATGCAATATGGCTACCTGGAGGTGTTCTGTAAATTTCTGTCCAAAAATGGCGATTTTTTTTCCATTTTTTTTTTTTTACTGAAGAATGCACGGCTCTTGTTTACGTGCCTGTGTGCATAGGCGCATTACAATTAATGGGCTGCATTTTATCTCAGTAAAAAAAAAAAAAGCTGTACTGAGCTTTTTCAAGCTGCTGCGTGCAAGAGGCCTAAGTGGAAAGCTAAGAGCAGCAGCAAGGTAATCTTATATTGGCCTTAAAAACTTTTAAAACATTATTGCCTAAAAGATTTTGGCTTCTGGCTCCAGTAATAGCCAACAAATTATACAGACCTAAGATGATGATATACACATACATTTCTTTCATCCCGCCTACAGACTGAACAAAAGAAATCTAAAGGAGTCCTCCTTCTACTTTAATCTTTGCTGCTAGATATTGTATTCTAACAGCTGTTAGAGAACCCAAACAATTCCTGCATCTGATCAGATGGGGGCACTCTTTAGCCTGTCCACATGACTTCTACAAAAGTTGATTAACCTGTTCAGCTCTGGAAGGTTTACCCCCCTTCATGACCAGGCCATTTTTTGCACTATGGCACAGCGTTACTAAGTACAGTGGTGTGAAAAAGTGTTTGCCCCCTTCCTCATTTCCTGTTCCTTTGCATGTTTGTCACACTTAAGTGTTTCGGAACATCAAACCAATTTAAACAATAGTCAAGGACAACACAAGTAAACACAAAATGCAATTTGTAAATGAAGGTGTTTATTATTAAAGGTGAAAAAAAATCCAAACCATCATGGCCCTGTGTGAAAAAGTGATTGCCCCCCTTGTTAAAACATACTATAACTGTGGTTGTCCACACCTGAGTTCAATTTCTCTAGCCACACCCAGGCCTGATTATTGCCACACCTGTTCACAATCAAGGCATCACTTAAATAGGAGCTGCTTGACACAGTAAGGTCCACCAGAAGATCCTTAAAAGCTACACATCATGCCGAGACCCAAAGAAATTCAGGAACAATTGAGAAAGAAAGTAATTGAGATCTATCAGTCTGGAAAGGGTTATAAAGCCATTTCCAAAGCTTTGGGAATCCAGCGAACCACAGTGAGAGCCATTATCCACAAATGGCGAAGACATGGAACAGTGGTGAACCTTCCCAGGAGTGGCCGGCCGCCCAAAATTACCCCAAGAGCGCAGCGACGACTCATCCAAGAGGTCACAAAAGACCCCACAACAACGTCCAAGGAACTGCAGGCCTCACTTGCCTCAGTTAAGGTCAGCGTTCATGCCTCCACCATCAGGAAAAGACTGGGCAAAAATGGCCTGCATGGCAGAGTTCCAAGGAGAAAACCACTGCTGAGCAAAAAGAACATCAAAGCTCGTCTCAATTTCTCCACAACACAACTTGATGATCCCCAAGACTTTTGGGACAACATTCTGTGGACCGATGAGACAAAAGTGGAACTCTTTGGAAGGTGTGTGTCCAAGTATATCTGGCGTAGAAGGAACACTGCATTTCATAAAAAGAACATTATACCAACAGTAAAATATGGTGGTGGTAGTGTGATGGTCTGGGGCTGTTTTGCTGCTTCAGGACCTGGAAGACTTGCCGTGATAAAAGGAACTATGAATTCTGCTGTCTACCAAGAGATCCTGAAGGAGAATGTCCGACCATCTGTTCGTGTACTCAAGCTGAAACGAACTTGGGTTCTGCAGCAGGACAATGATCCTAAACACACCAGCAAGTCCACCACCGAATGGCTGAAGAAAAACAAAATGAAGACTTTGGAGTGGCCTAGCCAAAGTCCTGACCTGAATCCTATTGAGATGTTGTGGTATGACCTTAAAAAGGCCGTTCATGCTCGAAAACCCTCTAATGTAACTGAATTAGGACAATTCTGCAAAGATGAGTGGGCCAAAATTCCTCCAGGACGCTGTAAAAGCCTCATTGCACGTTATCGCAAACGCTTGGTTGCAGTTGTTGCTGCTAAGGGTGGCCCAACCAGTTATTAGGTTTAGGGGGCAATCACTTTTTCACACAGGGCCATGATGGTTTGGATTTTTTTTCACCTTTAATAATAAACACCTTCATTTACAAATTGCATTTTGTGTTTACTTGTGTTGTCCTTGACTATTGTTTAAATTGGTTTGATGTTCCGAAACACTTAAGTGTGACAAACATGCAAAGGAACAGGAAATGAGGAAGGGGGCAAACACTTTTTCACACCACTGTAAGTGTGTGGTCTAGCAACACTGTACCCAAATAATATGTATGTACTTTTTCTCCCACAAATAGAGCTTTCTTTTGGTGGTATTTGATCACCTCTGTGGTTTTTAGTTTTTGCACTATAAACAAAAAAAGACCAACAATTTAGAAAAAATATATATATCCCGCGGCAGCAGAGCCCAGTATCAGAACAAGTTCCGGTACTGGACTCCACTAATCCTCCAGTCCGATGCGTGTGGAGTGGCCGTGCCGTACTGTAGCAGTCCCCTGTCTGCCCCACCCCCTCTGTGTGTGTCGGCTCCTCTGACATAGGCGGCTGATGAGAGGCTTCTGATTGACCGAAGCTGCTACCAATCATCCCCTGCATTCCCAGAAATGCCCTCTGAGTCCTGCCCTTCTAGCAACCAAAGATGTCACGTATGCCACACCCCCTGCAACGTGCTTCTACTCCCAGCACGCCCGAGCTACAGGGACTTATTGGACAGGTACAGCTCTACTGATCTATGGGGACACCTGCTGGGAGGGGGGGGGGTGACGACTCTGATGGGGACACCTGCTGTGGGAAGACTCTGATGGGGACACCTGCTGTGGGGGGAACTCTGATGGGGACACCTGCTGTGGGGGGAACTCTGATGGGGACACCTGCTGTGGGGGGAACTCTGATGGGGACACCTGCTGTGGGGGGAACTCTGATGGGGACACCTGCTGTGGGGGGAACTCTGATGGGGACGCCTGCTGTAGGGGGAACTCTGATGGGGACACCTGCTGTAGGGGGAACTCTGATGGGGACACCTGCTGTGGGGGGAACTCTGATGGGGACACCTGCTGTGGGGGGAACTCTGATGGGGATACCTGCTGTGGGGGGGATTCTGATTGGGACACCTGCTGTGGGGGGAACTCTGATGAGGACTCCTGCTGTGGGGGGAACTCTGATGGGGACACCTGCTGTGGGGGGGGGGGTCTCTGATGGGGACACCTGCTGTGATGGGGTCTCTGATGGGGACACCTGCTGTGGGAGGAACTCTGATGGGGATACCTGCTGTGGGGGGTCTCTGATGGGGACACCTGCTGTGGGGGGGTCTCTGATGGGGACACCTGCTGTGGGGGGAACTCTGATGGGGATACCTGCTGTGGGGGGTCTCTGATGGGGACACCTGCTGTGGGGGAAACTCTGATGGGGATACCTGCTGTGGGGGGGGGGGACTCTGAACTAAGGGGGTCCTCAGACGGGGACCCTGATGTTAGGAGGGACTCTGATGGGGACTTTGATATAAGCTGTGCGTGCCGCAGTTCACTCTCTCCCCAAAATGTCCCTCATTCTCAACTTCAAAAGTTGGGAGGTATGCTGTACTAATGACACTGGCAGGGAAGGGGTTAACATCAGGGGTGATCAAAGGGTTAAATGTGTTCCCTGGGAGTGTTTTCTAACTGGGGGGGGGGGGGGTGCTTTGACTGGGGGAAGAGGGAGATTTGTGTTCCTACTTATGCTATTTCCTGTGCTGATCAAATGTTTTTCGTCGATTTAAAATAAAAAATTCATATGGGTGACAGATGGGGGGTTATTTAGTAAAGGAAAATCCACTTTGCACTGCAAGTGCACTTGGAATTAAAGTCGCTGTAGATCCGAGGGGGACAGGCAAGGAAAATAAAAAACAGCATTTTAGCTTGCACATGATTGGATGATAAAATCAGCAGAGCTTCCCCTCATTTCAGATCTACCCCTTAGATTTAGAGCCACTGCACTTTCAGATGCACTTGCAGTGCAAAGTGGATTTGCCCCCGTGGTGTATTCTTATGATCCTTAGCTCCATCTAGTGGCCAAGTGTGGTATTGTCCATTTTAAATCAATGAAAAACATTTGACAAGCACTGCCCCATTAGCCCAGAACGAATGTACATGCAGATTTCTTAGAAATATACACTGAAGCGTTTGAGAATTAGGCATACAAGCGCTTTCATCTGCACTACTCCCGATTGCGATCACTATCCTTCACCTCCAAAATAGTTTTGCTGCCCTGATATACACAATGGTAATTCTTTTTCTTAGGCTACAACATGTCACACAGTGGTACAAAATACTGCGGCGAATGAAGAGTTAAATAGGGCCCAGCAGTGTCGGCTCTGCGTGCTATCTTTAAACATGCCGGATTTTTGATATGTGGCTTTGGCGCTGCAGCGAGGGGAAAGTGGGTCATTAAACATAACATTACCCTGTAAATCAAACTGTTCTGCCCCCACGCAAACACAGGCATAAATATTTATGCAAAATGTCCATAACAGCTAATTTGTCAGGCAGATTGTGCCGATATAAATAGAATGTATCCAGAAAGGCAGCACAACTGCAAAGAAGCTCCCTGCGTGTGTACAAAGCCATTATCCACCATAGTGCTGAGACTCTGTCATTTTACACTGTAAAGACAATGTATCACGCTATATTAATGCCACACAGTGAGTGCCTTTCTATTACATCCTGAGATGCTGCATTAAGTGCAAGACATTAGTTTTCAGCATATGCTCATCATTTTTTCTTTTCGGTTTGTGTCACACATATCAGACAGTGAAAAATGATATTGAGTAGCTCAAAGATACAGGAAAAAAAAAAACTATTACTAAAGAGTGTATACACCGAGACCAGATCATTACAGTCACCCCCGCCGTCTACCAGAACGCCTCCTACCGATTTGTTTAACCCCTGTTTTCAGCACCTAATAATACAATGTAATGCTATTATCATTTTGTGAAAAAAGGAGGCCCTAAGGCCAACGTAGCGCTTTAAAATATGTGAAAATGTATCTGAAAATGTATCTGAAAAAAACAACAATATACAGCTGATAGCACTTTAAAATCTAATAAACAAACTTCAAAACAGATATAATATACAAAGTAAATGCAGCGCTAGTAAAATTAGTGATCAACTAAACAGGTGATTTAAAAATCAAAACAAAATTCAATTGAAAACAAATAAGTGTAAAAAAAAAACTAAGGCAGAGTCCCATTGAGATTTTAGTCCATATATCAAGCAGTATCATGAACACTCATCCATATAAAAGTGATCATCAGCAGTGGAAAAATCAGTGAAGAGATCCTTCATATGAGTGCATCCAACTCCACACCCAGGTGAGAAAGTAATCTGCTTACCGGATCGCCGTGACCACTAATCGGTGATCTCACCAAGCTTAGGGAATGGTTAGGTCTCCCAGGAACTGTAAAAGGCTATCTGGAACTGTAGCTGGTGCCAATGGTACTCAAAAGACATAAAACGATAGGCTCCCATAGCATGATACTGAATAAAAATTGATTTAATAAAGCAAATAAAATTGCACTTACAAAGTAGAAGCCCTTTAAAAGCAATACAGCAATGTTAGTTAAAAACTGACCTGCAGCGTCTCCAGAGACTTTTGTTCACCTCCTGTGTAATTCACCCATCCACCTCCTGAGAGGAAAAACATGATGATGTCACCATCCTAGGCTCCTCACTGCACGTTTCGTCACTAGCGGACATTAACTGGGGAATGGCCACTGCTATCACTTTTTTTATGGCTGGGTGTTCATTGCTTGATATATGGACTAAAATCTCAATTGGACTCTGCCTTAGTTTTCTTTTCATTTGTTTTTTCTTTAATGGAATTTTGTTTTAGTTTTTACATCACCTGCTTAGTTGATCACTAATTTTACTAGCACTGCATTTACTTTATATATATTATCATTTTGTGGTTGATGTCCAAATTGATTGGGTAACTAAATAGTGTATTTCTCATCTGGAAGCTTCTTCCATCACCAAGTTAAAAAAAAATGCAGAATATGATAAGTTAGATTGATACACTTTTACCTGGGCCACCTGGATAGTATTTCAACATTTTTAAGATTTCTGTGATTTACTAGGCGATTAATAACGCCTGCTAAACCGGTCGAGATTCGAACCGTGTATGGCCGGCCTAAGCCCTTGTACACACGGTCGAACATTCCAACAACCAAATCCGTCGGATTTTGTCCGACGGATCTTGTCCGAAACTGTTGCATACACACGGTCGGACAAAGTTGTCGGAAAATCCGATCTTTTAGAACGTGATGACGTAATTTCGTTACGATGGGACTATGTTCAGGCTAGTAGCCAGTAGCTTTGATGTAGGAATTTGATCTGAGCATGCGTGGCACTTTGTCCGATCGGAATTCTCTACACATGATCGGAGTATGTCCGATCGGAGCAGTTTGTCGGAAAATATTTCCAGCAAGTTGGAAAATTTGGTCCGACGGATATTCCGACTGAATCAGTCCGATGCATACCACACACAGTCGGATTATCCGACAAAACGGTCCGATAGGACACATTCCGACGGATTCTTCGAACGTGTGTAAGAGTATAAAAACAAAAGTACAGGCGCACCAGCCTAGGGCATTTATTGATAAATGAAAACCAATATTATACTCACAAACCAATGTAAAAACAAGCTGATCAATGCAATCTAGAAACAGGTACACCAGGCCACTGCACCATTTTCTTATTGCATCAAGAAACCCCGCAGGTCTACAAAGGATAACATGTTTCAAGGAGAATCACCTCTTCTTCAGGTGATCAGATCCCTTACCCTTGAAACATGTTAGCCTTTGTAGACCCGCGTGGCTTTTTCCAGTGATAAGAAGTTGGTGAAGTGGCCCCAGTGTTCCTGTTTTTGGATTGCATTGATCAGCTTGTTTTTATTTTGGTTTGTGAGTATAATATTGTTTTTCATTTATCAATAAATGGTATATAAAGGTAATGCCCTAGGCTGGTGCACCCTTTCTTTTTTCTTTAAAGCGTTCAGTGTGGGACTATCCCAGTCCTAGGAGGGCAGAAAAAGCGTGGTGGCCATTTTAGATTTGAAGTGAAGTATTAATAGAGTCTATTGTCTCTGAGCACCACACTCAAGTGGAGGAGGATATTTTTTATTATGCTTAAGGGTATGTTTGATGTTTGGCCCCCTGCTGCAATCTGTGGGTCCTGCTGCCAGACCTTATGTGACTACAGAAACTAACCAGCAATAAAATAGGGCCTGATGGAAGGAACCACAGAATGCAGCAGGGGGTGCAGGCACCCAACACTTCAGGAAGTAGCTGTAAAGAGTCTTCAGGTGTCCATAGCTCTTCATAGCAAAAGTTGGAGGAACTGGAGGAATGGATTGCAGGAAAACTCTTCCTTTGCTGGTTGTGATTTCCCACATTTTTTTAACTCAGCTACAGAATTGCTTTAAAGCAGTTGTAAATTCTCACATCGCATACCCAGTGAAGTGACTAGACAGGAGATCAGAGATAAAACAAATCTTCCTACAGAAGCTTTACCTGTTTATCTGCAGCCCTCTCTGTTCTACATCTGTTCAAAGTGTAACATTTTTACAGCTTGTCTGAGCTTTCAGAAATCAGGGAGTGGGGAGCTGAAGTTAAACTCTAAAGATCTCAGTGAGGAGCTGATACTGCATACAGAAACAGACTTTAGGCTATCAATCACAGATTGTGTGCTAGAACTACCTCCCTGGTCACATTTTTTCCTCTTGGTGTCATGAAAACCTGTCAGAAGTGACTCATGCAAATAGCAGAGGAAAGAGGCAGCAGACAAAAATGCATATAGTTCTCTCTGCATTGAGACAAGTATACACTATAAATGGATATGCTGTGTTCAGATTTCATGTCAGAGGTTTACAACTACTTTAAAGGTGCCAAATGTCAGGAGACAACAGACATTAAAAAAAAAAAAAATGGCCCACATTCATTCTGTGCATATGCCAGGTAGAAGCCTGCCGTTCAGCCAGCTTTTGTCGGATGTGCATGCTGGAAAACCAGCAGCCTACCGACTCCCGATCAGCACTCTCAGTCAATGGCAGAGAGGACTGATTGTAGTGTCCTGGGGGTGGGTCTTCCTGTTAGAACACAGCAGCTCAGTGGGGGAGATCGCTGAACTAACCTCGCATGGACCAGAGCTATCAGTTTTGGTTGCACGAAAAAAAAACTGTTATGCCCTGTACACACGGTTGGACTTTCTGACGTAAAATGTGCGATTGGATTGTGTTGTCGGAAATTCCGATCGTGTGTGGGCTCCATCTGACTTTTTCAGTCGGAATCTCCGACACACAAAGTTTGAGATCTGGATCTAAAATTTTCCGACAACAAAATCCGATTGTTTAAATTCCGATTTGTGGAGACAAGTGCCACGCATGCTTAGAATAAATTATGAGACGAAAGCTTTTGGCTACTGGCCTCTTTATAGTCCCGTCATACGTGATTTACATCACCTCGTTCTGAGCAATCGGATTTTCCGACAACTTTGCGCGACTGTGTGTATGGTAGACAAGTTTGGGCCAAAATCCGTCAGAAAAAATGCAACGGATTTTGTGGTCGGAATGTCTGGCCTTGTGTATGGGGCATTAGTGTGTACCCGACTTAAAGCCACTGACAACCTGATATGATTACTCACATAGAGGCTAATTATTCTGAAGTCCCAAGATAAGAAACATGAGGGTTAATTATGCCCTTGCGATAAAATAGGAAAACCACTGCTCAGTTTTTTTGCATTAATCAAATATAACAAAACAATTTCCACTATATATTTAATAGACCAAAGGGGAGCAAATAAGAAAAGTTCAGGCCCCTTTCACACATGTGGCCCGTTTGTCCATTTTTCATTCATCCAGACATCAAAACGGACATCAATGTATATCTATAGAAAAACAGACGAAAATGGATGACCATCAATTTACATCTGTTTACATCCGCTTCCGCAAACATCAATTTTTTGGAATGGATCAAAGCCCTATTTTTCTTCCGTTAAAAAATGGATCGGACAAAAAATGAAAAAAAAATCTCCGGGACTCAAGTGGTTAAGGTCCTTAAGCTGGAGGATGTAAAAAAAATGGATGAAAAACTGATGACAAACTGATGTAAACTTCATCCATTTTTCTCTTTGAAAAAAAATGTGACTGAACTGATATAATGAATGCATGTGTGAAAGGTGCTTTAGTGTTTACATACATTTTAACTCAGTCAGTATATTCAAAAGGAGACCAGCAATGACAGCCCCTAAACTTCTCTTATGAAGAATCACTTTAAAACCCAACACCAGCCAGGGCAGTTTTTAAGGCAGGGCAAAAGGGGCAGCTGCCCTGGGCCCTGTTATTGTTGTGGGGCCTAAAGCAACTGCCTTATAGTTGCCAACTATCCTGGTTTAAATTCCCTTGTCTCTTGAGGTTTTAGTCCTGTGCTGTGTCCCAATATCTCAGTGTGTATTGCTGCTACTAATGCTGCCCAGCTCTGCTCAATTGTTGTGTACAGGTGACTCACCTCCAGACCCTGTGTTTACATGTAAATTACCGGCATTCATATGTAAATAGTGGCGGCAAGTGGCATTGATATGTATATCATGCCCCCCTCAGGTCATATCCACAGTAATCTCTAGCAAAATCAACAAGCAGAAATCATGTGCTGTAACCTCTAGCAACTAATCAGTGAGCTGTAATGTGTGCTGTAACCTCTAGCAACCAGTCAGTGAGCGGTAATGATACACTGTAATCTCTGGCAACCATGGAAATAGCTGCCTGATCTGATTCAGTAAACTGATTTTGAGTCTAGCTGCTATTTATTGTATGTCTCAGAGCAAGTGGAGAGTGAATCTGCATGGGAGGGGGGCCCCAAGAAAAGTTTTTCCCAGGGTCCAATCAATATTAAAGATGGCCCTGACACCAGCAATCAGATGGGTGATAAACCTGAAAGTAAGGAAGGATGGGTGCTCAACCTGTGGCCCTCCAGCTGTTGCAGAACTACAAGTCCCATGAGGCATTGAAAGGCCGACAGTTACAAGCATGGCTCCCAAAGGCTGAGGCATGATGGGACTTCCGCAACAGCTGGAGGGCCACAGGTTGAGTACCAATGCTTCAGAATTTAATTGCTGCCTATGTCACCATTAGGTATGCTTTCTCTCACTTCCTGTCCAGCTGATGTGTCATAAAAAATGAAATGGGGGCAATTAATGGGGACACAGAACCTGACAGATGTCCTAACCAGTGTTCATATTCATCGACGAAAATATTTTCGTCGACTACATTAACACTATTTTAGTCAACTAAAGTATGCCTAATGCCGCGTACACACGACCGGACTTTTTCGATGGACTAGGTCCGACTGTCTTCCCGACTGACTTTCGGCAGAGTTCCGACGGACTTTCCGAATAAACAGATTTGACCACACACAAGTACACCAATGTCCGACGGATTAGAACCTGATGACGTACGACCGGACTAGAATAAGGAAGTTCATAGCCAGTAGCCAATAGCTGCCCTAGTGTCGGTTTTTGTCCGTCGGACTAGCATACAGACAAACTGATTTTTCGACCGGACTCGAGTCCATCGGAAAGATTTGAAAGATGTTTTATTTCTAGGTCCATTGGACTTTTGGGGAAAAAAAGTCCGCTGGAGCCCATAAACGTTCGTAATATCTGACAAATTCATTCCAACGAAAAAAGAAAAAGAGAGAAAAAAAAAGTTTTGCCTAGAGTTGGGCCTTATTTTGTGCCTTTACATATGGGCACTGTATGAAAAGTGTGCCTTTGCACAGTGGTACTAAAAGAGGCTCAAGTGTCCTCTCTTTGAATGTTAAAGAAAGAACGCAATGACTGTTCTTGTGAAGCCTTCCAGCAGTAGTTGTATGAAAAAAAGTATAAAGATCCAAAGTTTGCCCATTCTCCAAACACCATGTGCTATGTATGCCCCTTGCAGTGGTTGCCAAGCTCACCATCCAATGTGAAGCCTTTCTTCACATAGTCAAACTTTATATATTTTCATTTTTAATGTTGACCACCTGCTTAGTTAAATGACTTTTTCTGAGGCTTGTCGAATAGCTATTCAATCATTTTTGTTAAGGTTGAAACTGTTGAAATTTTGAACACTTACTTATCAGTCACCTTTTCTTAAAGCGTGGCATAACGGCATTATTATGAAAGCTTGATACACAAGCTTTGTGCCTGCCTGTATGATACAGCATTGAATATACAGGCAAACAAGAATTCCTACATGCCTCTATTCTCTTCCACGATTATCAGTCGAAATGTAACTAGAAAGAGAATGGACTTGCACCTGTTTCTTAAGGATCCAATGTTGTGTGCTAAACAATTATACTGTTGCCTTGGAAAAGTCTGTCCTCTGGACAACCTACCATGCCCAGGAAGATCATTTCCTCTTCTCTTTGCTGCTTGGTTCTCTTCCTCTGAATGTAGCCTCGCCAGACCTGCGGTGTGAACGGAAAGTCAGTAAGGATACGGACGCAATGGAAACAGCTTCCTGAGTGCAGAGCAATTGGGGAAGTAGGAAAACACACAGGAAGGGAGTGTGGACTGGAACGGGCAGCATGGAACGGGGACATTGGCTTCAAGCTAAGAGTTAGAAACTTGTCACATTCATTTAAAATGCTTGCATGAACATTCACTGTATATTTTATGTCACGGCTATGGAAAACTAAAAGGTAGCATTAAAATTGTAATTATATTTTGGCTCAGGAGAACAGTTGTATTTTTCAATAAAGTGTATATTTTTTTGTTAGATTGCACGCAACATATTAACAATGTGCTAATAGTAGGCAGTCAAATTATTATTGAAAATTATTATTTTCTGGCTGTGTTCTAGTAATTGTAATCCCTAAGGGTACACAGATGGTGCAATTTAATTTGCATTGAATTGTATACCATGACTGAGAGCTCCACACATTGAGCAAATCAGTCACTCAACTCAAGTGCATTACATTGCATCTCTGAACTTTGCATCACTTACTACTGACCCCTGAACTCTGCATTATTACTAGTCTCTGAACACTGCATCACTTACTGTACTGTGTGAAAAGTAACTGATGCAGTGTTCAGGGGTCAGGAGTAAATGATGCAGAGAGCAGGGATCAGTGGCAAGTGATGCAGAGTGCAGAGATCAGCAGTAAGTGATGAAAAGTGCAAGGATCAGCAATGGGTGATGCAGAGTGCAGGGGTCAGCAGTAAGTGATGCAAAGTGCAGGGATCAGCAATGGGTGATGCAGAGTGCAGGGGTCAGCAGTAAGTGATGCAAAGTGCAGGGATCAGCAATGGGTGATGCAGAGTGCAGGGGTCAGCAGTAAGTGATGCAGAGTGCAGGGGTCAGCAGTAAGTGATGCAGAGTGCAGGGATCAGCAGAAAGTGATGCAGAGTGCAGGGATCACCAGTAAGTGATTCAGAGTGCAGGGATCACCAGTAAATGATGCAGAGTGTAGGGATCACCAGTAAGTGATACAGTGTGCAGGGATCAGCAGTAAGTGAAGTAGAGTGCAGGGATCAGCAGTAGGTGAAGCAGAGTGCAGGGATCAGCAGTAAGTGATGAAGAGTGTAGGGATCACCAGTAAGTGACGCAGAGTGCAGGGATCAGAAGTGAGGTAGAGTGCAGGGATCAGCAGTGAGTGATGCAGAGTGCAGGGATCAGCAGCAAGTGATGCAGAGTGCAGGGATCAGCAGCACGTGATGCAGAGCGCAGGGGTCAGCAGTAAGTGATGCAGAGTGCAGGGATCAGCAGTAGGTGAAGCAGAGTGCAGGGATCACCAGTAAATGATGAAGAGTGTAGGGATCACCAGTAAGTGACGCAGAGTGCAGGGATCAGAAGTGAGGTAGAGTGCAGGGATCAGCAGTGAGTGATGCAGAGTGCAGGGATCAGCGGCAAGTGGTGCAGAGTGCAGGGATCAGCAGCAAGTGATGCAGAGTGCAGGGATCAGCAGCAAGTGATGCAGAGTGCAGGGGTCAGCAGTAAGTGATGCAGAGTGCAGGGGTCAGCAGTAAGTGATGACGAGTGCAGGGGTCAGCAGTAAGTGATGCAGAGTGCAGGGATCATCAGCAAGTGATGCAGAGTGCAGGGGTCAGCAGTAAGTGATGACGAGTGCAGGGGTCAGCAGTAAGTGATGCAGAGTGCAGGGATCAGCAGCAAGTGATGCAGAGTGCAGGGATCAGCAGCAAGTGATGCAGAGTGCAGGGATCAGCAGCAAGTGATGCAGAGTGCAGGGATCAGCAGCACGTGATGCAGAGCGCAGGGGTCAGCAGTAAGTGATGCAGAGTGCAGGGATCAGCAGTAGGTGAAGCAGAGTGCAGGGATCACCAGTAAATGATGAAGAGTGTAGGGATCACCAGTAAGTGACGCAGAGTGCAGGGATCAGAAGTGAGGTAGAGTGCAGGGATCAGCAGTGAGTGATGCAGAGTGCAGGGATCAGCGGCAAGTGGTGCAGAGTGCAGGGATCAGCAGCAAGTGATGCAGAGTGCAGGGATCAGCAGCAAGTGATGCAGAGTGCAGGGATCAGCAGCAAGTGATGCAGAGTGCAGGGATCAGCAGCACGTGATGCAGAGCGCAGGGGTCAGCAGTAAGTGATGCAGAGCGCAGGGGTCAGCAGTAAGTGATGCAGAGTGCAGGGGTCAGCAGTAAGTGATGACGAGTGCAGGGGTCAGCAGTAAGTGATGCAGAGTGCAGGGATCATCAGCAAGTGATGCAGAGTGCAGGGGTCAGCAGTAAGTGATGACGAGTGCAGGGGTCAGCAGTAAGTGATGCAGAGTGCAGGGATCAGCAGCAAGTGATGCAGAGTGCAGGGATCAGCAGCAAGTGATGCAGACTGCAGGGATCAGCAGTAAGTGATGCAGAGTGCAGGGATCAGCAGTAAGTGATGCAGAGCGCAGGGATCAGCAGCAAGTGATGCAGAGCGCAGGGGTCAGCAGTAAGTGATGCAGAGTGCAGGGATCATCAGCAAGTGATGCAGAGTGCAGGGGTCAGCAGTAAGTGATGACGAGTGCAGGGGTCAGCAGTAAGTGATGCAGAGTGCAGGGATCAGCAGCAAGTGATGCAGAGTGCAGGGATCAGCAGCAAGTGATGCAGAGTGCAGGGATCAGCAGCAAGTGATGCAGAGTGCAGGGATCAGCAGCACGTGATGCAGAGCGCAGGGGTCAGCAGTAAGTGATGCAGAGCGCAGGGGTCAGCAGTAAGTGATGCAGAGTGCAGGGGTCAGCAGTAAGTGATGACGAGTGCAGGGGTCAGCAGTAAGTGATGCAGAGTGCAGGGATCATCAGCAAGTGATGCAGAGTGCAGGGGTCAGCAGTAAGTGATGACGAGTGCAGGGATCAATAGTAAGTGATGCAGAGTGCCAGGATCAATAGTAAGTAATGCAGAGTACAGGGATCAGCAGCAAGTAATGCAGGAGTGCAGGGATCAGCAGTAAGTGATGCAGAGTGCCAGGATCAATAGTAACTGATGCAGAGTGCAGGGATCAGCAGTAAGTAATGCAGTGGAGGGATCAATAGAAAGTGATGCAGAGTGCCAGGATCAATAGTAAGTGATGCAAAGTGCACGGATCAGCAGTAAGTGATGCAGAGTACAGGGGTCAGCAGTAAGTGATGCAGAGTGCCAGGATCAATAGTAAGTTATGCAGAGTGCAGGGATCAGCAGCAAGTGATGCAGAGTGCAGGGATCAGCAGTAAGTGATGACGAGTGCAGGGGTCAGCAGTAAGTGATGCAGAGTGCAGGGATCAGCAGCAAGTGATGCAGAGTGCAGGGATCAGCAGCAAGTGATGCAGACTGCAGGGATCAGCAGTAAGTGATGCAGAGTGCAGGGATCAGCAGTAAGTGATGCAGAGTGCAGGGATCAATAGTAAGTGATGCAGAGTACAGGGATCAGCAGCAAGTGATGCAGGAGTGCAGGGATCAGCAGTAAGTGATGCAGAGTGCCAGGATCAATAGTAACTGATGCAGAGTGCAGGGATCAGCAGTAAGTAATGCAGAGTGGAGGGATCAATAGAAAGTGATGCAGAGTGCCAGGATCAATAGTAAGTGATGCAAAGTGCAGGGATCAGCAGTAAGTGATGCAGAGTACAGGGGTCAGCAGTAAGTGATGCAGAGTGCCAGGATCAATAGTAAGTTATGCAGAGTGCAGGGATCAGCAGTAAGTGATGCAGAGTGCCAGGATCAATAGTAACTGATGCAGAGTGCAGGGATCAGCAGTAAGTAATGCAGAGTGGAGGGATCAATATAAAGTGATGCAGAGTGCCAGGATCAATAGTAAGTGATGCAAAGTGCAGGGATCAGCAGTAAGTGATGCAGAGTGCAGGGATCAGCAGTAAGTGATGCAGTGTGCAGGGATCAGCAGTAAGTGATGCAGAGTGCAGGGATCAGCAGTAAGTGATGCAGAGTGCAGGGATCAGCAGTAAGTGATGCAGAGTGCAGGGATCAGCAGTAAGTGATGCAGAGTGGAGGGATCAGCAGTAAGTGATGCAGAGTGCAGGGATCAGCAGTAAGTGATGCAGAGTGCAGGGATCAGCAGTAAGTGATGCAGAGTGCATGGGTCAGCAGCAAGTGATGCAGAGTGCCAGGATCAATAGTAACTGATGCAGAGTGCAGGGATCAGCAGTAAGTAATGCAGTGGAGGGATCAATAGAAAGTGATGCAGAGTGCCAGGATCAATAGTAAGTGATGCAAAGTGCACGGATCAGCAGTAAGTGATGCAGAGTACAGGGGTCAGCAGTAAGTGATGCAGAGTGCCAGGATCAATAGTAAGTTATGCAGAGTGCAGGGATCAGCAGCAAGTGATGCAGAGTGCAGGGATCAGCAGTAAGTGATGACGAGTGCAGGGGTCAGCAGTAAGTGATGCAGAGTGCAGGGATCAGCAGCAAGTGATGCAGAGTGCAGGGATCAGCAGCAAGTGATGCAGACTGCAGGGATCAGCAGTAAGTGATGCAGAGTGCAGGGATCAGCAGTAAGTGATGCAGAGTGCAGGGATCAATAGTAAGTGATGCAGAGTACAGGGATCAGCAGCAAGTGATGCAGGAGTGCAGGGATCAGCAGTAAGTGATGCAGAGTGCCAGGATCAATAGTAACTGATGCAGAGTGCAGGGATCAGCAGTAAGTAATGCAGAGTGGAGGGATCAATAGAAAGTGATGCAGAGTGCCAGGATCAATAGTAAGTGATGCAAAGTGCAGGGATCAGCAGTAAGTGATGCAGAGTACAGGGGTCAGCAGTAAGTGATGCAGAGTGCCAGGATCAATAGTAAGTTATGCAGAGTGCAGGGATCAGCAGTAAGTGATGCAGAGTGCCAGGATCAATAGTAACTGATGCAGAGTGCAGGGATCAGCAGTAAGTAATGCAGAGTGGAGGGATCAATATAAAGTGATGCAGAGTGCCAGGATCAATAGTAAGTGATGCAAAGTGCAGGGATCAGCAGTAAGTGATGCAGAGTGCAGGGATCAGCAGTAAGTGATGCAGTGTGCAGGGATCAGCAGTAAGTGATGCAGAGTGCAGGGATCAGCAGTAAGTGATGCAGAGTGCAGGGATCAGCAGTAAGTGATGCAGAGTGCAGGGATCAGCAGTAAGTGATGCAGAGTGGAGGGATCAGCAGTAAGTGATGCAGAGTGCAGGGATCAGCAGTAAGTGATGCAGAGTGCAGGGATCAGCAGTAAGTGATGCAGAGTGCATGGGTCAGCAGCAAGTGATGCAGAGTGCCGGGGTCAGCAGTAAGTGATGCAGAGTGCAGGGGTCAGCAGTAAGTGATGCAGAGTGCATGGGTCAGCAGCAAGTGATGCAGAGTGCCGGGGTCAGCAGTAAGTGATGCAGAGTGCATGGGTCAGCAGTAAGTGATGCAGAGTGCAGGGATCAGCAGCAAGTGATGCAGACTGCAGGGATCAGCAGTAAGTGATGCAGAGTGCAGGGATCAGCAGTAAGTGATGCAGAGTGCAGGGATCAATAGTAAGTGATGCAGAGTACAGGGATCAGCAGCAAGTGATGCAGGAGTGCAGGGATCAGCAGTAAGTGATGCAGAGTGCCAGGATCAATAGTAACTGATGCAGAGTGCAGGGATCAGCAGTAAGTAATGCAGAGTGGAGGGATCAATAGAAAGTGATGCAGAGTGCCAGGATCAATAGTAAGTGATGCAAAGTGCAGGGATCAGCAGTAAGTGATGCAGAGTACAGGGGTCAGCAGTAAGTGATGCAGAGTGCCAGGATCAATAGTAAGTTATGCAGAGTGCAGGGATCAGCAGTAAGTGATGCAGAGTGCCAGGATCAATAGTAACTGATGCAGAGTGCAGGGATCAGCAGTAAGTAATGCAGAGTGGAGGGATCAATATAAAGTGATGCAGAGTGCCAGGATCAATAGTAAGTGATGCAAAGTGCAGGGATCAGCAGTAAGTGATGCAGAGTGCAGGGATCAGCAGTAAGTGATGCAGTGTGCAGGGATCAGCAGTAAGTGATGCAGAGTGCAGGGATCAGCAGTAAGTGATGCAGAGTGCAGGGATCAGCAGTAAGTGATGCAGAGTGCAGGGATCAGCAGTAAGTGATGCAGAGTGGAGGGATCAGCAGTAAGTGATGCAGAGTGCAGGGATCAGCAGTAAGTGATGCAGAGTGCAGGGATCAGCAGTAAGTGATGCAGAGTGCATGGGTCAGCAGCAAGTGATGCAGAGTGCCGGGGTCAGCAGTAAGTGATGCAGAGTGCAGGGGTCAGCAGTAAGTGATGCAGAGTGCATGGGTCAGCAGCAAGTGATGCAGAGTGCCGGGGTCAGCAGTAAGTGATGCAGAGTGCATGGGTCAGCAGTAAGTGATGCAGAGTGCAGAGGTCAGTAGTAAGTGAAGGAGTTTTCAGAGATCAGTGGTAAGTGACACAGGATCATTCACACATATTACTGATAGAGAAGTGACTCTTCCTGGTTGTCTAGGAAATCTAGCATTCTAGCAAGGTACATTGCAAGGGATTAAAAAATAATTAATGGACCCTATGTATCTTTGTACATGTAATTAATACACTTTTAATGTGTTGTATGATCAATAAAAAACTTTTGACAAGGAAAAAATAATTAATGGAAAAGAAACATGCTGCAATTAAGCATTTAAACCAATAAAGCCTAAGTCTGGGAAAGCTAAGAATTCTGGCTTATAATGGGGCGATGCCTGCACTGCAAGTAGACTTTTGGTAGACAGTGGTAGACATTGGTTTCTCCATGTTCTCATGGTCAATGCAATGCTATGAACCCCACATCGGTCTTGAAGGGACCAGGACTGCTGGAGCATGGTGAGGGAAGGAGGCTACATGGACTAGTATATCAGCACAAAGGAGAGAAGGTTTGGGTGAGTAAATTTCCTTTTCCATTCCCCCTAGACCCAAACAAGCAGTTAGCCCTTGTGAAGCAGACACAGCCCCACTACATGGAAGAATTTTCACGTTTTCTGGAGCTCAGCTTTAAAATACGTGATTGTACCCGCAATATTTTAGGGTCTCCTTAAGGAAAACTGTCAGCCAATTTATAATTAAAATGTAAAACACCTTCGGAAGACCAGGTCTGATGTTGGTTTTACTTCATTACTAAATGCCTGATTTCCCCAGCTTTAGACTTATGTCCTGCCCAATCTTTGAGTGTTTAGGATGATAGGTGGATGGTGGTTAACATAACAGGGCATGACTAAAGCTTCATTGTCTGAGAAGTCAAGTCTTTGGCAACAAAGTGAAACTAGGATCACTGGGGAGCCTATAAGGGATGCTGCACCGCAGGGGATCCGATGAGCATGGGTGGCGGTGTGATTGCTACACAATCGCGTGCACGAGAGCCAGCACTGGGATTTGTGTGTGTAAACACACAAATCCCTGTACTGTCAGAGGAGAGGGGACAGATTGTCTGTTCCTACTATGATACTAACGATATGTCTCCTCTCCTAGTCAGTCCTATCCCCATACAGTTAGAACACACCCAGGGAACACACAGTTAACCCCTAGTGTTAACTTCTTCCCTGCCAGTGACATTTACACAGTAATCAGTGCATATTTAGAGCACTGATTGCTGTATAAATGTCAATGGTCCCATAAATGTGTCAAAAGTGTCCGATCCGCAGCACCGCTAAAAATCGCAGAGCCTTGCTATTACTAGTAAAAAAAAAATGCTATAAAAATTCCATAAATCTTTTCCATAGTTTGTAGACTATAACTTTTGCGCAAACCAATCAATATACGCTTACTGCAATTTTTTTTACCAAAAATATGTAGAAGAATATATATTGGCCTAAACTGATGAAGAAATTAGATTGGGGATATTTATTATAGCAAAAAGTAAAAAAATATATATTTTTTCAAAATTGAAGCTCTGTTTTGTTTCTAGTGCAAAAAACAAAAACCCGCAGAGGTGATCAAATACCACGACCGCCAAATTGTCAGTTAAAACAGCGCAGTGCCAAATTGTAAAAAGTTCTCCAATCAGAAAGGAGGTCTTAATGGGCTGAAGTGGTTAAGGACGCTGGCTAGCCACCTTCTAAGGAAAAAAACAACTCTGGAAATTGGTGCTTAGAAGGGGTTAGCAGAGTTTGTAGGAGCTGTCAGCATTTTTTTCTGCTCCTAGAAGCTAAAGCTTGAAAAACGCTAATGCCCCGTACACACGAGCGGACTTTTCAACATCCAAAGTCCGAAGGACCGAGTCCGTCAGACTATCCGATCGTGTGTGGGCTGCAACGGACTTTTGATTCGCCAAAGTCTGACGGACTTTAGAATATGGAACATGCTTCAAATTTTCCCGAAGGAACTCCGCCGGACCCGGTCCCCTTCGAAAACTCCGCTCGTGTGTATGCTACTCCGACGGACTAAAACCGACGCTAGGGCAGCTATTGGCTACTGGCTATGAACTTCCTTATTCGAGTCGGGTCGTACGTCATCACGTTCGAATCCGTCGGAGTTTAGTGTGATCGTGTGTGGCCAAGTCCGTTCGGCCGAAAAGTCTGTCAGAACTCCGTCGGAACTCCGGCGGAACTCCGGCGGAACTCCTTTGGAAGTCTGTCGGACATAAGTCCTCTCGTGTGTACGGGGCATTAGGCCCCATTCACACCTGAAGCCTGAAGCTACAAAACGCTGGAGGGGAAAAAAATCAATTATTCTCCATGGAGATGGTTCACTCCACTCCAAAACGCTTGAAGCCAGAAGCTCCAAAACGCCTGAAGCTCAAAGTTCTGGAACTTTTTTTTAGGCAGATTTGGGCGTTTTTCTGCTTTTAACATTGGTGACCTTTTGACCTGTACAAAATCTTGGCAAAAATCACGTGGCTTTCTGCCTATAAACGCTACGCTCAGGTGTGAATGGGGCCTTATAGCCTACAATAGTGTGCATGGACACATAGGATAACACTATTTGCTTCTAGGGACAATATAAAAAAATGCTCATAAGTAGCTGCTAGGAGCTACTAGGAGTTTAAAAATAAGCTAGCGTGCATGGAGACTTATTAACTGAGTTCTTGCATCAAAATGAAAATATACATTTTTATATAAAACAAACATATTTATGCAGCTTGTCTTATACCATGTCAATAAAGGGATGGGACGTGTAGTATGTTCTCACCTTCTGGATACGTTGTGCGGCTATCTCAGGATCCAGGGCCTTTTCTCCTTGAAGTTTAGCCATTCTCTCTCTCTTCTCTTCCAGGTGGATCTCTTTCATGAACTTGGCTCTCAAACGCCCCTGTCGGGCTCTCTCTGACACTTGAATCACACGGACTGCTTCATCAAGAGACATTGGTTTCAAAGGCTTTACCTAGAGTTTGAGATTACAGATCAGACTAGTGATTTAAAGAGGTGTTCCACCCAAAAAAGCAAAATGTCATTAACGTACATTTGAAAAAAAAGATTTATTTTACTTACCTTTTTTTCCTTTTTGTTGTCGGAAAATTTAAGAATCAGATCTCAAATTTTGTGCGAAGGAAAACAGAAACTGTCCGATGGAGCCTACACACGGTTAGAATTTCCGACACCAAGCTCCAATCGCACATTTGCCATCGGAAAGTCTGACCGTGTGTACGCGGCATTACTGGAAACATGCAATAGATTCATGTCTACTGTTGGACACTAAAGATTGTTACAGAATCAGTCAGGGCTCCATTCTCCATTATGATGTATGAATCCCCTTTTTTTTATAATGAAATATAAATGTGCATTTAGCAGACAAAGATGACATGTTCAAGCAGATTTATTGTGTTGAAATTGGATTTTAACTATTGTTACTTTGGTTGGATGCTGGATTATTGTATTTCCATAATGTAATCAGACATATAACATAACGGCCAAAACTGTATCACTTGGGTATTGTCATTATTCTTGTAATATCACACCTGCTGCGAATGATAAAAACAGGTCTCTTTACAAAGAGGGTGAATGAGGATAAGATCCTAATGCCCCGTACACACAATCGGAATTTTGGTCGGAAAAAGCTCTGATGGTTTTTTCCGACGGGATTCCGATTGCATTTCTCTCAAGCTGTCTTGCATACACATGGTCACACCAAATTCCGACCGTCAAGAATGCGGTGACGTACAACACATACGACGGGACTAGAAAAAGGAAGTTCAATACCCAGTAGCCAATAGCTTCCGTCTCATAGTTGAATCTGAGCATGTGTGAGTTTTTGCGTGTCGGAATTGCATACACACGAACGCATTTCCCGACACAAAAGCTCTCATCGGTCTTTTGCTGGCCGAATTTCCGACCCTGTCTATGGGGCATTTGGCATTTTACAATTAGGCTGCTTTCACACTGCAGCGGGAGCGGCGTCGGCGGTAAAGTGCCGCTATTTTTAGCGGCGCTTTACCGTCGTTTTAGCGGCGGTGTGCGGGCGCTAGCGGGTTTTAACCCCCGCTAGCGGCCGAAAAGGTATTTCGCGGTGTCCCATTGATTTCAATGGGTAGGAGCGGTTTAGGAGCGGTGAATACACCGCTCCTTCACCGCTGCAAAGATGCGGCTAGCAGGACTTTTTTCACCGTCCTGCCAGCGCATCGCTCCAGTGTGAAAGCCCTCCGGCTTTCACACTGGAGTTAAAGGGGCCGTTTTTTTTCAGGCGTTACACAGGCACTATTTTTAGCGCTGTAACGCCTGAATACCGCCCCAGTGTGAAAGCAGCCTTACTGTTTGGGAACTAAAATGTTGCCTGATTGGTCACAGTGTCTGGAGTGCTGGCAGTCTTTTTTTGATTTTTTGATTGTAACAGGGAACACATTGAAGGGGTTTCTATGCTTTATGGTTGTACCAATCTGTCAAGGGGCAACCTAAAATGCAAACATTACATTCTTCTGTGTGATGTGCGTTCTTTAACAGTATATGGCTTCAAAATAGGAATATTATATCCAAGCTTTGGTAATTCTGAGTGGTAGTTTCAGCAAAAAATCTTGTTTCTAAAGAAATGATTTAGTGAAGAAAGAATAGGGTGCCGTATTGTAAGCAAAATGGCAATCAGTTACTTACCAAATTCGAATGATTTAAATTTACAGAGCGAATCTGAAAGTTTTAGGCCTCATGCACACTGGACGTTATAAAAAAGCCAGTAACATCAGCCGTCGAAAGCTGTAGCTGTAGAGTGAGGTTTTTCAGCGTTTTTTAGTATTTCTTAGCTGTAGCGTTTTTTTACTTTTTTTTAGCAAAACTATACTCCCATAAAAGCTTTAGGCTCAAAAACGCTGATAAACTCAGAATGGCCTAGTTTTTCAGCGTTTTAAACTACTTCTCATCCGGCCAATGTACATATACAGCCGGGTGGGTGCCCTCTCCTTCTGAATGGATGTTCAGGAACCTCCTTCAGAAGGAGGGGGATCACGCGCGCGTGCCCGCGCAGCAGCGCGGTCCCGATGGGATCGGATTGGCAGGAGGGCTCTGTGATTGGCCCTCCTGATCACATGACAGCCGTGTCCAATCACAGCCACCATGTAATGTAAACAAACAGCCGGTTACTAGGCAATTGGCTCTCCTCACTCCTCGCTGAGGAGAGGAGAGCGGATCGCTGCAGCCGGCTGGTGATCAGTGAGTATGAGCTGTTTTTTACAGCTTTTTAGTCACTGATCACCAACCTAGTGTAAAACACACATGTCCCCAAAACACACATTTTAGGTGTGCCCAAATTATAAAAACACATGTCCCCAATAATAAAAACACATGTCCCCCACATATGTCCCACTAAAATCACATGTCCCAATGATTATCTGCACACATGTCCGTGATCAACTGCACACATCTGTACATGATAATTTGCGTACATATGTCCGTAATCACACAAACCAATTATTATACACTTAACGGAATTTTTTTTTACCAAAGACATGTAGCAGAATACATTTTGGCTTAAATTTATGACAAAATTAGATTTTATTGGATTTCTTTTAAATTGAAAGAAGAAAATATCGTTTTTTTTCCAAATTTACGCAATTTTTTTGCTTATATCGCAAAAAATAAAAAACAGAAACATGAATAAATACCACCAAAATAAAGCTCTATTTGTGCAAACAAAATGATAAAAATTTCATTTGGGTACAGCTTAGCATGACTGCGCAATTGTCAGAGCGCTGAAAGCTGAAAATTGGGCTGGGAAGGAAGGGGGCGAATGTGCCCTGTATTGTAGTGGTTAAGCTGCTTTCAGCTTTTTTCAGAGTTAGAGCATTTTTACAGCTGAAAAACTCCTCTCAAAACCCACTAGTTCAGGGTTTTTTTCCAGCTAGAAAACGCCTCTGCCAAAAACTGCTGATAACAGCCTGTGTGTGCATGGACACATAGGATAATATGCTGGGGAGTTTATTGACTGCAGAAAAAAACATCTGAAGCCAAAAACAGCAGCTGTAAAAACGCTGTAAAAAAAAAAAATATATATATTTTCTTCTTTCTATTTTAAAAGAAATCCAATAAAATTGAAAAAAAAACTGTAAAAAAAGGACTTAACCTCCCTGGCGGTATGATTCAGAAATAACTCTATTAAATCTGTTCAAACCAGAGTCTAGCAGACATCCCGGGTATGACAAAAGTTTATAATATAATAAAGAATAATAAAAATTATTCAATAATGTAATCAAATCCTAAAACACTGAAAAAGGGACACTTTTTGGTTGCTATGGACAATCTCCAAATTTCAGGCAGAAAAAAACAGTATTTATAATATAAAAATGCATGCAGGGCATTGCACAGACCACTAGGGACAAAGGGGGTGTGTAATTTTTAATACAGCACTGTAATCTGTAAGATTACAGTGCTGTGTGTGTTTTGTGTCTTTTTACTTTTTTGAATTTGCCGCCGATCGCCGCTCCCGTGCGCCGTAACGTCGCAGGGAACGGAGCTCGGCGGCATTCGGCACTGTGAATCGAGCGGAGGACAACTCGATCACACAGTGCGGAGGACATCGCTGGATCCAGGGGACAAGGTAAGTAACTCTCCCTGTGTCCTCCCTGTATCCAGCGATGCAATCCCGAATCTGGCTCGGGGTTACCGCTCCTGTTAGTAAAATCCTAACCCGAGCCAGACTCGGGATTACCGCTAGGGGGGTTAATCTGGTGACTGCAAGCAATACAGAGATTTTCCTAAAGAATAAAGGCTTGAATTGCTAAAGGCAAATATTCTGTTTGCTTTGCAAGGCAATTTATCCCAGAGTTTATGAATGAAGTAAAGCTCTGCTGATTTCCATCATCCAATCAAGTGTAAGCAAAAATATTGTTTTTATATTTTTTTCTTGCACATGATTGCATCTTCTTCGCAATGTGAAATGTCGCCACATTAACTAGGCTCTGGGGAAAGTTCCCTTGCAAAGTGAAATGTCCCTTATCCAATATTCAGTTCATTTATTTATTTCTTAGAGCGGTGTTCCGCCCCCCCCCCCCCCCCCAAAAAAAAAATGTAGAGCCAGCAGCTACACATACTGCAAATGCTGGCTTTTAACAATAGGACACTTACCTGTCCTGGAGTCCAGCGATGTTGGCACCGCAGCATCAGCTGTCGGGTGCTGCCGCCATTGCGGGTAAGGGTACCCGGCAGTGTAGCCTTACGGCTTCACGCTGGGAACCCTACTGCGCATGTGCGAGGCCCCGCTCCTCTCTACTACTGGCCCGGCGACAGGGAGAGGAGGAGGAAGGAGCCCTGCGGTGGAATTGAGGGCTGCGGCCCGGACACCCGGAAGAGGAAACAGGATAGCTGTGTCCCCCCCCCCCCCAAAAGGTGCCAAATGTGGCACCAGAGGGGGAGAGGAGACAAATGAGCGGAAGTTTTGAGTGTAACTCTGCTTTAAATTAAAGGCTAAGTTCAATTTTGGAACATGGTAAAGAAAGTAAACTGCGCTATTCAAATACACCGCCCTATAAGCAGCAGCTCAAATCGTTATACTCCGATACTAAAAACTTATATATAAATAAATTGAGTGCATAAATAAATCTTTAAATTAAAAAATGTATTTATGCACTCAATTTATTTATAATTTTCAGTCACTGATTATTCATATTTCTATTCATATGAACCCTTGTGGATGGGGGTATAATATATTCACTATATAGTCAGGCTATTTGTTTTTTGGCTTTTCAAGTTTTTTAGATATAGACAAACTTTTTCATATATTCAGAGCAGCTCACCATTTCACATAATTTTGGAACATGTTACATGTTCTACCAACAAACAAAAAATGTGCATTTATTTACTTTCAAAATATGAACTTAGCCTTTCTCAGGGTTCAGACATAATGCCAAGTTCAGGCAAGAGGCAGAGGCACCAAGTCTGCAGAACTGTAGGTTCTAAAAATCGTTGTCACTCTCCTTGTTATTTAGCCCTAAAGACCAGTTGGAGTGGATACATCACAAGAAAGTGTGCTGTAGGTCCAGTTCATATTTATAGATCTTCTGATAGTTAAATATTTATTGTGTATAAGTCCCCTTTCACACTGGCACCGCTCTGCATTAGCGGTAAAGCACCGCTTGTTTTAGACAACTTAACTGTCATTTTAGCCTTGCTTTTCAGGCGATATTGGGGCATTTTTAACCCCCACTAGAGGCTGAAGAAAGGGTTAAATGCGCCCGCAAAGCGCCGCTGCTGAAACGCTTTGCAGGCGCTTTGGCAGCGGTGCCCATTCACTTCATTGGGCAAGGGTGGTGCTCCAAAGATGCTGCTTGCAGGACTTTATCTAACGCCCTGCAAGCGCATCGCCCCAGTGTGAAAGCTCTCACACTGGGGCTGCAGGGAAGGCATTTTTCAGGCGCTTTACAGTCACTATTTTTAGCCCTTTAGCGCCTGAAGAACGCTTTCAGTGGTCAAGGGGTCTTAGTGTTGGAGGGGATGTGGTCAGGTGGGCACATTGCTTCACATAACCTGGTCCTGCCTCCATCTTCGAAGCTTCTGGGCAGCAGTGTTCAAACTAATTTCGAACATCACGGGATATCTTCTTAAGCCAGATGTAGCTCTGGCCATTCTAAGCATAAATGCTCATGACATACATATCTCCATAAGGACAATTTGTATGCAAATTCTATATGCTATATAGAGCTACAATACTGAGCTAGAGCTACAATACTGAGAACATGGAAATCAGATGAGGTCCCTGAAATTAGAGAAGCGATCAGGCAAGTTAATGAGGTTCACCTCTTCGAAACATATAATGGCTTCTAAGGAGGGTAAGATGGCTAAATTTGAACAACTATGACAACCTTGGTGCTCGCACTTTAAAATTAATTGATTACTACAAACACCATCAGGGTACCCTACTGGTACACATTGGGGTTTATTTACTAAAGGCAACTCCACTTTGCACTGCAAGTGCACTTAAAGTGCAAGTAAAGTAGCTGTAGATCCGAGGGGGACATGCAAGGAAAATAAAAAACAGCATTTTAGCTTGCACGTGATTTGATTTAGAGGGACTGCACTTCCAAGTGCACTTTCAGTGCAAAGTGGATTTACCTTTTGTAAATAACTCCCATTATGTCTTTGTTCCTTCTGGTACTTACCCTTTTAGAGTTACGGTTATAAGTGTGTATTAACTCATCTTATCTGAACAATATGTTTTCCCTTTTTGCCCTTCCACCCCCCCCCCCCCCCCCCTTATCTCCTTTTCATCTCTTGTACTAAAGCCTAGATACACCCTACTGCAGCCTCCAAGTTTTGAAATATCTAATGCCTTAGTTCCTTGAAAGTTTTGTTGTAAGGCTTGTTGATCAAAAAAGGCTCCGGCCTCCAAGACGTCAAACAATCTTTGGCATCCACAGTAACTTTATTGTGAGATAGTATACGTCTATTATATATCATCTCTTTGGTCTTATGAGTTTGTTTTATGCAATGTTAGCACTAACCTTTACCATTGCATAAGACAGAGAAAGCATGTTCTCAATTTTTCAGACGGAAATTCCGATTGTGTGTATGCAATTCCGATGCGCAAAAACTCACACATGCTCAGATTCAACTACGAGATGGATGCTATTGGCTACTGGGTATTGAACTTCCTTTTTCAAGTCCCCTCGTACGTGTTGTACGTCACTGCGTTCTGGATGGTCGGAATTTGGTGTGACCGTGTGTATGCAAGACAGCTTGATTGAAATCCCGTCGGAATTCTGTTGGGAAAACCATCAGAGCTTTTTCCGACCCAAAATTCTGATCGTGTGTACGCGGCATTAGGATCTTATCCTCGTTTACCCGCTTCATAAAGAGACCTGTTTTTATCATTAGCAGAATTTGGTGTGACCATGGGTATGCAAGACAGCTTGAGTGAAATCCAGTCAGAATTCCATCGGGAAAACCTTCAGCGCTTTTTTCAACCAAAATTCTGATCGTGTGTACGCGGCATTAGAACTTAAAATTTCCTGTGTATGATTTGTAACTGCCTATGTAGCTATTTACCAACATTATTCAATGCATAGCCATATTGTGCATAGTATGCAATGTTTTATATATGGATATTTATCATATAACAGTAACAGTGTGAAATCATTCCCAGCGTCCAGATATATTAATGAGCTTTGTCACTAAGACTTTCCTATGATAAACTTTTGTGTGTGTTATGGGGGAATTGAAATAACGCTGCTTTATTAATCTTTCTCTTCTCCTTTTCTATCATTTCACTCCTCCCAAAATAAAACAGCTTAACTGTTTAAACAAACTGACACTAAGTTACGATGAGGAACTGAAAGATCAGGGATCAAACTGATATTTCCTGCAATGTGCCAAGGGAGTACTCGGTATGAGGTATTCCTGAAAGGGAAGCCAGGATTGATGAGAACCCTGTTATGTGCTTTACAAATGTTCACAAGGAGGGTCTCTGACCTGGGATGCCGCCCTGCATAACACCACTTAACCCCTTCACTGCTACACCAATAACATCAAGAACATCTTCCCTACTTCCCCTATACCAGACATGATTAGTAAAGGGACATAAATAATATTTAACATGCCCACCCTGGAGTTCCCTTACCAGAGTTTAGGTATCCAAAAAAGAAGGACCATTTATAGAGCCTGCTCAATTACCAAAGTACTTTGGTGTACCTATCAATTATAATTTAATAATAGAATCTTTGGAGGGGAATTTCTAAAACCTGAGCATGCAAAATCTGGTGCAGCACTGCACAGAAACCAATCAGCTTCCAGGTTTTATTGTCAAAGCTTAACCACTTCAGCCCCGGACCATTTGGCTGGCAAAAGACCAGAGCACTTTTTTTCGATTCGGCACTGCGTCTCTTTAACTAAAAATAGACGTCCTTTTTTCCCCACAAATAGAGCTTTCTTTTGATGGTATTTGATCACCTCTGCGGTTTTTATTTTTTGTGCTATAAGCAAAAAAACAATGTCAAGTTTGAAAAAAAAAACTAATTTTTTTAACTTTTTGCTATAATAAATATCCCCAAAAAATATATAAAACAAAATTTTTTTCCTCAGTTTAGGCCGATACGTATTCTTCTACATATTTTTGGTAAAAAAAAAATCGCAATAAGCATTTATTGATTGGTTTGTGCATTTTGGGACCATTCACATTTATACAGCTATCAGCGCGATTAAAAATGCATTGATTGTGTAAATGTGACTGGCAGTGAAGGGGTTCACCACTAGGTGGTGCTGTAGGGGTTAAGTGCGTCCTAGAGAGTGATTCTAACTGTGGTGGGGAGGGGCTATGTGTGACACGGCACTGATCACCGCTCCCTATTACAGGGAGCGGTGATCAGTGTCACTAGACAGAACCGGGACATGCTTGTTTACATCAGCATTTCCCTGTTCTTCCTCTCCATGAAACGATCGCGGGTATCCCCGCGGACATCGATTCCGCAGGACCCGTGACCACACTCACGGAGATCGTGGCACGTGCTCGCAAGCTGCTTCTTAACCTCCCTGGCGGTATGATTCAGTCTGGAATTAGGTGCTGAAAGCGGTACAATTATTTTGCATGGAAATCTGGCGTTTTATTTTGTAGTCCTGTAATTCTTACGAATAACGCTCTTAAATCTCTTCAAACCAGAGTCTAGCAGACATTCCGGGTATGATAAAGTTTATAATATAATAAAGAATAATAAAAATTATTCAATAATGTAATCAAATCCTAAAACACTGAAAAAGGGACACGTTTTGATTGCTATGGACAATCTCCAAATTCCAGGCAGAAAAAACTGTATTTATAATATAAAAGTGCAGGCAGGGCATTGCACAGACCACTAGGGACAAAGGGGGTGTGTATTTTTTAATACAGTACTGTAATCTGTAAGATTACAGTGCTGTGTGTGTTTTGTGTCTTTTTACTTTTTTGAATTTGCCTCTGTTCTCCGCTCCCGTGCGCCGTAACGCCGCAGGGAACAGAGCTCGGCGGCATTCGTCACTGTGAATCGAGCGGAGGACAGCTCGATCACACAGCGCGGAGGACATCGCTGGATCCAGGGGACAAGGTAAGTAATGCTCCCTGTGTCCTCCCCTGCATCCAGCGAAGCGATCCCGAGTCTGACTCGGGGTTACCGCTTCTATGAGTAAATTCCTAACCCGAGCCAGACTCGGGATTACCGCTAGGGGGGTTAAAGGGCAACATATAGGTACCTTAATATGCCTGTATGTGCCCTTCTGCCGACATATATCGGCGTGAGCCAGTCGGCAAGCAGTTAATTGAACAAGCTGAAGTTAGAAGCTGATTGGCTATCATGCACAGCTACACCAGATTTTGCCCTCTCTAGTTTTAGTAAATCTCTCCCAATGTCTCCTGCCAAGAGTAATGTGGGAAGTACCTTAAGTCAAGGCAATCAATCAGAAAGTAACTCATCTTAAACAGGCTATACGCATGTATTTTTTTATTTGTTTTGCATTCAGGCTGCAATTTGAGTGGAAAAAAAATCAACAGGTTCCTCCATCTATGGTACACAGCACTGATGGACAAATCTGCTGTGGCTATTGTATTCTGTCAGTTGACCCTGCCAGCTGTCAAAATATGAAACAGCAGCTGTATCTCATTGGAAGCATGCGTTTTTTGGCTGAAATTTTTCCTGCCTGGCTCTTTCAATTCTTCAACTGAGGAATATCAGGTGGCAGGTGGCAGAGAGGACCACCCACGAAATTCAAACAGTGTATGACCAGCTTTACTACAGTAAGTAGACCCCTTTCCCACAGGGCAAATTCCACTCTGATCCACAGGGGATTTGTGATCTGATCCCCTGTGTGATGGATGTCACATCCGTGTTTGCTCAGTGGACAGAGCCCGTTCTGCTGTATGGATGGACAGGTGTAAACAGAACTTGTTGTCTGTGTATATCCTGTCTGCCAAAATGGAAAAGGACGCAGTCTTCTTCCATTTTTTCTTAGCAGATCTGATCGGACCTGCAAGTAGGTGGGTGTAAAAGGACACAAGTCAGTTTGCACCTGCCTCCTGTCAATAGGGATGCATGGACCTTCTGATCAGGTTCGTCTAAAAAAACTGACAGGTGGACCAGATCAGAACCATCTGAAAAGGGCATTACTCTCCACTTTTCACCTCAGGTGGCCAGACCATTTTACCAATTCTTCACTTTTTCCAAATTTTTAGCTTACAGCATTCAAAGTCTATAGAAGATCCCACCATGAGAGCATAAAAAGACGATGCTACTAATTTTGTAGGTCCTGTAATAGTTGTGAATAGGTCTTGTGATAGCTAGCACACACAAACACAACATATTTTTACTATAAAACCTAAAGCAAAAAACTTTTATTGACTTAATAAATAACAGATATTTGTACATTTTTAATAGCGACAGTAGGCGGAGGGCACAAAAGGGCTAGAAGTAGAGCAGCACTACAGGGGGGTCCTCCCTCTCCCGTCCTGAGCAAGCAGGCAGCTGAGAGCCCAGGGAGCGAGGAGGGCACATGGTGGTGGTGTTTGGTTAGGTGGTCATTTTTTTTGTGAATGGCATGTCAGTCACTGATCGCACCTGATTCCATAAGCACCATAGACTAAGGGACCCTTCATCTATGAGTTCATGGTCTCTGCAGAAGTTTGTGCTGAGGTGTCAATGAGTTTATCTTTACATGCTTGGAGACATTTGGTGAGCATGTCCTTTCCTCAAATGCTCTTTAGATGGAATGCACTGATTACAGTGGAAAAAAACCTGCTTTATCCCAAACATGTCTATCTGTTTTCTTTTACTTTTTATTAGTTTAGGCAACACAACTTTGTTTTACTAACTTTAAGATCACATTCCACCCTCCTATATTGAATTTCTAAGTGAATGCAGGATTCCAAAATGTATCAGTTATTTATTCTATTCATGGCTTAGTGAGGGCGTCAGAGAAAAGCCTTCCCCAACGATATTTATCTGTTCATCTGTCCAGCATTCCACCTCTGCTCCCTCCTCTACCTCAGCCGGTGCAAAATAATCTGTACTTCCAGGTATGGTTAAGCCTGTAAACTCCTCCCATGTGACAGTGCTCAAGTCTAGCAACCAATCATTAGGCCAGAGCATCTGCATGAAGAGTGTATTCACTTAAAGGCTAAATCCAGGCACCCCATCTGTTTGCTGACAACCCTCCAAATTGAAAAAAAACCCTGCAGCTTTTAAATCAAAATAAAAAATCTCTATACGTATCTTTTTTTTAGGTGCTCCAGCTGGTGATGTCACATGTCCTCTTCACCCTCTTTTTCCTCTGGTGATGGGCAGGCCCCAAATGTTGCCATGTAGTGCCATGTGATGATGTAGTGCTGCTTTCTGTGGCATTCTCCTGTCAGCTCAGGGTGGGAGCACAGACATTATGCTCTAGGTGCAGGTTTTTCATGTGGGGGGGGGGCACTTCTCAAAGCAGTCGCCATCGCTCGTACCAGGCCAGCAGAGTTTAGAGTTTAGAGGCTGAAGGGAAAGATGTATCTGCTTCACCTCCTAAGTTCCTTGCACCCAATGTATAGATGTACTGTAAGTGTGCGTTTATGTACTGCATGTATGAAAGTGTGTAAATGTTTGTATGTGGGTGTGAGTGTGACGTATGGCCATGTTTACACCATTCAAATGTCTTACTGCAGCTTAGCGTCTCATCACTGTACTGTGCTTGAAGTCTTCTATAGATATCTACAGATTAGCGTCTCATCACTGTACTGTGCTTGAAGTCTTCTATATATATCTACTACGCCTTCGCTCACAAGAAATTTAATCACCACACGATGTTCAATGAAAACTGTTGTCTACCATCTTGAGTAACAGTCTCTGGACTGGCACGCGACATGTGTGCTGCCTATCAGTAATAGGACACACTTGCCACTTGCTTCTGCGTGTAGTACCGCCATGCTAACAGTGGTTTTAAACCTGTAAAATGAAAGGCCCTAGGGCTACCCAGGTCTCTTATCTTGTGTAGTCATGATGCAGGAAGATTCTCACCTGCCTTGTCTGGTGCTCCTGGCTGCCCGGATTGACCCCCCATGCCCAGATACAGACGGGGTGGCTCCTCTTGGAAGCAAAGCAAGAAAGGGAACTCTCTGCATGCCGAGGGTAAGGCCGCTGCCATAACCCTCACTAATATGGCCTCTCAAATGGAGGAGGCGAGTCATGTGGCTGCAGCTCCTGATACTCCTCCAGAATACACAGCCCTCATGGACGCTATCAATGTCTGCAAAACGGCCCTGACAGAGAAAATGGACCATGTATACACTGAACTGGGGTTAATTAGGAGAGACACTGACATCTTTAGGGGTCGGGTGACTGAGGTGGAGCAGTGTGTATCTTCGGCTGAGGGAATACAGCAGGAACACACAGCAGACCTCCATACTCTGAAAATAAAGTGAAACACTTGGAATTGAGGGCTGAAGATGCTGAAAATCATAATAGACACAATAATATGTGCACACTGGGGCTGCCTGAGGGAGCGAAGGGTAATGATACTACTCTTTTGACTGAAATGTTGTTGCGCTCTCTCCTACCACTTTGTGGTGGAGCATTTCCCCCCTGTCAAGGGGCCTCAGGGAGCACCCTTGCACACCTCAATATTTAAATTACTGAACTTTCGTGACCGTGACCTGATCCTGCAAGAGGCAAGAAATCTGGGTGAGCTGAAATATGAAAACGATAAGCTCCTTATATTTCCGGACTATTCCATTGAAACACAAAGTCTACGGAAGTCATTTGACCATGTTTGCACCTGCCTGTGTACTAAAAGTCTCAAGTATGGTATGCTTTTCCCGGCAAGAGTCCAAGTTCAAGATGGGTAGCAGGTGCCTTTCTTCAAATCGCCCGAGGAGGCGTCCCCCTGACTGGATTTTGGAGGATTTTAATATGCCCCCTTAACCCTGAGCTTGACCTCTTTGCCTCCATGGGATATTCTACTTCGGCCCTCTCCGAGTGGGCAGAGGCCTATGGGCTAACAAATCTATGTAGGTGGAGACATCCCCTAGACAGGTCCTTCATGTGCCACTCTGCCACCTATAAGACACAATTCCGCATAGATCTGATGTACGAGTGTAGTTGCATCTTGGCCAAGGTCCAGCAGGTTCCTGTTTTGCCCAGGGCGATCTCTGACCATGCGCCGATGCTGATTCAGTTATCCCTGGTAGGGTCTCCCTCGGATAAACTATGGAAGCTGTCTAGGTTCTGGATCTCTGACCCTAGGGTGGACTCTGGTTTCGTTGGCAGATGTTTACGCATTGGGGCCTTAACCCGGGTTCTGCTTCGGAGGCTGAGATTTGTGAGGCCTTCTGTAGGGGCCACTACCAGTCGCTCACTGAGGGGGTTCATAGACAGTTGAAGGCTGACTTAGTTAGAACTGAGGGAGTAGTTACTTCCTTGGAGCAACAATATACCCAGACCAAAGACCCGATGCTTCACGACTGGCTTCAGGAGAGTACCAAGGCAGTTCTTATGCTCTGTACTTCCCTGACCAAAAAGAAAATGCTCCAACAGTCTCAAAGGATTTTTGAGGATGGTGAGCATAGTGGTAGACAGCTGGCTTGGTTGGTGTGTGAACAATCGCCCTCTATGAGTGTTCCCTCTGTGGTTGACAAATCCAGGATTAGGCAGACTGCGTCTAGGGCAATTACTGACTGTTTTGCTAACTATTAAACTGAACTTTACTCCTCCTGGGTAAACTATTCAATGGAAGACCTCCACATATACCTCTCTGATTGTCAGACTTCCACTTACCAGACCAGTGAGTCCGCTTGGGCAGAGGTTGGTCTCCCGTACGTGTCCGACTTACAACCCCTGGTAGAGTAGAGAGGTGGCTGGAAGTGTGGAGTGGTATGAGAGCCTATGATGAGGGCCCAGGAGCTGGATGCAGGAAAATCCCTGAAGCAGCAGGTGAGTAGGCTGGTACATAGGCAATTGGGGTGCGGAGCAGGATCTGAGCAGGCGGGTCCGGGTACAGGCAGGATTCGGCAACAGGCAGGCAGCATCGGTACAAATAGGAACAGGCAGGAGTGAGGTCAGAACAGGCCGAGGTCAGGTGCAGGCGGAGATCAGGGGTGTCCAAGAGCAAGCCGGGTCGTCAGGAGATCGGAGATACAGGAATGCAGATAAAGGCAACGGAGCAGGAACCGGGGGAGCTGATGATCAGGCAGCACTTGAATGGAGTATGCAGCAGACCTAAATAGGCCGACTGGCGCCAAACACTGTGCACGTGTGCACGTCAGCGCACAAGCTCGCGCGTGCCCGAGCACCAGCACACACACCAGTGCCACCAGGAGTGCACACAACGCGCACCGGCGCATACCGGCGCTAACAGGAGCGTGCACAGGCGCACACTGGCAGAGGCGCACACCACAGCGCGCACAGGAATACGCGTGCCAGCACGCACCGACGCACATCGACGCACATCAGCACGGCCAGCACCGCGACCAACCAGGTAACTTCTCTGACAGTGCCCCCTCCTTAAGGGCAGACTCCGGCTGCCCAATTGGGCCAATCTGGAAGCATGGCGGTTCTTGAAAGCCCGTAAAAGTTCCTGAGCATGCAAGTTGCTCTCGGACTCCCAGGAGTTGTCCTCAGGGCCATACCCTTTCCATTTAATGAGGTATTTAATTATGTTACCCTTCTTTCTGCAATCGAGAATTGCTTAGACTTCGAACACCTCTTCGTTGTCAATTATGACAGTTTCAGGTGGGCCGGTAGTGCGGCCAGCAAAGGGGTTTGGGGTAACCGGTTTTAGTAAGGTCACGTGAAAGACCGGGTGCACTTTAAGAGAGTCAGGTAGATCAAGTTCATAGGTGACGTCATTTATTTTTCTCTTCACTGTGAAGGGACCCATGAATTTAGGGCCTAATTTCCTAGAGGGACCGGCCATTTTCAGGTTAACTGTGGACAACCACACTTGGTTGCCGGGCTCCAGGATACGTTCTCCGCGTCTCTTCTTATCATACATCTTTTTATAGTACTCCTAAGACTTGGCCATAGTCTCCCTTAGGAGCTTGTTGTTGGTGGAGAAAAAATCCATAGTTTCGGAAACTGCAGGAACAGTACATTCTGGTATCGAACTGGGTAGGAAAGCTGGGTGGAAGCCGTAATTGGCAAATAATGGTGTTTGATTGATGGCAGAATGCAAGGAGTTGTTATACGAGAACTCCGCAATGGGTAATAAGGAGACCCAGTCGTCCTGAGAGAAGGAAGAAAGACAGCGGATGTATTGCTCCAAGGACTGATTCGTTCTTTCAGTTTGTCCATTTGTCTGGGGGTGATAGGCTGAAGAAAATGCCAACTCAATTTCAAGGGAACCACAGAGAGCCTTCCAAAACCTTGAGGTGAATTGGACACCTCGATCGGACACGATGCACGCTGGGACCCCATGCAACCTTACGATTTCCTTAACAAAGATCTTGGCCGTCTCAACGGCCGAGGGGGTGCCCCTCATTGGGAGGAAGTGAGCCATCTTGGACAGCCTGTCCACCACAACGAAGATAGTAGAGAACCCCTCGGATGGGCAAAGTTCCACAATGAAATCCATTGAAATAATTTTCCATGGTCTCTCAGGAACAGGTAAGAGTTTCAAATGACCCCAAGCTCGTGTCCGGCTGTTCTTACTTCGGGCACAAGTGTTACTTGAGTCCACATAATTCTTGCAATCATTGAGTAGTTGGGGCCACCAGAAGGTGCGCTGGACCAGCTCGGCAGTCTTCAGGGTACCAAAGTGTTCGGCCATTTTATGGTCGTGGCAGAGCTCCAATACATTCACCTTTAAAACCTCAGGAACCACAATCTTGCCTTTATGCCAGAATAAACCTTCTCTTAAGCTGGCTTCAGGGACCGGGGGCATTCCCACAGAAGCCTGTCTGATCCGGGAGATAAGGTCCCCTTGGAGGAGCAGGAAGTTCCCAGAAGGGAGGATTGTAACGGGAGGCAGAGTCTTTTCAGAGTCAGAAAACATGCGAGACAGCGCATCTGGCTTAACATTCTTAGAACCAGGTCTGTAGGTGATATGAAATTGGAATCGGGAAAAAAAAGGGCCCATCTGGCTTGCCGTGGTCTTAGTCTTTTGGCTGTTGTCAAATATTCCAAATTCTTATGGTCGGTGTAGACCAAGATGGGATGTGCAGCACCCTCCAATAGGTAACGCCACTCCTCCAGAGCCGCCTTAATGGCCAGAAGTTCTCGATCTCCTACATCATAGTTCCTCTCAGACATCGAGAGTTTATGGGAAAAGAACGCTACCGGGTAGAGGAGGGCCTTGGCACCCTGCCGCTTAGAGAGCACTGCCCCAACAGCGATTTCCGAAGCATCAACCTCAAGGACAAAGGGCAGAGCTGGATCTGGATGTTTCAGAATAGTAGCTGAAGTAAAAAACTCCTTAAGTTTTTCAAAGGCCACCTGGGCCTTGGGGGTCCAAGAGAATCGGGTACCCTGCCTGGTCAGTTCGGTAATGGGGGAAATAATTGCAGAAAAGCCTCTGAAGAACTTCCGGTAAAATTTAGAGAAGCCAATGAAGCACTGTACACCCTTCTTATCCACAGGCGCAGGCCAGTCCAGGATGGCAGACACCTTTTGGGGGTCCATTTTGATGCCCTCGACCGATATGACCAAGCCCAAGAATTGGATAGACTGGAGTTCAAACTCACATTTTTCGAGTTTTGCATAAGGCCCGTGTTGCCTGAGTCGGGTTAGAACATTCCGGACGTGTCTACGATGATCATCTAATGATGAGGAGAAGATTAGGATATTGTCCAGGTACACGATTACGTATAAATCCAGGTAGTCACGAAAAATGTCGTTGACAAAATGTTGAAAAGTTGCAGGGGCGTTACACAACCCGAAGGACATGACAAGGTACTTGAAGTGCCCAAATCGAGTATGGAAAGCTGTCTTCCACTCATCTCCTTCTCGGATACGGATTAAATTGTAAGCTCCGCAGAGATTTAATTTCGTGAAGATGACTGCGGTTCCAAGCCTTTGAAATAGTTCAGGTACTAGGGGTAAGGGATAACGGCTTTTAATAGTTATCTTGTTCAACTCCCTATAGTTGATGCATGGACGAAGAGAATGGTCTTTCTTTTCGACAAAGAAAATGCGAGCACCGGCTAGGGAGGTGGAAGGGCGGATAAACCCCTTTTTCAGGTTTTCATCGATATAGTCTTTCAGAGTATCTAGCTCCTGCTCCGTTAGTGGAAAAATTCTTCCAAAAGGAACTTCGGTGCCTGGTAACAGTTCTATAGGGCAGTCATAAGGCCTGTGAGGGGGAAGTATCTCTGCTCCTTTCTTGCTGAATACGTCTAGAAAGTCTCTATAAGGTTCGGGGATGGACTGACGTAGTTGTGGATCAACATCCAAGCAGAGAAGTTGGGAGGGTTCATCAGACGGCCGGCCTAAGCAGTGTTGCTGGCAATACTCTGAAAGGAATTTGACTTCTCCTGTGGCCCAGTTTATGCTGCGATTGTGGGCCTGCAGCCAAGGCATTCCTAGGATGATGGGAAAAAGAGGGGAAGAGATGGCATCCAAACGTAGGTGCTCCTGGTGACAAGTGCCCATAGAAGCCAACAAAGGGATGGTCTCTTGTGTGACTGGACTGGAACTAAGGGGCGGAGCTATCCGCAAGGTGTACAGCAAGCCCCTGGGCCTTGGGTTGAAGCGGGATATGATGGTTGGCAGCGAAGGTCTGATCAATAAAACAGCTGCATGCTCCGGAATCAATGATAGCTGACACTGGAATATTCCTTCCTGGAAGCTGTAATGTGATGAGAAGAGCAAGGTGAGAACTGGGTTTATGCAGAACAGATGCACACATGGAAGAAGTGGTTACACACTTACGTGTCTTGTTGGGGCAGGCCCTTACATAGTGCCCAGGTTCCCCACAGTAGAGGCACAGGTTGTGGGTACGTCTGCGCTGTTTTTCTTCAGGGGTCAGCGAGGGCCGGAGCAAACCAAGCTGCATTGGTTCGGGAGCTTCTTGAGCTGGAGCAGTAGAGGTGGGTGGAAACTGACCGGCAGAACTTGGAACCTTGGGGAGCATCCAAGTGGGGCGGAAATGGCTGGAAGATCTCTCCGACCGATGCTCCCTTAAGCGAAGATCAATCTGGATGGAGAGATTGATAAGCTCATCCAAGGTTTGTGGTATCCCCACTCGTGCCAACTCATCCTTGAGTGGGTCAGATAGCCCCATCCGGAATTGGTGGCGCAGGGCGGCGTCGTTCCAATCCGTGTCGGAACTCCAGTGGCGGAACTCAACCGCATAGTCCTCGGCCGCTCTGCGACCTTGTCGGAGAGAGTGCAGTGTGGCTTCTACAGTTGCTGTCAATTGGGGGTCCTCATATAGCTGGGACATCGCCAAGAAGAAGTTATCAAGGCTATCCAGGGACCCAGACTTCTGCTCCAGTAGGCGGTGGGCCCAGGTCTGGGGCTCACCGGACAACAGGGATATCACAAAGCCCACCTTAGTTGCTTCAAGAGAGAATGTGCGAGGTTGCAGTGCAAAATAAAACTTGCAGGCATTGCGGAATGCACGGTACTTGTGGCGATCTCCGGTAAATCTCTCGGGCGTAGGTACTCGTGGCTCTGGAGGAAGCATCACTACGGAGGGTGCGGGTGAAAGGCCGGCTGAAGATGTTCCCTGGGGATTAGATGAAGAGGATAAGGCTTGAACTTGCTCCACCAATCTTGAGTAACCTTCCTGGAGGTTCTTTACGGCTTGAGTCAGACCAGCCAGATGTCTGCATAGTTCGTCCATGGGGGAGGCCCCCTGCTCAGACTTGGTCATGGCGGCCTAATACTGTCAGACTTCCACTTACCAGACCAGTGAGTCCGCTTGGGCAGAGGGTGGTCTCTCGTACGTGTCCGACTTACAACCCCTGGTAGAGTAGACAGGTGGCTGGAAGTGCGGAGTGGTATAAAAGCCTATGATGAGGGCCAAGGAGCTGGAAGCAGGAAAATCCCAGAAGCAGCAGGTGAGTAGGCTGGTACATAGGCAATTGGGGTGAGGAGCAGGACCTGAGCAGACGGGTCCGGGTACAGGCAGGATTCGGCAACAGGTGGGATGCAACGGTACAAATAGGAACAGGCAGGAGCGAGGTCAGAACAGGCTGAGGTCAGGTGCAGGCGGAGATCAGGGGTGTCCAAAAGCAAGCCGGGTCGTCAGGAGATCGGAGATACAGGAATGCAGATACAGGCAACGGAGCAGGAACCGGGGGAGCTGATGATCAGGCAGCACTTGAATGGAGTATGCGGCAGACCTAAATAGGCCAATTGGCGCCAAACACCGTGCACGTGCGCGCGTCAACGCGCGCACACGCCCGAGCGGCAGCACACACACCAGTGCCACCAGGAGTGCACACAACAGCGCGCACCGGCGCGTATCGGTGCGTACCGGCGCTAACAAGAGCACGCACATGCGCACACTGGCGCGCACCAGCGCCCGCAGAGGCGCACACCACAGCGCGCACAGAAACACGCGCGCCAGCACGCACCGACGCACATCGATGCACACCAGCACGGCCAGCACCACGACCAACCAGGTAACTTCTCTGACACTGATGTTCACTTCCTTGTCCTGACTTCGACCTAGAGGGATCAGCTTGGCTCCCATATTACTCTTTAAGTGGTTGTATACCTTTTGTTTTAAATTTTACCTACAGATAAGCCTATAATAAGGCTTACCTGTAGGTAAAATGAATATCTCCTAAACCTGTAGCGACTCTGGCCACTCACAGTGGGCAAAATGTCAGCTCCCTCGCGCGTGGACCGGGGTCAGATGCCAACGCCTAGTTCTAAGGTGAGTATTTAATAATTAGCTAGTATGCGCTGTCTACTACCTCATTATGCCCTTGCCTTACAGATTTTTTTTTTTCTGTTGGGGCATACAATCTTTTTAAGGAGGTTCACCAGGTCATGTCCTCTCTCCAAGCTGGGAAGACAACCGGCCCTGATGGATTCCCCACTGAGTTTAATAGCACATATGCTGATGACTTGGCACCCAGACTTCACTCTATGCTTTTGCTTTTGTCTTCCTTGAGGAATGGGTCCTTACTGGCCTCCATGTCTGAGGCTGTGATAGTAGTGGTCCCCAAGCCTGACAAAGACCCAGAACTCTGTAAATCTTATCGCCCAAATCTCTTTGATTAATATGGATGCCATGCTTCTAGCAAAGATATTGGCTACTCGGTTACATACGTTGATCACAGCTTTGGTGCATCCGGATCAATCTGGGTTCATCAATCGGGGGTACTGATATCAACATCTGTAGACTGTTTACCCATATAGATCTGGCCAAGGGGGGCAATACAGGAGTGATATCGGCATTAGACGCTGAGAAAGGAGTATGACTCTGTCAAATGGCTTTTTCTCTGGAAGGTGTTGGAATGTTATGGATGTTATGGATTTGGGCCAGGTTCATCTCCTAGATTGAACTCTTGTATAGGAACCTGACTGCTAGAGTCCGGGTGAACGGCCTGTTGTCTGAGTAGGGGAACCAGGCAGGGATGCCCCCTCTCCCTGGGGCTCTTCGCCCTGGGGATAGAGCCCCTGGCGATTCTAATAGGTTGGGACCATAGGGTGAAGGGAATCCAAGTGGGGGTGCTTTGGGAAAAAGTGTCTCTCTATGCAGATAACACCTCGCTTTATCTGGCTGATTCAGGTGTTACCTTACAGTCTGCCTTGGAGATTATTGATCAATTTACTCCGGGATCCGCACTACTTGGGACAAGTCAGTTCTTCTTCCCTTCACCCCCCAGGTTCTGGGATGGACACTGGGACCCTTCTCCAGTGGGTAGAGGAGTTTAAATACCTGGGGATAAGAGTCCAGGGGTCCTTGCAGGCCAAAAGGACAACCTTTCCCACTTAGTTGTTCAATTCAGTAAGAAATGGCAGTTACGTGGGTAGGGTGAACTTACTTAAAATGGTCTACCTCCCCAAATATTTATACTTTTTCAGGAATACCACGATCCCTATTCCCAAATTGTTCTTTTGCAGATTGAACAGCCTCAGAACATCATCAGGGAAAACCCAGAGGCTTGCGAGGCAGACACTTCATCCCCCTCTCTCTTAGGGGGGGATTGGCAATGCCTCATTTCCTGCTCGATTATTGGGCGGCAGTACTGGTGATGGTTCACTGGTGGTTTAGTCAGCCCAAACAAAATCCTGCAGTACTGTTGGAGGCAGCCATTTTGGGGTTGTATGCAACCATGAGCAACTGGTCTATAGAGGGCCTAAGGCATCTTCAGGTGACGACCCCTATGAGAGCGACCATCCAGGTGTGGCAGCAGGCGGCGCTGCTTATAAAACCAATTTCCCCTCACACCCCCTTCTGGGATAATCCAAGACTTCTGCATTTTTATACGCTACCAGATCCCCAACTATGGGCATCTACGGGAATTACAGCCCTCAAACATATTTTCACTGACGGCTCTCTTTCCTCCTTTTTGGTACTAATGGACAAATATGCTATTCCCGGCTCAATGACCTTTAGATACTAACAGCTTAGACATGCAACGCATGCCCAATTCCCTAGCTCTATAACTCTTCAGACTGACTCAGTGGAATGGTTGTTGATTTCTAGAACTCTAGACAAGCCTCTCTTCTACCTTTACTTGTATCTGTCTTTGGCCCACATGACCTCTCTGACGAAAGTGTATGATAAATGGAAGGCTGATATTCCAGGGTTGACTGAGGAAGATTGGGAGGACTCTGTGAGTGGTTATATTACTACTATGATCTCTCCAAAGTACTGTTTCATCCAAATTAAGTTTCTCCACAGAGCTTACTACACCCCTGTGAGGTTAGCCAGCATTTATTCTGAGATAAGTCCCCTCTGATCCAGGTGCTGGTACTCCCCAGGTACATTCTTTCACATGGTATGAACGTGTCCTTTGATCCATCCTTTTTGGGAGAGTGTACTTGAGGCCCTGAGTGCTTTTGGAGACTAGTCCCTTGGCCTGGACCCGGCTTTAGCGCTATTTAGTAGTATGGAGGATGTTGTGGTCTCTAGGCTAATTAAATTATTTATTTTATGTCTTTTATTATGCTAGAAGAAATATTCTCCACAGGTGGAAGCAATCTATTCCACCTATGTTTAGCTTGTGGAAAGCAACAATTAACTCTGTCTTGCCACTGTATAAACTGACCTATGAGAGCAGGAACTGCCCCAAAAAGTGTAATAAGGTTTGGTCGCAATGGATCGATGCACATGGTTCGGAGTCTTAAGATACCTTGGGATGTGTTATATGATACTTTATGTTTGCATCCTAAACTTGTGATGTCATTTTTGATATTCCTACGATTCACATGCGATGTCTGGGTTCGCTATAATGTGAACCCAGGCAGGGCTGCTATTGCTGACCTCTCTTTCTGGAAATTATATCAGTTTGGCTGACTTGCCAAGTCCCTACACTAAAACATGGAAGGCCTTTTCAATGTCTTCTGATCTTCCTGATCTGCATACTTGTTGACTTAGCACATGTTGAAGTCTGTGGATCAACTTATCAGCCAGGCAACTAACGTTTTCAAACTGAAGTCAATAAAGACATCTTGAAGAAATTAAAACATAGGCACATAAACTATCATAAGGATGTTCCACAAAAGCTCCTTCTTAGAAGGCCCATCACTGTTTATAACAAAGGCGATGGGGGTTTTATGGAGGGTAATACTTTGAGTTCAACAGAGGTGAACCTAAAACTGTGTGGTCTACAATTGGACTGTGGATACACAGTTTTCATTTATTCTCTCATCCCCCGTATATCACTATATAATTAATAATAAAAATAATGGAGATGTTATTTATATGCCATTTTTTCTACAAAAACATGTCCAAGGATTTCTATAAAGAGAAATGCTGTGAAATCATCCCTGTAGGGTCACAACCTTCTAAGTTTACTGTGACCTTCTTCTTGCTCTTACAATGAATTTGAAATGTCTCCCAGCCTAAACTCCATCGTCTTCACTATCCTATGTTATAAATATAAGTCTTTTGTTTATATTCGGACATAATGATTTACGCTGAGGATTGAGTATTTTATGACGTTTCCATTTGTATGAGCAATTAAGCAAGAGTATTTATAGTTCATAGGGAGTGGCAGCAATTCCATTCAACCACGTTTTATTAATCTGTGGTATAAACGATACTGGACTATTACTGCTATTGTTTAGGATAATGTCTGATTGTTTATTGGTAACAATTCTAGCTGTGGGTTAACTTTGATTTAGCAAGCAAGCCCAGTTATCCATATGAATGTAATTAATATTCAATTTAAGGTTGACCATAGAAAGCATTTATAATGCAGCAAATGTTGAATGCTGAATGCTGAATTTAATAAACCTAACAAAAGAGGGATCCATTATTACAAAACATTGCGGTTACAGTAAAGAGTGATTGAATGTGTATTCTTGTTTTTGGTTGCTTGCTATGAATGCCATTGGAAAGTTTGGTTAGTGGTTTTGTGCTTCTTCCACAATTTGTGGTCTACACTTACATACAGTCTTATTCAATAAAGAGCACATTATTAAGTGCAATTACCTATAGCAACCAATCCAAATTCACTCCATTGCAGTTGGACCAGGAAAAACTGATTTGTAATTGTTTGCAAATGTTATTGCACCTAATAATCAGATCTTTTTTTTGAACGACGGTCTGAAAGACTTGAAGGCCAAAGACCTTTAATTAACAAGGAAAGAGCTGGTTTAACCTAGGATTATGAGAGAAAGGTTTCAGCAAAATCTGCAGCAAGACAAAGCTAACTTCTGTAAGACTTCTCTAAAGGCTAAGTTCACTTTTACATAATATAATAAATGCAAATATTTCTGCAGGTAAAAAATGTGCGTTATTTTTTTTTCTTCTGGGGACTGCACTCGTGATCAAAAGTTTGCTGATGAACTGTCAGGCTCCTGCAGAATCTCAGTATAGCTCAGGGATATGCAATTAGCGGACCTCCAGCTGTTGCAAAACTACAAGTCCCAGCATGCTTCTGCCTCTAGGTGTCCTGCTTGTGGCTGTCAGAGTCTTGCTATGCCTCATGGGACTTGTAGTTCTGCAACAGCTGGAGGTCCGCTAATTGCATATCCCTGGTATAGCTGATACCTATCGTATGAGCAGACACTTACTGGAGAGCAGGAAGATCAATGAAATATGACAGGGCTCACCAGCGCGCTCATGTAATATGTTGCCAAAGGTGAACTTATCCTTTACAGCTTAAAGGGTTTGTAAAGGTTTGTTTTTTATTTTCTAAATAGGTTCTTCTAAGCTAGTGCATTGTTGGTTCACTTACCTTTTCCTTCGATTTCCCTTCTAAATATTTTTTTTCTTTGTCTGAATATCTCACTTCCTGTTTCTCCTCAGTAAACTTCTCACCATCATCTGAGCTGGTGGTTAGTCAGCCAGAACAGCTTACTGAACAGCTTACTGAGGAGGAACAGGAAGTGAGAAATTCAGACAAAGAAAACAAAGAAGAAAAAAACATTTATAAGGGAAATCGAAGGAAAAGGTAAGTGAACCAACAATGCACTAGCTTATAGGAACCTATTTAGAAAATAAAAAACAAACCTTTACAACCCCTTTAACTCCAGGCAGATATAAACGTCACAAATAATACAGCTCTGTATGCATTAATACACCATTAAAAGTATTTATTTAAATGCATGCAGTGCAAGTACCTGAACTTGACCTGGTATCAGTCTATTGCAGCCCCTGCACAGCAAAGGAACCAATCTGTAATTTTGTAGTGCAAGAAGCATGCTGATAGGAGGAGAGAGCTGAATGATAAAAGAATGAGCTCATCAGTGTAATACTTCTCATTTGACTATCTGGCCATAGGATGGGGTGGGGAGACCTGTAAGTGAAAGTGAAACTGCAGCAGACTTCCACTCAGGGCTGGGCTGCGTGGCAGAGCTGTATAAATTGCAGGATTGTGTGGACTAAAATACAAATCTTGTACATTCTATGCATGAAGGTAAAAAACCTGTGTGCTGCTCTCCCCACAGCCCTCCATAATACTTACCTGATCCCCCTCTCAATCTAGCGATGTGCACGAGAGTGTCGGCTGTCCCAGGACTCCCTCTCCTCATTGGCTGAGACAGCAGTGACTGTCAATCACAGCCAGTGAGCCCATGAGGAGAGAGTTGGGGTGGGTCCGAGCCACAGCTCTGTGTCTTATGGATGCAGAGAGCAGGGCTCGGGAGCAAGCATGCACCGGTGCCCCCATAGCAAGCAGTTTTCTATTGGGGGCACTGGTCAAGGGGGAGGAGTCAGGAATGCCGGCGGGGCAGGAAAAGAAAAGGATCGGGGCTGCTCTGTGCAAAACCACTGCACAGAGCAGGTAAGTATGGCATGTTTGTTTTTTTGTTTTTTGTTTTGTTTTGTTTTTTTAAGCCAAACCTTTAATACCACTTTCAGTAAATCCTGGCTATGTAACATCTGCATATAGTTTCCATGTTTGAAAGACATTCAGGTAGGTTAACTGGCCACAAATTGTGTGTACATATTGGATAGGAATATTACATTTTAAGCTCCTTGAGGGTACAGACTGATGTGAAAGAATGATATGTAGACTGAAGGTGCTATATAAATAATTTTAATAAATTAATAAGAGAATCTGTCTCTTTGCCTATTAAGGAAAAGGTAACAAATTTTCCTAAAATCACAACCCCACCTCTTTACTGATAGGCATCTACTCCCTCCCCTAGTGCCCAGTTTGTCTGGCAAAGCCCTTGGAGATACCAAGTGTTTCTCGGTATAAGGGAACATGTGACCTTCTCCTTTCGTGCCAGGATATAGTAATCGGGTCTGGGAGCCCTGAATGACAAAAGTGACAGATTCCCTTTAGGTAAGCTTACATGAGATTACTGTTTCAATTGATGATGGGAATAAAGTATACTCAACAACCTTAAAAGGATAGGCTTCTTTCTGACTCTGCCACTTATAAGTACAGGCCTACTGCACCTAATACTAAATCAGATCCTGGACAGAAATCTGGCCCTGAACATATCCATTGCATTCACATTGGATTCTGCACTGCAATGTTATATATAACCGGTCATTTTATACATGATCACAGCCGCCAGCACCATATGAGGTTCTCTATCCGTGGCTTCTCTGAATATCCTACTTTCTACTAATATCCTAATTTCTTTTTATATCCTAGGCCAATGGATTAAAATTGAGGACTCAGCACGGAATAGATGTTTTTATCTCTTCCCTGTGCACTCATAGGATTGTGTAACACATTGTACCTGCGAGCTACAGAGGAGGATCCCACGCATCTCTCTCATGCCTCCTTAATTCCATCTATTACCATGAAAGATGGCTTAAACAGGCTGTGCCTGGTGGCTGAGAGACAATGGGCTTAACTTAGAGGTAATTTGGCACCTTATGGGATTCTGTTTGTCCTGGATAACATCAAAGTGGAAGACTCCCCTTAAAACTGCAAAAAAAAAAAAAAAACACTGCTGGAAACAAAAGTCATGCTTGATTCTAAGCAGGACTTTATAACACTACTGAAAGCACAGTTCATCACAAAAATACCAGAGATGTTACTGGGGGGGGGGGGGGGGTAACATTAACTATTTACTCCTCAGATGCTCACCATTTCTGTATCCTTAGCTCCCGTACGTTCCAAGATTTGTGATAAAATTCTCTCCCGATCCTTCAATACCTTCATTTTTTCTTTGATGAAATATTTTGGGATTGGAATCTCCAAACTTTCCTATGGGAAAAATCAATAGCTGAGTACCCAAGCTAAACACAGAATACCAAATTAATGCCCCCTCAGTCAGCCTCATAAAGACTCATACAGAAGGGTACCACTTGTAGCCACACAAGCCACTCAAGACTTTATAGAGATACAATCACTTACACCATGCATGAAAATAGACAAATCTATCTTATTCATTTCTGCCATTTATAGAGCACCAAGGTATTATGCAAAACTTTACAGAGTATAAATGGCCATTCACCTTGGTACTTGTCTCAAGTTTTTAACATTAATTTCTCCATTTGGCAGGTTTGCTGTTGCGCCATGTTCTTTCCATTTGGTTATGAATAGATTAAAAATAAATAAAATAGATTTGATGGTGCGCCTTAGTAAATGAGGTAAAGCTTCACTCTACAAAGAATACCCAATCACATGCAAGGAAAATAAAAAAACAGCATTTTTGCTTGCACGTGAAAGTTAGCAGAGCTCGCCCTCATTTTCTCATTTAGCTCTGGAGCAACTTCACTTGCAAAAGTGCGCAATTTGTCTTTAGTAAATCAACCCCAAAGTGACAACCTGGCACTTCCGGATGCAGAGGAATAGGTGAATGAATATATTTCCTCCCAAGTGACAGCACTGATGCTTCTCTGCTGTCTGTCTAGGCATCCAGCGCTGTCACAATGGGAATGAGGAGAGAGGGCATAGCCCTGTATAAGCTCCAAGTCACGCAGAGCTGTGTTATTTTTAGACACTTTGGGTTGATTTACTAAAACTGAAGAGTACAAAATCTGGTGTAGCTGTGCATGGTAACCAATCAGCTTCTATCTTCAGCTTGCTCAATTAAAGGAGTTGTAAAGGCAGAAGGCTTTTTATCTTAATGCATTCTATGCATTAAGATAAAAAAACCTTCTGTGTATAGCAGCCCCCCAGTGCCCCCTAATCATCTACCTAAACCCCATTTCTCTCCAGTGATGTCCACGATCCCCTCAGCTATCCAGAACACTCCTCCTGATTGACGGAGACAGAGCGGGAGCGCCATTTGCTCCCATGGCTGTCAATCAAAGTCAGCCAATGAGAGAAGAGAGGGGGTGGGGCCAGGTTGGGGCCCTGTGTTCGAATGGAGACACAGAGCTCTGACTCGGCTTGGGTGCCCCCTGTGGCAAGCTGCTGGCACTCAAAGGAGGGAGAGGCTAGGACCAGAAAAGAGGGACCTGCGAAGAGAAGGATCCGGGCTGCTCTGTGCAAAACCAACTGCACAGAGGAGGTAAGTATAACATGTTTTTTTTTTCTTAAACCAAGCCTTTACAATCACTTTAAGCTTTGACAAAAAAACTGGAAGCTGATTGGTTTCTACGCTGAGCTGTGCCAGATTTTGCACTCTCCAGTTTTAGTAAATCAAGCCCATGTGAAATGTAGTACACATAATCATCCTCCAGTCCCAGACCCAGTCTGCCTAATGACTCTCTCCTTCTCACCTTCAAGTCTTCGTTTACCATTTTTTTCTTTATGTTCTGTTATTAGGAGAGCCTACAGGGAATCTTTCTCTAAAACTAAAGTTGAGAAACAATGCTGATTGCAGGTCCCTGTACACTACCATACGCCTTAAATGCATGCTTATATATATCTCCGATAACGGAAAACGATTAGAGTCTCACTTTAATACCCACACTTATAAACCAGCTACTGTAAATATGCTATGATAAAGTTAGGATGCTCTATTGGTCCATTACTGTAATGTTAAAATACTACAGGGACACCGCACTGTATTGGGGCTGTTAAGATCATTAAGAGGCAAACTGTAGACGTTGCTGGCAGCAGATTAAAACTATTTTTCCAGCTCAGTCTGGAAGACTATCAGCTTTATTCTGCTTTATTATTCCTTGGTGTGTATTCTGGTACCTATTAATTCCCACACTCTACTGTGTCTGAATCACAAATCCAGAGGCACAATTTGAAAAATACACAGTTTTTAACCAGACCTGCGGTTAATACTGTACACTGTAGAATCTGTGTTAATTCTAATCACAACATAAAAATTCTTCCTAAGGGTGTATGTGGCCATCCCCTACTGGGAAAAGTTGCTGCCCTGTAGAAGACAATGAAGCTTTCTACTGTTGTTGGGGGACAACAAAATTCACACAAAGTTTAGTAACATTTCCTATCAATGGTCCCTTCAAGGTTGGCCTGTGGGTGACACCACCAATGACATAAGATCCTCTCCTGACCAAGCCAAACAATTGTAATCTCGCATTTATGGAGCAATACAAAAATTTCTTAGGAAACTCCCCCATTAGTCAACACAAAAAACGTAAAGCGGAACTCATCATTTTATTTTTTTTTTACCCTCTGTTTGATCTGCAACTGCCATGGTGCTGCACTTGTGATCAGCTATGACACAGTAATTTGATAGTTTGACAGTTTGGTTGAGGACACAAGGAAATGTGACAGAATTCCGGGCATCCTGGGAATATAACTTATTTTTTTAAACCATTAAATCGATGGGTTTAGATCAACTTTGCAGTGGAATTAAACCCACCATTTTAACTGCTTCCCTAAACCATTAGCCTAGTTAATAGTTACATCTATGTGGTTCTGCGAGCCACGTTTTGCATGGACAGTTGGACATGACAGCCCATTTATTCGAATGAACTGCCGTGCCTTATGAAACCCTGGGGAAAAGGTCCCTGCACCATTTCTGGAATCGCAGCCCGCACGGGAACCTCAAGTGCAGCGCATTTCCTCACGCAGATGCAATTTCCAGTGCGGATAATGGCACCTGCAATCATCCAGCATTTTCTGTGTGGGTGGTTGTGACTGCAGGAATAGGTGCGGACCCAAAGCAGGAATCAACAGCACAGATGTGAACTTACCCTGTTTCCCCTAAAATAAGACCTAGCGTGATTGTCGGTGTTGGCTGCAATATAAGCCCTACCACCCAAATAAGCCCTACTCTGTTTCCTCAAAAATAATCCCTACCCTGAAAAGAAGACCTACAAGGACTTGAACTAGGGCTTATTTGGGGGCAAAGGCTTTTATTGCAGCTATCACCGACAATCACACTTGGTCTTATTTTAGGGGAAACAGGGTAGCCTTACATACACTGGTGTCATAACTGATCACATGTGCAGCACCATGGCAATTACAGATCAAACAGAGACTAAGATGGCTGCTTCCTTGGCTGCAAGGGATATGAGTGTTTAGTTCCACTTTAAAGTGAAATTAAAATCTACATTTAGTAAAATGTTCTTTATTACGGAAGACTAAGAAGATATATGCAATATCTACTGAATTGCATATGTACAGCTCAGTCTACATTCCCAGCACAGCATCTGTAAACCAGGATGACCGAACTCCTGAGCATGCACAGTAGTTTTGTCACCCCGCAACAGCCAAACAAGACGGGCAAAGATCAAAACCCGAAAGAAGCTGGGGAGAAGGGTGACCCCCTCCTCTTTAAAAGTACAACACAACATAAGTCCAACTTCGCTCAAGGCAGCTGAAGACCCCTAGTGTACCTGCACCAAATCCAACAAAATTAAAATAGCAGCTGCATTGCTAAATATATAATGACCAAAATGAGGAAAGTTGCACAAGGGCAGGTTGCATAAATCACACTGAAAAACATTAGGATGAAAGCATTGTGAAGTGGAATACAGCCAGGCTGGCTCACAGTGTAGGCACACCCAATCTCTATTTGAGGAAGTTATTCTAATGCCAAAGTTTAGGAAATGGTACTAGCAGTATTTAAAAATAAATGTAATGATTCATAGTGAATATATAACGACACTAAAGTTATTGTTTTTATGAAGTTCTGTTTCATTGGTGCAAATGTTGGGAAATGTCATTTTTAATCATAGTTAGTTTAGAAAGATGGATGGCTTTTCTCTGACCTAACCAGAAAAAAAACAGTGTTAAAATACTGTAATTATTCTGAGCCAGGACTGGTAAAATTAACAAGGCATTTAGCATAAACATCTCTTCCTCACCACATAACAGAACTTCGGTGCTATTTGGTCAGATGTATATAAATAAACTGCTAGCTTGTCTGAAATATTAATATCTGCAGTGGAATCTACAGTTTAGAAAAACATTAGTCATTCCGTGCAATGGAAATATACTTATATTTATGCTTTGAGATATCTGGATTAGTGAACAGCAGCAGTAACATAACCAGATGTATAGCAATAAAATAGCTTGGTAGAGTTCCAAAGTTGTAAAGACATGCAGCTAGCGCAGCCTGACCTACGTTTGCCCCCCAGACACAGAAGCATTTCCACCAATGACTTACGGGTCCCATTTTCAGGTCTTGCAGAATATCATCAAAATACTGAAATTCAGAGATCTCCAATTCCACCAGTTCTTCTTTTAGCTCCAGAATGCGTCCCATGACACCATCCAGGACCAGTCTCACCAGCCGTCTCTTCTGTGGATGTGTCATCTGATCAAAGGCCAACTCAAGATTTCGAAAGATCTGCAGGTATCTGACATACATGGTCCCAAGTTGTTGAGCAACTGCCATGCGATCCTTCTCAGGTTTTGGAGGAACATCTGGCATCTCCTGATGGAGCAGCAGGCTGAGGTTTTGTTGGGCTTCCACCCACATTTTGTTGTAGAATCTACAGAACAAAGAAGCAAAGTTTGAGTAAAAAGTTTCAGCAAAAGAAGATGAATAAAGCAGTCTTCCTAAAAGAGAATGCATTTAAATATAACAACAGCAACAGTTTTCTTGGGTTTTTACTCCATACACTGTTAAAGAGGTTTGACTTCATATACTGTCTTGGTGACAGACATTTCAAGAAACAGAAAGTGGGTATCTGCAACATGCACTCAACATACAGTTGTGCCCATAAGTTTACATACCCTGACAGAATTTATGATTTCTTGGCCATTTGTCAGAGAATATGAATGATAGCACAAAAACTTTTTCTTCACTCATGGCTAGTGTTTGGCTGAAGCCATTTATTATCAGTCAACTGTTTTACTCTTTTCAAATCATAATGGCAACAGAAACTACCCAAATGACCCTTATCAAAATTTTACATACCCCAGTTTTTAATAACGTGTCTTGCCCCCTTTAATATCAATGACAACTTGTAATCTTTTGTGGCATTTGTGGATGAGGCTCTTTATCTTCTCAGTAAAGCTGCCATTCCTCTTGGCAAAAAGCTTCCAGTTCCTGTAAATTCTTGGGCTGTCTTACATGAACTGCACGTTTGAGATCTCCCCAGAGTGGCTCAATGATATTGAGGTCAGGAGACTGAGATGGCTACTCCAGAACCTTCACTTTATTCTGCTGTAGCCAATGACAGATCGACTCGGCCTTGTGTTTTTGATCATTGTCATGTGGGAATGTTCAAGTACGTTCCATGAGTAGCTTCCTGGCTGATGAATGCAAATGTTCCTCCAGTATTTTTGATAACATACTGCAGTCATCTTGCCATCAATTTTTACCAAATTTCCTGTGCCTCTGTAGCACACACATCCCCAAAACATCAGCGATCCACCTCCTTGTTTAACAGTAGGAATGGTGTACCTTTCATCATAGGCCTTGTTGACTCCTCTCCAAATGTAGCATTTATGATTGTGGGCAAAAAGCTACATTTTGGTCTCATCACTCCAAATGACTTGTGCCAGAAGGTTTGAGGCTTGTCTGTGCTGTTTGACATATTGTGGCATTAGCATAATAATGGCTTTCTTCTGGCGACTTGACCATGCAGCCGATCTTTCTTTAAGTGCCTCCTTATTGGGCATCTTGAAACAACCACAACACATGTTTTCAGAGAGTCCTGCATTTCACCTGAAGTTATTTGTGGGTTTTTCTTTGCATCCCAAACAATTTTCTTGGCAGTTGTGGCTGAAATTTTAGTTGGTCTACCTGACCATGGTTTGGTTTCAACAGAACCCTTCATTTTCCACTTCTTGATTAGAGTTTGAACACTGCTGATTGGCATTCTCAATTCCTTGGATATCTTTTTATATCCCTTTCCTGTTTTATACAGTTCAACTATCTTTTTCCCACAGATCCTTTGACAATTCGTCAGTGCAGCACTGGATGAAAGATGCAAAGGTCTGTCAGGAGTCGAGAAACTCATTGACCTTTTACACACACACACTAATTACAAGCAAACAGATCATAGGTAAGGATGATTACCTTTAATAACCATTCAAACCCCGTTGTGTCAACTTGTGTGCATGTTATCAGGCCAAAATCAACTTTTGATCAGGGTAATTTGGAAAGTTTCTGTTTCTGTTGCCATTATTATTTGAAAAAGAGTAAATACAGCTGATTGATAAAAAAGGCTTCAGCTAAACACTAACCATGAGTGAAAGAAATGTTTTTGTGTTATCATTCATATTCCTTGAAAAATGGCCAAGAAATTATAAATTCTGCCAGGGTATGTAAACTTATGAGTACAACTGTAGGTCATATGCTTCCCGGGCAGACATCTTCTACATCCCTGAGGATCTCCACAATCTCCTTTGCTTGTAGGAGACAAGGCCTGTGCTTGCTGCTGACAAGACGTGTGTATAATCACACTAGAAGAAATATCTTTAAAGAAGAAATCCTTACTCGAATTGGGCACACTTTAAGGATTGTAGGCCTTGCTACAGCATTGTGAAACCTGTTGAGTACAGTTTGTTTCAGGAAGGCCGGCTTGACAGTAGGATACAGACAACTTGCTATCAATCTTTGAGTACAGCTATAAGGCTTTAAAGCTTGTTATCAAATTCTCATAAATGTTTTCGACACTTAGAAACAGTCATAAATATGAAAAGTCCTTATGTTTAAAAATTCCCTAATTCTGGTAGTTTATCCATCAGCATTTTGTCAGAGCTCCAGCACATTGTTAGCTGTCACCACAAGTCCAGAGGGGGCAGAAAGTCATTCTTTGGAATGTATCATTTGAAACAGAGGCTATACTTATACCATTCAAAATAATTATCTTACAGGTTAAGTGTATTTTCATATAAATATAAGAATTGCCTGCGCCCCAACTTTGGCAGCCAAAATAGAAATTTAACCAAGCACCTCTGTAGTGATGAAAAGCAGGTTCTCATTGCTCAGTCTGCCTGGGACAGGCACGGCTTATATCAGTTTTGAGGCTGGTGTCACTCATTACAATTTAGCACAGAAACTAAATAAAAAGGGTTTATAGCTAATAGAAAATAATGGCTTTTCTGTCCAGTTCTCCTCCCTAGCTCGAATGCATGCACTTTACTGCAACAGCAGCTACAAGTGCTTGAAGTGATAATGCGCCAGCCCTATCACTACAGAGATTCCTGCTTTTATTCACTCGTGGGCTACAGAGGTTGAGTTGGGACAGTCATATTGTTACAGAAGTGTAGTTTGCCCATGCATATCCAATTTTGGCAATTTAGTGAATGCAGGATTTATGTGTCCAGCCCCACTGCCTGTAGCCTGTCAAAGTCTATGGCAGGCTGAAACACAATGCGGCTGGACAGGTCTGAATGCTGTATCGAGCAGTACTTGTGTTTAGTGCTTTATACGTTCAGGAATATATGCCTGAAACACGGGTATTCTGCATTCCAGGCATATGTCCCTGAATGCATAGGGCCCAAAACGCAAGTACCACTAGGTACAGCCTGGCCCAGGAAAAGTGGAGGGCAGAAGCAGCACCTGCCCTGGGTACTGTGGTATCATGTGAGGTGAGGGGGCACCTCAAGGAGAATGGGGGGGGGAGAATTTGTGTTTGTAGGGGGGATTTGGATGGTGGCAGGGGAAAAAAAATGTTCTAGGAGGGGAAATTAGGGGTGTGTGCTAGGAATGGTGATGTAGGGGGATTTGAGTTGGGAGGGGGAATGGGAGAAAAGGATTTATGCTAGGAGAGGGGATTTGTGCTAGATGATGTGATATGGCAGAGGGGGAGGAAATTTGTGCTAGGAGGGGAAATTTATTGGGGGGGGGGTAATTTGTGCTACTAGAGATGATTGGGAGGTATTTATGCTGGAAGGGAAAATTTGGGGGCTATTTGTGCTAGTAGGGGGGATTGTGGGAGAATTTGTGCTGGTAGGGGGGATTCGGAGTGGGGGGGGATTTGTGCTTGGAGGGGAAAATGTGAAGGATAGAGGATTTATGCTAAGAGGGGTGATTTTTTTTGGGGGGGGAATATGTGCTGGGGGGGCTTTGGAGAGAGAGAGGATTTGAGCTTGAATGGGGGATGCAGAGGTGTGCTGGCAGGGGGGATTTCAGCAGGGGGCATATTTGTACTGGGAGTAGGGCGGATTTATGGTTAGGTGGTAAGCATTCAGATTAGCGCTCAATTTTGTGGGGGGGGGGGGGGGTTCGCTGACACATTATGCTCATATATCGTAGGGGGCATGCAGTTAGGTATGTTTGCCTGGCACTGGGTATAGCATTCAGCCCTGTCTGGATGCATCGTATTTCAGCCTGCCATAGACTTTCATAGGCTGCAAGCAGCGGGGGGCTGGAATTGGACCCACACAGGATAAACGCCTAGTTTGCAAGGGGCTTAATATGACGTATTTTTCTTTATATGAAACAGTGCTGTAATTGCAGAAGACCACAGCAAGCCAAATAAACACAAAATAAATAGGGAAAGTATGGAAAACTAGAAAAAAAAAGCAAAAATAAATAGCATAAGAAAAAAAAATACCATATTGAGAATATTAAGAACGAAGAAAATAAGGCAATACATACAAAAAGAAAAACAGAAAATGTATAGGCGTACAAATACTGCCAGACAGAAGGAAAACTCTATTGACGGAGAAATGTATTAAGTCAATTTAAACATTTCTATGGACAAGTAGGTCCCACAGGTTCAAAATGGCAAAGGAAACCAAAAACTGCAACAGCAAAAAACAAAACAAAAAGAATAGAAACTTACATTTTTAGGTACAGCATTAATTGTTTTCATTACTAGTTCATAAACAATACACTTAACTCCTGTAGTTAGTTATTGTGCTCAATGTCTTATTTACCTTTTATCATTTACTGCTAATGGTAGTTTTAATTTGCTTCACTCTGTGTCACATGTTCCTATAGTCAGACCCAGAGTTCCAGGCATTGTTCAAGAAAGTAAAGGCAGATGGATATGTATGCCCTTAGTAAAAATGGCCACCATGTGAATAATGGGAGAAGAACAAAAAATAATGTATGCAAAGAACACAAAGCCATTTGTTGTAATTTTTCAAGATAACAGTGATGTTTCTCTTTAATCTTGATTAGTCATTTGGAATTTAGGTATAATCCATGTAAAATGGATGTTATTCAGATATCTATACGTTTGGATGTGCTACCCCACATTCTATATCTCATGCATTTATTCTTTATATATGTATTTCATGTCTGTTTTAGCCCTGAAGAAACGGGGATATGTTTGACCCCTGAAACACGTTGACTATTTTATAATTTCCTGTCATGAACTGATATTAACCAGTTCCCGACCAGCGCACGCCAATGTACGTCGGCAGAATGGCACGGGCAGGCATATTGGCGTACAGGTACATCCAATCTTTAATACCGCCCTGCCAGCGGCGCGCTCGCGTGCTGGTCAGGACCCCCATGAGTTCGGTCGCGAGTCCCGCGGACTCGATCGCCGTGGGCATACCCGCGATCATCTCACGGGGCGGCTGAACGGAGAGATGCCGTTGTAAACAGCATTTCCCCGTTCTGCCTAGCAACTAGTGACGCTAATCTCTGCTCCATGTGATTGGAGCAGAGATCACTAAATGAAAGCCCAGCCCCCAACAGTTAGTAACACACCCCTAGGAAAACTTAACCCCTACACGGCCACCCACTGGTTAACCCCATTCACTGCCAGTGTCATTTACACAGGAATCACTGCATTTATATAGCAGTGATTGCTGTATAAATGACAATGGTCCCAAAAATGTGTCAAAAATGTCCGATGTGTCCACCATAATGTCGCAGTCACAATAAAAATCGCTGATTGCTGCCATTATTAGTAAAAAATATTAATAAAAATGCCATAAAACTATCCCTATTTTGTAAACACTATAACTTTTGCGCAAACCAATCAATAATCGCTTATTGCAATTTTTTTATCAAAAATATGTAGAAGAATACGTATCAGCCTAAACTGAGGGAAATTTTTTTTTATATATATATATTTTTGGGGGATATTTATTATAACAAAAAGTACAAAATAATGCGTTTTTTTCAAAATTGTCGCTCTATTTTTGTTTATAGCGCAAAAAATAAAAACCGCAGGGGTGATCAAATACCACCAAAAGAAAGCACTATTTGTGGGTAAAAAGGACGTCAATTTTATTTGGGAGCCACGTCGCGTGACCGCACGTATTCAGTTAAAGCGAAGCAGTGCCGAATCGCAAAAAGTGGTCTGGTCTTTGGCGAGCAAAATGGTCCGGGGCTAAAGTGGTTAAAAAGCTACTTTTTTCCTCAGTTTAGGCCAACATATTTTTGCTAATAAAAATCACAAAAAGCCTATATTGTTTGGTTTGCGCAAAAGTTATAGTGTCTACAAAATAGGGGATAGATTTGTGGCATTTTTCTTATTTTATATTTTTTACCAGTAATAGCGGCGATCTGAGATTTTTTATCGAGACTGCGACATTATGGCGGACACATCGGACACTTTTGACACATTTGTGGGTCCATTGACAATTATACAGCGATCAGTGCTATAAAAATGCACTGATTACTGTATAAATGTCACTGGCAGGGAAGGGGTTAACACTAGGGGGCGATCAAGGGGTTAACTGTGTTCCCTATGTGTGTGTTCTAACTGTGGGGGATGGGACTGACTATAGGAGATGAGAGATCGTGGTTTCCATCTCGTAGGAACTCACAATCTCTCTCTCCTCTCAGAACTGGGATGTGTGTGTTTACACACATGTCACTGTTCTGCCTCTCATGCCTGTGATTGCTCGTGGCCAGAGGTTATCGCAACCGCCGGTCATGAGCATCGGCACCCTTGCTGTGCGTGCCTGCTATCCCGCTTAAAGGGTCCGACGTATAGCTACGACGGTTCGTGGGATCGTGCAGACCTGCCGCAGTATAATGACAGCGGCTGGTCAGCAAGTGGTTAAATGCACTTTCATTATTTCCACATTGTCACATTGGGGTTGATTTACTAAAGGCAAATCCACTGTGCACTACTTGGAAGTGCAATTGAAAGGGCAGATCTGAGGGGAAGATCTGAAATAAGGGGAAACTCTCCTGATTTCTATCATCCAATCACGTACAAGTAAAAATTTAGTTTTGTATTTTCCTTGTAGTGTACTTGTAGTGAATAGTGGATTTGCCTTTAGTAAATAAACCCCCGCGTTGCGTTTATGCATGTTGTGTTGCATAAAAATGCCTCTTCTAGTACTTTTTTATTCTGTTTTGTGCAATTTACCTCAATACAAATGTGTGAACTAGTTTCATTGGAAAACATTGCATTTTTCTGTCTATGTGCTATCAATGCATTAAAAAAAATATCCAAAAAGCCTCTGTTGTGAAGAAATTAAATTAAACAGTCTATTGAAGATCTTTGTGACTTTTTACTTATTTTACTTTTAAAGAAGACAAGAGCCTATCAATATTTCAAAAACATATACTTTGGATGGATATTACTAACTAAATGCAGAATAAATATTTTAATGTGGTGGTTTTTCAACCAACTTAATGAACATGAAACATAAACTAGTTTTAGGTTTTTGGACATAAACAAGTATAAAAGCTTAAGATCAATCTGTGCAGTGTAGGCACTTTTTTGCACAATATATCCACTTATCCCGGTTAAATGAATGCTGTATTTTGTTTCTAAAGGCTGGGTATACAGAACAAAAGGGTAATATTAGAGTATTGTGCTATTCAGTTCGCTTGGTGCACATGGCAGCTGCAAATCTCTGAACTCAAAAGAGGGGGTTGGATAGAAGGGTTAGGGGTGCCAGGCGTCCTGTGCTGAGGTGGGGTTGGAAATGCATACGTGTAATAGGCCCTGGTATCACCATGGTGCCCGCTTTGTTCAGGGAGAATAGTGAGGTTGGCACAAGTTCAGCTTCGAAGGTCTTTGGGCAGCTTTAATGTGCAGACTGCTCACCCTGCCAAAATTCTTTCTGTATTTGTGTTGTGAGGTCGAGACTCACGTCCGTTTCACCTTAACACACCCTGGCAGATGCAGCCCTTTCTCCTGCTTTTGGGGAAAATGTTAGCGGCGTCTGAACAGAAAGACACTTAGGTCTCTGTCTTCAAGCCTTATAAGAAAGCCATGTTTCTAAAACGCCCTAAACGTCTCCTGTTGATTAATATTATCTGGTACCAATTTCAAAATTTAACGTAAGCAAGTTTACTATAATTTGTAATAACATACAAGCTAGAGTAATGCAAACCATCTGTGATCACTAACCCTGAGTAGATGCGTATTCCTGACGAATGGGAGTAATGGCACAGTAAAATCTTACATATATGAATTTATATATAGGATTAAGCTTCTAATCTGTTGTGAATGCAACCCACGGACTGAGAAATACAAATCAAGTGAAAATTGAGGAAAATAATTATTTTATGACAATTTAGAAGCAATGACAGGACTTTATTTGTTCTAAAAGAAATTGAATCCAAACAGGTGTTGGTGCTACTTAAGACCTGGGATTTAACTTTTATGTTCACCGATAAACGACCAGTTTTGAAGCTCAACATATGAAAATATTCTTTATCCAAAGATTTCTCTTTAAGGACTAGCCAGCCAATCACAGCAGTTCTTTCTGTTATTCCTGTCACCTCAACACATTGTAGGAAGATATTTTATCAGCTGTAGTATGTTACAGCTCATGAATTACATAGAAAAACAGGGAGGGCGCACCGACCTTGCGCAATACCAAAGATAAAATTTATTTAAATAGTAAAAGCAAGAGTCATACTCACGAACAAGCATTAAAAAAAGGCTTAACATTGCTCCAAAAATTCGGAACTGTGTCTTCTAGACACCTGCAACCTGGACCGGGTAGTAGGAGGAAGCAGATGGTATCACAAACAGCTTACTCGTTATGAGGGAGTACCCTCTTCATCAGAGCCTCAGCGATAGTATCTTTGGTAATGCACAAGGTCGGTGCGCCCTCCCTGTTTTTCTATATGTTTCAGCTCTAAGGACACCAATTGTTCTGAGGAGGGCAGCAAGACTTTTGCCTTTCCATATTTTGTCCAAAGGGTTGGCTACACCACTTCCATATGGACTAAGCTCCTGAGTGCAGGAGAATGTTTTGTGTTGTACAGCTCATGAATTACCCTAGAATTACTTACATAGTGCCACCCTACTGTCAAAACCATCAGTGCATCCATTCAATATACATAAATTTTTACTTTTGGTGGAGGTCTCCACTGCTGTGGTGGCTAAAGCCCAGGATCCTCTGAGGTTGCATTAATCTTCTCCGGTTGAAGGTTATATAAATATACCGGATGTAGCTGTGATTGTCTGGCAATTCTTGTCAGAAATAGAGGAATGCAACACACCTTAGGGCAGTGATGGTGAACCCTGCAACCCCATATGTTTTGGAACTACATTTCCCATGATGCTCATGCACTCTGCAGTGTAGTTGAGCATCATGGAAAGTGTAGTTCCAAAACATCTGGGGTGCCAAAGTTCGCCATCAATCCCTTATGGTCTCCTTTCACATGGTCCATCCTCTAGTCTGTTCTACAGAGAATCCATGGACAGATCCCTTGATAAAACAAAGCAGAACAGGAGAGATGTTTTTTTTTGTACCACTTCTGCCCGTTTAATTTATTTGTGCATTTTACAACTGGATATTTGCAGACCTGTGACTGACTGAAAATAGATTTGCTTCTGTTTACATCAGGCTACCTCCAATCTGTTACATTGAGGACTGGAAAAATGGAAAAAGCCATGGTCCTTTTCCATTTTTTTTTTGTGGACCAGGATGTACTCGGACATCTGTCTTCCCATAGACTTACATGGAGCTTCTGATCAGGTCTTTCTGGGGAAAAAAATGCAGCCAGAACTGACTGGAAAGGACCTTTATGTAGTAAAAAAAAAAGGCAAGCATACTGTATATTAAGATGTCCAGACAAGTGACTTTGCCAAAACATTTTTGTTTGTTTTGGATAGAGTGGGGAAGGATTAGAACTCCTGTCAGGTTTTAATGACACTTGAGCCTCTTTTGAAGAGATTTCTTCACTTCCCGTCTGGTAAAAAAGTTGTTCACAGGACAAGATATGAGGAGAAATCTCTCTGAGGGTCCTTTCACATGGGCAGTCCGCTCAGCGGACTCCACTTTGCTCAGCGAGGGATCGATCCACTGATCACTGCTGAGCAAGGCCCGCTGCTGAAACTGCAGAGACTGACCTGTCAGAGTCTCGATTGGATGAAAACAGATCGCCTGTATGTTTTCATCAAATCTGATCCGCCAGAGGGATGGAAATTAGGGTCACCCTCGGTCTGGTTTTGGCAGAGAGGATCGGATCAGTTAGCAGCGAGTGTCAGCAGACATGTCAGGCCGCGTACACACGCGCGGACTGTTTGCCCAACCTTGTTCGTCAAACAGTTTCGGCAAACAGTCCGCTCAAAATTTGCATGAGCGGACTTGCCCACACACGAGCGGACTGTTTGACGAACAAGGTTGGGCAAACAGTTCGCTCAACTTTTGAAATGAACGGACTCGCCCACGTAAGGAGGAGGCAAATCCGCCCATTTCGAGCGCGTGTACAGGTAGGCGGGGCCCGCGAAGGAGACGTCGCGGGCTCCGCCGCCTGGAATGGGCTTAAAGGGGAACCCCAACGCCGAAAAAAATCGGCGTGGGGGTTCCCCCCAAGTCCACACCAGACCCTTGTCCGAGCACGCTACCCGGCCGGCCAGGAAAGGGGGGCGAGCGAGCGCGCCCCCCCTCCTGAGCCGTACCAGGCCGCGTGCCCTCAACATGGGGGGTGCCTTGGGGAAGGGGGGGCCGCGCGGCCCCCCCACCCCAAAGCACCTTGTCCCCATGTTGATGAGGACAAGGGCCTCTTCCCGACAACCCTGGCCGTTGGTTGTCGGGGTCTGCGGGCGGGGGGCTTATCGGAATCCGGGAGCCCCCTTTAAGAAGGGGGCCCCCGGATACCGGCCCCCCACCCTATGTGAATGAGTATGGGGTACAATGTACCCCTACCCATTCACCTGTGAAATAAAGTACAAAAAAAAACACAACACATGGAAAAAGTATTTTATTGCACAGCTCCGGGGGTCTTCTCGCCGGACTCTTCGGCTATGTGTGTGTAGCTCTTTTACTAGCGGAGGAGTCCGGCTTTCTTCCTCCCCGCCGCCGGCCTCTTCTCCCGACTTCGGGGGTCTTGTCCCCCTCTTCGGTTCTTCTGCCGGGCCACCGCGCCTGGTCCGGTGGCCCGGTCTTCTGTCGCCGTCTTCCGTTCTTCTGTCGCCGCCTTCGGTTCTTCTGCCGGGCCACCGCGCCTTCTTGTAGCTCTTTTACAGGCGGTGGCCCGGTCTTCTGTCGCCGCTGTCGTCGTCGCCGCCGCCGCCGCCTTCCGTTCTTGTTCTTCTTCTTGTTCTTCTTCTTCTTCTCCTGGAGATGTTGACTCGACGAGCTCTCCGGCCGGAATGCCAGGGACACGCTCCGCTGCCACTTATATAGTGACAATGGGGCGGTGTCACATGGTATATGTCACATGGGTTGGTCACATGGGTTGATGTCACATGGGGACTATGACATCGTAAGGGGGCGGGGTCACCATGTGACCAACCCATGTGACATATACCATGTGACACCGCCCCATTGTCACTATATAAGTGACCGCACAGCGCGGCTCTGGCATTCCGGCCGGAGAGATCGTCGAGTCAACATCTCCAGGAGAAGAAGAAGGACAAGAAGAAGAACAAGAACGGAAGGCGGCGGCGGCGGCGACGACGACAGCGGCGACAGAAGACCGGGCCACCGCCTGTAAAAGAGCTACAAGAAGGCGCGGTGGCCCGGCAGAAGAACCGAAGGCGGCGACAGAAGAACGGAAGACGGCGACAGAAGACCGGGCCACCGGACCAGGCGCGGTGGCCCGGCAGAAGAACCGAAGAGGGGGACAAGACCCCCGAAGTCGGGAGAAGAGGCCGGCGGCGGGGAGGAAGAAAGCCGGACTCCTCCGCTAGCAAAAGAGCTACACACACATAGCGGAGGAGTCCGGCGAGAAGACCCCCGAAGACGGAAGACCCCCGGAGCTGTGCAATAAAATACTTTTTCCATGTGTTGTGTTTTTTTTTGTACTTTATTTCACAGGTGAATGGGTAGGGGTACATTGTACCCCATACTCATTCACATAGGGTGGGGGGCCGGTATCCGGGGGCCCCCTTCTTAAAGGGGGCTCCCGGATTCCGATAAGCCCCCCGCCCGCAGACCCCGACAACCAACGGCCAGGGTTGTCGGGAAGAGGCCCTTGTCCTCATCAACATGGGGACAAGGTGCTTTGGGGTGGGGGGGCCGCGCGGCCCCCCCTTCCCCAAGGCACCCCCCATGTTGAGGGCACGCGGCCTGGTACGGCTCAGGAGGGGGGGCGCGCTCGCTCTCCCCCCTTTCCTGGCCGGCCGGGTAGCGTGCTCGGACAAGGGTCTGGTGTGGACTTGGGGGGAAGCCCCACGCCGATTTTTTTCGGCGTTGGGGTTCCCCTTTAAGCCCATTCCAGGCGGCGGAGCCCGCGACGTCTCCTTCGCGGGCCCCGCCTACCTGTACACGCGCTCGAAATGGGCGGACTTTCCGAGCGGGAACAGTCCGCTCATTTCGAAAGTACAGCGGACAGGCCCACACACGGGCGGACTGTTCGCTCAAACACAGTTTCAGCGGACAGTTTTTCGGAATTTCCGAAAGACTTTGTCCGTCCAACTGTCCGCTGAAACTGTCCGCTGAAAGCCCACACACGAGCGGACTGTCCGCCCAAACACTGTTCAGCGGACAAGGTTGGGCGAACAGTCCGCCCGTGTGTACGCGGCCTCATACGAGTGGGAGGCAGCACACTGAAGGTTTTTTGCCTTAGTGCAGAGAATTTATCAAGGTACAAAAACTTCAGGCTTTAGAACCACTTTAAAGTGGTTGTAAACCCATTACAACCACTTTAACCTACAGGTAAGTCAAGATTAAGGCTTACCTGTAGGTGTAAGAAATATCTCCCAAACCTAAAAGGTTTAGGAGATATTTGCAGGAATATCGGCACAGATGTTTTTAACCACGATCATGCCGTTAGTGGCAGCACTAGCATGCATGAGCGGGAGTGATGTCATCGCGGCTTTGGCCAGTCACATCGCTGGAGCTGCAATACCGGAAGTCACTCCAGAATAGATGGCCGCGTCACAGGAGGCGAACGAGGGCCAATGCCGGGGCTTCGATCTCAGGTAATTCATAATGAGCTAGTATGCTATGCATACTAGCTCATTATGCCTTTGCCTTGCAGGGTGTTTTTTTTTTTAAGAGGGTTTACTTCCTCTTTAAGTGCAGCTAGAATAGACAACTGTCCTGGTACCATAACATTAAAGGGGTTGTAAAGGTTTTGTTTTTTTTAGAACCCCCACAGAGACCAGCATTCCCTGGGGGCAATCGTGCGGGCACGGTCCCGAGTCCTGCTGGTGTGTCCATTGGCACAGACAGAAGGGCATGGCCCGCCCGCGGCTCCCGTGTCACTGGCTTTGATTGACAGCAGTGGGAGCCAATGCTCCCGCTGCTATGAATCCAGCCAATGAGGACTGGAGACAGTGGCTGGGGCTGCTCTGCTCGTCCCCGTCTCTGGAAACGACTGGGTTCAGGTAAGTAAAAGGGGGGCTGCTGCACTACAAAAGGTTTTTCACCTTAATGCATAGAATGCGTTAAAGTGAAAAACCTTGAGGGTTTACAACCCCTTTAAGGGTAAAATCACACCAGATGTGGTGGGACTGCGTTGGGTGGCTATGGGACAGCAGACAGCAGAATTTAACACGGAAAGGAAAACACCACACACCTTTATTGTTGGATAAGTATGCACCAGCCCTACAGCATATCAAAAACACCACTGTGTTTTTTTTGTTGTTTCTTGATAATTTGTTGTGTGTGTTTCGCATGGAGTGGGTGGAGGTCCTTCTAAATATGGTAGGGTTAAAAAATTATTTCTGGGCGTCATTTACACAAACAATGTCTACAGACACTCAACAATCAACAGCACAATGCTTTCCATATACCCAATGGACATTAATCAAGGTACTAGACAATAATCCCCCAATCACCATCCCCTTTTCTGAATGATCTACAAGAAGTATTCCTCCTATTTGAGGCCTCTTGTCACTCAAAGGAAAAGAGGAATGTGGACGACCACCACATCCTGTGCTTGATTATTGTGGGTCTAATGGGCTAAAGGAAGTAACCTGTGGATGCAACACAGCTTACTCCCTTTCTAGGGATTATTATGTAGCCAGGCAACAGAAGTTGCATGTTCTTATAGCCAACTGCTGTGGCCTTGAATTTGAATTATGCAATCTTACTTACTAAATTAAATATACAGTGCTATTTGAGGTGCTATTAAACACAAAAATAAAAATGTATAATATCGCAGCTTACCGATTCTTAGATGTGGTGGTTGCATTTGTTTTCATTTTTAGGCCTTCTTTCCCTTTTTATTTCACCTGTTAATCTGGGTAGTAAGTCTTTTTTAAATGTTCAACTTCACTTTTTTTTACATTTTCAACTTCAATTTTTTTAAATTAAAAAATGTTCTTTAACAGACCAGACTTTCCAGCAAAAGTGGCAGTTAGAGGGTTGAGACAAACCATTTAACATTGGCAGGGGTGCTTACAATGGTCATTTTTTTATTTATTTATGTGAAACTTTTATCCCAGAAAGAAAAAAAACTGTTGCTTCTTAAAAAGTGGTCAGCTGGAGTTTAGCCTTCATTTGTTAGTCAAGTCCATCTAAATATGCTATTGCATCTAACGCTACCCTCTCCCCAGACTGGCAATTCTGCTGTCCGAGGGTGGCCTAATACAGGAGGGGCATTACTTGGCTGGATCACCAGGTGAAAATAAAAGGAAAAAAGCCTAAAGAAAAGAAAACAAATGCAACCACCAAATTGAATGCTTAGTAGGTTGAAATACCTATACAGTAATACTCGGATTGCGAGTAATGTGGTTAACGAGCATTTTGCAATACAAGCTATTATTTTTTTAAATCCTGACTTGGTTTGCGCGTGTTGTCTCGCAAAATGAGCAGGATTCAAGCCTCTGTGGTGTGCAGTACCGCATTTAGGCAGAGGTCCTGGGGCGCCGGGGACACTCAGAGCCACTGGGAATTACTCGGTTCCCGAGTGCATCCGAGTGGCTCACTTTGATACATATGAGCACTTTGGATTACAAGCATTCTTCAGGAATGAATTATGCTCATTATACAAGGTACCACTGTATATTACATTTTTTGCTTGGAGTTTGGCAGCAATTTAAGCACACAAAACCAACAAGAAATTAAATGTACTTGTTTAAAGGAGAAGTATGGGTTTCCCTTTTTTTCTTACATATATTCTATGTGAGCTGCTGATATCTAAAAATCTTTCCAGCCCTCTCAGAATTGCCCCCATTCTGTTAAAATGTAAGATTTACATACACGACACCATCTACCAGAGTGATTACAATATATTTGTAAAGCAGAATACACATATGGATGTGACAGCACACATGCATTTCATGCATTACTGGTATAGTAAAATGAAATAAAAACAGAGCTAACATTGTGAATGAATCCTTATATTGACTACGTATCTGGATTTTTATATGACACAATGAAACCTTCCATTCACATCTACTTGTATTTTCATACTGCAGACCAGACCTCTTCAGACATGGACAGAGCTTTGCTCTCCCATAATTGGTGTATTATCTAATACCCCTATAGCAGTAATGTTACCTTCATTGTAAATAGAGTATTACAGGATCACATGCCATAAAGTGCTATCCCGTGCCATACAGAGTCATCACGTGCCATACAGTGCCATCACGTGCCGTACAGAGACATAACATGCCATACAGTGCCATCACATGCCGTACAGAGTCATCACACAACGTACCATGCCATCACATGCTGTACAAAGAAATCACATGCCATACAGTGCCTTCACATGCCGTACAGAGATATCACATGTCGTACAGAGTCATCACACGACGTACCATGCCATCACATGCTGTACAGAGACATCACATGCCATACAGTGCCATCACATGCCGTACAGAGCCATCACATGGCGTACAGCGTCTTCTGATTGGCCCACGCGTCATTTCCGGATCACAGAGCTTGCGCTCCATGCCGAGGAGCAGTTCCGGTTTTGGCTGCTGGACCGTCCGGACGCTGGAAAAAGCTAATATTGTTGGAGCAGAGCGGCGTCTCTCTACACCACCGCTCGGGACGCAGAGTCGATTCCACCACTGCCCTCTCTTTGCTGCCAGCACCCCACCAGCTCTACACCATCGTGGACCGGTCTGTGACGTGGATCTATCCCAGTATTTACCTACATGCCAGAATTTCATTTACCCTTGTGAGTAGCCATTTGGCTGTATGTTCTTATTTTTAATAAATGTTTTTTCCTATATACTGCACTTAGTCTGGCACACTTTCTCCCTATTTTTGCATATTGTATCCTTAAGGCCGCGTACACACGCGGGGACTGTTCGCCCAACTTTGTCCGTCAAACAGTTTCAGCAAACAGTCCGCTCAAAATTAGCATGGACGGACATGGCCACACACGACGAACGAACAGTTTGCTGAAACCGTGCGCGATGACGTGAACGGCACGTACGACGGGACGAAAAATACGACGTCCTATACACTGCATTATAACTTTCGGCGTGTAAATCCTTTCTGAGCATGCGCGGAACTTAGTTTGACGAACAAGCCTACACACGAGGGGACAGTTTTTCGGAAATTCCGAAAAACCTTGTTCAGCGGACTGTTCGCTGAAACTGTCCGCTGAAAGCCCACACACGAGCGGACTGTCCGCCGAAACACTGTTCAGCGGACAAAGTTGGGCGAACAGTCCCCGCGTGTGTACGCGGCCTTAGAGAGCCCTGCTTCTCCTCTCCAGATTGTTGCAGCCGACGGTGCATCTCCATTTTTTAATTGATACTGACATTTTTAGCATTGCTTTTATCTGCGCAAAAGAGACTTTACAGTGACTGATCCCTTGCGCCATCTGATTCCATGTGTCCTTTTATCCTATTGCTGTATTAATGCCAATGGTCTCAAAATTGTGTCAAAAATGTTCGATGTGTCTGTCATAATGTCGCAGTCATGATAAAAATCGCTGATCGCCACCATTACTAGTAAAAAAATAAATATCAATAAAAATGCTATAAAACTATTCCCTATTTTGTAGATGCTATAACGGGCAAAATTGAGGAAAAACATTTTTTTTAAATATTTTTTGGGGATATTTATTATAGCAAACAGTAAAAAATAATGATTTTTTTTCAAAATTGTCGCAATTTTTTTGTTTATAGCGCAAAAAATAAAAACCGCAGAGGTGATCAAATACCACCAAAAGATAGCTCTATTTGTGGTAAAAAAAGAGGTCAATTTTCTTTGGGAGCCATGTCGCACGACCGCGCAATTGTCAGTTAAAGCAACGCAGTGCCGAATCGCAAAAAGTGCTCTGGTCAGGAAGGGGGTAAATTCTTCCGGGGCTGAAGTGGTTAAGGCAAGAGTCACATGATAGGTAAAGAGATGAATTCTGCTTGTATAGTTATTGGTGACACACTTCAAGTTATTTACACACTTTACACAATATTTTACAATATTCTAAGACAGATTAAAACCAATAAAACAAGACAATGTTGTGTAAAACAGGTGATTGGGGTAGGTTTTGAGCACAAATTCCCTGCAGGATGGAAATGTACTTGCTGGTAAATGAGGTCAAATATGAATACTGACAAACCAAGATGTTTACCTCTACAAAAAAAATGTGGAATAATAGCCAGCAGTTACATAGCCAACATTCTTCTGAAGTGCAGAGAATGAGCAGCTGTGGCTCCAAATGAAATGAATAAAACTCTTAGACTGGGCGTTGAGCCCCAGTGCTTGAGGCTCCAGTGTTTTGATGCGGGTGGAAGGTACAGGTGGATCATCCAGTCCTGCTACCAGCAGCCTGTAGGAGTCTATAAGAGGCTGACAGCTGCTGCAGCTGGATAGGGCTGGACAGTGCACTGAGTGCTACTAAAGTTTAGGGCAGTATGTGCCCAGGGACGAATGCTTTGAACGTGTGCAGTCTGCATTTCATGCATTCATCCCAGGGTCCATGCTTCCCCAAACGTTAGTACTGCCTGGTGCGCCGTCCAGCCCCATCCAGCTGCAGCAGCTGTCGGCCTCTCATAGATTTTTAAAGGCTGCCAATAGTGAGGATGGGGGGTGCACCCAGGCCTTCCATGGGTGCACTGCACTTTAAAGTGGTTGTAAACCCTTATAAACCACTTTGACCTACAGGTAAACCTAGATTAAGGCTTACCTGTAGGTCCAAGAAATATCTCCTAAACGGTTTAGGAGATATTTACCTAAAGACAGCCACCGCTGTCTACGATGCATGTGCCATAGACAGCGGCGAGCAGGCGCACTGGGTAAGCTGCAGATCACGGTGATATGCCGCGAGTGTCGGCTCCCGTGCGCATGCGCGGGAGTGACGTCATCGCTGCTCCGGCGAATCACAACGCCGGAACAGTGAGACCCACCAAGAAGATGGACGCTCGGAACTACAGGGGACAGCGGTGACTTCGCTGGCTCCTGTGTCAGGTAAGTGACACATAATGGACTACTATGCGATGCATAGTAGTCCATTATGCTTTACCTTTGCAGGGAATGAAAGAGGAAGTAAACCCATCAGGTGGAGCCACGCCCCATTTTCGGCTCCATTAATCGGCCGTTTTTCTCTTTCGGCAAATTGCCGAAAAGGGCATTTTCGGCCGATGTTTTGGCGGCCGAAATTTCGGTGCATCCCTAATGAAAACTGATGGTGGTAGGCCCTGATCTGTTCAATCATTTTTGGAATCAAAGGCTGGATAAAAACAGTTTAAAATGCCATAAGCTGCCATGTTTATAAGTTAATAGGAACACACGATCTGTCACTCCTGTTAGAACAGAACAGGGAAGTGTGTGTTTACACACACTCGTCCCTGTTCTGTGTCTCCTGGTCACGATTGATCGTGGCCAATGGTCATCACGAACGAGCATCGGCACCCTCTCTGTGCTGTGGGGGTGCCTCCGGCCGCACGCGCGCGCCTACTATCCCGACCCCACAAGTATAGCTATGATGGCTCGTGCAAGGGAGCCAACCTGCCACAGTATAACTGTGGCGGTTGGTCGGGAAGCGGTTAAAACAATATATATTCACTGTATATTGTCTTTACAACTGCTTTAATACCCAAACGGTGACTTCATGTGATAGGCTGCAGTCACTGTTCAACCAATACTTTTTCACCTGGCTCCATTGGTTTTTACCCACTTCAATACCGCTCCATAGCCAAAAGATGGCTACAGTGAGGCTCTCCTGTTCTGGAAGGGCATCCAGAACACGCCTCCTGCGTGCCCACTGGGGCGCACATCTGGCATGCTCTGTGACCACTGTGTCCTTTGAAAACAGCTGATCACAGATCGTGGTAAAGGGTAACGGCCCTTTACCATGTGATCAGCTGAGTATAATCAATGTTCATCAGTGCAGCCTAATCAGTGTCCATCAGTTCAGATTTAGCAGTGTCCATCAGTTCAGCCTCAGCAGTGTCCATCAGTGCAGCCTTATCAGTGTCCATCAGTGTAGCCTCATCAGTGCAGCCTCATCAGTGCCCATCAGTGCCCATAAATGCGGCCTAACAGTGCCCACCTAGTGCAGCCTCATCAGCGCACATCAGTGAAGAAGAAAAATTACTTATTTGCAAAATGTTATAACAGAAACTAAGAAAAACGTTTTTATTTTCCAAATTTTTGGTCTTTTTTCTTTGTTTAGCAAAAAACTGTGATAGTAATTAAATACCACCAAAAAAATGCAAAAAATTTCATTTGGGTACAGATTTGCATGACCGTGCAATTGTCATTCAAAGTGCAGCAGCACTACAAGCTGAAAATTGGCCTGGGCAGAAAGGGGGTGAAAGTGCCCGGTATTGAAGCGGTTAAATAGTCTTTTGTCGCGGGACCTACCATGGCCTGAATTACATTTCAACAGAAATCAGACACAATTCAATCTATGACCCTTCTAAGCTTCCTAACTGGTTCAATAGGATATCAGATAGAAATGCCAATTTGTGTGTGAAATGGCACAGTACATGATTTCTTATAATGACTAGGTTACTCCTCAGTAGTAACTTAAAAGGCATCAAAACACACGGCTTTTACATTCTGGCTAGAATATTGAGGGGTTAGAAGCCCTGTTAGGTCTTTAGTACTGTCTGTGTCCCTGCTAGGGAAAATGACTCAATCCACTTTTCTTCGTAAACAAAGGAAGGGAAAATTTGTTATTTTTAAGTTGACACTGTAAAATCGTCCAATGTCTACACTTATTCCCTTTGTAGCAGTCCAAGAGGGGATTTCACTCATTTCCTGTTGTGTCTGCAGGACAGGAAGTGAAGGGAAATCTCTATGATTCTTCAGTATGGACTATAGATACTGTATATGCCTGCCAGCAATAACACTGTTAGAGCCGGTTCACACCAGCGAGACTTAATTTGCGATTTTCGCAAGTCGTGTTAAAGTTGCCCCCAAAGTAGTGCAGGAACCTTTTTCCTTGAGTCGCACAGATTAGAACAGTTCCATTGCCATTAATGGGGCGGCAGTGTGAACAAGGGCTTAGCTGTCTCTGCTATAGTTACTGAATGCAAACCAAAATAGAAATGTGCCACTTGGATCACCATCTGATTTCTAAAGCATCCTGCTGTACCTGTATTCTCACACAAGCACAGATGCTGAGACGGTGTTATGCAGTTATCTTTTACTGAACCAGAATTCACTTTATGGGCATAACTAAGCATTAGCAGCTTGCACTGATTATCCCCATCTCAGATTTCTAACAGAAGAACACAAAGGAAAAGCCTGACTTGCAGAGAAGTAACGAAAAACCACAGGGTGGGAGGAAAGAACCTCAGATGTGGGATTCGCAGCCAGACCAGGAATGTGGAACGCACTGCGTCCTCCTAATTCTTTTATGAATGCACCTGCTCTGACTCAGGCTTGTGAAGCAGACACACGGATATAGACTATTCTTCTGCTCTAGACACACAATGGGGGATATTTACTAAAACTGGAGCACATAGAATTTGGTGCAGCTATGCATTGTAACCAATCAGCTTCCAGGTTTTATTGTCTAGGCTTAATTGAACAAGCTGAAGTTAAAAGCTGATTGGTTACTGTGCACAGGTGCAGCAGATTCTGTGTGCTCCAGTTTTAGTCAATCCCCCCAATGATTCCACCATAGGGACAGGGCGAATGCTACTTAGGCCCAGTTCACATTGATGTGGTATGGAATTCGCAGCACTTTACACACACCGCATCAAAATCACACCCTGTTGGTATGGGCATGATTGACCTACGGGACTACTTTGTAGCGACCCAAGATGGGTCGATATCGAGCAATTCTGCACCTCCACCTCCTTCTGCACCTCCACTCCGTCTCTCAAAAACATACTGCTAGTAGATACTTGGAAACTTGGCTCATTAGGACAGATACCTCTTCCCACCCAGGCTTTATTAGAAGCATGGAGAGCCTTTCATTCTATAAATCTTCCTATGGCACAACAAACCCTGATTCCTATCCCATTAGAGACTTTGGAATTGTCAATCCCGAATCTGCCCCTTCAAAAATGAAGAAACCTAAGCCAAATACTTGTAGGAAACACCCTTAAACCTTTTAGAGAGATTCAAACTGAATTTGGTAAACCTGCTACAGACTATTACATGCACCCAGGGGCGGACTGACCATTGGGCCACTCGGGCACAGCCCGAGGGGCCCCATGCCTGTAGGGGGCCCCATCAGGGTTGCCAACCTCAGTAAAACCAAGGACAGTATGTAAAAATGTGTGTTTTTTTTACATCCGTCTCTGAAATGATCCTTACAGACATCCTTTTGGTCTAAAAATCCAGAGATTATAGCTGCCCCACCTCTCCAGTACCTTCTCAGCCAATAGAAATGTGTCTGTGTATACTGTGTGATTGTATACTGTGTGTGTGTATTTGTGTATACTGTGTGGCCCCATAATCTCTGATTGCCTGGGGGCCCCATAATCTCCTATTGCCCAGGGGCCCCATGAGTTGTCAGTCCGCCCCTGCACGCACCTCTGAGTCTCGCACTTTTTGAATTCTCTCATCTCCCCTGACATATACGTACATACACAGAGCTGGCAGTACCTTACGAGTGCAACGGGTTCAACAAAAGGAACCTCTCCTTTCTACAGCTTCATTTCAACACTCAGGATTATGGTTTTCTATACCTAGCTTTACGTGTACATCCCCACACCCCAATCATGTGTGTCTCAGCCGCAGCTACCATGTGGTTGTCCTTGGTGGTCATATTCCAACTGGAGGGGGTATTTGGTGGTCATTTTTCCAGTATAGATACATTTTGAGACTATCTTTTTAAGCACCATATATTTTTTGGTGAGTTCATGTACATACACACATCTGTATCACCATGTTAAAGTTGCATTATATTTTAACTTGAGTATACCTCTCCAGATATAATTACTTTTACATTTTACTTTTTTACATTATCCCTAACAGTCTCATGCATAACCGAATGGGGGAAGATCTCCTGCCCAGAATTAGGCGCACCAGATCCCCGATGGCCAAGGCTTTTGGCCTTGGAAGAAACACCTTGCCCTGAGCGGTGTCGATAAACATACCCAGGTATTCCAACCTGGTAGCAGGCTGTAGGGACGACTTTTCTAGGTTTATAATCCAACCTAGGCGTTCCAGGTGTTCTAGTGTTCTGGAAACACTGTGGTTCAGAAACGCTACTGTTTTCTCCATGAGAAGCAAGTCATCTAGATAAGCCATGATGGCTATACCCTGAGTTCTTAGGTTTGCCAAGAGAGGGTCCAGAATCTTGTGAAGACTCGAGGGGCCGTAGTGAGCCCGAATGGCAAGGCCACAAATTGAAAATGGCGCCGCTCTACCGCGAACCTTAGATACCTTTGGTGTGCGGGAAAAATTGGCACATGGAGATATGCATCCTTGATGTCTATTGATGCCATAAACTCTCCCCCTTGCAGGGAGGAGACCACAGTGCGAATTGACTGCATTCTGAAGGACTGGATGCGTAAAAACCGGTTCAGATCCTTCAGATCCAGGATAGGTCTGACACTTCCATTTGGCTTCGGAACGGTGAAGAGATTCGAGTAAAACCCTGAACCCTGTTATTTTGGGTCCACTTCTACTATCACCCCTTGGGATAGTAAGTGATCCAAGGCCAGAAATAGCGGTTTTTGCTTTACTGGATCCCTGGGGATCCTTGACCTTAGAAAGCGAGAAGGTGGAATCTCCTGAAACTCTAGCTTGTCGCCCAGAGACACCGAAGAGATCACCCACTTGTCCCGGATCTCTTCCCGCCAGGCTTCCGCAAACTGCCGAAGCCTTCCCCCCACTCGGCCGAGCGGGGCTCCCCTTCACAAGGAAGCTTTCGGGCTCTGCTTGGCAGGCTTCCGCCCCCAAGTCTTTTTCTGCCCTTGGGCCCGGCCCTGAGCCTTTCCTGTAGAGGAGGGTTAAGAAGGCCGTCGCCACTGCTTAGAGCTTGATGCTCCAGGGGAGAGAGAACGCCTAAATGATGGACGTTTGCTCTTTTTGACTGGAAGGAGAGTAGATTTACCCCCTGAAATTTTTTGGATGAATTTGTCTAATTCTTCTCCAAACAGACGTTCCCCTTTAAACGGGAACCCAATCGGGCACGATAGCTCAGCTGCCCAATTCTTTAGCAATAGGGCCCTTCGCATGTGTACCAACAGGAGAGATAAACGAGATGCTTGTTGGACAGAATCCAAAAATCACATCAATCATGAAACACAGAATTTGAGGTATTTCTGCCTAATTCTCCACTTCCTCACTGGGAGGGAGGCCAAGCATCCGCTTGACCTGTTCCTTGAGGAACTGACACAACTCCACGGCTGCGACTGTAGGTTGCACTACAGCGCCAGTCATGGAAAAGGAGGCTTTTAATAATGTTTATAACCTCTTATCAGTTGGATCTTTAAATACCTGAGCATTATCCAACGGACAAGTCAGGTTTTTATTCACACAAGAAACAGCCGCATCGACAGATGGGACCCCCCATTTCTTGGTGAAACTTTCCTCCAGAGGATAATGCATAGAAAACCTTTTAGGAGGAGTAAACAGTTTATCGGGATGTCCCCAATCCTCATACATCAATTTATCCATTAAGGGATGAATTGGGAAGGAAAAAGCAGTCTGTGGGATTTTCCTGACTTCTAGGGAGGAAACAGAGGACGTAGCGACTTCAGCAGCAGGCATTCTGAATGTGGTACGCACCAATTCAGTATAATACTGCACCTGTTTTCTGAGCGCCTGGGAGGAGGGGACTCTCTCCTCTTCTTCTGATTCCTCCGACTGCTCAAGATCCCTGTCCCAAGATAGGGATCTCTCCTCATTGTCAGAAGAATCATCTGAGAGAGGAATCTCAGCAGAGGGAGGGGATCTACCCCTTTTCCTGCTAATTTTCAGGGAAGCAGAAATAAAATCCATGATTCTCCCTTCAAAACCCTCCAATGTAGCCCTAAGGGAGTCCTCAGTGACATATACCGGGGCTGGGACATTAGGAGAGGCTGCAAAACCTGACAGGGGCACTGACTCGTCCTGTGAGGCTGGCTCCAGTCTTGCAGGGGGGATGGTAACTTACAGGCATTTTTAGAACCCCTGGACCTAGGCGGTGATTTACCAGTGCCTTTGTTACCTCCCCCTGAGACCCTCTTACGAGGAGACATAGTCCTAAGCTACAAAACAGAGGTACTAGTACAAGTGCAATCACTGTTCTGCTAAAAGTCTCACAATAACATATACAGTGCCTTGCGAAAGTATTCGGCCCCCTTGAACTTTTCAACCTTTTGCCACATTTCAGGCTTCAAACATAAAGATATAAAAAAAAAATTTTTTGTGAAGAATCACCAACAAGTGGGACACAATTGTGAAGTGGAACGAAATCTATTGGATTTTTGAAACTTTTTTAACTAATAAAAAAATGAAAAGTGGGGCGTGCAAAATTATTCGGCCCCCTTGCGTTAATACTTTGTAGAGCCACCTTTTGCTGTGATTACAGCTGCAAGTCGCTTGGGGTATGTCTCTATCAGTTTTGCACACCGAGAGACTGAAACTCTTGCCCATTCTTCCTTGCAAAACAGCTCAAGCTCAGTGAGGTTGGATGGAGAGTGTTTGTGAACAGCAGTTTTCAGCTCTTTCCACAGATTCTTGATTGGATTCAGGTCTGGACTTTGACTTGGCCATTCTAACACCTGGATACGTTTATTCGTGAACCATTCCTTTGTAGATTTTGCTGTATGTTTGGGATCATTGTCTTGTTGGAAATCTCCATCCCAGTTTCAGGTCTTTTGCAGACTCCAACAGGTTTTCATCCAGAATAGTCCTGTATTTGGCTGCATCCATCTTCCCCTCAATTTTAATCTTCCCTGTCCCTGCTGAAGAAAAGCAGGCCCAAACCATGATGCTGCCACCACCATGTTTGACAGTGGGGATGGTGTGTTGAGGGTGAAGAGCTGTGTTGCTTTTACGCCAAACATATCGTTTTGCATTGTGGGCAAAAAGTTGGATTTTGGTTTCATCTGACCAGAGCACCTTCTTCCACATGTTTGGTGTGTCTCCCAGGTGGCTTGTGGCAAACTTTAGACGAGACTTTTTATGGATATCTTTGAGAAATGCCTTTTTTCTTGCCGCTCTTCCATAAAGGCCAGATTTGTGCAGTGTACAACTGATTGTTGTCCTATGGACAGACTCTCCCACCTCAGCTGTAGTTCTCTGCAGTTCATCCAGAGTGATCATGGGCCTCTTGGCTGCATCTCTGATCAGTCTTCTCCTTGTCTGAGCTGAAAGTTTAGAGGGACGGCCAGGTCTTGGTAGATTTGCAGTGGTCTGATACTCCTTCCATTTCAAAATGATCGTTTGCACAGTGCTCCTTGGGATGTGTAAAGCTTGGGAAATCTTTTTGTATCCAAATCCGGCTTTAAACTTCTCCACAACAGTATTACGGACCTGCCTGGTGTGTTCCTTGGTCTTCATGATGCTCTCTGCGCTTTCAACAGAACCCTGAAACTATCACAGAGCAGGTGCAGTTATACAGAGACTTGATTGCACACAGGTGGATTCTATTTATCACCATCAGTCATTTAGGACAACATTGGATCATTCAGAGATCCTCGCTGAACTTCTGGAGTGAGTTTGCTGCACTGAAAGTAAAGGGGCCGAATAATTTTGCACGCACCACTTTTCAGTTTTTTATTTGCTTAAAAAGTTTAAAATATCTAATAGATTTCGTTCCACTTCACAATTGTGTCCCACTTGTTGGTGATTCTTCACAAAAAAGAAAAATGTTATATCTTTATGTTTGAAGCCTGAAATGTGGCAAAAGGTTGAAAAGTTCAAGGGGGCCGAATACTTTCGCAAGGCACTGTATATGCTTAATACTGCACAACCTGATGCTGAGTAGGTGTCTAAGATTTGCCGGGATCCAATCCCCTGGGATGCTTACTGCCCACAGCTCCTGGGTCTCTCACGTATAGTCCCCTGACGCACTGGGCTTTTAAAATTGCCGCCTGGCGCCTGCGCAGTACAGCGCCGTGCACACCAATGTGCACGGCTCACAACAACACTCCCCCCTCCTCCATTAGCCCGGGAGCGCGCGCGCCGCGCGTTTATGCGCCCGCGCGCGTGCACGAGGACCGCCGGAATCCAGGGGGGGAAAAGGAGTCTCATCAGAGCTGTGTGGGACCCCCAGACTACGAGGGACCCCTTTATTACCTTGTTGTGGCAGGGAGTGCAGTGGAGACGTGAGACCTCTGGAGAACCAGGCTTCACTGAGCATGTGTACTGAAAGGCATGTAAGTATGCATCAGGCTGCTCTTACTCCCTCTAGTGGTGGAAACCAGGTAAGACATACAACTACTCACAATGAAGAAATCCATCATATAATTATATATATAGGATTAACTTCCCTTACCTGTCCTCGCCGCAGAAATTGCTGAAACAGACCAATTCCAGCCTTCACCCATCACGGCGAGCAGTGTTAGCCAACCTTCAGGTTTATCTGGGGCTCTTTCTCAGAAGAGCCTCCTACCTGGACCTTGTAAAAGACTCTGCCAGAAACTTTCGTGCGCTCTGTGTAAACACTACACCAAGTCTGGTTTTCCCAGAGCCCAGTCTTCAAACAGGAGAGGACTTACAGGCCAAACCTCGTTTCTTCGGCTGACGAGGCCCGGGTACCATACCCTCTTGGGAGTCAAATATCGTCCCGAGATATGGATCCGGTTTGTTGTAGCCCTTAGGCCCCCGCAGGGACCTGCACAGAGCTTTCTTCATAGCACATGTTTTACGTGATCAACCACCATAGACACTGGCGAAAAAACTGAGGTGCCTCCCATATGGGAGGGGTTACATAGGGGAGGAATTTTCCTTAATTGGGGTTAACCAGTGTCCAATCACCAGAGGTGACTATATAACCCACTATGTAATGAGCTCCTGTGTCCCGTGATGTATGATCAAGAAATATCTTTATAAATGTCAAATATTGAATCAAAAAAATCAAAAACAACACACATACAGTATAAATACCCTTCTTCCACCTATAAAAAAGATAACATTGGAAGATTTCCCCTCTATTAGGCCCCTTTCACACTGGAGCGGTGCAAGCATCGGTGTTAAAGCGGCGCTATTATTAGCGCTGCTTTACCGTCGTTTTAGCGGCGCTATTCAGCCACTAGCGGGGCAGTTTTAACAGTGAATACACCGCTCCTTCACCGCTCCAAAGATGCCGTTAGCAGGACTTTTTTTACCGTCCCTCCGGCTTTCACACTGGAGTGAAAGGAGCTGCTTTTTTCAGGCGCTGTAGCGCCTGAAAAATGCCTCAGTGTGAAAGGGGCCTTACTTTTCTGGGGACAATTTGTCTGACGCCCTGCCTCCTGATTGGCAGGGAGGAAGGTTAGTGCGAAAATAGCGAAAATGTATTCGTTATCGTCACACAATTGGGTGGGATCAGGGCGCACTATCTGCACCCCGAGCCCACCCTATTTTGAAGCCTATTAGAGCCTCTGGCCCTAAACAGGCACTTCAAAAAGTACCACCCCCTCCCGCCCACAATGCACGGCCCGCCACAGTAAACTGCAGCCCAGGAAGATACTGCTTTTTCCTCCTCCCCTGGGAGATGTAGTCCATTGAGTAATGGAAGTCCACAATAAATCCCCCTTCATGGACTTCAATTCCCACACTCTGTTGTGGTCAGCTTGTGGTTGTAAACCCCACTTTAGCATTTTCAAGTGATTCCCTGTGTTAGATAATACAATGTCTCCAGTGTGTGTGCTTTATTTAAAAAAATGCCTCTGTATACCTTATTTCCAAGTGCTGCTGAGCCCTCTCCCGATCTGACAGCTTCAGCGGGAGGGGCCGGGAATCCACTGTTGACGTCAGAAGGGAGGAGGACAGAACCGGCCGGCCACATGAGTGCCAAGCGGCTCTCGGAAATAAGGTATACAGAGCAATTTTTCTAATAAAGCACACACACTGGACACATTGCATTATCTAACACGGGATTGCCTTAAAATACTAAAGTTCTTTCAGCAGCAGGAAGGGAGGGGCAGGAACTGACATGAGCTAACAGGCAGGGGGGAGGAGGAGGACAGGGGAGAGCTGCAGATGATGGAAATGCAACCATGTAAACTGACCATGGTGTCAGGGCTCAGCAGCCATGATGAACCGTGGTCAGTTTACAGGGGGGGAGGGTAGAACCAGGCAGGATCAGCCAGGTATTTCAGGTGATACAAAGGGCCAAATTACACAGCACAAGCACTGTGCACAATTCATGCTTTAAAGGGACAGGATACTTTTAATAGGGTAACAAACGCTTTAAAGTCTATAGGGTGTTTTTGACTCACCTGCTCCCCCTGCTGATGCGAGGTGACAGTGCACTGAAGTCCAACTTGTCTGTCTGATTAAAGTTCAAGCACAGCTGCAGACAGTGTTATGGCATGCTCCTGCACCCGAGTCCTTGGCTACACTAGCCTCCACCCATTTATGATCCAATACCTAGGTTTTTATGTGAAAACTACCGGAGGGAGTCCGGAGCAGCATTTTCTCCAGGAAAGATACACATTTCAGAACTTCTATTAAATCTTTAATTATCTGTCTTAGCAAAACTAGGACCACAGCTTCACGTTAGCATTTGAGTATAGGTATGCGTTAACCTTCTACTTCTTCAATCCTAATGTACACCATTAGGATAAATTAATACATTGGTAACATCCCTGATGTATAACATTACAGATATTCCCTTTGAATCTATCTCCAAGCAAAATATTGTCTGTTATAATGCACATTCCAATTACATGTTCCATCCTACCATGCTACATTTTTACGTTTCTACTGTTCAATGAATAGGCACACTTTTGCTACATGTCTATTACAATGCATATCCTAATTACATGTTCCATCCTACTTAACCATGCTACAATGCAAATGCAAAGGTTAACCTGACATGAATAGCTCAGTGCCAAAGACTTTAAGACTAATGGTGCCATTGCCGTTATTATCAAACACTGTACAATTAGAAGAAAATTACATCAGACGTCTATTACCATTCATCCTACTCAACATCTAAAGCTTTAAAATGAGCCACAATTAAATGAATGTGTGCATGAGCACAGTGAGTGTATATACAGTATGTCTTATGTATTCATCCCTGGCCCCTCCAGCAATAAAGGAATAATCAGAACCTCTGCATCGCTGCTTGTTATAACCCATAGAAAGGAGCTGTTTAACAGTGAGTGCCCTAACGATTCATAATTTATCCAGGTTAGACATAATACAAGGCTTATATCCAGGGAATATTAGTCATAAATGCTTAATCTACTGATTCTCGCCTATTAAACAAATCTGCCGTATCGAGAAATGGCTGCGATATAATGAGGCAGAACGCTCCTGATCGCTACACACATTTCACCTTTAAAAATAACTCTGGCAAATCTCTCTTGGTCCTTACTGAATTAATGGGTGCAGCATGCGTCCCGTGTTCAAATCTCCTCATTCCCGTGAAAGATGGGAGAAGAGGCGAGTCTTACAGAGATATAACCAGCGTGAAGGGCAATGAACTTATTAAAAGCCCCATTGAGGAGCCTGGCTGCAGCACATTAGATCCTCAAATGCCCAGAGAGTCTACTGGACGCTTCTGCTTTCTGGAACATAATGTTTTTAGATGGTCTGATAAAGTGAATCAGATGGTAAAAGAACTGAGACTTGCTCATTGTGACTCTATAAATCACACCTGTAACGCACACTAGACTGGCAAATCTGTGCTCTGCGAGTGAATACACTCGCTATTCGCACTCAACTGGAAGATATAAAGTGATAAATGACATGCTATTTCCTTCCCCGACACCAATGGAACTAACCTGGTAAGCTGACGTTTTCCTTTTGATGCAAACTGCTCATATATAAAGTGATGGATATTGTTTGGCTCTTCCAGCCTAGTCTAATGATCGGAAATGCTGCTGTAATCATAAACATACACTCATACATTTGTAATGGACTGAAAGTATTACTTTGCGTCTGCTTATGTATAAAGCCAATGGTGGCCACCAAGGCTTTTTTTTCTCAGAGAATAGGTGCAGGTACTTCCTTTTCCAAGTCACCTCTTGTGTCCACCCCCTGCCCACCATCTCTTAGTTCCACCCCTACCCACCTCTCAGCACCATCTTTTAGTACCACCCTTACCCACCTCTGAGCACCATCTCTTAGTTCTACCCCTACCCACCTCTGAGCACCATCTTTTAGTTTCACACCCTACCCACCTCTGGGCCCCATCTCTTAGTTTCCACCCCATACCCACCTCTGAGCACATCTCCTAATTTTCACCCCCTACCCACCACTGAGCACCATCTCTTAGTTTCCACCCCCTACCCAGCTCTGAGCACTATCTCTTAGTTCCGCCCCCTACCTACCTCTGAGCACCATCTCTTAGTTCCACCCCGTACCCACTTCTGAGCACTATCTCTTAGTTCCACACCCTACCCACCTCTGAGCACCATCTCTTAGTTCCACCCCCTATTCACCTCTGAGCACCATCTCTTAGTTCCATCCCCTACCCACCTCTGAGCACCATCTCTTAGTTCCCACCCCTACCCACCTCTGAGCACCATCTCTTAGTTCCACCCCTACCCACCTCTGAGCACCATTAGTTCCACCCTTACCCACCTCTGAGCACAATCTACTAGTTTCCACCTCCTACCCACCTCTGAGCACCATCTCTTAGTTCTACCCCTACCCACCTCTGAGCACAATCTCCTAGTTTCCACCCCCTACCCACCTATGAGCACCATCTCTTAGTTCCACCACCTGCCCACCTCTGGGCACCATCTCTTAGTTTCCACCCCCTACCCACCTCTGAGCTCCATTTCTTAGTTCCACCCCCTACCCACCTCCGAGTACCACCCTTTTTAAAGAATATAGAAGCAAGTATCAATTTGTGGTGCCAAGTAATTTGTATGCTATTTGAATAGAATAAAGGTGTAAAAAAGATGTGTTCTACCCAGCTGCCAACACTACTGAAGACTACACATACAAAAATTAAAACAAAAAAGTGTGGCGCTTAGGTGGCAACAAACCACATGAACCAGTAAGGCACTAATTCAAGCAAAGAAAATTACATACACTTCAAAAAAAAGAAAATATGTGTAAATTCCGTTGTATATCAAGAGATCTTACTCCCAGGTGGAAGAGTGCATGAACCTCATGCACACAAAAGGTTCAGGTAAATAAAATTAATTTAACATATACAGTCCATCAAGTGAACGTCTAACAGTCCTTGAAATGTGTAATATCAATCACAATTCCAAACTTGAGGTGACGTGAAAAAAAGGTGAAATTCAACTTCTAATGTGTAGAATAATACCACCACCACCGTGATAAAGAAGGGGAGAGGAGGCTTACCAAATGACGTGGACTCAGAGGAAGGCTTACGCCTCTCGAGTCATATGGGCCTGTAGGTTAGCAAACCAGATAACCATACATCTAGTATGTAATCTCCTGCAACCCCAGAGGACGGCTGTTTAGTTGAAACGCGCCGGCTGGACCCCCTTACAGACATCGCTACTTTCTGACTATGTTATTACGATTGAACCAAATGTGAGTGTAATTTTATTATTATTTTTGAATAAATTGGATGTTAAAACGGTATCACGCTATGCTAGTTTTCTACTTCCATGGTCTTTGATACCTGAGCCCCCTATTTTCGTAGGATGAGCACTATAGGAGGATCGCTACGGATGATTTCATGACCTGAAGACTTGCGGGAGATTACATACTAGATGTATGATTATCTGGTTTGCTAACCTACAGGCCCATATGACTCGAGAGGCGTAAGCCTTCCTCTGAGTCCACGTCATTTGGTAAGCCTCCTCTCCCCTTCTTTATCGTGGTGGTGGTGGTATTATTCTACACATCAGAAGTTGAATTTCACCTTTTTTCACGTCACCTCAAGTTTGGAATTGTGATTGATATTACACATTTCAAGGACTGTTAGACGTTCACTTGATGGACTGTATATGTTAAATTAATTTTATTTACCTGAACCTTTTGTGTGCATGAGGTTCATGTACTCTTCCACCTGGGAGTAGGATCTCTTGATATACAACGGAATTTACACATATTTTCTTTTTTTGAAGTGTATGTAATTTTCTTTGCTTGAATTAGTGCCTTACTGGTTCATGTGGTTTGTTGCCACCTAAGCACCACACTTTTTTGTTTTAATATTTGAATAGAATAGAAAGAAAAGCAGTAAAATAAATCCTCTGCAGCCAGCAACAACAATCCTCATCAGCAATAATAGATCCACCCCAGCAACAATAGACCCCCTGGTAGCAACAGTAGATCTCCCAAGCAATGGTAGACACCTCCCCGCAACAATAGATCCCCGAAGCAACAATATATGCCCCAGCAATAATCTCTCTAGCAGTCAGTAACAATAATCCCCTTCCCCAACAGTAAATCCCTCACAGCCACATCCCTCCGGACCCCCACATCCCTCCTGGCCCCCCCCCCCCAGGAGCAATAGATTCCCCACCAGCTCCCAAGCAACAAATATGCCCCAGAAATAGTCTCTCTAGCAGTCAGCAACAATAGACCCCTTCCTCAACAGTAGATCGCTCCCAGCAACAATTGACCCCCCTCCCAGCAACAATAGACCCCTTCCTCAACAGTGGATCCCTCGCAGCAATAATTGATTGACTGGAAGAAGTATCTAGATATTGTATATGCTTATGTATAAAGCCAATGGCGACCACACTAAGCTCTTCAAGTGTGGTCTAACGACCAGAAATGCTGCTGTAACCATGAACATACCATACCATGAACATACACTGATTCAACTGTAATGGACTGGATGAAGTATTACCTTGCATCTGCTTATGTATAAAGCCAATGGTGACTACACAGAATAGAAAGCTTTGCAGCAGGGGTACCTATCAACCACTACAGGATCCATGGTAGGAGCTGAACTGTGACCACACTAATGCAAAAATAATTCTCTCTTTCCCTCTCATTGCACCAATGAAGCATCACCCTGGTGTATTGATCAGAACAAACTTTCACGGTCTTGGTTTTTCTTTTGTTGCAAGATGTTCATATATAAAGTAAAGGATATTATTTGGCTCTTCTGGCCTAGTTGAATGCCTGCAAATGTCATGAACCATGAACATAGACTACAAACATACAGTACACCCATACATTTGTAAACAGACTGGATGAAGTATCTAGATATTGTATCTGCTTATGTATAAAGCCAATGGTGATCACACTGATCAAGAAGCACTCCAGAAGAGGTACCTACTGACCACTATAGGCCCCATGGCCTCTAGAAGCTGCGACTGTATTAAAGCAAGAAGTAATCATTTTTTCTCTCTTATTGCAACAGTGGAAGCATCACCCTGGTATATTGATCAGAATAAACTTTGGTATTCTCAGGTTTGTTATCTTTAAAGCATTTTGTATGATACATTTTATTAATATAAAAGATGCGTTGCAGCCCCGAGTTGTGACATAGGTGAGTATGCTGATCCCACACTGACCAGAACAGTTTCATGCAGCAAAGGAGTTTCAGCGCACTAAAGTTCAGGATTCCAGGATTCACAATATCCCCTTATTACATTGACAAGACAATTCAATAAAGTATTAACAACACTTTTCTGGTTGTATAGCCCTTTAAAATGGTTGTAAGCCCTTACAAACCACTTTGACCTACAGGTAAGCCTAGATTAAGGCTTACCTGTAGGTACAAGAAATATCTCCTAAACCTACACGGTTTAGGAGATATTTGCCGAAAGACAGGCACAGCTGTCTATGGCGCATGTGCCATAGACAGCGGCGCGCAGGCGCACTGAGCGTGCCGCAGTTAACGGCGATATGCCGCGAGTGGCGGTTCCAGTGCGCATGCGCGGGAGTGACGTCATCATGGCTCCGACGAATGACAGCGCCGGAGCAGCGAAACCAACCAAGAAGACGGAGGCTACGGAACTACAGGGGACAGCGGTGACTTCGCTGGCTCCTGTGTCAGGTAAGTGACACATAATGGACTACTATGTGATGCATAGTAGTCCATTATGCTTTACCTTTGCAGGGAATCAAAGAGGAAGTAAACCCATCAGGGTTTACTTCCTCTTTAAAATAGCCTGTACCAGATTTGAAAATCCCTGCTACCAGTTTCAGTAGCTTTACAGAAACATGTGGATGATTCAAGTAAATATTCATACAAAGTGGCCAGATGGCTGCACTAAATTCAAAAAGAAATACCTCCAGTTCATAGGAAACAAAACTGGAAGCAGTTAAGACCAGCTCTAAGTTGGTGTACAGAGACAGGCAGAGTGCCTGTCTCAGAGTGGCATAGTTGCCACCGCTTCCCACTCCTGTCTCCAACTCGCAGTAGTTGTTAAGGAGGCTGTAGTCTTCACAGCCGACAGGCTCCTAGCAACCAGTCACACTGACAGTGGGCGGAGCCTGATAGGGAAGCTAAGGGACTAGTTTTCCATTAGATCTGCTCTCTCGTTGTGATTGACAGCAAGTAGTGGGCAGATTCCATAACCAATAGCAGGCTGTTTTGACTATGGAACCGCCACCCAACTACAAAACCCTGTGCTGTGTGACAACTGCAGCAACAAGAGGAAACTCAGTCGCAAAGGATGGTATTCCCCGGTGAGTCTTTAGAGTTTTGCAATGTTTTTCTATCCTTGGCAGGATGCTATGGGGTTGATTTACTAAAGTCAAAAATACTGTGCACTTTGCAAAGTTGCTCCAGAGCTTAGTAAATGAGCAGAAGCTCTGCTGACTTCCATTATCCAATCATGTGCAAGAAAAAATGCTGTTTTTTTTTTGTCTTTCATTTTCCTTGCAAAGTGCACAGTCTATTTGCCGTTAGTAAAGCAACCCCTATATGTTGAGTTTTGCTGCATTCTTATTGTGATAAAACCTACAATAAAAATATGTACCAAAATGTATGCTACAGCAGAGTAAAGCATTTTGGAAATCACACTAAAGCACAGTGTTTAACAATGCTGAAATCTTAATTCAGCCATAGGGACTTTGATTATCAGTATAGTAATGGTTTAGGCTGGCAATGGGGCTACAGGTATGCATTAGGATTAGGGCTAGAATTGTTTGCCGTGTACACACAACCGGACTTTTCGTCAGACTAGGTCTGACGGTCTTCCCGACGGACTTATCAGCAGAGTTCCGACGGACTTCCGAATGGACTTGTCTACATGCAATCACACCAAAGTCCGACGGATTCGACTGTGATGGCGTACGACCGGACTAGAATAAGGAAGTTCATAGCCAGTAACCAATAGCTGCCCTAGCGTCAGTTTTCATCCGTCAGACTAGCATACAGACGAACTGATTTTTCGACCGGACTCAAGTCCGTCGGAAAGATTTGTAAATCTAAAGTCTGTCTGATATTTAGACAGCAAAGGTCTGATGAAGCCCACACATGGTTGAATTTTGCTGTTGAAAAGTCCAGCTGTGTGTACACGGCATTAGAGTAAATGGTCAATCTACCCAAAGTAATATTTTAGTTAGTAGATCCTAGTGGGTTGTGACAGCTTCAGGCCTTTTATATGTCTTGGATATTCCAACACTGAGTTCTCCATACCACAATTCTTGACTATGTTCCTCTCCGGCAGTGGATTATGGGTTTTTCTGCCAACCTTTCTTTATTCCAGTTCCTCCTATTGCATTCTTCACAATAAAACGTAAATAGAAAAAAAATCCAACAATCCCTATAATGGCTATAGCATATGTGAAGACCTAGGATCTCAAGTGCAGAGATCTCCTCAAGAGATATAAGAAACTGTGATATAACTTATCAGCATTTACCATACATACCTGACAATTTGAAGTGGACCATCACTCAAAAGTGAAAGTACCGCTCATCCTCCTCCCCAATCCAACACATTGAGGTGTTTTTTTACAGGAATCGGGTATCTTTTTGACCCTTTTCCTCAATTGTTGACCTGGTGATATAATTGGCAGTATTTGTAGCTGCTGGCTTTTTAACATTTTTAACAGGCCTTTTCGGAAACTTTAAATTAGTATTTTTTGCTCAAAAATTACTGAGAACCCCCAAACATTATATATATTATATAGCCTCTGGATGGTGTAGACTTGAGCTATGCTGTCTGCCCATCCACTGCTTGAATAAAGTCTTAGGCCGCGTACACACGCGCGGACTGTTCGCCCAACTTTGTCCGTCCAACAGTTTCGGCAAACAGTCCGCTCAAACTTAGCATGGACGGACATGGCCACACACGACGGACGAACAGTTTGCTGAAACCGTGCGCGATGACGTGAACGGCACGTACGACGGGACGAAAAATACGACGTCCTATACACTGCATTATAGCTTTCGGCGTGAAAATCCTTTCTGAGCATGCGCGCAACTTTGTTTGACGAACAAGCCTACACACGAGCGGACTGTTCGCTGAAACAAGGTTTCAGCGGACAGTTTTACGGAATTTCCGAAAAACCTTGTCCGTCAAACTGTCCGCTGAAACTGTCCGCTGAAAGCCCACACACGAGCGGACTGTCCGCCCAAACACTGTTCAGCGGACAAAGTTGGACGAACAGTCCGCCCGTGTGTACGCGGCCTTAGACCTTTTTTTGGAACAGTAGTAATCAAGCAACTGGTCAGCACAGCACAGCTACATCCAGTGACCAGCAGGGAGGAACATACTTATCTAAAGGGATGCTGGAGATATGTTCCTACACCCAGGCACATCACTCGTCATCACTTACACTCTCTGTACTCAGTGCATCTGAATGATCTGCTTATCAGTGAATTGTAGACACAGGCATAAAGTCAATTAATGCAGATGAGGATCTTTAAAACAAGCATTGAAACTCCTTCAGTGGCGTGGAGACACCAAAGATAGGATGTATTATTTGCTGGATCACCATGTATAAATAAAGGGGGAAAAGGCTTAGAATAAAATAAAAAATAAATGAATGCAGCCACCACAAGGTGGACCAGTAAGCTGCAATATATTACATTTTAGTTTGGGTTTATGGCTTTAACTAGCTGACTGATACATGAGGGGTTTGTATAACACCTCTTTCAGACAGAGCTGCTACGATGAGAACAGGGTCAGAGCAGATCCCTGCTAATCAGAGCTGAGTGAGGCGGATGTCACACCCGTGCCCGCTCAGTCTATGCAGAGCTCTATGAGAAGCTGGGTGTAAATGGACCCCGCAGTTCCTTTACATCTGGCTGCATCTAATCCACTCTGCAACGTCAGAAAAGGATGCGGTCCTCATCCCCATTTTTTTTTTTTTTGGTGGACCAGAAGGGACCTGGAAGTAGACGGGTGTAAACGAGCACAAGCCCATTTACACCCGCCTATCCATAGGGCTGCATCGACCGTCCAATCAGGTCTGCCTGATTGGAACAGCTATGTGAAAGGGGCCTAAAAGTCCAGCTAGGGAAGATACTGACTAATAGAAGGGCTTAAAGCAGGGTTCCGCCTAAAAGAAAAATGTAGTCAATACAAATACTGCAGCTGCTGACTTTTAAAATAAGGAAACTTACCTGTCCAGGGTGCCCGCGATGTCCTCACCTGAACCCGACCTGTCCCTTAGTTCCAGGTGGAGGCATCGGCATTGCTAGTAAGGGAATCAGTAAGGGAACCCTTGCGGCATTACAGCCTGGTTCCCTACTGCGCATGCGCGAGACGCGCTGCGCATTCTGAGCGGTTCCCGCTGTCTTCTGGGACCTGTGTGTCTCTCAGAAGACAGCGGGGGGTGATGGAGGAGCGCCCAGACATGTTGTAGATCCCTGCGGATACTGCAGCGATCTTTTGCTGGAAGTGGGAGCAAATACCTGTTTTAGAGAGGTATCTGCTCCCTCCTTAAAGGTGCCAAATGTGACACCGGAGGGGGAGGGAGGAATCCGGACATCGGAAGTTCCATTTTTGGGTGGAACTCCACTTTAAATGTTTACAACTCTGCTAAAGGGGAGGATTAGCCAATCTGAACCTGAATTCTCCTCTGCAGCATAGATCACAGGACTAGGTAACTAGAATTCTAGTTATTTGGCCAGCACAGAGAGCGGCCTGCAACTGCAGCACAATTGTGTGCAATGACCATGGTTGCAGTGCGCTGGTGCAGGGTTTAAGGAGTTAAAGTGATTGTTAACCCACTTATACCACTTTTCATAATCCTGCTGGTTCCCTAATGACAGCTGCTCCTGCCTGTGATTTATAAAAAAAATGCCTAATTTACTGGGTTTCAGAGCGGCTCCTTGCAATCCCGTCACAGGCTGGTGTCTTGCTGAAAAATGTCCCCCGGTGGATAATGTCCCCCTGTACTGCGCAGGTGCAGCGTTTGCGCAGTACGAACGACTACGGAGCCACCAAAAGTCTCCGAAGATGAACAGCTGATCGTCAGCTCTACACGGCGCCTGCGCACTACATTGTGCCCTGAGTCCAGGTTCAAGCCTCACCATCCAAGTGGACATAGAGTTAGATTATAAATATGCTGAATGCAGCGAGGCCGTGCCCGAAGCGTGGCGAGCGAAGCAAGCCCGCGAGAAGACCTGTTACAGGTGCCCTGTACAGCTGACTCACAGGTGTTCAGCTTTGGCTATTTTCAGCGGCTCCGTTGTGATTCGTACTGCGCAAGTGCTGCGCCTGCGCAGTACAGGGGGGACATTATGCGCTGGGGGGACATTTCTTGGCAGAACACTGGCTGTCTCCTCTCCTCTGCTGACAGATGCAGCGGGCGGGGCCAGGATTCCCCCCGCTGACGTCAGCCGGGACGCGACAAGGAGAGAAGAGACAGAGAGATGGCCGATCATGTGATCACAGGGAGCTATGCTGAAACCTGCTAAAAAATATTTTTTTTTTAATAAAACACCAGCAGGATTAAATAAACTTTTACCAGTTATGAGAGCATGAGGAGTTGCAGGGGTAGATACTGACACAGGGGCAGACAGGCAGGGAGAGGAGGGGGGAGGAGGACACAGGAGCACATAGGAGGACAGGAGAGCTGTGGCTGACGGAGGCACATAAACTGACCACAGTGTCAGGCTCAGCAGCCATGATGAACCATGGTCAGTTTACAGGGGGGAGGGCAGAAACTGGCAGGATCAGCCAGGTATTTCAGGTGATACAGGGGGCCAAAAGACACAGTCCAAGCACTGTGCTGTATAACATGCTTTAAAGGAGCAGGAGCCAATTTTTTTGTTTTTTCTGGGGTTAACAAACGCTTTAAAGGAGAAGGGCATCCAAAGCTCGTTTGGCAGTATTTCTCCAATGGATCACAGGAGTACAGTTCGTTCTGCACTCCTGTGACCCGTTTTCAGCAGACAGCTGGCTGAAGCCTGCTGTCGGCTGATGTCACAGAGTCAGTCCAGGTTTGGGCAAGATTGCGACAATGGAGTCAGAATCCACCCACATGCCTGGACTGGCATCCGGCTCAGCTTCTCAGCGGGCTGCTGAGAACCTGAGTCAGCCACTCCCGCCCCCTCCAGGGTTCAGTGCTTTAGTAGTGCAGGGAGGGGCAGAGCAGAGAGCTGCTGACTGATAGTCGGCTCTGTGGACACGCGGCCTATTATAGCGTCTTAAAAAGCAGACGTACAGCTACGACGGCTCACGCAGCAGTGCCATCCTGCTGCAGTATAACTGCGGCAGCTGGTCGGGAAGCGGTTAATTGCTAAAATTACTCTGAAATTCAAGACACTGGGTGTGTATAATCTTTTTTTACTAAAATGAACGGTCTGGTGACCTGGCCTCTATAACATGATACACATAGGTCTAAAGAAGAACCCTACATCTGTCACATAGTCTTTTTTTTAACTAACTGTTTACTAAAAGTGGATGGGTGGAAAAGCCAGATTAGGTAATGATCCCACGTCTGTTCCCTTCTGATAAGCGCAAACGGCTTCTTAATCTTTGTTCCTTCCCCTCCCTTAACATAAACTTCTAAGGCTGGCAAAACCAGCTTTACAAATTTATGAATCTCTCTGCAGCCTCTTAATATCAGATCTGCCCCACTGACCATCCTCTTAGTTTTATGGATAGCCTTATGTTGGCCATATACAGTATATAACAATATGATTGTACAATAAAACGATCCCTTCAATGAGCGCATTGTATCTTTCAGAAATCAATGCCATTAAAAAGTATACCTAAAGAGACAAAACATTTTATTTTTTAAACATACAGTAGTCAGAGAAGTTTAAATCATTGCCAAGTTTTTTTTTTTTTGTCTGTGTCCCAATGGGGAGATTTTCCTTAACTTCCTTTGTAAACACATCAGAGTAAAGGAAAGTCTCTCTAATGCTGGCCATAGACAGATCCCAAAAGGTGGCCGGTTCAGCGGGAACCAGTTAAACTTCGATCCGAGTGTGGCTGTTCCTATTCGACAGAAGTCAATCGTTAAACTGACTTCTGTCAAATGGGCAAGCTGGAAATCTTTTGTAGATCAGCGGCTGCAGTCACTGATCAGTGTATTCTGACAGTGAAGAATACTGTCAGATTGCAATGTTCCAGCAAGAGGAATTCTCCCATCTACCTTGCTTGTGTGGATGGAGGAATCTCTTATGCCGCGTACACACGATCAGAATTCTCGTCGGAAAAAGCTCTGATGGTTTTCCTGACAGAATTCGGCTCAAGCTGTCTTGCCTACACACAATCACACCAAATTGCGATTGTTTATAACGCGGTGACATACAACACGTACGACGGGACTAGAAAAAGGAAGTTCAATAGCCAGTAGCCAATAGCTTCTGTCTCGTAGTTGAATCTGAGCATGCGTGATTTTTTGGCGTGTCGGAATTGCATACACACGATCGGAATTACCGATAGAAAGTTTTTCCGTCGGGAAAATTGAGAACATGCTATAAATTTTTGGCTGGCGGGAATTCGGACAGCTAAATTCCGATGGAGCATACACACGGTTGCATTTTCTGATGAAAAGCTCTCATCGTCCTTTTTCTGGCCGGAATTCCGATCGTGTGTACACGGCATCAGTCCGGGGGGGGTGAAAAAAAAAGAAGAAAAAACTGTCTATGGCCAGCTTAAAGGCTAGGTTCACAGTATCCTGATCTACGGTATGAAAAGCAATCCACGGTGGGCTGCTTATCAGAGTGCCTCCCCTTCCGAATGACAGTTTTTTTTGTTTTGTTTTCATTGATTACCGAACAGACAACAATGCATAGCTCCCAACTGTCCCTGATTTCGAGGGACTGTCTCTGATTTGAAGCATTGTCCCTCTGTCCCTCATTTGTCCCTTATTTTGGTCCGATCTATATCGTTGTATATAAAATGCACTTTTTATCTTTCAAACTGTATATTTCCCAGTGCTAAACCTTTCATCCAAATTATAAATTGCTGTGTTTGTAAATTTTATAAGCCAATTTAAAGGAATAGTAGTGGTAAAAAAAAAAAACTTTTTTGGGGGTTAATTCTCCTTTAAGGGGGTGTGGCGGGGGGGGTGTCCTATGCCTACATACGTTTGCTAGTAGGTGTCCCTAATTCCCATTTCAAAATGTTGGGAGGTATGAACACTGGGACTGATGTGCTGCAACCATGAGCCAAGCAAAGCATCATGGCTGCAGCATGTCAACAACCTCTTCTGTCTACTGTACTGTAGGCTTTAAATGGGCGTACGGGGAAGGGGGGGGGGGTGGTAAAACTGAACTAAACCTACCTGATGAGACTCCCAGCAATGGAATACAGCAGAAAGATAAGGGATCATTCTCATGCATGATAGCCCTTGCTGCCCCTCTTATAAGCAATCTGCAGTGGATTGCTTTTCAGAAGGCAATTGACAGGTGGCTGGGAGGTGATATGTTGCCTTCTTACCACCTTTTTTAACCCACAAAAGAGCGCATCAAGGCACTACAACTGTGTGCATTGCATTGCTTGAACGTGTTGTGTTCAGTGACAGTACTGTGCCCAAAATGTGACAAGGGGTTTCATTTTTTCCATGGCCACAATGCTTTGCCCCCAGCATGGGTACACTCCTGATTGACTGTATGTCCTTGTTCAAGCGGGCAGTCAAGGGGCAGTAAAACTGTGGCTCAACCACCTGCTTTTATCACCCCTGGTCGCACATCTCGGTATCCAACACGTTTCCATGTTCTGATCTAGAAATTACTGCCCGCTATTCATTATTATTTCTATTGCCAGTTTTTCATGATTGGATAGAAGAGGAAACGGTCCGGATGAGAAATTCTGCTTGTTTTTAGACTGATCATATGGTTTATGGCATAACCTATCATATATGAAAGACTCACTTTCGATTTTTGTTTACTTTTTCTATTAAACTTTAGACATGAATGAACGGTAATTTAGAACATCCAATCAAATGAAACTGAACTCATCACACTCAAAATCAGTACATGTATGGCCAGCGTGACACTTACACGCTATTTTGTGAAATTTATTTTATCCTAAAATTGATTACGTTTGTTCTTTTTTTTTTTTTCATTTATGATTTTATAGCCTGGGTGCAAAGGGGGGCTGGATACATGAACAATAAGCTGACATAAAGTTCATCATATGACTCTCGGCCAACGGTTGGGTTTTTCTGTGAAATATACGTGTTTTGTAGAAGTCTGGGATACTTTGAGGTTAGGTAAAATTGAGAAACCTTTACAGTGACGTGTAAGCCTGAAATGATGAAGAAACCCTTCTCCTATATAAATCAGGGGGTTTCCAATGAGTCTACCAGACATAGACAAAAGGGAACAGGCAATGGTTGTACTTACGTGTGAGACATGACTGCCGCAATAATCGCCGTCTGTTCCCTGGGTGTACAAAATATTCAGAATCAGCAAAATAGAATGAGGTGTGAGGTTCCCCCTATTCCCTAAGAACATGACATCAGTCCCTCATTGTAGGAGATCTGGCTGAGCCTCTGACACGGCTCTGCTTCTGATGTTTGTTTGGTAACTAAGGAAATAGTCATCAGCCCTGCCAGACACACAGGACATTGCATAGCTATAGGTGACACACACAATGCCCCTTGCAGCATGACAACAGTGAAGGTGTCCCCTGTCCTCATCTATGTCTGTGTCTGTTTGTAGCAAACTGATCACAAATCACAAATTATTAGCATTGTAAATTAGAGTTGACATACAGTATGCAAGGGCTGCTATGGTGAGTCGGATGATTACATTGTACAATAACTGGGTTGTGCATTGATGAATATATTTTCTCCATGGGAGTCCTGGAGATGTGTGATCATGTGGGGTATACAATGCTCTGCAGGAAATGTGTGATCATATGGGGAGTATGCAATGCTCTGCAGGAAATGTGTGATCATATGTGGAGTATGCAATGCTCTGCAGGAGATGTGTGATCATATGTGGAGTATGCAATGCTCTGCAGGAGATGTGTGATCATATGGGGAGTATGCAATGCTCTGCATGAGATGTGTGATCATATGGGGAGTATGCAATGCTCTGCATGAGATTTTTGATCATATGGGGAGTATGCAATGCTCTGCAGGAGATGTGTGATCATATGGAGTATGCAATGCTCTGCATGAGATGTGTGATCATATGGGGAGTATGTAATGCTCTGCAGGAGATGTGTGATCATATGGGGAGTATGCAATGCTCTGCAGGAGATTTGTGATCATATGGGGAGTATGCAATGCTCTGCAGATGAACTGTGTGGCTGTGTGGGGTATGTGATGCTTTGCAGAAGATGTGTGATCATATGGGGTATGCAATGCTCTGCACAGGAGATGTGTGATCATATGGGCAATGCAATGCTCTGCACAGGAGATGTGTGATCATATGGGGTATGCAATGCTCTGCACGGGAGATGTGTGATCATATGGGCAATGCAATGCTCTGCACACATCTCCTGCAGAGCACTGCATACTCCCCATATGATCACACATCTCATGCAGAGCATTGCATACCCTACAATGATCACACATCTGCAGGAACCCCATGGAGAAAATATATTCATCAATGCGCAACCCAGTTATTGTACAATGTAATCATCCGATTGACCATAGCAGCCCTTGCATACCGTATGTCACTCTTGCTTTACAGTCAGGGGCGTAACTATAGGGGGTGCAGTAGTCGCAACCGCAACTGGGCCCTGTGCTACAGGGGGCCCATGCAGCCCCCTCTACATATGGCGGGCAGCTAGGGGCACATGGGTGGCTGGAGGTGGAGGGTGACCAGCAGAGCTCCAGGCTCGACTATCGCACTGGCTGCTCTTTAATTGTGCATACCCTGCATGACCTGTGTCCTCGGCCGGCTCCTCAGAGTACCCCTCTCCTGCTCCATGCATTGCCGCTCAGTCCGATGTCTGTTCTCCCCAGCCAGATGGGGCACTTAAAAAAAAATATATACTGATGCCAGTGGTGGAACTACAGGTCTCACAAAGGTCATACCTGTGACCACGCCATGGAGTTCCACCGCCAGATTCAGAGGGAAGGGCCCTGGCTGGGGTTCAGGGGGGCCCTTCATGGTTTCTTGCATCGGGGCCGTGTGTGTGTCACCTATATCTATGTCCAGTGTGCCCCTCGGCTGATGCAATGCTCTGCACATAAAGAAGTGTGATCAGGTGGGTTATGCAATATTCTGTAGGAGATATGTGAGCATATAGGGTATGCAAAGCTCTGCCCCAGCACACGTGTGATCGGGTGGGGTATGAAATGCTCTACAGGAGATGTGTGATTATATGGGGTGTGTGCAATGCTCTGCGCAGGAGATGTGTGATCATATGGGGTGTATGCAATGCTCTGCACAGGAGATGTGTGAGCATATGGGGTATATGCAGTGCTCTGCACAGATGTGTGATGATATGGGGTGTATGCAATGCTCTGCACAGGAGATGTGTGATGATATGGGGTGTATGCAATGCTCTGCACAGGAGATGTGTGATCATATGGGGAGTGCAATGCTCTGCAGATGTGTGATCAGTTGGGTTATGCAATTCTCTACAGATGTGTGATCAGGTGGGGTATGCAATGCTCTGCAGATGTGTGATCAGGTGGGGTATGCAATGCATGCTCTGCAGATGTGTGATCAGGTGGGGTATGCAATGCTCTGCAGGTGTGAGATCAGGTGGGGTGTGCAATGCTCTGCAGGTGTGAGATCAGGTGGGGTGTGCAATGCTCTGCACAGGAGATGTGTGATCAGGTGAGGTATGCAATGCTCTGCAGATGTGTGATCAGGTGGGGTGTGCAATGCTCTGCACAAGAGATTTGTGATCATGTGTTGTATGTGATGGTCTGCACAGAAGATGTGTGGGAATACATGGTGTACGCGATGCTATGTGTGAGGTGACGTGACGCTGATAAGGTATGATGAGGATGGGGTGAGGTGTATTATACCCGCACAGAAGGATAGCTCGGGGATGGATGATGACAGATAAGGCAGCACGCGGTAGGTCCATGCAGGTCTGACTCTATTGCTTGGCCCCGCCCCTTGGATACGGCTTGTTTACACTCCGTCACCCTGTGTACAGCGTGCAAATGAAAGACACTGCGCATGCGCAGATCATCTGGTTACAACCACTTGTGTGTCTTTCCTTCTGCCACAGCAACCGGGGCGGGGGTGTTTATATCAGTACCCCCAGCACAGCACTCACTATATGTCGGAGTTTCTTGTAGTATAAATCTCAGCATTATATATTGAGGAGTTTGTTTAGTTCAGGAACTTCAGGCGTGACTATTAAATATTTCTAGGTTTTGGGGGAGGGGAGTGCAGTATATGGTTTGTCTCTAAGGCCTAGCATAACCTTCCAGTCAGAAGCCCCTGGCTTTGGGTGGACAGGAAGGACCCTGACCACTATGGATGAGCTCAGGCGTGTTTGCATGGATCACGTGCAGAGCCCGCCAGGAGGTCGGCGCAGCGCTGCGCTAATCACAGGCAGTGAGACATTGCCCAATCTCTGCAGCCGCACATCGGGGGCAATGTCTCACTGCCTGTGATTAGCGCAGAGCTGCGCCGACTTCCTGGCAGGCTCTGCACGTGATCCATGTGAACGCGCCTGAGCTCATCCCTACTGACCACTGACACATATATGAAGTTCTGGATGAATTGTGGAACATTCACATTAGCCTCCTGCCTTCACTCGTCTGGACACAGAATTTTATTTTGATATAAGAAAATACAAATATCTCTGCAGGATATTTATGGCAGTCAGATTGTGTATAAAATACGCATATACAGTAATGGTCCATTCAGGCTGCGTGTACACTAAGCGTTTATCCCGTGTGCGTCCAATCATGGCAATTTAGTGTGCCCAGGAGGCACAGGTGTGGCGGTCAGCCCCTCTGTCTTCAGTCAGAGTCTATGACAGGCTGAAATATGGGGCTGAACTCTGTGATGAGTGCTATTCATATATAGGGCCCAATGTATTCATGGACATATCCCTGGAAAGCAGAATCCTGCATTCTAGATGCGTGTCCCTGAATACATACATGTACATCTCTTAAAGTGGTTGTAAACCCTTACAGACCACTTTTAACTACAGGTAAGACTAGATTAAGGCTTACCCGTAGGTGCAAGAAATATCTCCTAAGCCTACACGGTTTAGGAGATATTTGCAAAAGACATGCACCGTAGACGATCATGCCGTTAGTGGCGGCTCCTGCATGCATACGTGGGAGTGATGTCCTCGTGGCTCCGGCCAATCACAGCGCTGGAGCCACGATACCCGGAAGGAAGATGGACGCTTCGTGGAAGAGGGGACAACAGTGGCATCGCTGGCTCCTGTGTCAGGTAAATTAACCATAATGGGCTACTATGCGTTGCATAGTAGCCCATTATGCTTTGCCTTTGCAGGGAAACAAAGAGGAAGTAACACCCATCAGGGTTTACTTCCTCTTTAACCACTTCCCGACCAGCGCACGACGATGTACGTCGACAGCATGGCACGGGCAGGCATATTGGCGTACATGTACGTCCAATATTCGTTGCCGCCATGCCATCGGGAGCGCGCCGCCGGCGGCGCGCTCCCGCGCTGGTCGGGACCCCCGTGAGTCCGGTCGCGGGACCCGCGGACTCGATCGCCGCGGGCATCCCCGCGATCGTCTCACGGAGCGGCCGAATGGAGGAAATGCTGTATAAAAAACATTTTCCCATTCTGCCTAGCAACTAGTGACGCTGATCTCTGCTCCATGTGATTGGAGCAGAGATCAGTGTACACTAAATGAAAGCCCAACCCCCCCACAGTTAGTAACACACCCCTAGGAACACTTAACCCCTACACTGCCACCCACTGGTTAACCCTTTCACTGCCAGTGTCATTTACACAGGAATCACTGCATTTATATAGCAGTGATTACTGTATAAATGACAATGGTCCCAAAAATGTGTCAAAAATGTCCGATGGGTCCCGACAATGTCGCAGTCACAATAAAAATCATCGCAGATCGCCGCCATTACTAGTAAAAAAAAAAATAATAAAAAATTATTAATAAAAATGCTATAAAACTATCCCTATTTTGTAAACGCTATAACTTTTGCGCAAACCAATCAATAATCGCTTATTGCGATTTTTTTTACCAAAAATATGTAGAAGAATACGTATCGGCCTAAATTGAGGGAAAAAAATGTTTTTTTATATATTTTTGGGGGATATTTATTATAACAAAAAGTAAAAAATAATGCGTTTTTTTCAAAATTGTCGCTCTATTTTTGTTTATAGCGCAAAAAATAAAAACCGCAGGGGTGATCAAATACCACCAAAAGAAAGCTCTATTTGTGGGAAAAAAAGGACGTCAATTTTGTTTGGGAGCCACGTCGCACGACCGCGCAATTGTCAGTTAAAGCGACGCAGTGCCGAATCGCAAAAAGTGGTCTGGTCTTTGACCAGCAAATTGGTCCGGTCTGAAAGTGGTTAACAAATATCGCCATAAACAGAAGTACTGATTAGTGTTCAGCCCCACCCGGCCGCAGCATATTTCAGCGGTCATATACTCTGTTAGGCAGTGGGCCGGATGCTGCTAGGGTTGCCACCTCTTCTTCAAGTCAAACCCGAACACTTTAGTGGTGTATAGCAATTTTTTTTTTTATAGTATAAACTATGCATATATTTTGCAATTAAATAACATTTCTAATCATATGAAGTGAATAACAAGAGTTTCCCTTTACATTAAAGTCCACATAGTTCCCTTTTCACATCTGAACTCGCAGAGTTCCCTTATACTGTAAGAGGGACTGTAAGGGGGGCTCTGCAGACTCTGATGTAAGGGGGACTTTGCAGGCTCTGATGTAAGGGAGAACTCTGGGGACTCTGACATAAGGGATGCTCTGGGAACCCTGATTTAAGGGGGAACACTGATAACTCTGAGGTGTGGAGAGGACTCTGATGTAAGGGCACTGTAGCCTCTGGTGTAAAGGGGGACTTTGATGTAAAGGGTGCTCTGGGAACCCTAATTCATCTTGGTGTACTCACTCAGAGGCAGGAGAGAGAAGGGGGGGGCACTTTAGTCACAGACATGGATGGATGGTGAGCTCACTCACCCCTTGGCAGTCAGCACCTCTCATCCAGATGTATCTGAGGCTGCTGGACTTCAAACTTTCCTTTTCTGAGGCACAGCACTGGGCAGTGGCGTAACTAGAACCTTCAGGGCCCCGATGCAAGAAACTAGTTTCTTGTAGTTCCACCACTGGCATCAGTATATTTTTTTTTTTAAGTGCCCCATCTGGCTGGGGAGAACAGACATCGGACTGAGCGGCAATGCATGGAGCAGGAGAGGGGTACTCTGAGGAGCCAGCCGAGGACACAGGTCATGCGGGGTATGCACAATTAAAGAGCAGCCAGTGCGATAGTCGAGCCTGGAGCTCTGCTGGTCACCCTCCACCTCCAGCCACCCATGTGCCCCTAGCTGCCGGCCATATGTAGAGGGGGCTGCATGGGCCCCCTGTAGCACAGGGCCCAGTTGCGGTTGCGACTGCTGCACCCCCTATAGTTACGCCCCTGGCACTGGGGATTGGATTGTGGGCAGAAGCAGAGGGGTAGGAGGAAGAGGATCAGATTGAGCCCTCTCCTCTCCTGTCTGTGTGTGTTTAGGGGGAATTGTAAGTGCTGGCTTTGGGCAGTGTGGAAGAGAGTGTAAAGCCCCATACACACTATCAGAGTTTCTGCTGATTTTTTCCTTCAGATTTACCAAAACCATATAACATGAGGTAAAACCTTAGGAGTTTAAATTTGTATGCAATCAGGCAGGCCCTTGCACTACTTGGTTTTGGTAAATCTGAAGACAAAAATCAGCAGAAAATCTGATAGTGTGTATGGGGCTTAACAGACATTCTTGGTTTAGACAACTGCAGCCAGCAACCCTGCTGGAAATTCATATCAGGTCTGAATTATGTGCCTGGGTTTGAGTCAATCTGAAACCTGTACGCATGATTCCAAACTCGAACTGTCTGGGTGAATCCTTGACAAGTGGCAACCCTAGATGCTGCACCTGCATATCCCAGCTTTTGAAAGCACATGGGCTTAAGCCTAGTACACACAATGAGATTATGAGACGAATGATCGTCCTTTTTTTTTTTTTTTTTTTGCTATTAGTCTCCATATCAATAACAAATACGTTACTAAAGTAAGAAAATTTTCGTACGACAGAATAAAAATTGGAAAGAGATGTAATTGTATTGTACAAAACATGTATTTGTATTGTATTTTTGGATGAAAACTGCACTGATTAAATGAAAGTAGTACGATCTGGTCGGTGAAAAATGTTTGTGTTTGTCCCGTTGGAAAACTTTGGACGAAAGCTGTGTACTAATGATGAGATTATCATACAATCACTTTGAAAGCGGTATTTTTTTGTATGATTTTCTGATCGTTAGTACAGGCCTTAAGGCTAGGCATTTCCAGTGCATTTGCCGATACGCCCAACAGTCCATTGACATATTCACATTTTACGCACAGCAAGGTGCGTTTTTTTGGCTCTGTAGACTTCAAAGGAATTGCATGAAAAATACATGTACGTACGTTTTTGGTGCATTTTCCTGCATGACAACAGACACCTCCTCCTAGCAACATCAACTCATGCCAAAAACACAAAATGCATTAAAAACACATCAAAAACATGAATAAAAAAAGATAATGAATGCACTAGAAAATGGGCCTCAAAAACACATCAACAGCACATTCACAGATGTGAACCTAATCTAAATGCTTAAGCCCCCGTTCACATTGACTGCGACTTTGAAATCGTGCAACATCATCTGAAATTGCACAATTTCAAAGCCACATGCCTGTGTGATTTTATAGACATCTGTGCGGCTTCATGCACAGAGGTCTATTCATGTCACATCCTGAAATCGCCAAAAGTAGTGCATGTACTACTTTTTCAAATTGATGGGGCACCGAAAAGCCGGCGTCACACCGATTTAAACAGTGTGATTGCTGGCAATAGGATGCGACTTGTCATTTGATTTGACCTGTCAAATGACAAGTCGTTCCAACGTGAATGGGGGCTGAGGCCAGTTCACACTGGAAGACACTCGTTTAAATGCGGTACAATTTTGACAGCCTGTTTATTTGAATGAGCTGCAAATTGCACTGGAACACAAGCACTACCTTTTGAAAACACACTACACCAAACCGCATGGTACTGCAGTACCATGTGATTTGGTGCCAAGCAAACCATTTGCAATATGCATTTGGAGCATCATTGACAATCGTCATATGACGCCCCGTCAAGATATTGAAACCACTTTGCCGCCGTCATTCTGCTATATGGCGGGCGACAAGTGGTTAAACATCATAAGAATATAGATGCATTTATAATAGAATATATTTGCAGGTTTCCTAAAGTCAGTGTGAATGAGGCCTTAAACCCCCGTTCACATTGGATTGACTTGTCATGGCATTTGACAGGTCAAATCACATGGCAAGTCACAGCCTATTGCAAGCAATCGGAACTCATCCCATCCCTGCAGAGGGAGCAGAAGATGAAATCTCTTGAGGACACCTAGAGTGGAGTTTATGTAATGCCTTCCCAGACTGGTAGATTACAGTCTCAGGAGAAATATAGTTTTGAGGCTTCTGTTGGTCAGACTCTGTGGACCGGCTGACATTTATGAAAATTAATCAGTCCTGGATTAGCAGCAACTATCAAGCCCAGTATGCATAAGAGACACCAGAATTTATCCACAAAATCTCTAATCTTGTTCCGAGTGCACTAAATTGTCTCCTCATCACACAGATTGGCTCCCCAAGCTGTTTACAAAATAAAGAAAGCTTGCAGGGAAAATGTCATTGTGTTCTATACATGGTACAGACATGCCACATTACAGTCAGACTACATGGCACTATATTTAAAGGAATTTTTCATTTTTATTTCTCATTTTTTTGGTTTCACTTCAGGCATCAGTAAATCACTGCTCATTTAAAAATGATGTTTTTTACAAACTTTGTGTTCATTGATACATGTCCCCCCAGGACAGTACACGGACCCAGACTTGCATATAAGCTTTCAAAATGGCCACATTTGATTTTTACAGTTTGGGTCCCATATACTTCAATGGGGTTCCTTATTCGGTTCCAAACTTTTGCAATGTTCGAAATTTCTGCCGCAAAACGAACCGGGTTCATTCGGCCAATGTCTACTGATCACTGAGCTGAAGCATTGCTTAAAGCTGACCATACACTGGTAGTTGTTTTTTTCCGTTAGCCCACTGACTGAACAGAAAAAACAAGCAGATTCCTCCATCCACGCTATACAATGAAGGAAAGGGGGGAAAGGGGGGGAAGGGAACTTGGTGGGACTTTATATGAAACGTATGTATATACACCTCCAGCCCTGATTCAGTATAAACAAAAGAGAACTAAGGTGAGACTGTATATGAGGTATGTACGTCAACAGAAACACAGTCAATATAAAAAACACAATGTTTATTGCTAAATAACAATTGCATAACATATAAGAAAATTAATTCATAGGTTTGTGTCCATAATGACAACATGTAACAAACATATATAGAATATATCTATAGTATGTAGAAAAATGGCAACAACAATAAATGATACATTGTATAATAAACATATGCATAGCATCATGATAATACAGTGTAGGGTAAAAATATAACAGCCATCCTAGCTGACACGGCCCACCTCAGAAACAGTGTAAAGATAAAATTTGTATATATAAAGAACTGGTCTAAACCATCCAATGAAGATGAGATGCATCCAATAATCCCTACGCGTTTCGTGGATTTATTGTACTCTTCAGAGGAACATGTATTAAATATCTGTGAAAAAACACAAATATTTAAATTAGAAAATAATATTGTATAAAGAAATCTAGCCAGGGTGCCTGACAAAAATGAATACTAGCCAAAGGAAGGAGAATCCTTCTCCCCTAGGGTACTTAAATATGAGCTAAATATGAAGTGCTGAGATTGCAACAAAAGTGGCGCTTAAAGAGGGATTCCACCTACAAAAAAAATATTAAAAGCCAGCAGCTATAAATACTACAGCTGCTGACTTTTAATAAATGGACACTCACCTGTCCCGGGTTCCAGCGATGCCGGCAGCCGAGGCCGATCGATCGCTCGGCCCTCGGCTGCTGCCGCCACCATTATAGGTGAGGGAATCAGGAAGTAAAGCGAATCGGCTTCACTTCCCGGTTCCCTACTGCGCATGCGCGAGTTGCGCCGCGCAATAGGAAATCTCCGCGCTGTCACTGGGACCCGTGTGTGTCCCAGCAGACAGCGCGGCAGGGCAGGAAATGGCGTAGACTCCCACGGGAGTCTATGCCCGGGAGTGGGTGTAAATACCTGTCTTTGACAGGTATCTCCACCCCCCTCCCCCCTGAAAGGTGTCAATTGTGACACCGGAGGGGGGGAGGGATCCGATCAGCGGAGGTTCCACTTTAGGGTGGAATCCCGCTTTAAGGTGTCTATCATGGGAGCTGAGGTACTAGGGCCCAAGGAGTGGAGCAGGAGCATGAAAGGAACATCCACAGGAAAGAAATGTCCAGAGGTGATGTGTCTAGGCTCTAATACTATAATTAACCACTTGCTGACAGGCTCCTGTACATTTATGTCGGCATTTTGAAGATGGATAGCTCAGTAACGGCAGCAGCTGCTGCCACAACCGACTTACCATTTCTTCAGGAGCCGGTTGTGTTTATGATAATGGTGGTCCCTGCGGCAAATTCGCTGCGAGATCGCCGTTATCGGCGGGAGAGGTGCCACCCCCACCGCTCTCCTGGGCCCTTAGCAGTGGCAAAGGCAATTTGGACCTTTCCGTGGCCGGGTATGGAGACGAGTGAGTGGAAGATGGCCCCCACCCATCTCCATACTATAGCAGGGCAGAAAGCGATGTCAAAATGTCACTTCTGCCCATACGTCTTAAAGGGCCATTTTTTTTTCAACGTAGTTTTTTCAAATGACAACATTTTTTATTGCATTTTAGTCCAAATATGAGATCTGAGGACTTTTTAACCCCAGATCTCATATTTAATAGGACCTTTCATGCTTTTTTTCTATTACAAGGGATGTATAAAAGTGACCTAATTTAAAAAAAAAAAGTGAAAAAATAAATAAAATCAAGTAAAATAAATAAGAAATTTTTTTTTTTAAAAAGCACACCGTCTTGATGAGCTTGTGCGCAGAAGCGAACTCATAAGTGAGTAGCGCCCGCATATGAAAACGGTGGTCAAACCACACATGTGAGGTACCACGATCGATAGAACGAGAGCAATAATTCTAGCCCTAGACCTCCTCTGTAACTCAAAACATGCTACCTGTAGAATTTTGTTAAACGTCGCCTATGGAGATTTTTAATGGTAAAAGTTTGACGCCATTCCACGAGCGGGGGCAATTTTGAAGCGTGACATGTTGGGTATCAATTCACTTGGCGTAACATTATCTTTCACAATATAAAAAAAAATTGGGCTAACTTTACTGATGTCTTATTTTTTTATTCAAAAAAGTTAATTTTTTCCCAAAAAAGTACGCTTGTAAGACTGCTGCGCAAATACCGTGTGAAAAAAAGTATTGCAATTGAGTGAGTGATTATACTTATTGTAAAAATCGTGGACTAAACTGAATGCAAACCTCCACCAAGCACAAGCTAGATATACAGATGAAAGAAAAGTTAGAGGGAGGCAAAGCTGTACAATCTAAATAAACAAATCTATCTGTGGAGCGGGGTCTACTTGCCCAGCACAAGGGGGTACTTTTTCACTTGTATGTGTTCTTTAATGCCTGGAATCAGGCAGGTTACGTTCATATGAAAGTCAACATTAATGCGGAATCTCGGATTAGAAGTGAGCCATACACCTTGCTCAGCTGTGTAGTAACATGCCAAGGCTCACTGTGGCTCACTCTGTCCCTTATTGCTGCACACCTTGTTGTCCAGAATGTAGCATTTAGAGGGGGGACACTGCTGAGCTTGTGTCCCACTCCACCAGTCCAGCTTTCCTCTGCCACCTCACCCCCAGTGACAGATGGGGGGTGGGAAAGGGGTCCCCCGTACACTTAGTGCAGACCTCATGCATGCATTAAATTAACTCTTTTGACTTTCCCATACTGTACAGCTAGGTTCATGGGGTATCTGTACCGCAGGTTCAGGCCCAATTGCTTTTGGGGAGCCGACCACTAGGGAGAGAGCCAGAGCACTGACCCCCATGCTACCAAAGAACCTGTCACCCAAGCCTGGTGCTTATCTTTGCTGTCTGGCTGCTATTACATTCCCACCAGTCCATTCTTACCTATAGCAACTACACACTGCCCTTCAACTCTCCTGCAGAGTTAACCCTTCGTTGTAACCTTCCATCCTTATTCTTCATTCTTACAGGCCATGTTCTTCTTATATGCCATGTGCCTTCAAGCACTTTTGAATAGCTTCAGACCAGGCATGAAACAGTTGATAAAGCTATATTTGCACATACTGGCAGATACAGTCTAATGTCCTGTACACACAATAGGATTTTCCAACAACAAAACCGTGGATTTTTTTCGAAGCATGCTGGCTCAAACTTGTCTTGCATACACACAGTCACACAAATGTTGTTGGAAATTTCGGATGTCAAGAACGTTGTGACGTACAACACGTACGACAAGCCGAGAAAAATTAAAGCGGGGTTCCACCCTAAAGTGATCGGAACCCTCCCCCCCTCCGGTGTTACAATTGGCACCTTACAGGGGGGAGGGGGTGGAGATACCTGTCAAAGACAGGTATTTACACTCATTTCCTGCCCTGCCGCGCTGTCTGCTGGGACACACACGGGTCCCAGTGACAGCGCAGAGAACTCCTATTGCGCTACGCGACTCGCGCATGCGCAGTAGGGAACCGGGAAGCCGATTCGCTTCACTTCCTGATTCCCTCACCTAGAATGGTGACTGCAGCAGCCGAGAGCCGAGCGATCGATCGGCCTCGGCTGCCGGCATCGCTGGAACCCGGGACAGGTGAGTGTCCATTTATTAAAAGTCAGCAGCTGTAGTATTTATAGCTGCTGGCTTTTAATATTTTTTTTTTAGGTGGAATCCCTCTTTAAGTTCAATAGCCAGTGCAACTCTTCTGCTTGATTCAGAGCATGTGTGGACTTTTGTGCGTCGGAATTGTGTACACACGCTCAGAATTCTCAAAAACAAGTCTTGTTGTCGGAAAATTTGAGGACCTGCTCTCAAACATTTGTTGGCGGAAATTCTGACAACAAATGTTCTATGAAGGATACACACGATCGGACTCTCCGACAACAAGCTCACATCCAAGATTTGTTGTCAGGAAAATCCTATTGTGTGTACAGGGCATAACAGTATATCATTCATTCAGCAATGTTCTTTCCTAATTATCTACAGTAATCTGTCCAGTGCATACTTTCCAAGATAAGAGTGCTTAACGTCTGTAATCTGAGTCCTATCACAGATGTTCTCCCTTGAGAGGTCTGTGGGTTGCTGTGGGTTACATCCTGAGTCCTAATGCAGGTGTTCTTTCTTAAGAGGCCTGTGGGATGCTGTGGGTTACATCCTCTCCTTGTTACTGGTACTGCTTTCCATCCAGGCCATGGCAAAAGAGTGTGCTTGATCAGAGCCCAGAAATGTGTGGGAAATGGTAAAACTGTTAAACTTTAATTTACCCCTTCCCTTCTGGGCAGCCTAGAAACAAACTAACTAAGCAACAACACTTTAATCACCTACTTATATACCACTGGTATTCTGTATTCTATTATTGTATTCTGACAGCCAACACCATTGCCAAAACACCTGAACGGTGACTGCATCTGATTAGGAGCATCTGTTGTTCACCACATTTTTTTCCAGAAGACTCCTTTGACAAAAGTCGATCAAACGATTGACTTTTGGTGATGAAGCAGGGCCACTCTGAGTGAAATTCACACAATGTATACCAGCCATGCATGAAAAACAGCTGAGTATTTCTCTGTTCCATTTGACAATCCTGTCGTTGTCAGATTACCACCAGAGCCAGGATTACTAGTGTACCATGGCCTTTAGACATTAGATGATCATCAATTGGTTCTGGCAATTTTAGTAGGGTTAGAAAAAAAAGATTTATATTGGTGACCCGAGACTGCGGTAAACATCCTTGGCAAGATATTTCGGGAAACAAGACTACTGTTTTTTCTGATATTTTATTGTTTAGTCAAGGTAGCAGCAGGATACAGACATGCATCCTAAAATATAAGACCTACATATTGGTAGATAAATCTAGGGGGCAAGCTAAATAGGTAATTTTTTTCTGTGCAACGGAGAGATGAATTCCCTTGTTGGCAGTGACCTCATTAGGCTTTTCAGTGGCTCAATCATGCTACTAAATCACAAGCGGTTAATCGCTAGGAATAGCAGTTGGCACACACGATGAAACCAATACTGTCCATGATACTTTTTTTTTTATTTGCACTAATATTCAAATTTTCAGGTCAAGCTTTCCCCCTTCTTGATAGCCTACCATCTTTTTAATAGCACAAAACTCCAATCATATGAAATTAAGGCCTACAAAAACATTCAAGGTTTTAGGCCTCATTGACATGGGCACTGAGGCCCATACACTGTGAATCAGTTATGCAGCCGGAACTACCAGGTGCAGCCTGCAAGCAGTCCACATAAAGCCTCGTACACCCCACTCGTTTTTTTTTTCATTTAACCCAGCTGAATAAAAACAAAACCTGACAGCTAACAATCATATGTTAGTACAGTGATCTCCCCTGCTGTTCTATTGTGTTCTAGCAGCGTGACGGTCCCCCCACCAGAACACTCTAGTCAGTGCTCTCAGCCTTTGGCCTTCAAGCGGCCGGCTTCTGTCGGACTGGCTGCAGTACACATGGGCCGAATGTCAGCCGGTTTCTATTGAACCGGCCAATGCCACCCAACATTCTGCCTGTGTGTACAGGGCTTTAGTCAATGAGGACGCAGCAAGTGTGGGGAACAGCCGCTTGTCCCAATTTAATAGGCATGCAGGTGCAGATGAGCAGCCCCAAATGCACACTGTTAAAAGCATGCCTGTTGAATTAGGACGATTGGCAGTGTCCATGTAGTCACTGCATACCTATAGACTTGCACACAACACCTGGTATCTCTAGCCACATGGACAAATGACCAATTCATGGTATGTGGGCCATGTGGATGAGGCCTAGGTTCTTTTAAATCTGTGGTAGCTTTTACTTTACTATGGTAAAGATGCTTTGGTCTTTTTATTGTTCAACAGTTAGGTTAAGCCGAGTACACACAGGCCGAATGTAGGGAGACATTGGGTGTTTCAATAAAAACTGGCCAACATGCGACCCACGTGTATGGCAGTCGGGACTGATACTTTTGTCGGACAAGCATGCTGGAAAACCAGCAGCTAACCGGCTCTTGATCAGCGCTCTCAGCTGAAGGCAGAGAGCGCTGACCGGAGTGTTCTGGCAGGGGTGGGGGGGTGGGGCAGAATACAATAGCATAGCAGGGGAGATTAACATTGTATTGTTGTATTAACATTGGATTGTTAGTACATCGGCTCCGATCTAAACAGTCAGTTTTTCTTCGTTCAACCCACTAGTAGTGTGTACCAGGCTGTGGGCCGCATTCCGTTTTTCTTTGCACGTATGTATATGCTGAATAGGTTTTAGGCGATGGTGCCTTGCGTTTTTTACAAGAACATGCTCAGTTTTCCCTTTTTTTTTCTTTTTTTTTTTTTATTCTATAGCAATATCACAATATTACAGTCCATTCATTTTTTTTGACCCTGCAGTGCATAAACGCAGGTCTTGTTGGAGAGCTGTGGAGCGGTATGGAAAAATGCAATTTTTTGTACTGCTCTGCACTGCAGGCAACAGCTGTGTGGAAGTGTGAATGGAGCACCCAGAAAACCATTATTTTCTGTGACCTCTTACGGAAAGCTGTGTTTTTCTTCTGCATAAAAAGACAGCTCTCAGAAGTGTGGACCTCCTCTTAAGGCTGAACCCCAAGCAGCTAGGCATTCATTTATAGACATGTGCAATTCGTTTCGTTCGGAATTTGTCTTTTAATTAATTTTGACAAACTCATTAATTCGGAAATATCCGGATTAACGAAAATATGTTTAACAAACTTTTCCAAATATTCGTAAATTCAAATATTCGAAAATTCATAAATTCAAAAAAAATCGTAAATTCATAAACTCTACAAAAATTGTAAATTCGAAAAAGTTTGTAAATTTTAAAATTCAAAAATCTGAAATAATAACTAACTAATGATAACTATTACTAAATATTAAATTATAGTTACTGGAATTTACTATCAAATTTGGCTGTTAGTGAATGTAACGAATACGAATTTATCCAAAGTTACGAAGTATGTGAAATAACGAATGCTGCATCTAAACAAATGGAATGGAACAAATTAATAATAAATAATAATAATACAATTTTTTATTATTATTATTGTTATTTATTATTATTCATTCGTTCCGTTCCATTTGTTTAGATGCAGCATTCGGATAATTTGTAACTTTGGATACATTTGTATTCGTTACCTTCACTAACAGCCAAATTTTAAAATAAATTAAAATACTTATAATTTAATAGTTAGTAATAGTTAAGTTATTATTAGATATTATTAGTTATTATTTCAGGTTTTCAAATTTTCTAATTTTCAAATTTCGAATTTTAGAATTTTCACATTTTTTTGAATTGATATTTTTTCTTTTGATTTACAATTTTTTTTAATTTTAGTATTCTTTATTTATATTCAAAGGAGGACAGAGTATTACATCACATACCATCATTTGCATACATACATAGTTCATATCATATCCCCTCTTAGTTTAGGTAGAGTATTCATATTTCTCTGCTTATACCTCTCAAAGTATCCATATTGCACTTTATACTACTATTCTATAACCTCTCTACCTTTTGTTATTTTTTTCTTCATCTCCTAAACTACTGGGTAGAATTCGTTCCTCCTTTTAATTTTATCTTTAACAAAATATCCCCCCCCCCCCCAAGCCAGCTCAAAAAGCAAATTCAAACAACCATCAAAACAATAGAGAAAAAAAAAAAAACAAGTTCGGAGTTCGGGGTTAATTTACGAATTTACAAATTTTTTCAAATGTACAATTTTTTTTAAATTTCTGAATTTTCGAATTGCCAAATTTCGATCATAACGAATGACCTGAAAAATGAATGAAATTAAAACAAACTAATTTATCGGCAGTGCATATCTATTTATTTATAAATCATATATATATTTTTAAAACATATCTAGTGTAAGTACTTGATATGAGACTCTTGAAATTCCCCATATAGCTGCATTTGGACTGGGAGAGGGATTGGCAGCACCTATCAGGTGTACTGCATGCAAATGTGCTGAGGAACATGCTGAAAGGACAGAAGAGTGAGCAGAGAACAACCCTTATGAGTCTGCTGCTGCTCTTTCACTGTCAAATCAGAAGGCTGGTGGTAAAGAGTGGACACCACAGTGTCCTTCTACAGTATCCTGTGTCCTACAGTAACATAAAAAGTGGTGTCACCCTGCTGGTTGTCATTTCAGGACTGGGTGGGCAGGCATAAAAGTTATTTTGGCAGGTAGAGTAGCTCCTTGTGTATTTAGATCTTTGCTCCCACTAAGATTTGCAAATAATTCACAAAAAAAAAAACACATAAAAACAAGCACACACACACATTGAAAATGCTAACTAAAGGATTCTTGAAAATCATAAAACATTTGTTGATATATGATACTGTAAAATTAAACTACATTTTAAAACATCAAAATAGCTGGACCAAGACACACACTTCATGAAAATCATATTAAATGTTTGAAGTACCACACATTCACTTGTGTTTAAGAAGAAATTTGGAAACCTCTAAAAAAACCTTCACAATGTTGATGTTAACCTGTTAGATTTCAAGTACTTGGATATTCAGCAGCTGCATCATACCCTGGACATCTGGAATGTGGATATGGGTGCATTCAGAGAGAAGAAAACAAAAATGCTTGCCAAGTTATATGTGGTTTATAAATCCATCTTACCAGTTTAGCACTTGTACTCCCTTAGACCATTTAAAATTTCATCACAATATAAGATGTTCTTAATAGCTTGTAATATAAAATATTTTTATTAGCTCGTAAAATGCTAATCTGGACATGTGCCATTGAAACAAACATGTCTGCTAGTACGATTGCTAATAATGGAAAATTCACAGTAAAGACAATGATTGGTACTTATAAGCAGTACTCTGATTTGACTCAGGCTCTTCAGATGGGCGGCTTGATGGTTTGGAGGCTTTGTTAGCAATTATGTGAAGGTATGGGGGATTCATGAGGGGTGCATTTACCATCTCCATTTGTTAATAACCCTCTGACGGTGATCAGCATTTAGTAAAGTGGTCAGCATCTATTTAAATTGGCTTTTTTCAAGAGGTCCAGCTTTTCAGTCTACGGTGAAGTCTGTGTTTCACCGTAAATCAGGTCATCACCACAAAGTGGGACTATTGCCCTTTGGAATATTGAATACATTGTGCCCAAATATCACCATACAAATTATTTTTGGGTGGTGCTGCTCCTTTACTCCTTTTTTTTTTGTCTCAGTGCCCACTTCAGGGTAGTCTCATGTATGGTTGCTGTAGTTACTAGCCAAAGTTACCTCCCCATTGGTTCTCAATGTGTCCTGAAGAAGCTAACTGAGGAATGTGTTGACTTCATCACCAAAAGATCCCATATTTTTATATATAAAATATTTATATTAAATTGTAAATTAAATAGTCCCAGATTGTGGATGATAATTAGCAGCTGTTAGTCACTGCATATTATGAGGAGGATTGCACATAGGGCAATTGATTTTAAGACCTGAGTAGGTCCATTGTGATTTTATTACAAGAGATCTTAAAAAAGTTTCCACACTTTTATATTTTCGTTGGAAACAGTGAGGGTGGGAGGAGTAGTAATTGGTTGTGTCTGAAAGTGCCCTGTGACTAGTCTGTCTGGCAAGCCGGCTAACCTGTTAGTTTACCTGCAGTTTAGTATAAGAGTGGTCTTGCTGTGGTGAAGATGGTTGCGAAATGTATAAATTGCACCAAAGAGGAACAGCGTTCTGTCATATGCTTTTTGTGGGCAGAAGGTGTTCCAGGAGTACAAATTCATCTCTGCATGTGTGCTCGGTATGGGGATAAAGTTCTCTCTTGTAGAGTCGTTTATAAGTAGGAGGTTATGGAGCACCCAGCTTATAGTCTGGTTTTAACGGCATCTGATTTCCACCTTTTTGGACCGCTAAAAGAAGCTTTAAGGGGAAGAAGATTTTCATGTGATGATGATGATGTGAAAGCAGTGGTGCATCAGTGGTTACGTGCTGAACCAAAAACATTTTTTGCTGATGGCATTAAAAAGTTGGTATGATGCAAAGGAAGGTGACTATTCAGACAAATTATGTAATTTGTTTTTTGAAATTCTTAATAAATAGAGCTAAAAAAAGTGCAGAAACTTTTTGAAGACCCTCAAATTAAATTTTTGTTTGTAATAAAGTTTTGCTAATTTTTTTATATTAAAAAAAGTGTGTTCTCTTCTGTACCAGTAAAGTCAGACCATTTTTTTCTAATAATTTTTGTATACATGAAGGATGTGGTACTCTGCAGATTCTGGAAATCACGGTGTGTATAATTCCCCATGTCAATTGACCCTTGGGGCAGTAGTTTGAAATTGCTGCTAAAGTTTAATTCTTATTAGTGAGTTTTAATGTGGCTCTTATGCAAGCTACCTCTGGGAATCTTCAGCTAATTTACTGTTGTGCAATGTAGTGTGAGAAGTAGAGATGAGCAAATAATTAAGAAATTTTTTCATCTAGCAGTTCACCTAATACGTTCCGTGATTTTGTTCACAAGGTGTAAATCTGTCAGGCTTTGGACTGGTATCTCCTTAGCATATGGGCATTGGCAGTGCAGGGTCATTTACTATGTGGGTGTCAACCTTTATAGGCTTCAGTACCAAGCTGGTGTTTTAAGAGAAGACAAAAGATACTTGCCCTCAAACACAGTTTGTTACAATAGTATCCATGCTAGTTAACGGCAATTGACCCACTACGAGAATTAATTCAGCTTTAAATTATTATTATACAGGATTTATATAGTGCCAACAGTTTGTGCAGAACTTTACAACAAGAGGGCAGACAGTACACTTACAATACAAATCAATACAGGAGAGATTAGAGGGCCCTGCTCGTTAGAGCTTACAATCTAGAAGGAAGGGTCAAGTGGAAACAAAAGGTAATAACTGTGGGGGATGAGCTGATGGAGAAAATGAAAATACAGTTGTTAGGTGTGGGTAGGGTAGGCTTCTCTGAAGAGAAGGGTTTTCAGGGATCGTCTAAAAGCTAATAGAGTAGGAGATAAGTGGACAGATTGGGGTAAGGCATTCCATAGGATTGGAGAGGCTTTGGAAAAGTCCTGGAGGCAAGCATGGGAGGAGATGACGAGGGAGATAGAGAGCAGGATGTCTTGAGAGGAACGAATAGAATGAGTAGTTTGGTACTTAGAGACTAGGCTAGTGATGTAGCTGGGGGCTAAATTGTGGATGGCTTTGTAAGTAGTTGTTAGTATTTTGAACTTAATTCTTTGGCCCAGCGGAAGCCATTGGAGGGATTGACAGATTGGGGTAGCAGACACAGAGCGATTGGTAAGGTGGATGAGTCTGGCAGCAGCATTCATGATGGATTGAAAAGGTGATAGACTATGTATGCAGTAGTCAAGGCAAGAGATGACCAGCGAGTGAATTAAGAGCTTCATTGTGTCATTGGTTAGAAAGGGGCGTATTTTGAGAGGGCAAGTGATAAGGTGGACATTAGCAAGTAGTTTAGAAACCTCTTCTATAGTGGTGGGGTTGAAAGAGGATGATGACACATGGGTGATTCTGCTGCTAGTGGCAAATTAAATTTTCAAAGGCAGAGTCACTAAAAAGGCTGCTCTGTGTCCCTATGAAATTGCTCCTTATGTAACCACAAGCAGCAAGATGTTGCTTTGTCGCTTTCCCGAACACTGCCGTATTGCAATTACTAGCGATAGGAGCAATACCTTGCTACTTCACATTGCTATGCAAATTAGATCATGTAACAAAACCAAGTAGGTGTTATCTTATCTATTTGGTTGCAGAAGTGGGAATACACTTTAAGCCCTGGTTCACATTGCCGCAACTTGTCATGCGACTTGAGAGTTCAAAGTCGCATTACAAGTTGCGCTCCATTAACAGCAATGGAACCATTCTAATCGGTTAGACTTAAATCATTCTGACGTCGAAAAAGGTTCAAGCGCTATTTTTGGTCTGACTTCAACATGGCTTACATTGACTATTGTTAATGAAGTACTATCCAACCTACGATGAAGTTGGATTCAAAGTCGCACGAAAATTACATGACTTTGAAGTCGTGGCAGTGTAAACAAGGGCTTTGACTGTTTATTCAGTTCAAATGGTGAGAAAAAATATGAGGATGCAGCACAATGATGTCATGATGTCATCAGTTGTATCCAAGCATGCTGGAGCAAATGTGGACTTCTAGATTAAAGTTTAGAGCAGTTTGAAATTATAAACCTATTATAGACCACCACACTGTCTGTTAACTCCAATGAAAAAATGGGTATCCAAGAGGCGCTGGGACTTTGATATGAGTTTAAACAAGGTAGTGAGAGGGCGAAAAACAGCCTAACCCAAGCCCCATGACCCAGGTTAGGCTGCTCACAATAACAAGCCAGTCATGTTGGAGACCCAAATTTACATAGAAAAGGGGTAGGGGAGAAAAGGATTTTATTATATAGAATTGTTTGATTTCATGTGTATTATTTCAGTTATATATATACCTGAATAATGGTGCAATGACATCTACTAACTGTGTAGAATCTGATATTATCTTGTGTCAGTGCCTCCTGTCCCTTTAAGGTTTTTTTTAGATGCTAGGGGGGGGGGAGATTTATGATCATGTGACTGCTTTGATTGGCTGTCACATGGATGGAAAGTTTCCGATAACAAGCAGCAATTGGGAGCTCTCCGTTAGCCACCGGTTACTGTGGCAGGAGCCCACCCGCCAAAATGCCACATATTTGCATGCTATCGGTGCCAAGAGGTTAATTTTAAAAATGAACCTTATGCTCATTATCACTTAATATCTGATATTCCATCATCTCTCCATTTTCATGTCATTGCATGTATGCATGTTTGAAAGCGCCCTAAGTTTACGATTTTGTGTTGGGCTACATTCATAGCCATCTCGGGCCGCACATTGGACACCCCTTATTTAGGACATTTTAAAAATTGCAATCTGTAAAGATAGAGATTACAAATACTCTAATCTTCCTTTTACATTGAGCTGACATGTAAGTATGAGGGCTTTGTTCTTATACTACCTTCTTTTTGCAATATATCCATTATATAAATGAAATTATTTTATTTGAATCTTCTTTACCTCCTTCTAGACTCCAATTTTTGCATCTGCTCCTGAGGAAGTGGAGATGAATCCACGTCTGGTTTTACCATGCAATAAAACATGATTATGTATACAATGCAATATGAATATTTATAAAGTTTTATGTGAAACAGTATTGATCCAGTATTGTTCAGCTCAATGAAATGCCTTATAAAAAATGTCTTATAAGAAATGTCTATATTTTCTCATGTCTGCAAAATTGTTGTGATTTACGTGTCATCTTACAATGAACCTACTATCATGTATATATTGACTTTTCCAGTGATCAGCCTCATTTAAATCCCCTTGACCAATTTTTGCCCCTTTCTGTATATACAATTGGGATAGATACTTATCACTTATGGTGCCACGGACCACATCCTCTTATTCTTTCTCTATAAATTGGGTGGAAGACACCCCAGTCACTTGGTGGTCTGTTGCACCATATATTATTTGTTCAGGACAAATAAGTGCCATTTGGTACAAGTGGGCGCCTGGGATATCTATATGTGTCCTAGGGGAGTACATACGCCTGGAGATGGTTCCCCCTCCCCCATAATTATTTATATTTCTTCCTGACATTCAATATCTAGTAAAATCTATATTAGGTGAACACTTCTCCCATTTACTTTCCTTTTCCCCTGGTGGCAGCTGTGGATTTTTGGGCGCCTTTGGCTCTTCCACTCCGGGGGCTGTGATGCGCCTCTGGTTTGAACTCCACCCTCCTTGTTCCTTCCTTGGGCGGGGGGGTTTTCCTTATGGCGCATTGATGCCATGTTTTCCACACCCGATGCGTGATGTCATACACGTCATGGCGGTGTCTCTTTTCCATTCCACGACACCACATGGAACCAGGTTGATGACGCGCCTTCCAGCTTCCGGCATAAACGTCAGCCCGGAACGGGCATTGCTCCCTCCCTCCTCCCGAATTGGTGGCGCATACATGACGTTGGCGGCGGTTATGTCTCCTACCTCCGGCTTGGGATGTGGATGGCGCACCACAAGCATTCCATGCTTTTGTATTGGGAGACAGGGCAAGCTCCTATTTACACCAAGGATCTTGACATGTAAGGCTTTAGGGATTCCTCATGCATCACCTTGTTTAGCAAACTTTTCTCTTTGACCACTCTGGTCAGCTCACCTTGTCACCTCTTTGATGCCATTTTTCCTATTGTTTTTTTTTTTTTTTTTAGCAGTCACTTTGTTTTTGTTTTTGTTTTGATATACTTTGTCCCCTTCATGCTCTGTGTCATCCCACAGGTATTATTGCTCCTTGCTTAAATATAGCCATGTTTATCAATTTCCACAGATTACCACAGGCCCATGTGCCACTACTCAAGCACACTACCTATGGATACACGTGGACATGGATGCCTGGTCCGCGTTTCCCCTCTTTCTTATGGGATTTTCTGCGGTTCTGCCACCTCAGCCCCTGGGGGGACTCTCTCTGGTGTCCCCCACCCACAGGGCTTCCCAAATCTCCCTTCCTTACCCTTCCTTTCACATTGCGCTAATATGTAAGTACTAGGGCTTTGTTCTTATACTACCTTATTTTTGCACTATACCCATTATATAAATTAAATTATTTAATTTGGGTTTTCTTTACCTCCTAGACTCCAGTCTCTGCATCTGCTCCTCAGGAAGTGGAGATTAATCCACAAAACGCGTAGAGCTATAGGATTCTCAGTAATGTAATATGTATTCCCCTTGTCTGGTTTTACCATGCAATGAAATATGATTATGTATACAATGCAATATGAATTTTTATAAAGTTTTATGTGATCATCATATTTTATCATGTCTGTAACATTGTTGTGATTTACTTGGCATCATACAATAAACCTACTATCATGTATATATTGACTTTTCGAGTGATCAGCCTTATTTAAAGTCCCCTTGACCAATTTTTCCCCTTTCTGTATATACAATTGGGATGAAGGCTTATCACTTATGGTGCCACAGACCACATCCTCTTATTCTTTATTTAGAACAGGGGTGTATAACATTTGTACTTTCCTGGACCACATTGGAAGAAGAGCAATTGTTTTGGGCCAAACATATAAGACACTGACAATAAGGAGAGCTCACAAGTTAACGATCACTGATATAGCTAATGTACCTATCTGAGTAATAAAACGTCCTTTTTAAAAAAAATATTTTTCATTGTAAAAGAGGGCAACATTAAACGAGTGCAATATTTGATGTTTTTGATGTCTATGGTAGCTATTCTCAATGAATTTTCAAGGTGCTCATCAAATATTTTGATTCTAATTTAGCCCTTCACGTGCGTCATCCTTTAAAATAGCTGTTCACAAATATAGGTGCTACTGTAAACTGATCACCTGATTAAAACATGATTGCGAAGAATAGGATACTTTTCTTTGGGAAGATAAAACTTAAAAGTCCAGTAAAGGGACACTGTAAAATGTTTCCTCAAGCCGCATGTGTTCGCTAAGTGTAAATGCATTTTTACAAAAATATTTTAAATAATCAACATTTTAAGTAAGTTTACGATTTTGTGTTGGGCTACATTCATAGCCATCTTGGGCCACAGGTTGGACACTCCTTATTTAGAACATTTTAAAAATTGCAAGCTGTAACATTAGTGATTACAAATACTCTACTTTTCAATATGAATTTGCGAAAAAAACATTTTTTCAAGACATAGAAGAAAATGAATTACATTTTTCAGCTGTGCAATTATAAAGTATTAAGGTACATAGTGAATTTCCAGTAAAAGAGCCATTATCAAAAACCAAGGAGATCGGATCAAAAGGTGCTTACAAGCAGCCACAGATAATTGATGATGTCAAAAATTGTCTATAAACGAATGTAAATTATACTGCCCTTATTCAATAAATAATGAAGACACAAACTGAAGTGACTTGCGCTTCTGAATTAGAATTCACTACATTAAAGTCCGATGAATAGAAAACGGACTTTGATTATTTGCTATGGGTGCTGCACTCTGCACTTGGAGATTCGCTGGTTGCACTATTTTTATTGAATAAGCTCATAAACATCTAAAGCACACTAAATCTGTGTTAAGTCATTAGGAGGTCAAAGGTATACAACCAACAACGTGTCCAAGTTCATCATCAAGGTTATGAGAGTTTCCCCATAACAATCATGGTTGCAGACTCACCATAGCATTCATCGGCATGAAAGCCTGTTTGTTTTTCAGACCCATGTTTCGAAAGCTTGCTTTGTAGGCTTTATTATTCCCTATAAATAACACAAATTGACTGTGAGAAAAATAAAAAAGGAAGAAATCTAGTGTCAGGTGCTGGATACAGGATGTTTTTTAGGGGGATTTTTCCTGTTTCTGGTAAACATAAGGGAAGCTTTTGTGTGGCAGATGTAGGAAAGAGGAGGGGGTTTGTTTTCTTTATTGTTTGAACACCTGCTCCAGCTTGCCAACCCACAGTCCTATTGATAGGATTCAGACCTGAACAGGGAGGGATTGAAGTTGCATGATTAAAAACTACAGACTTGCGACAGCTTCCAATTTTTAATTATTCTTTGATAACACAAGGAAAAAAAAAAAAGACAATAACTTCCCCACTTAGGCAGCTTCCTGCAGGGTTCCTGTGCGTACAACCTCCATACAATACTCCAGCGGAGCCCCAGGCAAAAGAATCCCTCTTTATTATTTATGGGATTTATAAAAAATAAATGCACTTCCAAATCCGGATTCTTGGCATTTGGGGAATAATAATGCATGAATGTTATAAATCCTTCAGGATGTTATAAATCCTTCTATACAATATATAATGTATATATACTGTATGTATATATATATATATATATATATATATATATATATATATACTTTTTTATATTTATATATATAGATTCTCTCTCTCTCTCACTATATATATATATATATATATATATATATATATATATATATATATATATATAAATATGGAACATTTATAAAAGAATAAAAAGTACAAACATATATTAATTTCTTGATTTGACAACAAACAAAATCATATTGAATACAAATGTGATGTTACTTTTTTTCTTAAGAATTTTAAACAGTATCATTAAATAAAGGTATTAAATGCCATTTCAATTTTATTGCCAGAAGGGATCAAATACAAAGATTTAATTTCCAAAACTATGAAATGATTCACTTGTAAACCTTTCTTTATTATGTATATAACCTAAATAGTGCTGCCAAGAATGTCTGTTTATTAAAAATATGATTGAAGAATCAGCCCCAGGTTCCCGAATTAACATCATCACAATATCAGCTGTTCTTTGTCTCAGATGAAATATATGTGTCTCATACTAATGTGTACCACAGCCATTTTCAGCATTCCTAACTGTAAACTCCTCCAGTAATTTTCCTCTAGGTAGAAATACATTTTGATCTTGTCTATCCTCATGGATGAATTTAAACTAGACAAAGATCTATAACAACTGGAACAAGTACTTACAGTGGATGTACTCAGACTGCATACAGTATAAAAGACATCTGGGGGTTGTTATGTGCTGGACCAAACTGGTGGGCTTAAAATTCTGCAATGTAAAGTACAGCTGTAAGTTTTGATTCAAAGGGATTTAAAGGTGAAATGAAATCTCTTCTTGAAATATACTTTGGACTAAATCAAACATTTTTATTTATATTGAAGTTAAACAGATAAAAGAAAGAATACACTATGAGGCATATTTGTAAAGTAGTGAATGTGACTTTCACCAAACATTCACTAACTGAATGTCATTACTGATATTACTGAAACATGTACCTGGAAGATTCCTATGCAGATTCACTGCTTTGTAAATACGCCCCTTATTTATTGCAATTAACAACGTAATTTCAGCTTTTACAATTAGATAGATGGCATGATAGTTTTCATTCTCAATCAAAGTGATTGTAATGCCCTGTACACACGGTCGGACATTCTGATTTTGGCCCAAACTTGTCTTGCATACACAAAATACGATCATTCAGAATGAGGTGACGTAAACACATATGACGGGACTATAAAGAGGCCAGTAGCCAATAGTTTTCTTCTCATAATTTATTCTGAGCATGCATGGCACTTTGTGCATCAGAATTGTCTACACACGATCGGAATTTAAACAATCGGATTTTGTTGTTAGAAATTTTTTAGCTCCAGATCTCAAGCTTTGTGTGTCGGAAATTCCAACGGAAAAAGTCAGATGGAGCCCACACACGATCGGAATTTCCGACAACGCAGTCTGATTGCATATTTTCCGTCTGAAAGTCTGACCGTGTGTACAGGGCATTAGGCTTAGTTTTTTAAAATGTATTATTAAAATAACAAACATGTTATACTTACCTGCTTTGTGTTATGTTTTTGCATGGAGCAGCCCCGATCTTCCTCTTCTCGAGTCCACTACTAGCGCTCCTGGTTCCACCCCCCCACGAGTGCCCCATAGCTTGCTATGGATAATGAATAAATGAAGAGAAATCGCCTAATGCTGCATACACACGAGTGGAATGTCCGACAGAAAAAGTCAGACGGGAGCTTTTCATCGTACATTCCAATCATGTGTATGCCCCATCGGACTTTTTATGTCGAAAATTCTGACGGACCTAGAAATGGAACATGTTCTAAATATTTCCGACGGAACCAATTCCTATCGGGAAAACCGCTCGTCTGTATTCTGTTCCAACTGACCAAAAACGATGCATGCTCTGAAGCAAGTACGAGACGGAAGCTATTGGCTACTGGCTATGGAACTTCCTTTTTCTAGTCCTGTCGTACGTGTTGTATGTCACCGCGTTCTTGGCGGTTGGACTTTGGTGTGAACGTGTGTATGCAAGACAGTTTTAGAATGAAATTGAAGCGCCATACCATTTCTAAGAAGTCTACATACAACTTTATTCCATTAGAGCTCAGGGGTACAAGTCAAAAAGCAGCCAATGCATTTCAGGGGTCTAAGTGTCCCCTTTATCAGGGCTAGAAAGATCATATCAAGATTTCCTCCCACAATGTATAATTTCAATAATAGTGATGATGATTATTATTATTGTTATTATATATTGTTTTTTTTTTCTCTTCGGCACCCATATTCTAATTTTTGTGTAATTATTTTCCCACTCTCATTACTACTGTGTTTCATCTTAATTATGACCCCATGAAGGAGATATTATATTGATCAGATTGATATGAAAATCTTGTGAAAATGTTGTTTTTCTAGCTCTGATAAAGGGGGTATTTTACGCATTGGCTACTTTTTGAATTGTACCCCTGACCTTTAATGGAATAAAGTTGTATATGGACCTCTAAGCAGTGGTGTGGCACTTCAATTACAACTCTTTTTACATCACATTACAAGCCAGGGAGACTGTGGAGAAACTCCGGGGTGTAAAACCTGCCTGCCCAGGAACCATATTGTTTACACTAACAGTATTACCTTAAGATAACAATACCAGTAAAATAAACCTATGGGTCCAGCGCTATCTTTCCACTTTCCTCAAAAGATTTAAATGTCTTGTCTGTGATAGGCAACCAGAGAGGCGCACATTGAGAAAATAGTCCAGCTTATGACAATTTTGACACAAAGCAGAAAAGCTAGAAAAGAATGCACAAACATCATAAACCCCACTTAGCCTAGGATCTGTAAAGCCTCTTAATAGGTTAATAAATGGTTTATAGTTGTAAATGACTGTGATAAACCTGTCATACAAGTATAGAAGCAATACACATTTGTGAACATCCTATGCTTACATCTTACACTTGAACTGTGTACTATACCTGTATTCTATAACTCCTACAGTAACAGAGTTACATTAAAAAAGTGGTTACACTACTATATGGGAAGATTACAATCAGACACCATAGCAACTTATATTACAAGGTCCAGAAAAACAAAAAATATATAAGACCTCCTATGAAAATGATACATCCAATATCTTTTATATTTAGTCTCTAACACATCATAATTTCATTTTGTTAAAATAATTGACATTGGGAGAAAGTCCACTGGAGCATAATAAAACACATCAACACCCCTTCGCCACACATCCTTTTAATTCCCTGTTAATTCTGTAATTGATCTCTTCAAGAATCAGCAACAATAGCTGCATTTGCAGCTTTGTAGAAATTGCTTACTATTGGAAATATGAAGGAATGCTAAGTGTCATTTATGAGAGCCAGTGGGGGGATTTACTAAAATTGGAGCACGTATAATCTGGTGCAGTTGTGCATAGTAACTAATCAGCTTCTAACTTCAGCTTGTTCAAGTAAGATTTGATAATACAACCTAGAAGCTGATTGGTTTCTATGCAGAGCTGCAACTGATTCTGTGTACCCAAATTTTAGTAAATTCGCCCCCCTCTTCAGTGATTCTCATATATTTTAGATTAGACTATTCTGCAAGATAATTGGATTCTACATGGACCAGGAGCAGAAATTTTCACGTTTAAGCCTGTTTATTTTTATTTTGTTGTGGTCTTTTGTCTGTTTTGTTTCTCTACATATTTTAATTCACTACTTTTCTTTTCTTTATTAAAACCATATTTCAAATTGTTGAGGAGAATCTCTAAATGCTCAAATCAGAAATTGATATAATTGTTTGCCTCTTTGCAGAAAGCTACACTCTGTGACATTCTTGTCTGGTTGGGGCAGCAAGTGATACCTGCAGGGATTTATTTTTAAAAGGTCAGAATTACAACATCAGATGTTGGGAATGGTGCATGGTTCTGTTAAAACTAACTCTACTTTGCATTCATTTGTATACAATTGTTTCTGGACTTTGATATGTTCCAGTTTCTCCACGATCTATCGTTGTATTAAAATGCAAGTCACTCCATTGGATGTTCATCCTTGTCTCATTTTGGTCTGCATAAAGAATTTATAAAAAAAAAAAAACACACACACACACACATAGTGGCAGCTTCTGTGTTCGGAAAGGGTCAACTGTGGAGTAACCTGCCCCAGTGAAGATCACTCTTGGTTTGCTGGCACTTAGATTTTCACAAGCTGTAAAATCTCTGAGCAGGGTGACGTTGAGAGTGCAATCACCACAAACTACTGTCCTGTTTAGTGTCAGGGTCTGTGGACTGATATGTGGAATGTTTATACTACCTCCAAGCATTATGAAGGCTCATATTTTCAATATAATTGGAATAGTAACAATGGCATCACCACTTATCTTTTTCACAACATTTTTCAGAAAAAAATTGCGGAGCTTAGGAAATTACAATGTCCACCTATTGAAAGATTTTTTGAATTATTATTGTACATTGTATTGTATTGTTTTGTTTTGTATAGCGCAGTGGTCTTCAAACTGTGGCCCGAGGGCCGGATGTGGCCCCTTGCTTGCCTTTGTCTGGCCCTTGGGGCACTATTCCTCCCAATGACTCCAACAATGGGGCACTATTCCTCCAACTGATACCAACAATGGAGCACTATACCTCCCATTAAAACCAATTATAGGGTATTGCTAACTCTCATTAGTGATGAAAATAAAATAAAATAAATGTGTGCTGTCAGTTAAAAGATATCAAACTCTATCAATTGATAGTCAAATCAACATGGTGAATTATCTTGCACAAAGTAGCAAATTTTTAATAAACTGAATAAAAACAAAAAATAAAATAAACATGTGTCATCCACATAACATGTGTCACTTAGTGACCATATTGTTCATTACTCAAAATCTACTGTGCAATATGTCTCAAAAACACCAATATGATATGTCAATTTAAATGTCCAAAGTGAAATACAGGACTTTCTGAAAACATGTGATGTGGATGTTTCAAGATGCACAATAAGGAGGCACTTGAAGAAAGATGGGCTGCATGGTCAAAACAGCACAGATACAAGCCTCAGACCTTCTGCCACAAAGTCATTTGGAGTGATGAGACCAAAATTGATCTTTTTAGTCGCAACCATAAATGCGACATTTGGAGAGGAGTCAACAAGGCCTATGATGAAAGGTACATGGGTGGATCGCTGATGTTTTGGGCATGTGTGAGCTACAAAGGCACAGGAAATTTGGTCAAAATTTATGGCAAGATGAATGCAGTATGTTATCAAAAAATACTGGAGGAATATTTGCATTCATCAGGCAGGAAGCTACGCATGGGACGTACATGGACATTTCAACATGACAATGATTCAAAACACAAGGCCAAATCGACCTGTCATTGGCTACAGCAGAATAAAGTGAAGGTTCTGGAGTGGCCATCTCAGTCTCCTATCATTGAGCCACTCTGGGGAGATCTCAAACGTGCAGTTCATGCAAGACAGCCCAAGAATTTATAGGAACTGGAGGCTTTTTGCCAAGAGCTTTACCATCTGAGAAGATAAAGAGCCTCATTCACAAATACCACAAAAGACCTCAAGCTATCATTGATGTTAAAGGGGCCAATACACAATATTAAGAAGTGGGGTATGTAAACTTTTGATCAGGGTCATTTGGGTAGTTTGTGTTGTGATTATGATTTAAAAAGAGTAAACACAGTTGATTGATAATAAATGGCTTCAGCAAAACACTAACCATGAGTGGAAGAAAAGTTTTTGTGTTATCATTCATATTCTCTGAAAAACGGCCAAGAAATCATAAATTCTGCCAAGGTATGTAAACTTACAAGCACAACTGTATCACAGAGGAGATACTGAGACTAAAGTTCCAGAGAATCCTAGGCAGCACTGATGCACTTAAAAATATGGATGATTGTATAAGAAATAGCACATTTTCTGTAAAAGTGTCATAAAAGTAGGGACCAGAGAAAGTATTTTTAACTCAACCACATTTTTTTGGATGAAATCATTTGATAAGGTATGTATGAATGTGAGTTAGGGGCCTTAGATTGTAAGCTCCTTGAGGGTAGGGACTGATGTGAATGTACAATGTATATGTAAAGCGCTGCGTAAATTGATGGCCCTATATAAGTAACTGAAATAAATAAAAGAAATAAACAAGGAAAATCTTGAGGAACCACTAGAACACACATGGAGAGATGGTTGCAGAAAAGCTGTGCACTCTACAGATGTCAACAAGGTGCAAAAATACATTAAAAAAAATTATGAGCATAGAATGTAAAATGTTTTTAAGATGAGCAGAGATTATTTCAATAGTGATACCAACAAAACATGACTCAGAAATTGGAATGCATCTAAAAAAATGTCATTTGTTGTAGTAAATACACACTTTTGGAGCTAATAGGGGCTATGAAAATAATTCACTGCACAAGGCAGGAGGGAGGCCCGTAAGATATCAAAAAGAAATATATGGTGCCCTCAGAGCAGAAAGTAACCATATGTTGTTAGTAGGAGAAGAGAAAATGGAACTGAATTAGACAAGACATAACGATCTAAATTCCTCTGTTTACTTCTACAACATTAACTTCAAATCCAAGCGTTCAACATAGGATTACCCACAAATTACATAGTTTAGTTATCTTTTCAAGGCCATGATACATTCTAGTGGAATACATTTAGTAGATTAGCCTCCTTGCTACCTCATCCTGATCTTAGCCTACAATCTTTCTTCACCACACAATGTTATGCAAGAAGAATACAGGCTGATTTTTCGACAGATAAAATTTGCACACAGCCATGAGGCATTTCTTTAAAAAAAATACATTTATACAGGAAAAGCAAAATCAAGCACAACAAAACCAAAAATAAGACCTCGTTTTAGAATGCTGGAAATTACCTAATTATATAAACAAAATAATTAGCAAAATGAGTGATTGAATATCTTGCAGAAATGATCATGCTTATAACTTAAATGAGAAAGGCTATTGCTGTACAGCTGGGCCCTAAGTATGTTTAGATTCCCATAATCCTCCAGTGGCAGCAGGTTCCATTTTGATACAGTCCATACTGAAGTACTGACACCTACATTCACCAGAGAGAAAAAAAAAACTGTTTTCCCTACACAGTTCACATATGAGCATCAAATACAAAAAGCCGCTTTGATATTTTTATGAATAGAAATAGAATATAATTCAGCGTACCAGTCCTTAGGTGTGGTTGCTGCATTCATTCTCTTTTTTCAGAGTATGTTTTCTACAAGTACAGAAAAATATCTGCTGGTCCTTCCAAAAATCTCGAGTCCTTGTAACTTCCTGTGCTGAACCAAAAGCTCAAATAATGGTATTAGTTTTCTTAGCTTTTTTCCTAGCTTTTCTTTTGTGAACTACAAAACACTCTGCAATCTATGTAGGGAATATAGAGAAATAAAAGGGGTGTTTGTAGTCCAGAAGAGAAGAGCAGTCTCTGGTATGATATAGCAAGAAAACATTGTCACCCAACACAGTATGTGTTTACTGGCAAAGCCCATTCATGTACATCTTAACCACTTCAGCCCGGAAGATTTGGCTGCTCAATGGCCATTTTTTGCAATACAGCACTGCGTCGCTTTAACTGACAATTGCACGGCCGTATGGCACTGTACCCAAACAAAATTGACGTCCTTTTTTTCCCACAAATAGATCTTTCTTTTAGTGGTATTTGATCGCCTCTGCGGTTTTTATTTTCTGCGCTGAAAACAAAAGAAGAGCGACAATTTGGAAAAAAACACAATATCTTTTACTTTTTGCTATAATAAATATCTATTATTTTTTCAAAAAAACCCAAAAAACTATGTTTTCCTCAGTTTAGGCCGATATGTATTCTTCTACATATTTTTGGTAAAAAATAGCAATAAGCGTATATATTGATTGGTGTGCGCAAAAGTTATAGCGTCTACAAAATAGGCGATAGATTTATGGCATTTTTATTATTTTTATTTTTTTACTAGTAATGGCGGCGATCTGCGATTCTTAGCAGGACTACGATATTACGGTGGACATATCGGACACTTTTGACACATTTTTGGGACCATTGACAATTATACAGTGATCAGTGCTATAAAAATGCACTGATTACTGTATAAATGTCACTGGCAGGGAAGGGGTTAACATTAGGGGGGCAATCAAGGGGTTAACTGCATTCCCTATGTGTGTTCTAACTCTAGGGGGAATGGGACTGTCTAGGAGGAGAGAGAGATTGGTGTTCATACATAGTATGAACACACGATCTGTCTCTACTCCCCTGAAAGAACTGGGATCTGTGTGTTTACACACACAGATCCCGGTTCTCGCAATGTCACGAGCAATCACGGGAGCCCGGCGGTCATCATGCACACCAGGTACTCGCATCAGCTCCGGGCACACGCTGCGGGTGCAAAGCCGTGCCAACGTTGTTTCGCCCAGCCATGCCATTCTGCCTCAGTAAACCTGTGGCTGCTGGTCGGTAAGCGGTTAATTTAAGTACTGGTTCACACCAGATGCAGTCCAGTGCTTTTTTATTCTGCATCAAAAGCGCATGGACAGTTTTTTTACATGGATTCCAATTGCCCTAGTTCACACCAGTGCAATATGTTCCAGTGCGGTCAAAAAAGTAGAACATGCTGCATTTTTTTCTGTATGGAACACACATGTTCTTAACTGGAACAAAGAAAAAAAGAGGGGTAAAAACACATCAAAAACGCATCTAAAATACAGAAATTGTGGCATGAACCAGCTCTAAAGGCTAGCTATTAATTGAGATGGTTGCCATGTGTTGTGTTGGGTTTAGCTTTCTGTATATGGTGGGGGACACATTGGATGCCTTCAACTGCCAGTTTAGTCTGCTAAGTTTCTGGTGTGTCCTTGCACTTTTGAAGATAAATAAACGTCTTCTATGTAACTATGTTCTTCTTGGCATACCAGCCCTTAAAAGGCATATTAAAGGGAAAAAAAAATCATACTTATCTGCGCAGCATTTTTTCACAGAGCAGCCCCGATCCTCTTCTTCTCAGGTCTCCGCCAGTGCTCCTGGCAAGTGCCCCCAGAGCAAGCAGCTTGCAATGGGACACCAAAGCAGGTGAGCTCCAGAGCTGCTGCTCTTCGTGTCCATTCAAACACAGAGCCACGGCTCAACCCCACCCCCTCTCTCTCCTCATTGGCTCCTTGGCTGTAATTGACAGCAGCAGGAGCCAATGACTCCCACTGCTGTATCAGCCATAGAATGCAGGAAGGTAAAAAACCTTCAGCTTTTAGTACCACTTTCATTTATACATTGCTTCATTTGCTCCAATATGGAGACTAGAGTTAGAACTACAATATACAGAGGGGCCTTGATGAGGCAGTGTGGCTTCCAGGGCCATAACTTGGGGGGGGGGGGGCAGGAGGGGAAACTGCCCTGGCAAAGTGTATTTTTGTGTTGGGAGGAGGTTCAACAAGGGAGCAGCCTGTAGAATATGTTCAACCAAGCTGTGAACCTGCTCCCATTCCTTCAAGCCTTTACTGACCAGCCCTGCTGCCCTACCTGACAGGAAAAGCCAGAGCAGAGGAGCAGTGATGTCTCTGGTGATGAGGTCCATTTTCAGTACCAGATGCATACTTGAGGGGGGGGGGGGGGGGTGCAGCCCATCCCGATGTCTGCCAGTTGGCATTTTTTCTTGCAACTGTCATCAGACAGGCAGAAGCAATCCTTGTATGCAATTCATGCCAGCTGTAGAAGGCCATTGGCCTATACCAGGAGGGGGGGGCTTGCAGCCATTCCTTTTAAGGACAGATAAGCTGTAGTATACAGGAATACTGTGTATGCATATATATATATATATATATATATATATATATATATATATAGATTGTGGCAGCAGGCAGGTAAAGTCACCTGGTTGTATCCAGGATGGTAAATATGTGTGTCCTAGATTCAGGCTTTATGCAGACTTTTACAATTAGAGGGGAAGAGTTAATGAGCCCAGCTGAAGTAAGTGGGCTCATTAAGACCTCTACAAAAACCCCAGCATGCTTAGGGAGATGCTCCATCCTGGAACCAGTTTTGTGTGTATAGACTGGGGAGTCTGAGATCTGTTCTGTGCGGTGAGTTAACGCCTGTGTGGCAAACCCCTACAATAGAGACAGGGACTGGGGCAGCACAAGGCTGCACCCAGTTGTTAGACAGGGAGTCTACGTGTGTAGTTAGAGGTCAAGCTGACCAGGATTTATTTTCTTGTTTTATTTTGTTTGGCTGTTATATGTATCACTGCATGTAGCCTAAATAAACCGGATCTTTTGTTTTTTGAACCTACACCGCTGTCTGCTGTGCCTGACTTTGTGTTGTGAACCCATCCAGGGGGTCACACACACCCGCTGCCGAGCTAACCCCTCACAAGATAGATAGATAGATATAGATATATATATTTATATATACACACACAATATATTTTTCAAATCATTAATTAAAGCAGTAGTAAACCCGCAGATTTTTTTTTAAACCTGTAAGGCAAAAGGCATAATGAGCTAGTATGCACCGCATACTAGCTCATTATGACATACTTACCTTAGAACGAGGCGTCGGCAGGTGATCTCGGTCCACGCCGAGGGAGCTGACATTTTCCCTCAGTGTGTCTTCTGGGCATGAACGTGGGAGACTTTTTTTCAGCAAGGTCTGGCGTCTGCTGGACCTTTTAGCCAGGAAATTCAGAGCACATATACCACTGAAGTCAATGGCTGCATGCAAGGGGAATATCTCCTAAACCGTACAGGTTTAGGAGATATTCTTTTTACCTACAGGTAAGCCTTACTATACACTTACCTGTAGGTCAAAGTAAAAAAAATGGGTATACAACCACTTTAAATAGAAAACAGGACTTGTTAAAGATGAGAAAGGTTCATCAAACACTAATTAGTAAGATGACCATATTTAAACCTTATACTGAATGCTGGCTTTCTACATATTATAGAAGTATGTTGCATACACGATATGAAAGTTGGAAAAAAAAACTTTTTACATTTCAGCTGCACTATATCTGTGCTATAAACCAGTGTTTCCTGGTGTACATATGGCATGCTATGATTTTCTACCACTATATTGAAATAAGGAACACCCCCCCCCATCCCCATCCCTTTTCTTGGATTGTACTGAAAACAATGCCATGTAAATGCCTTGTATTCTGAAGGATTTTGGCAGAAAGATCTCTGTTGTTTATAAGTCTTTACCTGGAACTATTTAACCAGCCTATGTTCTCTATTGCAATGCAAACTATATGTGTGTTCCTTGTTGGTTATTAATGTCAGCTGTAAATCTAATGAGAATTTAAGAGTTTTGGAGAGTAGGTTACAGACCGAAGCCATTTTCTAAATAATAAAAAAAGTTATTTTGTTTTTGTTACCTTTCAAAAGTTCACTCTTCAACATTCTTTGCCGGTCACCCCCACCACTTTAAACTTTCCTGACCTTTTGAGTGGTACTCTGTTCCTCCAAAGGACCCTTATTTTCTTGGAGGGAAGAACAGACTAGATAACAATCAGTTTAAGCTTGGATAACAATTTCATTATATAATTTGGGGGAACCAATGAATTCTTAGAATAAGACAAGCAGAGGATTCTACCTAAGAAATTATTGGGATAGGTTAATAAAAAACACATTGGTATTTTATTTTTTGAAAATAAACATTTGTGGAAATGCATACTTTCTGCTTCATTTGAGAATGTGTTATTCTCTATTAGCTGCATAATATTAGGACAATTGGTGAATCACGCTGTTTTTACCTACAGTTTTTTGCTTGCAGACATCACAGCTCAGTTAGTCTGGGGGCATACTGCATCCAGGCAGGTATTTTCCTGTCTGTCTTCTGAGCCTTCCAGCTGTGTATATAATTTAACGCTTAACTTCAGGCAAATGGCTAAATGCACAGATGAAATACATATAAGGAATCTGTTTTTCCTGCTAAAAGATACTGTACTTCTATCCATGCAGTTCTGAGATTTACACTGCTTTGTCATACAGCTCTGCCTAGAAGGGTGTTTTGCTTGCGTCTATCTAGCAAGGTTAATTTGTGGTGTAAGCAAGGAAGCTGAGACCTCTGCATTGTGTAAATGTGCTTTTACTATACAAAGATGCTGCACATACAAAACTATTACAGTATTACAAATACAAATCAAGACTGACAGATATCTATAACAAGCAAAATGCCTATCAAATAAACAGCCTATGGTCTGTAACAGTAGAAATACACTTAAAAGTTAGCTCCAGTTTCTGTGTTCATGATTTCCGTTGCTCCTGGAGATAAGACACCTTCTTGTTCACTGATTACAGATTCCAGTGTCCTTCAGTGTTAATCCATTTTGAGTGGCTTCACTATTAGTTTCTGCTGCTCCTTTTATTTGGGCTTTTGTTTACCAGTTTGTTGACAATGGTTCGAAAACAACCAAACTTCCAACTGTCAACCGTTCCCATTGTTACCAAGGAATTCGCTTGAGAAACATCCTCAGACAAACTTGATCTCTCTTAGAATAGCACACAGACTAGTTTTTATCACAGTCTTATAGAAAAATCATATATTTAATATCAAACGCAACACATTCCGCCCTTGATTTTTCTCTCAGATGACACACAAAAAATCTCTTCATTACTAACAACTCATTCTACACATTAATTTCATTGAACGCAACCCCCTCCCATATTTATGTCACTGGAAAAGTGTTTCAGTCTTTGGCTAAAAGTTCATTCTAAGTTCTTTAGAAACAAGTCCAGTCTTGTAATACATCAAAGCCTTGCTCTCCACAGCTCTTGCGGTCTTCTGTCATTCTTTCCATCATGCAATCACTTTTCTCTGGTGTTCCTATGGATCAAATGGTAGACAGCCTGTAGAGTGGAAAACAAAGAGGATTATCTGTTCCTTCTAATACTACTTAAACAGTAGATCCCTACAATCGCCCCTCTAAATGGCTTCTTGCCTGGATATCTGACCAATACATTTCCACCTGCCTGTATGCACTTCTGACCCTCCCCAAAGAACATCAACAGGGAGGAGAGGAAATATACTGCTATTTCCCAGAAGATCACTGCTGTTTATTTTGGAAGGTTTGATGTTATATAGCCTCACTTTCCACTCTTGCTGAGAAGTATCTACTAACCAGTCAAAGTCCCAGCCACTGTCTTGAAGCTCATCTGCCAATGCAAATATAACTTCAAACCTTCTTGCCAGATTCCCTCTCGATCCTAGAAAGGGCTTTAGCTTCAGATACGAATGGCGGGTGTCACCAGTGCTAGATTGTGGTCATGTATGGCTGTAAAGAAAATCACATGTGGTACAGTGGGAACTGAATCCAGTGCAGCTGGAAATCGACCATAACAGGAAGATATGGATACCAAAATGTACAACAAAAGATAACGCACAATGGGTTAAAACCAATGAAATGTCTCAATAGCGGTAATGCAATGATGTGAACAGTTTATTAAATAAAATTCATGAGGAAACAGTAATCCAAATGTCAAAGCACTTGTAATGTTAAAACGGATAGAAGATAAAAGCTTATGGTGACACTGGAAGATCCCAGAGCAGGGAGAAGCTGACAGCATCTATGGATGGCAGCGGGGGTGGCGCCAATGTCCCCACTGCGCTGATCCGAACTAGGGACTCGCTGACCGGTGGTGAGTTATATATAGTTCTCAAAGTCTGGGACTAGGGGCACATGTGCATCAACATGCCCCACTTTTATGGTGTGGGAGTGAGCTTCCTTCCAGATGTAGTCCCAGACTTCCTTGCCTCCCCACACCACCTTTCCAAGTTGTCAGTCCTTCAAAAACTGCCCAGCTGTCAGTGTAGATAGTGACATGGGTAGAGTCATCACTACAGCTTTCAACTCTGCATACTGACAGTGTCTGTATTTGGGTTGTAGGCTGCTGCTGTCCATTTACGCCCAGATGAGGCGACTATGGCTGAACCATCAGTGAACAACGCTGACTCCTTCATGTCTTCTGACAGAGACTCAAAGGGTAGAGCCTCTTGAATGAGTGCTGGTAAAAGTAACAAGCCCTGCCAACTGTTTTGAAATGTCTCTGACATCCCCAGCTGCAATATCCCCTCTTTCTTGAAGGTACCACTTCCATTTCATCAGTGTCTGGTTCTGGGCTACAGCTGCCCTAGTGGTCAGTCCATTATCTCTCACCCATCCTGCTATTGGCAATACAGTATGTATGGTGACTGTGTCCTTTCCTCTAATGGTCTCTACATGTTGAAGTGCTGCATAGGCCCCAAACAGGTACTTCTCTGGGGGTGTGTATCTCTTCTGTGCCCAGGGGCAGACTGACAACTCATGGGGCCCCTGGGTAATAGGAGATCATAGGGCCCCTTGTGTCCCAACCCACGCTCAAACAACACTCACACATAGCCCCATCTACATATTGTACTGCCCCCTCATCCGCCAGGTATCCCTGGTCTACCTACCCTTGTTTTCTCTCACCTCCCCCCCAAGTATCTCCTCCTCCCCCCAGTGGTGTCCCCGGTGTCTCTCTCACCCAATCCTTCATCCTCCAGCTCTGGGCAAGGGATTTGCAGCCTTCCATCTTCTCAGTGTGTGTCTTCATCATGAAGGCAACCAGTAGTCTCCAGTCACTGAGCTCGGAGTCCTGCTAAGAATGGGCTCTGGTGCTCCATCTTGCCCTGGATACTCTGCTGCTTTCCTCATAGACAGTGTATGGGTGCCACCATATTGGCCTCTCCTGGCATGCACTGTACAGGCAGGTCATCCGAGGGACCAAAACTGGGTGATTCGTGATAGGCTGTGGAGGAAGGGGTGGGGCTGAGGAGGCAGAGTGCCCAGAGAGCCAAGGACTTAAAATAATAAATAAAAGTACAAAGGTACAAGGAGCCTTTCAGGGAGCCCCAGGGCTGCTGTTGGAAATCACGAGGCCCTGTACAGCCTACCTGATAGCCCTTTCCCAACTCTGAAAATACGGATATTTTCACAAAAAATACAATAAAATCATTATTAACAGAAACAAACATTACATACCTTACAAAAGTTTTACTAAATCTAAAAGATAAAACTGTACTGGGCTCCATACACACTAGCGTTTTTTTTAAGCTAAAAAAATACTGGATAACAAATGCTGGTAATAACTTTTTATAGTAGCATTTTAGTAGCGTTTAGCAGTGTTTAGGAGCGTTGGCGTATTATTAGCGTTTTTGCAGTTTCCTTAAAAAAGGAAAAAAAGCTAAAAAATCACTAGTAGAAGCATTTAGGAGCATCTCTGCTGGAAAAGCACTCCAAGAAATGTTTTCTCTGCTCCTAGACGCTGAAGCTCAAAACATGCTAATAGCCTAAAGTAGTGTGCATGGACACAAATAATAACACTATTAGCTTGATAATAGCAGCTTCTAGGAGCTTAAAAAATGCTTGTGTGCATGGAGCCTTAAGTTAATACAGTTCTGTGTGTAAATTAGGTATTGGGGCTCATTCACATAGATGCTGTGGCCTTGTACTGTGCGAATCAGTGGTTTGTTTTTTGTTTTCATGTGGCTATTGCTGTGTGCAGGAAGCCTATGTTACACTATGGGGATGCAGCAACTGTCATAATTTGACAGGTGTGTGGATGGAGGTGGATGGCTTCCAAACACTGACAGTGTGTAAGTAGTATGAATGAACACAGAGAGTGATCAGTACAGATTACCCACTTCATCCATTCAGCAAAGGAAGATGCCAGTAATTGACATATCTTCTGCCCCTTTTCACTGCTCTCCACCCTAAACATCCCCATGTTACCTGCAGCAGCCAAAGGGACAGTGAATCCTGCAGTAAAGGGGAAGGGAGTCAGGGCACACAGGGGGGCATACAGCAGGGGGAATCAGATGTGGGCAGGACAAAGAGGGGGCATTAATGTCCAGTTACAGTATATGAGGAAATCATTATGTGAACACCTTTGTTATGAATGAGAATTGCAAGCAGGAATAATCAAAATAGATAGATAGTCATATACTGTAGATCACAGGGATAAGGAAATTGCAGCAATATGCAGAGATGCAAGCAATAAATGCATGCTCTGTTGTATTCAACGGCATTTGCAGGAGTAAACAGGGAAATATTGAAGCAGATTGTGGCAGAGTACAGAAGTACCAACATAAAATAACAGCTGAAGGAGTTAGCAGGTAAGCAGGTTAATAAATATAAAATGCATGTTTGAGCATCTCATCTCCCTACATGAGACTGGGAAAATAGGTATACTGTATGTCTGTCAGCCACTGTAAGAGCTTTGGAGCCAGTACAGTATTTAAATCCATGGAGCATCAAGCTCATAAACTGTAAAACTTGTGGGTGTATCAAGGGTTAAATAGATCAGTGTACTGGGAGCAAACAGTGGCTGGCCAGAGATAGCCAGTGCACAGGTAAGAGGAGCAGAGTTCAACTTTGTTGTTCATCTTCTTGTGCCATTCCACTGCTACCTCTGATTTCCATGATAACAGCCAATTCTGTAAGACCTGCTTCTCCTGGTCACTTTCAAAAGGACCACGACTGCAGTGTGCTGATCCCGCTCTTCGCTCCCTGAATGGTCAGTCTGCCTCTGTCTGTGCCCCTGTCAGTTGTTTGGACCAAAATTCAATGGGTATTGCTCTCAGTCCTTTATTTTCATTTGGCTGCCACAGACTCCAAGATATGGTACCATTGTGTTTCACTACATCCAGCTGAAATGGTACTCCTTGTCTCACAGGTCCTAATCCCTGATGCTGCAAAATAGCTTCTTTAGCAGCCAGGAATGTGGTCCGCTGCTCTGAACCCCGTGAGAACTCAGTCTTTTTTCTGGTGGTTTTATATATAGGCCTCAGAAGCAGTCCAAGATGTGGGATGAACGATCTCCAGAACCCCACAAAAACTATGAACTTCTGTGCCTCCTCTTTGGTAGTAGGGGGCAACAGCGCCTGGATAGTTTACACAACTGTCTCTGGAATTTTCCTCTTTAGCCCAGTCACCATCTTTCCCAGGAATTTCACTTCTGTGGCAAGTCCTTGAACTTTGTCTTTGTCGATAACCCACCCTCTGTTCTCCATGTGTTGTATCAGCAGGTGCAGTGTTTCAGTTACATCTTCTTTTGTTCCACAGATCATGATTTCATCAATGTAGTGAAACACAGCGACTTTCAAACTCAGGGTACTTAAATCTCAGGCAATCGGTTCATGACAATTCGTTGGAGAATGAACATAGTCTTCAAAAAGCATGGTGAAAGTGAACTGGTGGCTGTCCCAAACCATAGCAAAATGGTCTTGACACTCTGGGTCTATCAAAATCAAAAAGAAAGCATTAGCCAAGTCTATCACAGCATGATATTCTCCTGCCTTTTAGTAATTTTCTCAACAATTGAGATCATATCAGGTACAGCTGACTGTTTAGACCTCTGTAATCCACAGTCGTTCTATATAGCCCATCAGGTTTCTTTACTGGGAACACTGGAGACGAGAAAGGACTTACAGCAGGTCTAAAGATCCCTACTCTCAACAGTTCTTGAATAATCTCCCCAGTTTCTTTGTGGCTTCTCTGGCAGAGGATTGTAGACGGGCTCATTTCGCATGACCTCTGACCACAGCCTTCACCGCCCTAATCAGATACACTTTATCAGGATATCCAAATCTGAATGTATCCCTTTCAGTCTGAATTGACTGACCTTGAAGTACATTCATCCCAAGAATATTTTTGGGTAACTCTGATACCAAAACATTTATCATAAATCCTGATCCCTTGCCAATAGGCAATTTCCCCTGTATCCAAACTGCCGGTGTGGTTTACCTTCCCAAACCTTCTACATAAATCAATTCTCCTTTTTGAGGGGAAGGATTTCCTTGCAAAAGTGTAACTTCATCTCTACTATCAACTAAAGTCATCAGATGTTTAGGAGAAGACAACTTCCCCCACCATACAGTGACAGGTGCAAATGGGCGTCGGTCTCCTGCTGTCACAACCCTCAATGGTATTACAGGAGACTCACCTTCCCTTCGATAAGGATAAGGAACCTCCCAATCCCCCTTTCTGATTCTCTCTAATTTCTCCCCAGGATAAAGGGATTTGGATCTGGGTTCATGTTAAATTTTGGGAATTGATTTGGGGCTGACAGGAGGGGTCTTTTCTGTTTTCTCTAAGTCTAGGCTGATGTTATCTTCACTAGGAGTAGTGTCTAACCCTGACCGTTTTCCCCACTAAATGTTTCCACCTCTTCAGCATTTCTGCAGTAGAAATCCCATCTATCTCATCTTAAGATACTTCTACCTTTAATAGGTCCACCCACACTTCTTTCCTAGAGATAACTAGCCTGGTTTTCTCTTCACCGCCTATCTTCTCTACCCCATTCCCTTTCTTCTCTCTTATTTTTCTTATTCTTCCTGTCTGGCCTTGACCTATCTACTGCCCTGACAGTTTTTTTTAGTCTCCTCTATCTCCCCCAACTGGCTTAAAAGGGTAGTGGCTTTGTGAATCTTGCTGTTTAATCCCAGGCTTCCCAGCAACATCAATAATAGAGCCCTGAGATTAAATGGCGTTGACTTCATCAGCTTGGAACGCAGAGTAGACATAACGGGTTCCATATCTGGACCCATCCATTCTGGACATGTATTTAATCCGGTTATGAAACCCATCTCGCGTAACCTGGAAATACTGGAAATTTCCTATTGTTCTCCAGGAGTAAGTATTTTCCAAGTTACTAGGACTAGCATATAAATCCACCTCTCACGAGGTCTAACAGTGAAAAATTCACACTAAACTCTCTGGCTTTTCCTATTGCCTGACGCAATTGTGGATCATGGGTTAACACTCCCATAACCACTACTTCCTTACCTGACAAAACAACACTGTCTGCCCCTTCATCCCACAAGCGTAGGAGCCAACTCAATAGGGGCTCGCTGGCCATTGTTTGTATTGTTTTGCCAGTTTGTGGAGTTCAGTTTGTGTAAACTCTCGTACTTCTTCAAATTCAACATCTCTGGGGTTGCTATAATGCACCTCCCCATGTCAGGGAAATAGGCGCAACCTCGCGAGATACGTTCGTGTTAACGCACGTCAGCGCTCACGGAGGCGCAAGGTAGTTCCAAGACGAACGCCCGACGCTACGTCTGATCAAGCGGGCGTAGGTGGTGATGATGCGAACGTATAACGTACCCGACGTAGCCGGACGAACACCTCGACGCGCTCACGACGTGACCTAGGCACCTCGCCTATTTAAACATTCGCCTGACAGTGCTGCATCGCTGGATTATCGTCAGCTCTCCTGTGTACCTGTGCCCGTGATTCTTGCTGTCTGACCTCCTGTGTACCGACCCGGCTTGCTCGACCTGCTCCTGTTGTTCTCCTGGCTCTCACCCCTGGCTTGTACCCGACGTTCCTTGTCTGCTCCTTGCACCCGATCCTGGCTCGGCTTTGACTCCTGCTCTCCGGTCTTCAGCTCAGTACCCGTTACTCTGATCCTAGGACTGACCTCCTGTGCTCGAACCTCGGCTTGGCCTTGATTCTCCTACTGGACTTCTGTTACCCCACGCTTAGACTTCCTAGCACGGCTGCCCCTGGAGTCTTGTTTACTCGGCTCTGGTCTTCTGCCGCTGCTACCTGGCAACCTGTGCTACTGTGGGCATTGCATCCCTGTGCTATCTTCAGGGTTGTGCTGCACTCGGCCGCAAGGGGAGCCCTCTCGGCATCTCGGCCTCGTTCCTGAACGTGATACCCCATCTGCCATATCCTCTGTATCATGTTGCTGTTTCCTATGCTTAGTAATGAGAGGTCTGACATATTTTCTTTCCCACTAGCAGATCATCATCTGAAATATCAAACTCTATCTCCTCATTCTCACTATCATTTGAGGAGAGCACATCCTCACAAGCCCAGCTTTGGGATGTGACAATGGCACGTACCCTGGCTTTACTAACAGGTTTATGGCCCTTCCTTTTCCTTAAGGCATTAATTGATTTGGTCATGAGGGCTGCACACTGCTCTTGGAAATCTTCAGCCTGACTAGCGGTTGAACGTACACACTCTGAATCAACTGCTAGCTGGTCTTTTAATACATTAACTTCTGCCTCTGCCTACTCCCTTCTATGTGATTTGTTATAAATAGCATGAAGGAAGTACCAACTCACTGTGGACATTGTCCTTGTCTCTCTTTTACTTAAATCCAACCCCTTAAGGCTCAAATCTACAAAATGATCTGAGATTTTATCACCCCAATTCATGGGAGAAGCATACTTCACAAATTCTTTAGCAAGAGGCTCCCACTCATTGTCTCTGGCCCAGATAGGTAAGCTACAAACTTTCTTCTGGCCACCAGAACCCTCTGCAGCCTTGCTTTTCCTAAACAGCTTATGCAGCATTTTACCTAGCACAAGCTACACAACACACCACAGAAAAAAATGCTTCAGTTGAATTATATCACAGATCATGGCATGAGCCCCCAAATGGTTTTGCTTGCATCTATCTAGCAAGATTACTTTGTGGTATAAGCAAAGATGCTGAGACTTCTGCAATGTGTAAATGTGCTTTTACTATACAAAGATGCTGTACATACAAAACTATTACAATATTAGGAATACAAATCAAGACTGACAGATATCTAAAACAAGCAAAATTCCTAGCAAATAAACAGCCTATGGCCTGTAACAGTAGAAACAGGGCCGGCGCTCCCACTAGGCGAACTAGGCAGCTGCCTAGGGCGCACTGCCGCCTAGGGGCGCAGCCACAGCCGCTGGGTCCCCTCAAGAGGACTGGCGGTGTTGGCTGGTGCGGTGCCGAGTATAGTGGGAGGTGGCTCCCGCAGCTCCATCTGGCTGGCTGCAGAGTCACTCGGCGGCGAGTAGGAAGAGGCAGTTCCCCCCCTCCCCCAGAGCCAACCATACCAATGTCCAGCAGCCGTGGGTGTAAGCTCTCTGCCCTCCCCGCCCCGCCTCCCTCCCTGGGTGATGTGCAGCCATTGGAGGAGCAGGGCGAGCGGCATTGTGCACAGAGACAGCCGGATGGACTGGCCATAGGACACACGCTGGTCCTGCAGCCCGCCCTGCTTACCCAACCTCTCCGCGGTCGTCAGCCGGAGCCCGGGGGTGGAACCAAACGATCAGCTGATCGGATGGGGGACGAGCTGGAGGAGGTCTCCCGTGCATGAGCTATGACTCGCAGCCTGTAGGACTTGTGACAAATTGACTGCTGCCCGCTGCCATGTGGACGGAGCTGAAAAGAAGTGCCCCAAGGTAAGAACTTGTCAGGTGGTGGGGGAAGTGCTGCTGGGGATGAAGGCTTCCAGTCAGACATTTTTCACTGGTGTGTGTGACTGAATCCACCTGGCTTCATCCCTCCTCCTGCTTACACCCCCCCTCCTGTCCACCTGGCTCCACACCCCCCCTCTTATCCACCTGGCTCCATCCCTCCTCCTGCCTACACCCCCCTCCTGTCCACCTGGCTCCATACCTTCACTTGGCTACATCCCCCTCTCCTGTCCACCTGGCTGCCCCCTCTCCTGTTCACCTGGCTATAGCCTCCCTCCACCTGGCTGCACCTCCTCTCCTGTCCGCCTGGCTCAATTCCTCCACCTGTCTGCACCTCCCCTCCTGTCCACCTGGCTGCACCCTCTCCTTTCCACCTGGCTGCACCCACCCTCTCCCGTCCACCTGGCTCCATCTCCTTATCTGGCTGACCCCCCCATCCTGGCTGCACCCCTCTCTCCTGTCCACCTGGCTCCATCCTCCCTCCACCTGGCTGCACCCCCTCTCCTGTCCACCTGGCTACATCCCCCTATCCACCTGGCTCCATCCTTCCACCTGGCTACACCCCCCTCCTATCCCCCTGGCTCCATTCCTCTACCTGGCTACACCCCCTCCACCTGGCTACACCCCCTCCTATCTACCTGACTCCATCCCTCCTCCTGGCTACACCCCCCTCCTGTCCACCTGGCTCCATCCCTTCACCTGGCTACACCCTCCCTCCTGTCCACCTGGCTCCATCCTCCCTCCACCTGGCTGTCCCCCTCTCCTGTCCACCTGGCTATAGCCTCCCTCCACCTGGCTGCACCTCCTCTTCTGTCCAACTGGCTCCATTCCTCCACCTGTCTGAACCCCCCCTCCTGTCCACCTGGCTCCATCCTCCCTCCACCTGGCTGCCCCCCTCTCCTGACCACCTGGCTATAGCCTCCCTCCACCTGGCTGCACCTCCTCTCCTGTCCAACTGGCTCCTTTCCGCCACCTGTCTGCACCCCCCCTGTCTACTTGGCTGCACCCCCTCCTTTCCACCTGACTGCACCCCCCCTCTCCCATCCACCTAGCTCCATCTCCTTACCTGGCTGACCCCCACTTCTGACCACCTGGCTCCATCCTCCCTCCACCTGGCTGCACCCCCCTCTCCTGTCCACCTGGCTCCATCCCTCCACCAGGAGTTTTGGTGCTAAAATTATTGAATTAATTTAGATTTTTTTTTAGGGGGGGGGGGGGGCGCAAGTAGTCGATCTCGCCTAGGGTGCAAAATAGTCTTGCACCAGCCCTGAGTAGAAATACACTTAAAATGTACTTAGCTCCAGTTACTGTGTTCATGATCTCCGTTGCTCCTGGAGATCAGGCACCTTCTTGTTTGCTGATTGCAGATTTGAGCGTCTTTCAGTGTTAATCCATTGAGTGGTTTCATTATCAGTCTCTACTGCTCCTTTTATTTGGGCTTTTGTTGACAATGGTTACAAAACAACCAAACTTCCAACTGTCAACACTTTTCCATTGTTACCAAGGAATTAGTTTGAGAAACATCCTCAGACAAAACTGATCTCTGTTAAGCCCCTTTCACAAGGGACGGATCCAAAAATTAATCCGCCCGTGATGATCCACTTGCTCAGCGGGGATCGCTCCGTTTATCCCTGTTGAGCTGGCGGATGATAGGGCGGCCCCTGCACACTGTGCAGGGACCGCCCTGTCAGATCTCCGCTCTCCTCTATGGCGGGTCGGATGAACACGGACCCTCTGCAGAATCAGACTATAGCGGAGACGGACGATATTGGGTGTCAGCGGATGTTCATCCGCAGACACCCGCTATCCCATAGGGATGCATGTATGTCCGTATTTCATCCACAAACGGATGGATGAAATATGGACATACTGTCCGCATGTGTGAAAGGGGCCTTAGAATAGCAATCAGACTAGTTTTTATCACAGTCTTATAGAAGCATTGTATATTTTATAACAAATGCAACACACAGGGCAGAAGACCTGACTTTCTCTGCTGCAATTAAAAGAGAAGTATGGCCAAAGCTCTTTTGGTTCTACTTCTCTTCTGGGTCACAGGAGTAAACATAATTTTGCACACCTATGGCCCAAAATCAGCTGACAGCAGGCTAAATCCCAATGTCATAATGCATGATAAGAGCATCGTGTACATGGCAAACATCTAAATGTATTCTTATTGTGGCACCATCCCAAATATTGAACATGCCAGATTGTGAATTGTTTTTCCCTGTGGAAGAAGGACCAGAATCCAGATGGATAAGGGGCTCCTCATATACAGGGAAAAGTGACTTTAAATGTCCAAACCAATGAGAAAAGAAAAAACAATAAATGATATGTACAAAAGAATATCTCACATCATAAAAGCATGAGTTTATTGTATTGTGTTAAAATATGCCATCTGAGTTAAAATCAACAATGCAAAAAGGATAAAATTAAACAGACAGTTATGGGTACTACAAGTGTATGACATCAACCCATTTCATCACATTAGCTTCTGCAAGATTTACACTTGGAGATGACAACTAAAAAAACAAAAAAACCTTGTAACAGAGATTGAAACAAACAAATCAGAAAAAAATAATCCAAATACCAAATAATACATACATTTACATAAATCATATTAGCCAGAGAGGATCGGGAAAAAAAAGGGGGGGGAATCCATGGGGGGGGGGGGACATCATGAAACACAAGGGGCCACCAACCACCACCCACCACCCTAAGGGGTATACAACTAAATATTACAGACTTATCCAAATGATATATCCTGCTGTCAGCTGACATCACAGAGCTGTTTCAGGCTCTGGAAGCACCCCGGCCATATTGTCGGGATCCACCCAAATGCCTTCAGTGAGCACTGGAGGGACAGAGTGAAGAGTGGTGACTAGCAGTCACTACTTTCTGCTCTGATAAGAGAGAAAATTAAGCAATCAGCATTTATATGATTGCTTAGTTCTCGGGGGTGTAGAACCGACATGAGACAGACATAGAGATAATTTTAGATTTTTGTTTTTTTAATAGCCCAAACTTCCCCTTTAAGTAATACTTATAGGTTTTGCCACTGTCCCAGCCTGTGACTGGACAGTGGAGGTAGAAGCAGCATACTGATCTTTTACTCTGCTCTGCTATCTAATATCTACTTTTACTATTGGCATTCTCTATGTTGGCAGTGAGAAACCAACTTATGCCTGTGAAGGACCTGCAGAAGCTGGCAGCTGAGGCTTGTCAGATTGCAAATATTTCTCCTAGATATACCAGCACTAGATGCAAGTGCAGCACATCTTCCCCTGCCTTTTTCAGTGAATGGCTATACAATGTAATTAGGACCCACCAGAAGATACGGATGCCTACAAGGATGAGGCATGATCCCATTAGTATTCCATGTTTATGGCAGCCTTCAGTCTTTAGGGGGTACAAATGAAGTACAGACCAGCGCTTTTTCCTTGTATGGAATAAAGTAATATCAGTAGGAATCTATTGTAATTACTGTATTTCTCAGTGTCTCACTTTGATAAAGATTAGTTCTGCTCAGTAACTCAGCTAAGTGCCTGTTGATGTCATGTAGGTGTAACCAAGGGTTTCCTAATATAAGGCATTACAGTTGTTATGGTTGCAAATGAGTTTGGCTCCCTCTAGTGTCCTTTTAATGCTGTTATGACTTACTTTTAATTCCTGAGAAGCAGTGCTGCAAAGCATTGTGGGAGATATAGTTTGGAGGAGGAAGTGACTGTGTTAGCTGGATCAGCCTTCAACTACAATACAGACAATGCAAAGCACTCAGCACTGCATGCTGGGAGCAGTAATAAAAGGAACAGCTTGGCCATCTTTCTGGCTCTCTGGACACCATTTAATACCTGCCAGCAGGAGGTCTGTGTGTGTGTGTGACCAGGAGACTGTGGCCTATACAGCGTGGAGCAGGATTGCCAGTCTCTGAGGTGCTTCAGAGCACAGCCCTGCCAGCTAAGTAAGCGGATTGGTTTGCAGTGCCAGGACATCTGGAAGATCCCTGCATTTCAGTCATCTAAAGGAGCCGTACAGCACAGCGGCGCCATCTTTTCATCTGACTGAGACATCAGGAGGGGAGTCTGGATGGAGCCTCACAGCCTCTGAGTCTATTGTGATGAGAGGGCACCTGCCCATTTCAGTAAAGTGCACTGTTTGTTGAGTGAGTTACTTACAAACTGCTGGTGAGACTTGTAGTTCCACTTAAGTGATTCTACTTCTTCACAGGCAACATACAGCTGAACTCTGGGGTTTGTTATTCCCTGTGCTATAAGGTCAGTACTGTATTACACTCACACATAAGGAGGAAGTTACAAGTGCCATATTTCTTCAATTAATCAGTTATCAACGTACCATTTATTCTACAGTTTGCTTTCTCTCATTTGCCCTGTTGGATTACAAATACAGCAGTTTAAACTAAAGGCTATCTGAAGATATCTGGAGTCAAGGAACTTTTATGATCTTCTGCAAAGCATTACGGTTTTATTTCGAAGTTTGAACATTGAATTACAACCTAGGGGGAACCCTTGAGTACAGGTTAAATATTGCATTGTATTATTAAATGTGAGATTGTAAAGCAATTTTGTTTTTGTTATTGGGTGTAATCTAGTTTTTATCTTATCCATAGCGCAACCCCACCTCCCCTATTGTACATTATTGAATGTGAGAAACATTATATTGCAACTTGGTATGTGTATTGAGGCCTCAGTGGGAAGGTGTTTAATATAGGTTTTGGAGAATATTGAACACTTGTCCCACCTGTCTACATATACTCCCTATGGTGATTATTTAATCCACAGTTTTCATATCTATACTGATTGTTATAAACCGTCATTTATTGTTTGTGCTTTTAACCACATTGTTCATTGTGTTTGATATTCACTCTAGTAAACATTCTGAGTGGTTCAGTGACGTTGTGTGAGTTTCTCATTGATAACCTCCCATTGCAGAATGGAACCCAGGGTGTCAGAGGTAAGAGAGGATCTGCAGAGTTGGGGTAGCCAGTGGGGTATCAAGTCAATCAGCAGCCCTCATGGGGGTACCGCTACATAGGTAACTTATGTAGAATATCTTTGACACCTTTGAAAATCCTTAAGTCACCTTTCTATGACTGGGTGTCAGAACTTACCCTTAAAGTGTAACATAATTCCCAAAAGGGAGTTATTTCCCAGGAGGCTGCAGGATCAGCACATAAAGTGGTCGGGGGAGGCAGGACGGACTGGGGGTGGGTCTGGTGCATCTTTAGAGCTGGCGGACTGCACCCAGAGGAGGTAGCCAGCCAAAGAAGACCAAGATGGTGGCATGGTACAGCAGATCACAGCATTACAACTCTAAAAATGCTAATGGCTTTATTTTTAATCGGGGTGTGATGGACAGACTCCCTAGCTTTTATTCTGTATCTTGCTATGCTGGTTTGTTGGTTCTCTTAAGGTTTTTTAATGTCAATGTCCTTTTGTTTTTGTGCATCGAGGCCTTCGGGTAAGTATAAATAAAGTAAATTTTAAGCATATTTGATATTAAAATGACCCTTGGATTCAGATAAACCTTGTATAAGCACCTGAATTTGCATACATTTCCCCTATAATAGTTGAGTGTGGTCCAACCGCTCTCATCTCTTTAGCATCATATTAGTCAATGTGCTTGCCCATTCCTACAGCAACCAGTAGGAAACTTGAGATACACAAAGGGGTGGGAGTAAGCACAACTCTTCAGGAAAAGACAAGGCACAGAGCCTAAATGGTATTTATGGCTCTGAATCTACTGCTTCTTTTGACATGCAGTTTTTAGATAGACGTTTTCATCATATGCTCAGTTTAAATTGCCAAAGTATGTGATGAGTTTACTATAAAGCCCCATACACACTATGCTAATTTTTGTTCCTTCAGATTTACCAAAACCATATAATATGAGGTCAAACCTTAGGAGTTTCAATTTGTATGCAATCAGGCAGGCCCTTGCGCTACATGGTTTTGGTAAATCTAAAGGAAAAAATCTGCAGAAAATCTGATAGTGTGTATGGGGCTTAAAAGTGTTGCTCTACTGGTTCTGATTGGAGTTGTTCCAAGCAACTATAGTTTGTTTGCAGTGAGTGGAAATATTGAGTTCTTAGTGCAACATTTGCCTAAATGTAAACTTTGTGGTGAATTTTTGTGTTATTTTAAGGTGCTTGCTGACCTCAACTTTGATTTCTTAATGCTCCCTCTGGTGGTCACCTATATATTAGGGAAGATGATTATTCACCCTGCTTAAAGTGTATTTCTATCTAAGTATAACATCTGAGAAACATCTGAGAAACCCCCACTATATAATTATTACCCACAGAGCATACATAAAAGTAATTTTTGAAAAAATATTATTTTACCCTTCTAGTTGTTTCTTTGGAGCAGGTTTATACATAGCACTCTACTGCTTCTACTGTTTAAAATTAGCCTGCGATGTGCAATTTGGGGAGAGATTAAGGCCCCTTTCACACTGGGGCAGTGGGGTTGTCAGCGGTAAAACGCCGCTATTTTTAGTGGCACTTTAAGGTCAATTTCACTGCACTACCTGACCGCTAGCGGGGTGCTTTTACCCCCCCCCCCGCTAGTGTCCGAGAAAGGGTTAAAACCACCGCAAAGCACAGCTGCAGCAGCGCTATGCCGGCGGTCTAGCCGCATTGCCCCATTGATTTCAATGGCCAGGAGCAGTGTATACACTGCTCGTTCACCGCTCCAAAGATGCTGGGCTTTCACACTGGAGAGACAGGAGTGGCTCTTTACAGGCGCTATTTTTAGCGCTGTAGTGCCTGTAAGGCGCCGCAGTGTGAAAGGGGTCTAAAAGATTTTTTTGTTTAAATGCATTAACCGGTTCCCGACCAGCGCACGCCGATGTACGTCGGCAGAATGGCACGGGCAGGCATATTGGCGTACAGGTACGTCCAATCTACAATGCCACCCTGCCATTGCGAGCGCGCTGCCGGCGGCGCGCTCGCGTGCCAGTCGGGACCCCCGTGAGTCCGGTCGTGGGTCCCGCGGACTCGATCGCCGCGGGCATACCCGCGATCGTCTCACGGGAAGGCTGAATGGAGGAAATGCCGTGTAAACAGCATTTCTCCATTCTGCCTAGCAACTAGTGACGCTGATCTCTGCTCCATGTGATTGGAGCAGAGATCAGCATTCACTACATGAAAGCCCAACCCCCCACAGTTAGTAACACACCCCTAGGAACACTTAACCCCTACACTGCCACCCACTAGTTAACCCCTTCACTGCCAGTGTCATTTACACATAGGAATCACTGCATTTATATAGCAGTGATTACTGTATAAATGACAATGGTCCCAAAAATGTGTCAAAAATGTCCGATGTGTCTGCCACAATGTCGCAGTCACAATAAAAATTGCTGATCGCCGCCATTACTAGTAAAAAAAAAATAATAAGAAAAAATTATTAATAAAAATGCCATAAAACTATCCCTATTTTGTAAACGCTATAACTTTTGCGCAAACCAATCGCTTATTGCGATTTTTTTTTACCAAAAATATGTAGAAAAATACGTATCGGCCTAAACTGAGGGAAAAAAAGTTTTTTTTATATATTTTTGGGGGATATTTATTATAACAAAAAGTAAAAAAAAGATTTTTTTTCAAAATTGTCGCTCTATTTTTGTTTATAGCGCAAAAAATAAAAACTGCAGAGGTGATCAAATACCACCAAAAGAAAGCTCTATTTGTGGGAAAAAAAGGACACCAATTTTGTTTGGGAGCCACGTCGCACGTCCGCGCAATTGTCAGTTAAAGCGACGCAGTGCCGAATCGCAAAAAGTGGTCTGGTCTTTGACCAGCAAAATGGTCCGGTCTGTAAGTGGTTAACATACAATAGACCACCTAAGTCTTAATAGTTTTAAACCCTTTCTTAATATTTTTAAACCCTTTATTAGAATAGACATTGTACACATCTAGTTTACAACTGAATTGAAGATCTGCCAGCACAGTACAGACAGGGTTAATTATGGTAAATATTACTTCTCAATCCCCTCATTGATGTTAGCAAGAAAAAAAAAAGTAAGCAGCAGGTTTCTTGGAACTGTTGCCATGTCTGAACCAGCGAAGTGTGAATTTAAAGTGGTTCTAAAGGCTCAAGGGATTTTACCTTTATGCATTTTATGCATTAAGGTAATAAACCTTCTGGGTGCAGCCCCAGCCTCTCTTATACTTACCTGAGCGATGCACATGAGAACAGTGCCTCTTTGGCTCTCTGTCTCCTCATTGGCTCAAACAACAGCGGGAGCCATTGGCTCCTGTTGCTGTCAATTACAGCCAGGGAGCCAATGAGGGGAGAGCAGGGGCGGGTCCGAGCCATGCTCCGTGTGTGAATGTCCTTTCGCATGAGCGTGGCTCAGGAGTGTGCCTGCTCCGAGTGCTCCCACAGCAAGAGGCTCGCTATTGGGGGCACTCAGCAGGAGCCAAGACCGCTGGCACGGGACCCAAAAAGAAGAGGGTCGGGGTTGCTCTGTGCAAAACCTTTGCACAGAGCATGAAAGTATGAATTTTTTTTTGGAAATCTTGCCTTTAGAAACTCTTTAAAGCGGAGCTCCACCCTAAAGTGGAACTTCCGCTCATTGGAACCCTCCCCCCTCCCCCCCTCCGGCGCCACAATTGGCACCTTTCAGGGGGGAGGGAGGTGCAGATACCTGTACAGTACAGGTATTTGCACCCACTTCCAGTATAGAAGTAGTATATAGTAGAAATAGTATATTTACGCCACTTCCTGCGGGTCCCCCGCTGTCTGCTGGGATACACACGGATCCCAGAGACAGCGGGGACCATCCTTATTGCGCAGCGCGACTCGCGCATGCGCAGTAGGGAACCGGGAAATGAAGCCGCAAGGCTCCACTTCCTGATTCCCATAACCAAGATGGCGGCGGCAGTACCCGAGAGACGATGCGTGCTGGGCGGGTAAGTGTCCTTATTTTAAAAGTCAGCAGCTGCAGTATTTGTAAAAAAAAAAGCTTTAAAGCAGAGTTCCACCGAAAAATTAAACTTCCTCTTTTCGGATTCTTCCCCCCCTCCAGTGTCACATTTGGCACCTTTCAGGAGGGAGGGGGGAGCAGATACCTGTCACTTCCAGGCATAGATCACCACAAACTCTGCAGCGATCTACGCCATGTCCGGCCCCTCCTCCACCCCCCACTGTCTTCTGGGAGACATACAGGTCCCAGAAGACAGCAGAGACCAGTGAGGACACGCAGCGTCAATTGCAAATGCGCAGTAGGGAATCATGCTGTGAAGCCACTCCCTGATTCCCTTACCAAAGATGGCAGCGCATCCACCCGAGAGCCGAGGGACAGATTGGCTTTGGGTGAGGACATTGCAGACACCCTGGACAGGTAAGTGTCCATATTTTAAAAGTCAGCAGCTGCAGTATTTGTATGTATGTATCTGTGAATGTGCCGATTCAACGGTGGGCTTGGATATTGTAGAGTGGGAGTGCTTGTTCAACTTGGACCCATTCTTTAGGCGATTGGGTATGGAACCAATCTATTTTTTCATGGGAGGAAGGATGAGAGATCCAGGGTTCCTGTGCCACCTCTGGGTTTTGGAAAGGTAAGGACTGTTCTGCAGAGAGCCAGACATCGAGATCCTTAGATAAATGTAGTAAACACCTTTTGGAGAGATTGGTAGAATGAGCGAGAGTCTGTTTATGGGATGGTGTGGAAGATATAGAGGAACGTGTGGTAAGATATCCATTTATAAGATGTTTATTCTGCCGAAGCATGAATACTTAACATTATAAAGCAATGCGCAACTGTTGGCACTATATAAATCCTTTATAATAATAATAATAATAATAAAGCTTGTCTTCATAGGGTCTTAGGGCCTGAGAAGGTATTTTGAAGTGCCCTAATTTTGAAAAATCTAAACAATATTTTGTGAACAGATTTATAACAGTTAATTTTCTCTTTCTTTCACATCGTTATTGTTTGCCAATATAAGAGGAAGAGTTGGCATACATGTTACACCTTTCAACATATGTAGCCTATCAGTTTTCAACAGATTTGAACATTCATTTCTCTCCAGTAACATATGGCTTACATCATCATTGCTACTTCCCTTAATCCTCTTTTTTTCTTTTTTTTTTTGGTCATCATTTGGACACACTGATCATAACTATGTAACCAAATAATTTAAGTATCCTAATACCTCTTCAAAAGATATAGTCAAGATCCATTGTTCTCTTTCCAAAAATCTGGCCTTGGGCCTAGGTGCATCATGCTGAATGAATGCATCATAGCTTAACTCACGTTTAGCACTACGTAAAACTTTGTAATGTGGTATAGCGTCTGACTACTTTCATATGTTACAATCTGCTGTCTGATTTTGTGAATATGGAACTCTACAAGTACATTGTATGGAAAATCTTGTGTTTCATTGTAAAACTTTAGATTCCATGAGTTATCATTTCCTTTTCAGTGCTTTCTTTGGTTGAGTTTTGTCTTCCAGAGGCGTTAACTTCGCCACCCAGCTGTACAGGTGTCATGGATGGAAGAAAAGGTGTTAATGAAGGAAACAATGTGTTTTCACACACACACATACATACACTGTAGGCACCCCCCCCCCCCCCCCCCCCCCTCCAAATTTCACTAAGCAGCTCCAGATGTGAAACCTGTGGACCTAATGATTTATTCACTTCTATCGTGAGGAGACTCCCTCTATCACACATTTCTCTGGTATTCTCATTTCAAACCCACCAATAGTTCTTTTTTTTTTCTTCCCTTTTCATATTTTTTGCAGACTTTGTTGATTTAAGTTTCCGATCCAAGGCATATTGTTTTCTTTATCTCTCTTTTACATACATCACGTTCTGTAGGCCATAACTTAATGCACAGAATGCCTGATGTGAATGAATGTGACGGCTCACAGTCAGAGGTTAAGTTTTCTAAAATAATGAATTAAAATGCCCAGTGTAAATTGAATGAGCTGGGTCAGCAGTTAAGAGTTCTGAAATAATTGCAATAGAGGACATTGTTAACTGTGATTCAAATCAAGAAGTCATCCACTTGGACACGACCCATACAAGATGGGCTTTGATTCAAAGTTTTAAAAGTTATCCAGCTATTGTCCGAACAAAAACTGGTTAGACCATTTGTCAAAAGCAGACTTATTTGGGTTTGTTCATGAATCTGGAAAGCTAAGGAAATGTTACAGGAACTGTCTTGCGTTCTCCATGTCATATTTATTATTTGTTTTTAGAGAAGCTTACTTTTGCTAGTAAGCGATTTGACAAGTTTTTGAAAACATGCATTACTACGCTATTCTTTCTTTCATCTTTGTTTTACCATTTTTCTCACAGTATTTCAACAGCTCCAGATAAATTCAATATTTTTACAAATGAAAAGAGGCAAGCTTTACATAAAAGGAAAAGAGATTTAACCTCCATGTACGTAAAGTTTGATTTCTTTCAGGCAACAAAGATGGATCGAAATTCAACTGGTCCCTCCTAAACCAGCTGAAGTTCAATCCATCTATGACCAGCTTAAAGTGATAATAAACCCAGTATCAAAAATGTAATATATTGCAGCTTACCATTTGTTAGATGTGGTGACTGCATTTGTTTTTGTTTTGTTTTTTAGGTTTATTTCCCTCTGTTTTCACCTGGTGATCTGGCCAGCAACATACTTCCTGTATTAGGCCTGATTCACACCTATGCAAGTTGCAGTTTGCATATTGCAGATGCATTTAGCATTTTTCAATACACGCTTTTGATCCATTGAAGTCTAAGGAATTAAAAAACAGAAAAAAGTCCCTGGCCCTTTCCATAAAATGCACAGATGTGAACTACATCCATAAGAAACCATGTTAAATGGACTGTAGTGTGTTTCTGCAAAACTGAAAATGTACTTAAAAATGCATAGGTGTGAACCAAGCCTTAAGCCTCGTACATGCGATCGGATTTTCCGCAGACAAAACCTCAGACTTTTGTCCGAAGCCGTGTGCCTGGATTTTGTCTTGCATACAAATGGCAAGGAACTGTCGGGCAACAAACACGAACGTGGTGATGTACTATGTGGTTTTTCAGCTCTTTAGTGCTAACCTTTGAGCTCCTTCTGCTAATTTCGCGTTAGTAGAAGTTTGGGGAGTGTTGATGCGCACTTTCCATTTCGCGCTTTTCATTTCATGCTTTTTAGTTTGCGCTTTTCATTTTGTGCTTTTCAGTTAATTTCTGAACGGCTTTTCTTCAACCAGATATGTTGCGGAATCGGAGGAGATAACGTGTTATTTATTATTTACTATTGGCCTTGGAGTTATTGCTTTGACCCAAGTCCAGTCCAGGAACAGGAGGAGTTCTCGGACCAAAGATCGGTTGCTTTATTAATCATGACCAATTATGTCATATGCCTTTGCTGCGGGAGCTCCAGAAGAATAATCCGGATGCTTTTCGGAATTATTTCGGGATGACGGACCCCTGCTTACACCAACTCTTGGCATTATTGACCCCCTATATTTATAGAAGCAGGACACATGCATGAGACTTTTATATAATTTATATCATTTTTTTGGTTGAATAATGATGATTTGATTTGTTATATTTTCTATATTTTTGGATGCATAAAATGCAATTTTTGGTTAAGTTCTATTGGCAGATAGCATGTCTAATTTTATTTGTTTTCTTTTTTTAATGCACAACAAAAAAATTGTGGAGAATAATACTTGGCTCTGTGTTTTACTTCAAATGACAGTTTGGGAGCAGGTCAGTACATTTTCAAAAATACAATGTAAAATGAAAACAAAGGACAACAACATAGTTGTATCTTTGATCTTAAAAACAATGGGCTAATGGTGTTGTGGTAACTTGCCCAAAAAATAAAATAAAGCCTTTGAAAATTTGTTTGCAATAGCTCCATCAATATCACCAGCAAAGCAGCTTCATTATTATCCCATTAAAGCGGTAGTATAGTCTATTTTTTAACTTTTACCTACAGGTAACACGCGCATGTGTGGGAGTGATGACATTATGGCTCCGGCCACTGAGCCGTGATACCCAGAAGCTCCCTTGGCGTGGATCTGGTGAGATACCAGCGCCTCGTTCTAAGGTAAGTATTTCATTATGCCTTTTCCCTTACAGGTGTAGAAAAAAAAGTCAGCAGCTTTACTACCGATTTAAAGAAGAAGAGAATGTGCGCTGCATTTCAAAATTTCATAATTTGTCACGTCATGATTCTGAATGTTAATTCTCCATTATAAACGCTAGTTTACACTACCAACCACTTCTGGCTCACCCTTGCTTCCCAGCATGCGTGTTTGTACTTTGGACTTTTGTCTGACGGACTTGTGTACACACGCTCAGAAAATCCAACAACAGACATTTGTCAGGAAGGATGAACCACTGCTCCAAAGTAATCCTCGAGGACTGAAGCTCTGTCTCCTATTGATAAGCCCCAGGTGCTGACCATTACACACACCATGAGCAAACAAGCAGGTCAAAACTCAAAAAATCCACAGCAAAAGAATAACAGGGTACAGGAGCTATGAGTAAGCACTGATTACAGTGCGAAATGCGCCAGATTTTTCTGTACCCTGTTATTCTTTTGCTGTGGATTTTTTGATCATGTTTTGATGTGACCCACGTTGTTTCAATTAAAGATGGGATTTCAAGTCTTTTTCCAGTGTGCGGCTATCCAGAGTTTTGTCCTGCCTGTTTGCTCAACAGACATTTGTCAATGGAAAATTTTAAAGCCTGCCATCCAACATTTGTTCACGGACATATGTCTGATGGAGTGTACAAACGGTCGGTTTTTAGTGCGTGTAGTAAGTACGTTTGTTTGTTCTGACCAGTCGACTGTTTTGAAACTATGTTGTGGGTATGTACAGTCTTACAGTTCGTGCTGTGCGGAGGCTTGGTGTTGGGGTTTATACTTTGACCAAAGTCCAGTCCATGAACAGGACGAGGAGGAGTTTGTGGACCAAGAATTGGTTACTCCAGCGTGACCAGTTCTCTCATCATCGTACCCCAAAATTTTTGTGCAGACTCTTCACAACTTTCGTTATGATTTTGGCCTTTCTCACATTCGAGTTGGTGTACGGTCCATTCTTGCCATCATAGTCGTTCCTCCTCAAGATCTCCACCACCTCCATCATCTCTGGAAAGGCCATATTTGAGGCCTTAAATCTTCTTCTCCTGGATCGGGACGTTTCGGCCTCCGGGATTTCCACCTCATTACTGCTCTTCTCGCACACCTGCTCTATCTCTGCTATGTCGCTCCTACTGCGCACAGAAGAGAAGGGTGGGGAATATTCTAGAAAGCTAATATGCATGTGTCGTACGTATGATCTGTGTGCGGAGGAAGGAGGAGTGGAAGTGGCGAGCGTCCTAAATGAAGGTAAAATTTGAACTTGGGCCATCAGTGGCTTATGCTGATTCAAGATTGAGGCCTATATTGGGATAATATTATGAGAGTTTAGGCTGACATTAGTGTTTTTGTCTTGTGTATTGTCTTACAGCAAATATGAATCACTTTAAGGACCCAGAATTCATGGCCAGTTTCATAGTCAATTACAGGGAGATGAGGAATATGTGGGAGGTGAAACACAGCTTATATTATAATAAACAAGCTAGGAGGTCAACGTTGGAGAAACTTCTGGAATTTGTGAAGACTCAGGTCCCCGATGAAACCATTTTGTTCTTGGAAAATAAAATTGGGATATTAAGGAACATGTATAAGAAGGAATATAATAAGATCCAGAAAACACTCAGATCAAGAGCATTAGCAGCGCAAGTGTATGTACCCAGGCTGTGGTACTTCAACAAACTGCGGTTTCTGGAAGACCAGACTGAAGGCAGGGAATTCCTTTCTACCCTTCCCTGCAGCTTTCCCTCCACCCTTCCCTCAACCCCAGCAGATGCTGATGAGGAACAACCTGGGCCTTCCATCCTGGAAGAAGTGGATGCGCCCAACTGGAGCCAGATATATTATTTTTAGACATATTTATTGTCCTAATATTAATGATGTTAACTAGATGTTATAATTGATAATAAATTAATGATTTAAAACAAAGAGATTTACATATCAATAGACAGCAGTGGCCAAAAATGTTTTATACACAGGATGAGCCCAGCCAGGGGGAGGGTCTGGAAAGTGTCAGCCCGGAAGAGGCCGTGCCCAGTGTCAGCCAGTAGGAGGCCATGCCCAGTGTCAGCCAGGAGGAGACGGTGCCCAGTGTCAGCCCGGAGGTGGGCGGGCCCAGTGTCAGCCAGGAGGTGGGCGGGCCCAGTGCCAGCCAGGAGGTGGGTGGGCCCAGTGCCAGCCAGGAGGTGGGTGGGCCCAGTAGGAGCCTCACCCAATCCCAGGTGCCTCCCCTCCGCCTTACAACAAAAAGGCCCAGGAAGGGGACGATGACAGAGGAGGCAGCACTGGGCCTCATTAGGGAAGCAAGTGATGTCCTCAGAGGCCCCCCCAATGCTGCTATCTAGCCACCAGATTGATGAAATTGGATGAGGGCCAATGCCTCCTCTGTGAGGGAATTTTTGGTGAGGCCCTTCAGAAGGGGTTGAGGGGCCAGCTTACTGAGAACAGACACGTATGTACGCTCACCCATCCTCCTCCTCCTCCTCCTTCTGCCACAAGTCCACCACCAGAGTACGGCCTCCAAGGAAGGCTGCAGGGAAGCATGGAGAGAAGGCTGCAGCAAAGAGAAGAAAGTGATGACCTGGCGTCAGTCTGGTCTGACAAAAGACGCAGGCTGAAGTATTACCACAGCCTGGGGACATATATGTCATCTGCTGCTGGTCCTAATCTCTGGGAGTCCTGGACCAGATTGTGCTCCAAATTATATGGACTCCTCAAGCTACCAATTTTAATTTCCACAGACTTGATGTGTGCCCTGGGGGCCAAAAGGCTTTGCAAATTCCAAAAGTTTCTCCAGCATTGTCTTCCTCTTTATTTTGTTACCCAGAATAAATGGATATTTTATTTTCTGAAAATACTATGTTTTTCTACAAAAAGGACAGTTTGTTTGTGAGTAGGCAGGTACATTTCTAAAAGACAATGTCAAATTACCAAGGGACACCAACCTCCTTGAGGTTGCTAAAAAATACAAGATAATAATGTTATTGTGGTAACTTGACACACAAAAAAATAAAATTATTTAATAAAAGACTATAAAAAAAATTCTAAACATTATTTTGGAGATGTGGCTTTTAAAAATTAAAAGGATTATTCAGGAATATGAGCAGTAAAGCACTTCATTATTCTAGCATTAAAAGATCACAGAATTTGCTGCGTAATGAATGTGCTATCTCCATTACAAACGCTAGTTTTACCACACCGAGCGCTTCCGTCTCATACGTTTTTGGTCCGTCGGTACAGCATACAGATGAGCTGTTTTCCCGATACAAATTGGTTCCGCTGGAAAAATTTACAACTGTTGTTCTCTTCCTAGGTCCATCAGAATTTTCAACCTAAAAAGTCCAATGGGGCATATACACGAACGGAATATATGATGAAAAGCTCCTGTTGGACTTTTTCTGTCGGACATTCTGTTCGTGTGTACACTGTGGATGTGTTTTTGTTTGGGATATACGCATTGTAATGCAAATGTTCTAGTCACAAAAAAAACTGTTTAATATGTCAGGCATTAGTTTGAAATTCAGCTCTAGATGACATTTTCTAAGCTTTCAAACTAAATTAGTTGACTTTTAAAATTAAATTCTACTGGTATAAGGCCAGCTTTTCTGTCTAATCTGGGGGCACAACTTCTTTAGGAAGTATTGTGAGATTGATCAACTTCTCTCAAACAGGACTGCTTGAAAACATTCATTTGATCCACACCTGCAGCAAATCAGCTGCAGTACTGTTCAGTGTATTCTGACAGTGGGAGGTTTCCTCCATCCACCTCACTTGTGTGGATAGGGGCATCCATTTTTTTTTTTGATTAGCCTATGTATGGCCAGCCTTAGCCAGGGAGTTTTTGAATTGTAGCCACAGTGGTCTTGGAGATCATGTAGACCTATTAAATGGAGGCACGAAGACACCGCTCGCCACCAAGGGGGGTGAACAGCCATTGGGCATGGCTGTTTACCACGTGATCAGCCATGTGAAGTCACAGCTGATCACAGATGGTACCACCCCACTTTTTCACGATCGCGAGCGTGCTGCGTGTGCACGTCGGTGGCAGTGTGTTCCCAGGAACACTGCTAGTCACCGTTGCTGGTAAACAGCCATTGGCTGGTGGCTGTTTACCTCGTGATCAGCTGTGATCCTTTCACAGCCCATCACTAAATGTAAACATAGAGCGGTAACAAGATGTTACCTGGTTCTCCTCCTCACACATCAATCGTACCTGAGTACCTGTCACAGTCCATATGAGTACCTGTCACAGTTCATATGAGTACTGAGTACCTGTCACCCCCCTTCATAATACCCGAATACCAGTCACCAGCCCATCAGAGTACCCGAGTACCTATCTGTAGCCCATCAGAGTGCCCGAGTACCTGTCACCAGACCATCAGAGTACCCAGGTACCTGTCGCCAGGCCATCAGAGTACCTGAGTACCTGCCACCAGGCCATCAGAGTACCCGAGTACCTGTCCCCAGCCCATCAGAGTAACCAAGTACCTGTCAGCAGCCCATCAGAGTACCTGAGTACCTGTCTGCAGCTCATCAAGTTACCCGAGTACCTGTCTCCAGACCATCAGAGTACCTGAGTACATATCTGCAACCCATCAGAGCACCCGAGTACCTATTTGCAGCTCATATTTCATAGAATATATATATATATATATATATATATATATATATATATATATATATATATATATATTAAAAAAAACTTTGTTTTGCAAAGAATTGTGGGAAAAATTACAACTTAAAAAAACTCACCATGCTACTTAATACCTTGGATTGTCTACTTTCAAAAAAAGGGTTCATTTGGGGGTATTTGTACTTTCACTTGTTAGTGTCTCAAGAAATGAGATTCATCTAATGTACTAAAGGCCTGATCAGATGTGATCAATTTTCAGTGATTGGCCCCATAGTTGTAGACTCTATAACTTTCACAAAGACCAAATAATATACACTAATTTGGGTTATTTTTAGCAAAGGTATGTAGCAGTATAAATGTTGGCCAAAATTTATGAAGAAAAATTACTAATTAGCAAAATTTTATGACAGAAACAAAGAAAGGTGTATTTTTTTAACAAAATGTACGATCTTTTTTTATTTATAGCACAAAAAAATAAAAAAATAAAACACTAGTGATTAAATAACATCAAAAGAATGCTCTATTTGTGTGAAAAAAGGACGCAAATTTCATATGGGAACATTGTTGCATGACTGAGTAATTGTCATTCAAAGTGTGAGAGCACTGAAAGCTGAAAATTGGTCTGGCTAGGAAGGGGGTGTAAGTGCCCTGTTTTGAGGTGGTTAATTTAACCACTTTCAGACCGGACCATTTTGCTGGTAAATGACCAGAGGTCTTTTTACACTTTGGCACTGCGCTGCTTTAACTGGTAATTGCGCGGTCATGCAATGTTGTACCCAAACAAAATTTGCGTCCTTTTCTTCCCACAAATAGAGCTTTCTTTTGATGGTATTTGATTGCCTCTGCGATTTTTATTTTTTGCGATATAAACGTAAAAAGACCGCAAATTTTGAAAAAAAATGATATTTTCTACTTTTTGTTATTAGAAAAATCCAATAAACTCAATTTTAGTCATACATTTAGGCCAAAATGTATTCAGCCACATGTCTTTGGTAAAAAAAAAGTCAATAATTGTATATTTATTGGTTTGCGCAAAAGTTGTCACATCTACAAACTAAGGTACGTTTTCTGGAATTTACGCAGCTTTTAGTTTACGACTGCCTATCTCATTTCTTGAGGTGCTAAAATGGCAGGGCAGTACAAAACCCCCCCAAATGACCCCATTTTGGAAAGTAGACACCCTAAGGAAATTGATAAGAGGCATGTTGAGCCCATTGAATATTTTATTTTTTTGCCTCAAGCGATTGAATAATGACAAAAAAAAAAATTTTTTTTTTTTTTTACACAAAGTTGTCACTAAATGATATATTGCTCACACATGCTATGGGCGTATGTGAAATGACACCCCAAAATAAATTCTGCTGCTTCTCCTGAGTACGGGGATACCACATATGTGGGACTTTTTGGGAGCCTAGCCGCGTACGGGGCCCCGAAAACCAAGCACCGCCTTCAGGCTTTCTAAGGGCGTAAATTTTTGAGTTCACTTCTCACTACCTATTACAGTTTTGAAGGCCATAAAATGCCAAGATGGCACAAAACCCCCACAAATGACCCCATTTTAGAAAGTAGACACCCCAAGCTATTTGCTGAGAGGCATGTTGAGTCCATGGAATATTTTATATTTTGCCACAAGTTGCGGGAAAATTACAAACTTTTTTTTTTTTTTTTTTTTTTTCACAAAGTTGTCACTAAATGATATATTGCTCACGCATGCCATGGGCATATGTGAAATGACACCCCAAAATAAATTCTGCTGCTTCTCCTGAGTACGGGGATACCACATATGTGGGACTTTTTGGGAGCCTAGCCGCGTACGGGGCCCCGAAAACCAAGCACCGCCTTCAGGCTTTCTAAGGGCGTTACAGTTTTGAAGGCCATAAAATGCCAAGATGGCACAAACCCCCCCAAATGACCCCATTTTGGAAAGTAGACACCCCTAAATTTAGGGGTACACTAGTGAGACTAGGTAATAAATGGCGGGTGCCCTGAAACTATAAAAAAAATAACTAACCAACCAGCGTCACCTGTAACAGTTATATGGTGATCACTGGTGAAAGGGTTAACTAGGGGGCAATTAGGGGGCTTTATGCGGTAGTATATGGGGGTCCCTGGCGCTATAAAAAGCTGCAGCGAACCTAAATACCTACCTGCCTAACTAGCGTCACCTGTGACACTAATACAGCGATCAGAAAAACGATCGCTTATTAGGCTGGGTTCACACTGGAGCGATGCGGGAACGCCACGAATGCGCGGCGGGTTCCCGCATCGCATGCCTCCCGGCGGCAGTTCACACTGCCCTATGCGAACTGCTGGGAGTGTCAGTGAAATGTTACTGACACCCCCAGATCAGTTCGCATATCGCAGTGCGATCTGCAAACTCGGATCGCATGGTGTGAACACCCATGCGATCCGATTCTGCTGCGGGCCAAAAAAAGGGTCCCGTGCGAATTTGCGGCGGGTGCGGCGAATGGCTGAACTCGAATCGCACAGAGATCGGATGTGATTTGCACTGCAGTGCGGTGCGAATCACATCCGTTCTCATAAACCGCTGCAATGTGAACCCAGCCTTAGTGACACTGGCGACGGGGGGTGATCACGGGGTTAAACCTTTATTGGGGGGGTTAGGGGGGTACCTTAGAACTAAAGGGGGCTAACCCTAACTGCCCTAACAGTTATTAGTCACAAATGACACCCGCCGGGTGATCAGGGGGTTAAACCTTTATTAGGTAATAAATGGCGGGTGCCCTGAAACTATAAAAAAATAACTAACCAACCAGCGTCACCTGTAACAGTTATATGGTGATCACTGGTGAAAGGGTTAACTAGGGGGCAATCAGGGGGCTTTATGCGGTAGTATATGGGGGTCCCTGGCGCTATAAAAAGCTGCGGCGAACCTAAATACCTACCTGCCTAACTAGCGTCACCTGTGACACTAATACGGCGATCAGAAAAATTATCGCTTATTAGGCTGGGTTCACACTGGAGCGATGCGGGAACGCACGAATCCGCGGCGGGTTCCCGCATCGCATGCCTCCCGGCGGCAGTTCACACTGCCCTATGCGAACTGCTGGGAGTGTCAGTGAAATGTTACTGACACCCCCAGATCAGTTCGCATATCGCAGTGCGATCTGCAAACTCGGATCGCATGGTGTGAACACCCATGTGATCCGATTCTGCTGCGGGCCAAAAAAAGGGTCCCGTGCGAATTTGCGGCGGGTGCGGCGGGTGTGGCGGGTGCGGCGGGTGCGGCGAATGGCTGAACTCGAATCGCACAGAGATCGGATGTGATTTGCACTGCAGTGCGGTGCGAATCACATTCGTTCTCATAAACCGCTGCAATGTGAACCCAGCCTTAGTGACACTGGCGACGGGGGGTGATCACGGGGTTAAACCTTTATTGGGGGGGTTAGGGGGGTACATTAGAACTAAAGGGGGCTAACTCTAACTGCCCTAACAGTTATTACAGTCACAAATGACACCAATGCAAAAAAAATAAAAAATAAAAAAAAAATGACATTGGTGTCACTGTGACTGGGGGGCAGGGGTAATTGGGGGGGTGATCGGGGGGTAAAGGGGGGGTGTGAGTGTGCCTGGCATGTTCTACTGTGTGTGTAGAGTGTTGGTGCAACTCACCGATCCGCTCTCCTCCGTGTCGGAACGGAAAATACCGACACGGAGGAGAGAATACATCACTTCCTCTCCTGTGTTTACATTACAGGAGAGGAAGTGATGTCACCGGGGATTTCTATTCGTCGGGAGCGATCGCGAGGGGGTGGCCATGAATGAATGGCCGCCCCCTCGTCCCGGATCGCTCCCGGACGAAAACCGACCGCCGCAGGCACCGGGCGGGGGCCCGATCGGGCCCCCGACCCGCGGGAGGCAAGGGACGTACATGTATGTCCTTATGCCTGCCCGTGCCATTGTACCGACGTACATCGGCGTGCGGCGGTCGGCAACTGGTTAACAAGATAACTTTAGACTGACTACTGTAGGAAACTCTAGCTTAGTGTGCTAGTGTGATAAGGTTTTTTTCTGTAGTGTAGGTAAATAGTTTGGCTTAGCTGGCAGCATATTCAGCACAGGGCCAATCTGAACTGTCCAAAGAGAGGGTTAGGGGTCCTGCAGCCTCATAGGACAGTCAGAGTAGATTGAAAACTCCTACAAGCTTTAGCCAGACACTGATATAAGTCACAAGATTGCTCTATGTGCTGATGGAAAAAGGTATTTAGAAGTTTATATTTACTAAAATAATTGCATTTCCATGTTCTGTGTACTGTGGGAGACCAGATATTGTGAATGCAGGGTCCTGGGCCATACCCAGATAATAGTGTACTGTCGAACATAACTACTGGTACTTATTTTCTAGCAGCAACAATCTAATCAGTTATGAGGCAATATCATCCCAATTTGATGCCTTAGGAGCTTTAGAAAATGCAATAAAAAGCCATCTCATGGGAACAGTGTCTTAATAAAAATATGATATAAACTCATATCAACCACCAAATATTTAATGTAACCCCTCATGTCAACTGAAAACATATCTTGTGGGGGAAATGTGGGCACGGTCAAATTTTACTTGGTGGAAAGACTCCTAGAAGAATGTATATGATATACAGTACATGTCAAAAACATAAAATAAGATTCTATTATAGCAGCATATAGTATCAGGAAAAACAAGGTGTCCAGGCTATTTTTTGCTTTATTTTTTCCTATATCTTCATCTAGGTGTCCCAGGATCTGTGGGGCACCTCATTCATCCAACTATGTATTTATCACAAGCTTGACAGATAGAGAAGTGCTCTGTTGAACGGTGGGGGGCATGCCAAGACTCTACATTTAGAGTAATATTAAGGGGTATCCTCTATTGCCTACGAAAGAAAATTTAGGAACAAGTTCAAGTGATATATAAAAGGATTGTTGCATGTCGTGATCTACAGTAAGTGAGGAAACACTTCTAGGTATGAGCTCTTTATGATTTATAATTGAGTGGATAGGAATGTTTTAGTTTATTTGACAAGTATGATTTTAATGAGGTTGCCTATAGACATTGTAGTGTCACAGCAAACTGGAAAATAATTGGATCAGCAAAATAACTTTTCCCACCCACATACGCATATATGAATAATATGAATCTATGCTATAGGCATCAGAGACAAGCATAGGATTTCATTAAAAAAATCCTAACTGTATGCCTGTTCTTCTAAATTTAATACTCATACACAAAATAAATATTCCATATACAGTATGTCATGAAAATCTACACGTAAGCACATGCTTTTCCTTGCTTCTTGCTTCTTTACCTGGTCACAAGGGCTATCTCAGACACCTGTATTAGACAAATCCCTATGCTTGCCATTGAGCACGTTTGTAAATATTATACGTAGATTAGAAGTTCCCAGAATGCTTTATCTGTGCCATGGGAACAATAATGGCTTTTCCACACTGGCAACAGTGTCTACTGTCCTCTGATAAGGGAGTTGTGATGGTTAACTTTTTAGAGAGTGGTAGAGCAGCCACATCCTGAATGTCTGTGCTTTTTTGTTGTTTTTTAATACCAAGGGGTATTTTGTATTAAAATACTGCACCACAACCATTGGCCATGTGTTTGTCTCATGGTTGTAGTGTATAGCCATTGTCCCTAATGAACGTGTTTGACAGGCCACACTCCCTGTCAAAAAGTTGATTCCCTACTGCATTAAAGCAAAGCATCAGCATGTGTACAGACTCGTCCGGTTGTAATATTAGAATTTAGCTGGTAGCCGGGCAGTCACGTTTGGTAAATCCGTGGCTCAACTGCCTATCTGTATCACCTTTTGGCCACCTGTGTGAAGGAGCATTTAGACATCCAAGGGGAATTTCCAACTTAAAGGAGAAGTCCAGATGCTGAGACAGCCCCTTCACAGCTCAGCGCTCCAGTGATCGTGGAGAAGCAGAGCAGAAGAGCTGCTGATTGACAGTCAGCAGCTCTCTGCTCAGGGAGCTGTGAGAACCGAGCCATCGGCGGTGTTCGGTGGCTCGGTTCTCAGTGAAGAGGTGCCAGGGGACCGATGCTGCATCCACCTAGGTAAGTATTAATCTGCAAAAAAACAGGATTTCCATACTTCTGCTTTAATAGTCTGTTCTTTCCTGTAAAGCTGGGGACCACAAAAGTGTCTACCCTTGTTTTCTATGGACAACTAATGGTGACCGCACATGCTTTGATTTCATTTTCTGATCAAAGTGCGATTCAATCAAAACTATCAAATCAGGAAACAATCGACTAGCCATAACTTCACATCCAATCCTTTTTTTTCAATTGATTCAATCAAACTGAGACAATTAGTCAGGGTGGAAAATAGTCTTTTTCCATCAATCGACAGCACAAAATGATTTGGTCATGAATTTGATCATATTTCAAATGATCAGATTATGACTGGGGAAAACAAATATTTAATCGATAACTTACAATCGCATCTTCAAACTATCAATCAAAACCCACTTCACAATGTAACGATCATTGGGTTGTTGACTATAGATCAATTATTTCTATCAGGAGATATGGTATGGAAAATGAATTGATCATTTATCAAAACATCTATGACCACCATTAGAGAATTGTGGACCCAGAACAAGCATGAAACCAATTAAATTAAGAACCATGATCTCAAAAGATATGTTACTTACTATTTAGTGAAACAAAGATAAGGATGAGAGTTAAGCCAGCCATACATGGATTGGAATTTGGCCAGTTCATCAGGGACCAGCTGAATTTCCATACATGTAAGGGGACAGAAGTTGTACAGAAGTCGATCTACCGTACAACCAGGCTGTCAGATAAATGCCCTTCAATCAGCTCAGCCTGCTGTAGCCAGCAGTACTAATCAGTGTATTCTAAAGGCAGGGAAGTCTCCCCGCTGTCAGAATACAATAGCTCAGCAGGAGTGATTCCCCCTTCCAAACTGAATTATCGATGGCCTGCTTTATAGGTTAAACATTTATGAAACAAGTTGGAAACTGGAGCTCTATATTTCTGTCCTTTTAGGTTTTGTGACATGTGGCCACTGTGACATTTGTAGAGTAATCTAGCCACTAGGTGGCACTATGTTATTTTTTTACTGTGACCTATATTTCACTTTGACCTATAAAAGGTCTTTTGACCTTTGCACTATAGCTTCACCCGTGTCACCACTTTCAATTAAAACAAGCTTCTTCATTTTTCATGTGCAAATAATATTTTATTGCATGGAAGCAAATTCCATGTTTCAACAAGTAAACAAACAGAGAAAAATGTGTTCTCTCCTGTTAAATGTTATACTATCACTTTTGTTCCTTGGGTAGTGCTGTCTTTGCATTTGACCACATCATGCAAAATAGCATATAGAATATATGAGGCCACTGTTTAATGCTGGTGTGGGGATCCATGAATATGACATATGCCAGTTTATGTTGTGTAATAACCAAAAAATACAGAATCTCATTGTGTGCGCCATCTCAGCTCAATAGCTGCAGCAATGCCAAAATCAGCATGCGCCCACAGGCAAAAAAAGAGCAGCGGGGGAGTAAAAGAAAGGCATTATAAGTAGGTGCGGGGACTGGCATTAAAGTGAACTTGTTGATGTGTCCTACATGATTAACCTCCCTGGTGGTATGATTCAGTCTGGAATTAGGTGCTGAAAGCGGTACAATTATTTTGCCCGGAAATCTGGCTTTTATTTTGTAGTCCTGTAATTCTTAGGAATAACGCTCTTAAATCTGTTCAAACCAGAGTCTAGCAGACATCCCGGGTATGATAACGTTTATAATATGAGGGAAAGGGGGACAAGGGGAAGGTTGGGACTTTGTATGAAGCACCATTTAAGGTATTACCAGTAGGGCTGTTTCCACTACTTAATTCACTTCCTTGGATATCCTTTTATGCTATACTATTATTCTTTTTTTTCTTTTTTATGTTTTTACTCTAGAGGCTTGGCCACTAGCCATAATATACCTGTATGTCTAATATTTAAATTTATCTTATTTTTTATCTTTTGTCACTACTGTGAGACATAGTCTATCGGGGTATTTTGTATTATTTTTCTCATCTTGTTCACGAGTTAGATAATTTTTTCTCTTTTTACAATTAGATACTGGTTTCACATATTCTCAATTTTTCTACATAGTACTGTCACCCTAGTGAGTTATGTCCCTCCTTGGCAGGTTTTTTGTGTTCGGGTCTCCTGCTCTATACACGCCCCCTCAGTTCCCGTGCCGGACATTTTCCGGTGGTTTTCCGGTTATCCAGCGTTTAAAGCCATGCCTTGTACACACAGCAGACCAGTTTGTGAGTATTATCATGGGACTAGCCTCTCCCCTTAAAGTTGTTTATCATCCTTTTCACTACATGTCAATATTTGTAATAATATGTATCTCATTCCAGATGTCATCACATGCTTGCTCCTGATGAGTGGTTCCACCAAACCACGAAACGCGTCGAGCTAATTGAAGCTGTGTTTGTACTTATATGAGTTATTCAAAGCTATGCCTGGACTTATATATTGTATATATTATTTTTTTATATTTAATTTTGATATAAGATGGAGACACTATATCTAGAGCCCCTTTCTTGGAGCTATATGGCGGCTCAGCGGGTTAATAGAATTTCCATTTTTGTAAACACTGTTTGACATGTAAATGATTGATGTGTACGTGTATATGTATGAATTTAGGGGCTATGCTACTACTATTAAAAATTGTTTTGTACTGTACCAATCATGTTTACTGTATACCAATAATTAGAATTGCATCATTATGATTGATAGTAGGTCCTCCCTGGGATGATGTACCATATATATATGCTTCGGCATTCTCAGACTCTTCCCAGAGGTTACAGTACCACTACCACTTATCTATGTAATTTTATGGAACATGGTCTCATTGTATACTTTCTCTAAAAATTCTACTTTTGATAGTTGGTTGCCCCTGGAGACTACGTGCTTCATACAAAGTCCCAACCTTCCCCTTGTCCCCCTTTCCCTCATGACAGTCTCAATAGACAGGGATGGAGCTATATGACCTAAATGGTCTCTACCTCATATAAAGTCCCAAATAGATACTATATTTTCCAATTGATTCAGGGATGGAAGCATGTAGCCCTACTATATTATCTATCACCTACACATTTGTCATACTAAATTGCAGTGTTAATTGTGTTTATTTTTAATGTTCTCCTTATTGATTTTTATTTCCGCCTCGTGCTTCTCCGCTAACATGTAGTTTAAATATGATTTCAATCTGGGGTAGATTGGCTGGCCCTTTTCTCACAGACGCTATGGTTAAGTATGATGACTGTGTTGTTTGAGGCTGGTCGCGCTGGACTGGTGACCCTTCCGGGTTTTGCTCCTGCCTGGGAACTGCGACGCACACTGCTGGTAATATTAACCCACCCCCCCCCCCCCTATTTAGGCTGGGGCGGATGGGTGCCGTGCACTGTGCGTCGACGTCACGCAGACCCGCTCGTGTGTTCTAGTTAGAGCACTGGTGCATAGGCTGTCTGGATCCATCTGCGTGCTGTGAGGAGGTTAAGCGCCAAACACAGAGCATTGTTTGTTGCCTGGGTGATGGCGCACCCCTCCTCTTTCTGCACGTTGCGTGACGTTGGGGGCGTGGTATGGCTGTACCTACATATATAGCCCTGTCTCTGTCTGCCTTTCGCCCTGGTTCCAACCCTGTACACACATTGCACTTTGTGCTTTATGGAATTGAAGCCGTTCACTTCCCATTTAAGGTATTACCAGTAGGGCTGTTTCCACTACTTAATTCACTTCCTTGGATATCCTTTTATGCTATACTATTATTCTTTTTTTTCTTTTTTATGTTTTTACTCTAGAGGCTTGGCCACTAGCCATAATATACCTGTATGTCTAATATTTAAATTTATCTTATTTTTTATCTTTTGTCACTACTGTGAGACATAGTCTATCGGGGTATTTTGTATTATTTTTCTCATCTTGTTCACGAGTTAGATAATTTTTTCTCTTTTTACAATTAGATACTGGTTTCACATATTCTCAATTTTTCTACATAGTACTGTCACCCTAGTGAGTTATGTCCCTCCTTGGCAGGTTTTTTGTGTTCGGGTCTCCTGCTCTATACACGCCCCCTCAGTTCCCGTGCCGGACATTTTCCGGTGGTTTTCCGGTTATCCAGCGTTTAAAGCCATGCCTTGTACACACAGCAGACCAGTTTGTGAGTATTATCATGGGACTAGCCTCTCCCCTTAAAGTTGTTTATCATCCTTTTCACTACATGTCAATATTTGTAATAATATGTATCTCATTCCAGATGTCATCACATGCTTGCTCCTGATGAGTGGTTCCACCAAACCACGAAACGCGTCGAGCTAATTGAAGCTGTGTTTGTACTTATATGAGTTATTCAAAGCTATGCCTGGACTTATATATTGTATATATTATTTTTTTATATTTAATTTTGATATAAGATGGAGACACTATATCTAGAGCCCCTTTCTTGGAGCTATATGGCGGCTCAGCGGGTTAATAGAATTTCCATTTTTGTAAACACTGTTTGACATGTAAATGATTGATGTGTACGTGTATATGTATGAATTTAGGGGCTATGCTACTACTATTAAAAATTGTTTTGTACTGTACCAATCATGTTTACTGTATACCAATAATTAGAATTGCATCATTATGATTGATAGTAGGTCCTCCCTGGGATGATGTACCATATATATATGCTTCGGCATTCTCAGACTCTTCCCAGAGGTTACAGTACCACTACCACTTATCTATGTAATTTTATGGAACATGGTCTCATTGTATACTTTCTCTAAAAATTCTACTTTTGATAGTTGGTTGCCCCTGGAGACTACGTGCTTCATACAAAGTCCCAACCTTCCCCTTGTCCCCCTTTCCCTCATGACAGTCTCAATAGACAGGGATGGAGCTATATGACCTAAATGGTCTCTACCTCATATAAAGTCCCAAATAGATACTATATTTTCCAACGTTTATAATATAATAAAGAATAATAAAAATTATTCAATAATGTAATCAAATCCTAAAACACTGAAAAATTGACACTTTTTGGTTGCTACGGACAATCTCCAAATTCCAGGCAGTAAAAAACAGTATTTATAATATAAAAGTGCATGCAGGGCACTGCACAGACCACTAGGGACAAAGGGGGGGGGTGTATTTTTTAATACAGCACTGTAATCTGTAAGATTACAGTGCTGTGTGTGTTTTGTGTGTTTTTACTTTTTTGAATTTCCCGCCGTTCTCCGCTCCCGTGCGCCGTAACGCCGCAGGGAACGGAGCTCGGCGGCATTCGGCACTGTGAATCGAGCGGAGGACGGCTCGATCACACAGCGCGGCGGACATCGCTGGATCCAGGGGACAAGGTAAGTAACCTCTCCCTGTATCCTCCCTGTATCCAGCAAAAGCCATCCCGAGTCTGGCTCGGGGTTACCGCTCCTATCAGTATATTCCTACCCCGAGCCAGACTCGGGATTACCACTAGGGGGGTTAAAGCACAGGTTCAATTTATAGTGTATATATTGAGAAAACATTTTTTTTTTAAATGTTGGATAGAGTAAGGAAGGATTAGGACCCTTGTCAAGTTATATTGCTGTGTGTGTCCCTGTTGGGAAGATTCACCCTCTCTTGGTCTCCTGTTCTGGTAATCATAGGCAGTGATGTCACCCAAACAAGAGATGAAAGCAAGTTATTATGGTGACAACTAATTGTCTAAAAGGGGAATTCCTTTCACTTTGGAGAAATTTCCTCTAACATCCCGTTGAATCACTAGGACAGGAAGGAGGGGATGTCGGGAGTTTTATCCTCCCCTACTTTATACTGAACAACAAAAAAAGGTTTTGGCTATACATACACTTTAACCCCTAAACATCGACACCTCCCAGCACTTAAGCGGTTTCTGATTCCAGGAGGCGAGTGGAGTTTCTGATCATGTGACTGCCGTGACTGGCTTTCACTGTGGTCACATGATCAGAAAGCTTCTGATCGCAAGTAGATCGGGAGCTTTCCATTAGCCGCCGGTAATGTGCCGAGAGGGAGGAGGGCAAGTGATCTCGGCACAGCTCTGTTTACATTCTGGTACGCATATATTTGGTCTTTTGCCGCTAAGGCCTACCCACGAGAGGCCACATATATGCATACCGTCGGCGTGAAGGGGTTAAGGTTAAATCCCCATATAAATAACAGAAACAGATATTCCTTTAGCTAGGCTTAATTAATTTCTAACTTTGCTTCAAGTTAAAGTAGTTGTATATAAATATGATTGCACAGTCCAATAGGCACCAGATTTTTGCCTATTTACCCGATGCACTTTATAATCTAACATATCTGGTCAACTACACCCCCTGTAATGTAATGGAAATTAACAAAGGCAGACGTATTTGTAGTCCAGCTGGGGTGGCAACCATGGCTCCCTCAAATGACACAGATGAGTAAGGGTAGTCACCGAGGAACAGTGTATTATTCTTAAGGTTACCATGTGAAAAGAAAGTGAAAAAGCCTGAAAAAAACCCCAAATCTAATGCAGATACCTCCTCTAAAGACACGTAAGCCATAATTAAAAACATTGTTGTTTTGGGGTTTAGATATATTTTATGAGTTAATATAACAGTCAGTGTATGTTTTTGGATGTAGAGGTGAAGGTCAAAGCATAACTAAAGGCAAAACTTTTTTTTCTTTTAGTTTTGTATGAAGTGGAGAGGGATTAGAACACCTTTCAGGTTTTTATTGCTGTCTGTGCCCTCGTTAGGGAGATTCACCCTCTCTATTTGTCCTGTTTACTATTATCATTGAAAGTAAAAGAAAATCCAAAATTTTGGGTTGTCCCGAGAAAAGTAATAGAGGATAACTCTTCCAAAGCCGGCACTAGTTCTAGTTAGTGACATGGGAGTCCCCAAAGAATTCCTTTAATTTGCAAGGATTTGGGTTTGGCTATGGAACAGTGGAACAGGACGAGAAGGGAAATCTTTGCAATGGTACACAAAAATTCTGACAGGGGTTATAACCCTCCCTTACTTTATCCAAAATGAAAAACAAAATTTGCCTATAGTTCTGCTTTAAGTATGTGAAACAATCTAAGGGTTATGTTAAGGTTAAGGGTTAAGGAATGTGGGGGGACCCTATTTTTAACACTAGTTTTTACCAGGAAACTACCTGGGACTGATTGTGAGTGCCTATCACAGCCCTCTTGGTAGCTTTATAACCTGGGGCAAGACGGGCCTCTTCATTTAGCCTGCAATACTAGTGCAACATGAGCTCAGCCTCTATATATTAATTATATCTTTCCACATTATGATTTATTTGAGCAAATTATCTTGTGTAATTTCCTTTTTTGATAATATCTTGAGATATGACAGAGGAATGTTGGAACATAATCTATTTCCAAGATTTTAAAGCTATTTCATTACTCTGAAAAGTTCATATCTCCTTCAAGTCCAAAGAGGGAATGCCTCCTATTGTAAATTAAATGGTGTCAATGGTGGGTCAGATCATTTACACCTATCTAGGTCATAGAAGGTGATAAGGAGAAGCTAAAGCAACTTCTGCAGGCTGTATAATAGTTATGGGGAACACCCAAGATTCCCCTCAGGCCTATGAAAGTCAAAGAAAAGAAGAAGGATGACTGCTATCCAACCTGTATAAACACAGTCCAGAGATAAGATCTGAGCTTCCTGTATCTGGCATTCTTCAGCATGTCTCCCCCAAATCTCCCCCTGACCTTGAACTGAGGTGATTAACCACACGGCTGCTGGTCAAGTGACTGCAATTATATATCTAACTTTGTGTTTCTCCTTGTCTACTGACAAGCAATGTATGGCTGAACTCTCACAGATAAACATACTTATCTCTGCCTTTAGCATTGACAGCATATTGTGGATGATTATTATGCTGACAGTACTCTAATATTATGTGCATTGTAGGTGACAGAGAGATAAACAATTTAAAGCTACTGTTTGTGCTGCACTAATCACACATAAAATACATCTTATTGCTGATTGAGTTTTATGTGTAGATGTACAGCAGGGTGTACACAGAAACAGATCGCTGCACCCACACAAGTGATGTGGATGCAGAAATCTCCTCCCCATGCGTTATTGTGTTTCTGACAGCAGGGACTCTACCCAACAGAGTTGCTTGCTTGGTCTCCATGGCTTACCTATCTCACCGCACCTACAGTGTCACTTACAACTCCACTTCCTCCTCTCCAACTCCTCTTACCGCTGGGGTCCCCCAAGGTTCTGTCCTTGGACCTATACTATTCTCGATCTACACGTCCTCCCTGGGTCAGCTGATAGCCTCCCATGGCTTCCACTACCATTTATATGCCGTTGACACCCAAATCTCTCTGCCCATCAGCTCACCCATCAGTCTCCTCACGCATCACTGATTTACTAACAGATATATCAGCCTGGATGTCACACCACTTCCTCAAATTGAATCTATCTAAAACCTCACTTTTAATATTTCCTCCCCCACATGCCCCTTCCCCTGACTTCTCTGTCAAGATCAATGGCACATCTATCAGTCCGTGCCCACATGCCATACTAGGGGTAACCTTAGACTCTGAACTGTCCTTTCAGGCCCACATCCCATCCCTGTCAAAATCATGCCGCCTTAGCCTCCGCAACATTTCCAGAATATGCCCCCTTTTTAGCCAATAACACCACCAAGGTTCTAATTCAATTCAATTATCTCTCGACTAGACTACTGCAACTCCCTCCTCTTTAGATTACCTTTACATAGGCTATCCCCCCTTCAGTCCATAATTAATGCAGCTGCAAGACTCTTCCGCCACTCTCTGCCAACCCCTCATCTGGCTTCCATTCATCCAACGAATAAAATTCAAAGTACTAACAATAATTTACAAAGCCATCCATAACTCTGCCTCCAGCTACATCGCTAACCTAGTCTCAAAATACCAACCAAGCCGCTGTCTTCAGTCCTCCCTAGACCTCCTGCTCTCTAGCTCCCTTATCAGCTCCTCCAATACTCACCTCCAGGATTTCTCCAGAGCTTCTCCAATCCTTTGGAACTCCCTACTCCAATCTGTTTGACTGTCCCCTAATTTATCCATCTTTAGAAAATCCCTGAAAACCCCTCTCTTTAACTGGTTCCCGATCAGTGCACGCCGATGTACGTCGGCAGAATGGCACGGGCAGGCATATTGGCGTACAGGTACGTCCAATCTTCAATGCCGCAATGCCATCATGAGCGCGTCACTGGTGGCGCGCTCGCGTGCCGGTCGGGACCCCCGTGAGTCCGGTTGCGGGTCCCGTGGACTCGATTGCCGCGGGCATACCCGCAATCGTCTCACGGGACGGCTGAATGGAGGAAATGCCGTGTAAACAGCATTTCCCCATTCTGCCTAGCAACTAGTGACGCTGATCTCTGCTCCATGTGATTGGAGCAGAGATCAGTGTTCACTAAATAAAAGCCCAACCCCCCACAGTTAGTAACACACCCCTAGGAACACTTAACCCCTACACTGCCACCCACCGGTTAACCCCTTCACTGCCAGTGTCATTTACACAGGAATCACTGCATTTATATTGCAGTGATTACTGTATAAATGACAATGGTCCCAAAAATGTGTCAAAAATGTCCGATGTGTCCGCCGCAATGTCACAGTCACAATAAAAATCGCTGATCGCCGCCATTACTAGTAAGAAAAAAAATAATAAAAAATTATTAATAAAAATGCCATAAAACTATCCCTATTTTGTAAACGCTATAACTTTTGCGCAAACCAATCAATAATCGCTTTTTGCGATTTTTTTACCAAAAATATGTAGAAGAATACGTATCGGCCTAAACTGAGGGAAACATTTTTTTTTATATATATTTTTGGGGGATATTTATTATAACAAAAAGTAAAAAATAATGTGCTTTTTCAAAATTGTTGCTCTATTTTTGTTTATAGCGCAAAAAATAAAAACCGCAGGGGTGATCAAATACCACCAAAAGAAAGCTCTATTTGTGGGAAAAAAAGGACGTCAATTTTGTTTGGAAGCCACGTCGCACGACCGCGCAATTGTCAGTTAAAGCGACGCAGTGCCGAATCACAAAAAGTGGTCTGGTCTTTGACCAGCAAAATGGTCCGGTCTGTAACTGGTTAAAGAAGCCTATCCTGCTTCTAACTAATACACTGTTTTACTTCCTCCATTTATTTTGTTAGGCACTGCGCAAACTGTTGGCGCTATATAAATCCTGTATAATAATAATAATAATCAGGATACACAGATCAGCGCTGCAGCCATTGGCTGCAAGTGCTGATCGAATGCTGGTTTTTCAGCATGACTATGTGGATCCTTAGACCTGCTTCTGTTGAACAGACAGTGATACACATGTACAGAAGGTACATGTATACTCAGCTTTAGTACAACAAGATGTTTAGCATGGGTAAGGTTATTTTGGTTTCCAGAGTAAGTTTTAGTTCCATAATCTTTTTATTAGAATTTTTTTTTTCAAATACAGACAATTACAAGTGAGTACCAAGAAAACAATAAAGGAGAATATGATGGTGACATTCCCATCTCCAGGTACAGTACTGAGCAGTACAGGACAGTACATATTTAACTTACAAGGAGAGTAGAGAGCAAATGGGTGACATTAAACTGATAACCAGCTAATAATCATGTATTCACAGTTTGCTCACTAATGTCACAGAGAAATAGTCTTAAAAAGAGAAAACTCAGGTAAGAATCTTCAGATAGACACATACACATGATCAGAAATTCTGCCAGCAAAAGTCAGATGTGAGCTTTTGGTCAGTAATTCGGATGTGAGCTTTTGGTCAGAAGTTCCGATTGGAAATTCCGATCGCCTGTACAAATTCCGACGTGCAGAATTCCTACACAAGATCGGAATTCCATCGGAAAAACCATCCAAGTTTTTTCCAACGGAAAATCTGCTCGTGTGTATGGGGCATTATAGAACATTTAAATAAGGGTGCAAGACTAAAGTCGCTAATAGCCTAACACAAAGATGTTATCCTCTTTAAAAGATGTATAAGAAAATGGAGCACCGGCCATATTACGGAACATCTTATTCTGTGAAGGGCGAAAAATCAACAAATTTGAACCCTCCTCTAATAGCCCGTCTCAGCAATGGCACAAGGGAGAGGCACCATCAATGAGAACTGAAAGGGTAAAGAAACAGAGCGGATGGGGAGAGGACTCTAAAATTTTACTTTGAAATGGGGTGTTGCCAGATTCTTCTCCAGGCAACACCTCATATGCAAGCACTCACCTGTTGATTTTGGTTCCCCATTTCCTTGTGAACCAACAAGAAGTTTTGGCTCACCATCACCCACAATAGCACATTTACCCTGGTGAACCTACAGAGCTCCCTGCTTGTCCACGTGTCTCTCCCTCAGCTACCATGCCAGACCTGTTTAACGGCTCTGATCCTCTGTTCACATCTGTGCAGCTGACATCACCATTGCATTCGCCCCTGAAGAGTTGGTATACCTCAATGAAACGCATCGGGCTTACATAGATGCATGATGTCTATACAAATGATTTTATGTCCCTTATTTTGCTTTACTCTAGACTTTTCAACATCATTCAGCCCTTCCAGTGGCCCATGTTGTGCAGAACTTGTTTTTATATGCAGTTTTCAGCATACCTTGCGTGTATGCGATTCTGTAAATACATTTTTGTTGTATTCAATATGTTATACATGATTTCACATGGTATAATACAATTTTTTTTGCCAAGACTGCTTTTGGTATACATCTCTCACTAAAATCCCCCCCTTTTTTGTTGGAACCCATAAAGCAACACTGTTTTATACCCTTCATGTTTACTTTATACAGTGATTGGCCTCATTTAAAGTCCCGCTGACCATTTTCCCTTTCCTTTGACCGTGTGTTCACGGCATTAGTCAACGTTTCCTGAGCTCGGTGGTGCTGCCAGAAATTTACCAAAATGTTAGCAGTGTATAGCCAGCTTTTGTCTACTAAAAATGTAACCTCAGTGTCCTTCCCCAACAGTTCTGCCAGTGCACATATTAACCTGTCACTGCTAAGCCATAAGGCCTGCCCAGCACTGCACAGTCTCTGCTTCAGTGATCCCAAACAGGTGCTGCACTTGTGCATAGCAGGCTCCATTCATTCCAATGGAAAATCTGTAATAAAAAGCTGTGAGGCGCCAGGCAGACTGCACAGCAAAGATCCTAGCAGAGGTGCAAGAAGAGACTGAAACCATCGCTAGCAATCTCTGCATAATGCACGCCTAAATCAAGACATCCAGAAAATAATTAGCTGAGGACTAAAGTCGATAATAGCCTAACACAAAGATGTTACCCTGTTTAAAAGATGCATAAGAAAGTAAAGCATCGTCCATATTAGTTGTCAAAGCATGTCAAAGCACCATTAAGCAGAAGAGAGAATGGTTTAAACTCAAGTCAAACTTTCTTGCTCTGTCTCATTGGGGAGATTCCCTAAAACGTCTCCTCACCAGAGATCCAAGAGGAAATGAGAAGTTTTAACTTTATAGTGAGTGGAATTCCTTTGTTAGTTGTCACTGCCTAACAGGTGCCACTGTTGACTTATTTGCCTTATGCTTCTATTCTGGTGACATCTATAAAATTTTGGGTTTCCAATCCTTTTTAACAATGGTCATTAGGACAAAATAGAGAAGGCAATTCCTGCAGGCACACAAACAGCAACACAATCTGACAAGGGTCTTAACAATTGCCCACAATTATCACTATTAATACAAAAAAAATGGGTTATATACACTTTAAATACATTTAGCACAACTCAGGAGCTCCTATGTGGTTCTCTGCATTTCAAAAAGTACCTGTGAGCACACTGCCTTACCTGTCCACTTGTGGGCATAACATATAAGCCCCAGATGTTGCCACAACACAACACAAAGTGGTACATAATTGTGAAGTGGAAGGAAAATGATAAATGGTTTTCCAATTTTTTTACAAACAAATATCTGAAAAGTGTGGTGTGCATTTGTATTCAGCCCCCTTTATGCTAATATCCCTAACTAAAATCGAATGGAACCAATTGCCTTCAGAAGTCACCTAATTAGTAAATAGAGTCCACATGTGTGTAATTTAATCTCAGTATAAATACAGCTGTTCTGTGAAGCCCTCGGATATTTGTTAGAGTACCTTAGTGAACAAACAGCATCATAAAGGCATAGGAAATCACCAGACAGGTCAGGGATAATGTTGTGGAGACATTTTAAGCAGGATCAGGTTATACAAAAATATCCCAAGCTTTGAATATCTCACAGAGCACCGTTCAATCCATCATCCAAAAATGCAAGGAGTATGGCACAGCTGCAAACCTACCAAGACATGGCCGTCCACCTAAACTGACTGGAAAGGAGAGCACTATTCAGAGAAAAAAATGGGAAAGTCCTGTTGCGCAACACCTTCGCTAGGAAAAATGAGTATGAACTATAGGAAGCTGCTCACATATAAAAGTGTTCTCTGCACTCAAAATAAAATTACAGGGGTTGTTTTATGTGGCGCTAACTAGATTACCCTTTGAGAAAGTCACGTGGTTGTGACGCAACGCGTCAGGGAGGAGTTGAGGTGTCGCTTGTTACTTTCGGTCGCGGCCGAGACCGGAAGCACCGCAGTGTATATTTCCTGAATCGTTTTACTGAAATGTAAGTGTGGATTTTTTTATTGAAAATAACGTTTTGTGCGTTACTACTCATTGGAGCCCCCCCTTACTCTTTTATATACTGCCTGGATTACGGATATTGGAGGAATTAGTTGGAGTTCTTGGAGGCTTTATTATTAATGGTGGAAGATTACTTACTAACCACCCCTCAAGCGTGATCCGGTCCGTAGGGACATTTATTGGAGGTGAGAGGCTGGGGGAAACAAGGGGTGCATGTAAAGCACTGAAAGGCAAAGGAAGAGGGAACACCATATTGATTGCTCACATTGCATGAATACCATCAATTGCTAAACGGACTGCACATTTTTGGAGTGGACTGTTTACACACTGGTTTCACTTTGCACTGGATATTTAATGTTCACATATAATTTTAAAATATTTTTTTAAGTGCCGTAATGTGATTTTGCACTATTCTACACTGCTGCATGGACTTTGCGTTTGATATATATATATATATATATATATATATATATATATATATATATATATATATATATTTCTAGTATATTATTATCTTTGGTACATTTTAATTTTTAAGCACTGGTTATTCAATAATTTTTCAGAATTATGGCAGTAATATGTTAGGCGATTTTTCACTATTTGCACTGCTACATGCATTTTTACAACTGGGATAATTTTTATTTTGCTATTGTTGATGCACTTTATCATTCATGTTATATTGATATTTTATGCACTTTTATTGCCGTTATTAGTTTGGCTATTTTTTCACAATTTGATACATTGGATGTATTCACATATTTTTATTTATACAATTTTTTATTTACAAAATTATTCAGAGAAGCAGCCAAGAAGCCCATGGTAACGCTGGTGGAGCTGCAGAGATCCACAGCTCAGGTGAGAGAATCTGTCCACAGGACAACTATTAGTTGTGCACTCCATAAATCTGGGCTTTATGGATGAGAGGCAAGAAGAAAGCCAATGTTGAAAGAAAGCCATAAGAAGTCTGTTTGTGAGAAGCCATGTGGGAGACACAGAAAACATGTGGAAGAAGGTTCTCTGGTCAGATGAGACCAAAATTTAACATTTTGTCCTAAAAGCAAAACACTATGTGTGACAGAAAACTAACACTGCATATCATCCTGAGCACACCATCCCTACTGTGAAACATGGTGGTGCCCGCATCATGTTGTGGGGATGCTTTTCTTCAGCAAGGAGAGGGAAGCTGGTCAGAGTTGATGGGAAGATGGATGGAGCCAAATACAGGGCAATCTTAGAAGAAAACCTGTTATAGTCTGCAAAAGACTTGAGGCTGGGGTGGATGTTCACCTTCCAGCAGAACAACAACCCTGAACATACAGCCAGAGCTACAATGGAATGGTTCAGAGCAAAGCATTTCCATGTGTTAGAATGGATCAGTCAAAGTCTAGATGTAAATCCAATTGAGAATCTGTGGCAAGACTTGAAATTGCTGTTCACAGACGTTTTCCATACAATCTGACAGAGCTTGAGATATTTTGTAAAGAAGAATGGGAAAAAATGTCACTCTAGATATGTCGAGCTGGTAGAGACATACCCAAAAAGATTTGCATCTGTAATTGCAGCTAAAGATGGTTCTACAAAGTATTGACTCAGTGGGGCTGAATACAAATGCACACCACACTTTTCAGATATTTATTTGTAAAAAAATGTTGAGAGCCATTTATCCTTTTCCTTCCACTTCACAATTTTGTGTAACTTTGTGTTGGTCTATCACATAAAATTGCAATAAAATAAATTTACGTTTTTGGTTGTAACATGACAAAATGTGGAAAATTCCAAGCTGTATAAATACTTTTTCAAGGCACTGTAATTGTAAGTGCATGCTTGTGGGACAGATAGTATTTATTATGGTGGACTACTAATATCCACTATGGTAGCTGGCAATATATTCCCAGGATTTACTGTATAGACTGCAAAATATTAGCTATGGAGTATGCTGAAGCTGGGATCTGTAAAAATAGTTCATTATTTAGGTAATCCATCCAGTGTGCCAATAACGCAGGTATGTTTTTTACCAAAACTGGAGAATGCAAACTCTGGTGCAGCTGTGCATGGTAGCTAATCAGCCTTGAACTTCAGCTTGTGCAATTAAAGTAGAACTATAACCAATACTTTTTTTTTTTTTCATTTTGGATAGACTTTTTTTGCCATCTTTATCCCTTTGCAGAGATTTTCCTTCACTTCCTGTCCCATAGCCAAGCAGGAAGTGAAAATAAATCCCTGCAGATTAAGGGAATTCCTTGGGGACCCCCAGGTCACCAGAACTAGTGTCCCCATTGGAAGATTTCCCCTCTTTTAGTTTTCTGGGGACAACCCAAAATTGGGAATTTTCTTTTAATTTTTACTTTCAATGAGAACAGTAAACAGGACAAATAGAGAGGGTGAATCTCACTAACCAGGGCACAGACAGCAATAAAAACTGATAGGTGTTCTAATCCCTCTCCACTCTATCCAAAACGTATAAAAAAACATTTTGCCTTTAGTTATACTTTAAGCTCTGGCAATAGAACCTGGAATTTGATTGGATTCTATGCAGAGTTGCACCATATTTTGCACTCTTTGTTTTAGTAAATCAACCCCAATGTGAAGGGAGACATGGAGAGTGAAAGGTGCTATCTAGTGTAAAAGTGGGCAATGCCCTTACCCACGCTATTTCCTTTGCCTAAAACACTGATGGGAGACTCTGCACTTGGTCTTATGGATCTACAGTGTACATATGGTATCTTAACAGCTCTAAGTATAATGAATACTTCATAGACTTTGGAACAAGAGTACATTTGATCCCCGTATCCTAATTCAACTCATTTGGTAAACTGGTGTTTGATTTTCAAATTAAAGGCTTTACCCACAAACCCTCCAAAGAATCCCTTCTGGAACGAGTATATATTAGGATTATTTTGGATTCCATGTACCCCTTCCCTGATCCTGGACTACCACAAGGTGATGCTGGGGGCAGACAGCGTGGGATGAAATGTTCACATTCTTTCATAGTTCCCCTGGCATTCTGCAAACTCCCAGTGACAAGAGTACAAAGAAACAACGTGCAAACACAATAGCAACTCTGCACAAACACAGCCTGCACCTCACAGCTCCCTATCACACAGGCATTTTCTGGAATTCTGTTTAACATTCCAGCACATATGCTGTGGAATGCACGCCAAAGGGCTCTCATCTTATTTTCGATGGATAAAGACATAATTTATTTCTTCACCCTTGTTTTACTTTGAATCACTGTGATGTATTGAGATGTAAAGCTTGACATTAGAATAGCCCTGCCCACTCCCGTCCACCATGACCTTTCCCATCTGCAAAGCAATAATGGAAGAAATTTCTTGCTTTATACATATTCTTCATAACAAATCCATAATTTGTTCACAAGTATTTTTTTATTCCTTTTATACCTGTGAACCTTTAACTGATCCACTCTGTGATGGGTCCTGCATTTTTTTTTTATAAAAGAAATGCGTATTTAGTAAAGTAGTATTAAGCCCTCATACTTTTTTAGCTTAACACATTGACCACAATGAAATAAACATTCCTCAGTAAACTATTTGTTAACATTTTGACCTCAGCACTTGCACTTTACAACTTTCAATGCTGCTGTCTTGGGCCTCATGTACACTGCAGCTGCTAAACTCCAGTTTAGGAGCAGTTGGGCGTTTTTTTCAGCAGCCTCTGAACTCTCCTCTATGTTATCTTATCAGTACATGTACACATGGTGGTTTCTAGTAGGTTAGAGGCAATTGAGGTTGCAGGCCTTTTTTTGAAAGCAGATAAATCGCGTTCAGGACTGTAGTTTATCGGCATTTCAAACGTCAAATGCTTGTAACTGCTTGCAAACATTAAGATACAGAATTAAGCCATATACATTTTTTTTTTTTGACATGTCAAAATCAATGGTTCCTTATGAGAGCCGTCTTTTACTGATCCAACTTTCAGCCCATTGATTTGAATGGAAGTCGCATTCATTCGACTTGTGGTGCGACTTGCACTCTGAAGATCTTGAAGGGAAACCCAACGCAAAAAAAAACTAAAAACGTTGTGGGGTTCCCCCCAGGATCCATTCCAGGCCCTTTGAGTCTGGTATGGAACTTGAAAGTGAATCCCACAGCTAAAAAAAAAACGGCGTGGGGTCGCCCCAAAATCATACCCCTATGTAAATGAGTATGGGGTACATTGTACCCCTACCCATTCACCCCCAAAAAAGGCAGTGTAGTGTAAATAAAAACAAGAGATGGTTTTGATCATCCTTTGTTAAAAATATTCCTCCGGTCTTCTCCCTCAGGTGTCCTCCCTCTGGTCTCCTTCCTTCGGTCATATCTGTGGCTCCTGTCTTCTCCACCGCTCCTGTCTTCTCCACCACCGACCCGGTCCTCCTCTGATGCTGTCTCCCATCATTGTGTCAGTTCCACTCTCTGCCGGTTCATTTATAGCCATGGGTCGTGGCCATCTGGTGGCATCACCATGAGACCCCGCCCCTTGTGGTGTACAATGTACACCTTACTCTTTCACATGGGGGGGTGGCCAGGATCTGGGGGCCCCTTGTTAAAAGGGGGCCTCCAGATTCCAATAAACCCCCTGCCCGCAGACCCCCACAACCACTGCCCAGGGTTGTTGAGAAGAAACCATTGTCCCCATCAACATGCTTTGGGGTGGGGGGGCAGAGTCATGTTGACCTGGAATGGTCCAGCAGGGGGGAGTGCTCTCCCCCCTTTCCTGACCTGCCAGGCTGCATGCTTGGAGAAGAGTCTGGTATGGATTTTGGGGGGACCCCATGCCATTTTTTTTTTTGGCAGGGGGGTTTCCCTTCAAAATCCATACCAGACTGAAGGTAGTGGTATAGTCTTGAGCAGGACCCCACATAGTTTTTTTTTTGTGGGGTTCCTGTTCAAGATCTCATGATGATCCCACTTGGATGCAACTTCCATTCAAATCAATGGGATGAAAGTCGGATCAGTTAACCCCCCTGGCGGTATTTCCGAGTCTGGCTCGGGGTGGAATTTTTATACCAAAAGCGGTAACCCCGAGCCACACTCGGGGCAGCATCGCTGTATGCAGGGAGAGGTTTACTTACCTTCTCCCTTGGATCCAGCGATGTCCCCGCGCTGTACGAGCGAGCCGTGTCTCGCTCGATCTATCACATAGCTGATCTCCGTGCCCTGCGAGCGTTGCAACGCACGGGGACGGAGATCGGCGCCAAATTCAAAAAGTGAAACACTCACTATACATACAGTATAATGTAATCTTACAGATTACATTGCTGTATGTAATTATTTCACATCCCCTTTGTCCCTAGTGGTCTGCCCAGTGTCCTGCATGCAGTTTTATATAATAAAAACTGTTCTTTATGCCTGGAAACTGGAGATTGTCCATAGCAACCAAAACTGTCACTATACATCAAAAATGATTTTAGACCAGCTAGAAAACAGCGATAATAAATTGTAATCACTTGCAGAATTGATCGATAGCGATTTGTGGGGAGATCCGTCATCAAATATTGAAATATTGAAATGACAGTGACAATTCTGCAACTGAGCAAATTTCAGTGTTTTTGATTTGATTACATTATTGAATAATTTTTATTATTGTTATATTATTATTTGGTATAATTATTTATAATTATTTATTATATTATAATTTATGATTTCATTTTTCAAACTTTATCATACCCGGGATGTCTGCTAGACTCTGGTTTGGACAGATTTAAGTGAGTTATTGCTAAGAATTACAGGACTACAATATAAAACGCCAAATTTTCATGCAAAATAATTGTACCGCTTTTAGCACCTAAAATCCGAAATAATCGTACCGACAGGGAGATAAAGATGGTTCTCATAGGGAACCAGTGATTTTGAATATAGGCCTAGAAACACTAAAAGCTAACATGGCAAAACGCACATTAACACCAATGCAAAATGCTACTAAAAGCACATTTTTACCTGGGATTGGTAGTGGCTTTGCAGCTTGTTTGTTTTAAGCCCTGTGTGCATGAGGCCTTAGTGCTGCTTCCCTGAACTTCCAGTCTTTACAGGAAGGAGTTACTGGAGACAGTGCAGTCTTGAGTCAGACTGTTAGCTTGGACAATTTTCTTTGATTTTGTTTGACATGCATCACCCTTCCACGTGCTCCTTGCTGCAAAGGCCAGTTATAGGTGGGGGCACTGGCCATTTGTTTCTACTGTTGGAATATTGGCAAGGGAACGCACTGAACACATTTTCTGCCATTGTGCTATATGCTGGGTGTTCAGTGCACCCCTCTGCCTTTAAAGAAGAAGTAAACCGACATGTCTCCCTGCAAAGGTAAAGCATAATGGGCTACTATGCATCGCCCACCAGAACACCCCGGTCAGCGCTCTCAGCCATTGGCTAAGAGCACTGATTGGGAGCCAATCGACAGACCTTTTCGGTCATGTCCCATCGACAGAAGCCGTCCTAAATGGCCAGCTTCTGTAAGACCGACCACAGTACACATGGGCCAGATGCCACCTGACATTCGGCCCATGTATTATAGGCTTAAGAAGTGAACTATTTGTAAGTGTAGCACCCTCTACCTTAGGTAGGTAGGTGCTAATATAGGTTTTTGCTGTAAGCTGCCAGTGCAGGTAAATTTAAGCAGGCCTATGCTGTGAAATAGGCCTGCTTGTTTTGATCTGGGGGCAGAGGAGTGGTTTAGTGTAGCACTAGGTGACTGACATGTACTTCAGCTCTTGGGCGCCTCCTCTGTTTCCAGGGAGAATGTTATGGAAAAGGGTCAGGGCAGAGAGATGGATTGACATGGGGTGCATGTGAGGAGCTCTGACCAATCCCCAACTAGGATTGGCAGGGGGCAGGCCTCCTACATATACCCATGGTCAGCCTGCTGGTGGGGAGTTGTCCGCTGGGTGAACTGGATGATGGAGTGTTAGACTGTCATGTCTAAGGGAACCACCTTTCCGAGGGGGTGTACCTCAGGTGGGGAGCTCGGGAGCTGGAAGGGAGCCTCTCCTTACACGGTCATGGAGAGGTTTCCTGGAACAGGAGCTGGAAGGACAGTTGGTCAGCACAGCCGGAGTAAATTAATTCAGGAAGGATCTGTGTAAAGCTCTGGAAGAGACATGCCAGGGGAGCTGGATGTATAGCCAGAGGGAGAGACTGTGGGAGTTTTGTGTCAAGTCGCTGCAGCCAGAGGCGGGCAGGATTTGCAAGACAGACTTGCTGGGATCAGTAGTCCATCTACATTTATTCTTCTGACGTAAATCAATTGCTGCCACAAAGGGGTACTGCAGACCATGGCTTACAAAGGACTATCAAGTAAAGACACTTATTCAGAGTGAGACCTAGTCATGTGCTGATGGTGTGACAGGAGACTAAAATTGGACAGTGAAGTAGTGTGCTTAAGGAAGTGAGCTGCAAGCAGGGTTCTGAGGTAAAAATCTGTTAAGTTTAGGGTCAGCCATCTTGTTCTGCTGAGAAGTGTGACGCAGTTACTTTTATTCTACAAAGTACAATTTATCCTATGGGTATCCCATGTCCCTTTTCCCCAACCAAGTTTAATCCCCTAATAAAAAAAAAACAAAAAAAAGTAAGAGACTGTTCATTGACTGAGAAGTGTGTCTAATGGATGTCCGGCAGTAGGGTGAAATGTGTGGATGCTGTAACACGTAGCAACCCCACGGGACCATCGCTACATAAATATTTTCTCTCACTTTGTGTTCCAACCGTGGGACAGAAAGTTTAAGTGGTTGTTAACCCCATTCATGAAATTTGAACTAAGCACAAATAGCTGTAGTGTTTACTTGTCCCTCTCCATGCCACGTACACACGACCAGACTTTCCAGCAGACTAGGTCTGACGGTCTTCCCGACGGACTTTCGGCAGAGTTCCAACGGACTTTCCAAACGAACTGACTTGCCCACACATGACCGGACTTTCCAGCAGACTAGGTCCGACGGTCTTCCAGACGGACATTCGACGGAGTTACAACGAACTTGCGAATGAATGGACTTGCCCACAAATGGACTAAAGTCCGTTCATTTTGAACATGATGAGGGACTACATGATCTACGGGACTAGAAATGGAAGTCAATATTGCCGCTTTTATCAGTGTGATCGACACCTTGCGAGCCCCGTTGCCTGGTATGGATTTTAAGGGGAACCCCCTACCCCAAAAAAATGGTGTGGGGGTCCTCCAAAGTCCATACCAGACCCTTATCCGAGCACGCAGCCCAGCCGATCAGGAAAAGGAGTGGGGACGAGCGAGCACCCCCCCTCCTGAACCATACCAGGCTGCATGTCCTCAACATGGGGTGTGGGTGCTTTGGGGAAAGGGGGCGTCCTGTGGCCCCCCATCCCAAAGCACCTTTTCCCCATGTTGATGAGGACAAGGACCTCTCCCTGAAAACCCCGGCCTTTGGTTGTCAGGGTTTGTGGGTGGGGGGCTTATTAGAATAAGGGGGCCCCCCAGATCCTGGCCTCCCCACCCTATGTGAATAAGTATGGGGTACATCATTCCCCTACCCATTCACCTGGGGGAAAAAAGTGTCAATAGTGTTTTTAAAGTAATTTATTAGGCAGCTCCGGGGGTCTCTTCCGTCTTCTCCTGCTCTCCGGCCTTCTCTCCCGGTCTCCGGTTCTTCTCCCACTCTCCAGCCTCTTCTCCCGCTCTCCAGCCTCTTTTCCTGCTCTCCGATTCTTCTCCCGGGCTCCACCGCTATCTTCTGCTTTTTTGCCGCTCTTTTGCTAATGGTGGCCCGGTCTTTTCCGTTGTCTTCTTCCCTCCGGTCTTCTTCTGATGTTGACACAACGCTCTCTTCCACTGTAGGCATGGGGCGGGGTCACTGAGTGACGCCCCTTATGACGGCACAGTCCCAGCATGCCTGGTGACCCTGCCCCTTATGACGGCATGGTCCCAGCATGCCCCAGGACTGTGCTGTCATAAGGGGCGGGGTCACCGGGCATGCTGGGACTGTGCCATCATACGGGGTGGGGTCACCAGGTGACATCACCCAGTGACCACGCCCCATGCCTATATAAGTCGTAGCGCACCGTGCACACAGGATTACAGCAGGAGAGAGCATCGTGTCAACATCGGAAGAAGACCAGAGGGAAGAAGATGATGGAAAAGACCGGGCCACTGCTAGTAAAAGAGCGGCAAAAGAGCAGAAGATAGCGGAGGAGCCTGGGAGAAGAATCGGAGAGCAGGAGAAGAGGCTGGAGAGAGCGGAGGAGTCAGAAAAGACCCCCGAAGATGGAAGAGACCCCCAGAGCTGCCTAATAAATTACTTTAAAAACCTGTCTAGTGTGTTTTTTTATTGACACTTTTTTTATTGTACCCCATACTTATTCACATAGGGTGGGGAGACGGGATCTGGGAGGATCCCTTATTAAAAGGGGCTCACGGATTCCGATAAGCCCCCCGCCCGCAGACCCCGACAACCAACACCCAAGGCCCTTGTCCTCATCAACATGGGAAAAGGTGCTTTGGGATGGGGGGCTGCAGGACACCCCCTTTCCCCAAAGCACCCACCTCCTATGTTGAGGGCATGTGGCCTGGTATGATTCAGGAGGGGGGCGCTCTCTCGCCCCCCTCCCTTTCCTGACCAGCTGGGCTGCGTGCTCGGATAAGGGTCTGGTATGGACTTTGGTGGGACCCCATGCCGTTTTTTTGGTATAGGGGGTTCCCCTTAAAAGCCATACTAGACCTAATAGGAAAATGTGTTTTTCCTATTGCAGCGAGCATGAGATGTACAGTACCCTGTAGCCAAGAACATTCTCACGGGCACGTGCTGTAGCTGCCCTTGCGTCATATTTGGTCTGTCGGACCAGCATACAGATGAACGGGTTTCCCGATAGGAACTGGGTCCGGCGGAGTTACGGCGGGAAGATTTAAAACATGTTCTATTTCTAGGTCCGTCTGATTTTTTGAAAAAAAAAGTCCAATGAAGCCCACACACGATCGGAATGTCCAACGGGATCGTTCCGTTGGACCTATTCCGCCAGAAAGTCCGGTCGTGTGTACATAAGTGCAGTTTCTCTGTAGTCACTTCTGACAAGTTCTCCGAAATTTGTGTATAGGAGGGAGATTTGAGAGAGATAAGCACTGAGCTTGTCTATTCAGAATACAACTCTGCATGTTCTTTCGTTCCTCTACCTATGTGGAGGGGGGGGGGGGTGTCCCTTTCCTCCAATCAGCTCTCAAACAGTGTAAGTCCAGTTTTCCCACCCATCCCTATGTACTGCTGAAAGCTGAAGAAAGATTTTTAACCTGATCTGCACTTTTCAAAGGGTGTAGGAAGGGGAAGACAGCAGATATACCAGTAAAACTTATGTAGGAGGATTTGTTCCATCTCTGTGCATCAACTGAGGCTATTTACTTCACTGAGTATATGTAAGGGTTTACAACCCCTTAAGGGCAAAAAATAAACTGACAATGGCTCTAAGCCATCCTAAAAGCAAAGGAGCTGCATGCTAAGGTTTATGACTTTAGGTCTGCTTTAAATAAACTCTTGAGTGATGTCTGGAGCAGCCTTCTAAACCCTCAGAATCCCAGAACGTGTTATATTTAATGCAATTATAGTCTATACAGTCAAATGTCACAAATACTATATCAAATCAAAATTGGTTGCAATGCTTAACCAATACACCAGAGATATTAAAACTTTATCCACAAGAATTAGGAAACAGGTATTATTTTTTTCTCCAGAGGTTGGCCTGTGTAAATCATGAACATTAAACATTAAACTGCCAAAAAATGGTAAACAATATATTTTTCACTGTCCACTACAAAGTAGGTTTTGAATATGACTGATAATTGAAGAATGTAGTCTGTCTTCAGTGTAGTTCTAATAATGAATACAGAATGAATGAAACTACATAGATCACCAGAGCCTCAGTATAACATAATACTATAGTCAACCATGGATATCTATCTCTGACCTACAGAGGCTGGGGTTATTTATTGCTTGCTAGTCTGCCCTCTGTATATTGCGCTGACCATTGACAAGCAGGGACTAGATTCTGCATTAATGCTAACCACCATGTTTTGGATAACGGTCACAGGAATGAAATGTACAAAAGGTCAGACATATAAGCAGTAGACTTGTATTTTGATTCGCTGTTACTGTACCATCATTGCGTGTGTCAGTCCAAGCACTTTGTACTAGCTCTAGAGTTAGTGCCAAGTATAAATGACAATAATGGCTCCAATGATGAACTTCTCTTATGTTCCTTTTGATGATTAAGATAAAAAATCTTCTGACTTTAAAACCACTTTAAATCTATTTTATAGGTGTAGCACCATTCCAGATAGGCTGCTAGGTTTGGTTAGGGCAAATTTAGTTCTTTGGTTTTCCTGTAATTAGCAAAACAGAGTGCTTTAGGGTTCTGCAGGTTGCAAGTTTAAATGCTTCCCCATTTTCTGGGGATCTCCAGAATATAGTTAGTAGGGGAGTCAAAGCCTTATTATTTATGCAGCTCTGGTCAGTCCCTAGGGGGGTGTGCCCTGATGGTGGTTGGGGAGTGCATAAATAGTTTGGAGCCCCAGAAAGCAGGGTTCTTTTCAAGGAGGAGAGGTTCCCAGCCAAGGGAGCTGCTAGCCCTTCCTGGCTGTTCTGCTCAAGATTCTGCCTAGCTCATTGAGGTCCCAGCTGTGCTTAGCTAGGGGCATATCCTTCTACAAGTTCTTTGGGAGTCTATAAAGGGGTGCCACTGATGATCTTATTTGGGATCTCTATAGAGTCTGCCTGCTTGAGCCTGAGGGAGACATCAAAGCCCTGGGGACACTGTGAGTACAGACCTAATAGAAAAAGGATCTCGGTGACTTTGCTGTTGTTAACCCCTGCCACACACAGTTTAAGGCTTGCCAGGCCTGGAACATTGAAAATAGTGTACAAGTCCTGTCCACTTCATGTTCTAACATTTGGAGGACTGTTCTAATAAGCTACTTAAAGTGGTTCTAAAGCCTAAAGTTTTTTTTTCACTTTAATGCATTCCATGCATTCAGGAAAAATGTTTAGGCATCAGTATCCCCTCCTTACCCCCCCCCCCCCCTTTTACTTTCCTGAGCCCTCATTCGATCCAGCGCTGTGCAAGTCTGCAGGTCCTCTATCCCCTCACTTCCAGGTCTCACTGGCTTTGCTGGGATACTGGGAGCCATTGACTCCTGCTGCTGTCAATCAAAGCCAGTGACAAAGGGAGTGAGGGATGGGGCGAGTCCCGTTGTCTGTACGATTCCATTGCACTGTCAGGATAATAGGCGTAACCTCGCACGGTACGATCGCGTTAACGCGCGTCAGCAAATACGTGGGCGCTATACGGTTCCTAAACGAGCGCCCAAAGCTGCGCCCGATCGAGCGCGAGTACGCGGTGATGGACGAACGTATTACGTCGCACGCCGTAGGCGTACGAACGCCACGGCGCGCACACGACGCGACCCAGGCACCCTGCCTATTTAAACGTCCAGTTAACAGAGCCTCATCGCTGGATTATCGTCAGCTCTCCTGAGTATCTGTTCCTGTGATTCCTGCTGCCTGATCTCCCGTTCTCCGACCCGGCTCGTTTGACCTGTTCCTGTTGATCCCCCTGGCTCCGACCTCTGGCTTGCATCTGACGTTCCTTGTGCTTCTGGTATCCGACCTTGGCTTGACTTGACCTTCCGCTCTCCAGCTCTTCACCTGAAGACCCGTTGTTCTGATCTCTGGACTGATCTTCCGTGTATGACCCTCGGCCTGGCCTTGACCCTGCCATTGGACTTCCTCGCACAGTTGCCCTAAAGACTGATCATCGGCTTCTGCTACCTGGCAACCTGTGCTACTGTGGGCACTGCATCCCTGTGCCATCTTCAGGGTTGCACTGCACTCGGCCGCAAGGGGAGCCCTCTCAGCATCTCGGCCTCTCTCCCCGGACGTGACAGTATAATCCAGCCATGTCTGAGGCCGACAGAGGTGCTTCCCCGATGGAGGCCATCCTACAGGAAGTTATGGCCCTTACCCCAGTGATTAAGAAACTCCAAGAAAAGTACTTCCGGCTGGAAGAGCATCTGCAGCACTCCCCACGTCAAGAAGCTACCACCTTAGCTGCAACCTCTCTGGAACCACGAGTCCCTGCACCAGAGTATTTCCATGGGGACCGAAGGAAGTTTAGATCCTTTAGGCACTCTTGCTACTTATATTTCTCCTTACAACCTCAGACTTTCGCCTCCGAAGTAACCAAAGTAGGTTTTACCATTTCCTTGCTAAGGGACGATCCCCAGACATGGGCCCACGGCCTACTTGAACAACGCAGCGTCCTCATCAGTACTTTGGACCAGTTTTTTCAAGCTATGGCTCGCTTATACGACGACCCCTTTCGGACCGCAACAGCCGAAGCAGCTTTGTACTCCCTACGCCAAGGTGAGCGGTCGGCGGAAGACTATACCGTGGAGTTCCAGACATGGTCTGCCGATTCCGGCTGGAATGAGGCAGCTCTAAAATACCAATACCGGATTGGGTTATCAGAAGCCCTAAAGGACGAACTAGCCAGATTAGAGGTTCCCGCAACACTTGAAGGTCTTACCCGACTCGCCATTCAACTGGATAGGCGTTTTCGGGAACGCCAGTCTGAACGTGCTCGGACCCTTCCTCCTGTCCAGGCACCACCCTCGGTCTACCCCACAGCAACTCCTACCCCGAAAGGTCTGCTCCGTTCTGCCTTAACCTCTGAGGAAAGACTTTACCGCCGACAGGCAGATCTCTGCTTCTACTGTGGAGAGTCAGGACATTTTATAACCAATTGTCCTACAAGACCAAGCAAGACAACCCTCTATCCGCCATTTCACCTTCAAGTAACGAAGCCCGCTTCGGCCCACATCACCCTTCCTGTCTCTTTGATGGTGGCAGGTCGGGAAGTTCACTTACAGGCAATACTCGATTCTGGGGCCTGCAGTTGTTTCTTGGACCTAACCTTAGCCAGGGATCTCGCTCTCCCACTACTCCTCAAGAAACAAAGACTGACTGTCCGTTTGGCCGATGGCTCTCTACCCAGTTCTGGCCACGTTACCAGGGAAACCAGGCCCATTCTAACAACCACGGACTCGGGTCATCGGGAATTTCTTAAATTTGATATCCTGTGTTCCCCCATGTTCCCCGTCATTCTGGGAATCCCATGGTTGCAGGCACACAACCCTCGGGTTGATTGGGTCAAGAAGGAGATATCTTTTACTTCCGCATACTGTCAGCAACATTGTCTGGGTCCCGAATCTAAGAACTTACCCAGTTGCCTGACCGTCCAACCCATATCCAGCTCAGTCCCTAACATACCAGCCGCCTACCGGGAATTCGGAGATGTCTTCGACAAGAGGAAAGCGGATGTCCTACCGCCACATCGCCCTTATGACTGCCCCATCGAGCTATTACCAGGGGCTCCCATTCCCTTTGGCCGGATATTCCCCCTTTCCGAAACCGAGCTTGGGGCCCTGAGACAGTACATAGACGAGAACCTGGCTAAGGGGTTCATTCGTCCCTCTTCTTCCCCTGCCGGTGCAGGCATCTTCTTCGTGGAGAAGAAAGACAAGACTTTAAGACCTTGTGTAGACTATAGGGAACTAAACAATATCACACTCAAAAACCGTTACCCACTTCCGCTTATCCCTGAACTTCTTCAAAGGTTCCACACTTCACGCATTTTTACCAAACTCGACCTGCGTGGAGCCTATAACCTTGTCCGCATCCGGAAGGGGGACGAGTGGAAGACGGCATTTAGGACAAGGTTTGGTCACTTCGAATATCTAGTCATGCCCTTCGGGTTGTGCAATGCCCCAGCAACCTTCCAGCATTTTATCAACGATATTTTCCGGGAATATTTAGATCACTTTGTTGTCGCCTACCTCGACGACATTCTCATCTTTTCTACCACGCTGGAACTCCACAGAACACACGTCAGGAAAGTATTAGGCATTCTCAGAACTCATGGACTCTTCGTTAAAGCTGAGAAGTGTGACTTCGAAAAAGAATCCATTCAGTTCTTGGGGCTCATCATCTCCACAAGCGGAATTGCCATGGACCCCCAGAAAGTGAGGTCTATCCTAGACTGGCCCGCTCCCTCGGACAAGAAGGGTGTCCAGAGATTTATTGGTTTTGCGAACTTCTACCGAAGATTTATAAAAAAATTTTCCACCATTGTAGCACCCATTACTCAGACTACCCATCAGCATACCAAGTTCCTTTGGTCTGCAGCAGCACAGGCCGCCTTTGACCAGCTTAAGACTCTCTTCACCACCGCACCAATTCTGCAGCACCCAGACCCCGCCTTACCCTACGTGCTGGAGGTTGATGCCTCAGAGGTCGCCACAGGAGCGATCCTATCCCAACGCCAAGGCCCCAAGGCACTACTACATCCCGTAGCTTTTTTCTCGCGTAAGATGAGCGCCCCGGAGAAGAACTATGATGTGGGGGACCGGGAACTCCTGGCGATTAAAACCGCCCTCGAAGAGTGGAGATATCTTCTGGAAGGTGCCGCTCACCCCATTCTGGTTTTTACTGATCACAAAAACCTAGAATACCTCCGCACGGCCAAACGCCTAAGACCCCGACAGGCCCGATGGGCCTTATTCTTCTCGAGGTTCAACTTTCACGTAACCTATCGTCCTGGATCAAAGAATGGCAAGGCCGATGCTCTGTCCCGAATGTTCCCAGATTCCCCGGATAGGATTCCACCCAGTACAATCCTTTCTCCTCAAAACTTCCTGCTTATCCAACCGGATCTAAGAGCTTCATTGGTGCAGGCCACCGGCCAATGTACGGAGGCAGAAATCTCCTCCCTGAGACGCCAAGAAGGGCTTCTATGGCATCGGGATAAAATTTTTGTTCCCCAGCAAGCCAGGTCACTCGTATTAAGGACCTTTCACGATCACCAGTTAGCCGGCCACTTTGGGGTCCGGAAAACTGTTGACCTGGTACAGCGGTCCTTATGGTGGCCTACCCTAAGATCGGACTGTAAGAAGTACGTTGACTCCTGTTCAGTCTGCCAGCGTAACAAGGGGTCGAACACCAGACCCTGGGGCCTGTTAAGGCCGCTACCCGTCCCAGAAAAACCCTGGAAGGAAATCTCCATGGATTTCATTGTGGAATTGCCTCCCTCAGAAGAATTCACTACCATCTTAGTGGTGGTGGACCGTTTATCCAAGATGGCGCATTTCCTGCCAATGAAAGGGACCCCTTCTGCCGTGGACACTGCAAAGATCTTTATAAAGGAGATTGTCCGACTACATGGCGTGCCTGACAGTATTGTGTCGGATAGAGGGGTACAATTTACCTCCAGGTTTTGGAAGGAGCTCTGTAGGTTGCTGTCAATTAGAGTGTGTCTATCCTCGGCCTACCACCCACAGAGCAACGGTCAGACAGAAAGAACCAACCAGACGCTGGAACAGTACCTCCGATGCTTCTGTTCTTTTTCCCAGGATGATTGGGTCTCTTTGCTGCCTTGTGCGGAATTCGCATATAACAATTCAGTACATGCCTCTACCAACCAATCACCCTTTTGGGCCAATTACGGGTTCCATCCTTCGTTTTTACCTAACACCATTCCTGAATCCACCGTCCCGGCTGTCCAAGATAGGGTAAATCTCATTCAAGCAAATTATCAGATGCTCCAGGATACTATGAAGAAGGCCCAGGAGGAATACAAGAGGCATTATGACAAGAAGAAGAGGAGTAACCCCACCTTTAGGATAGGGGATCAAGTCTGGCTCTCAGCAGCAAATCTGAAGTTGTCATGTCCATCTCGGAAGCTGGGACCCAAGTTCCTGGGTCCTTTCGAGATCAAACGTGAAATTAACCCCATAGCGTTTGAACTTACCTTGCCCAGATCTTTCAGAATCCATCCTGTGTTTCATGTCTCTCTGCTCAAACATGTAACCTTTAGTCCTTTTTCAGGTAGAGAAGAAGCGCCCCCACCTCCAGTTCAGGTTGGTGATGATACTGAATTCGAAGTCGAATCTATCTTGGACTGTCGTCGGAGAGGTAGGACAATTCAGTTTTTGATTAAATGGAAGGGGTACTCTGTTGAAGAAAACTCTTGGGAACCTGCAAGTTTTGTACACGCCCCTAGGCTCATACACAGGTTTCGTAATCTTCATCCTGAAAAATGGGCTCGCCTGGGCATCCGGAGGCTGCCCCTTGGGGGGGGGCACTGTCAGGATAATAGGCGTAACCTCGCACGGTACGATCGCGTTAACGCGCGTCAGCAAATACGTGGGCGCTATACGGTTCCTAAACGAGCGCCCAAAGCTGCGCCCGATCGAGCGCGAGTACGCGGTGATGGACGAACGTATTACGTCGCACGCCGTAGGCGTACGAACGCCACGGCGCGCACACGACGCGACCCAGGCACCCTGCCTATTTAAACGTCCAGTTAACAGAGCCTCATCGCTGGATTATCGTCAGCTCTCCTGAGTATCTGTTCCTGTGATTCCTGCTGCCTGATCTCCCGTTCTCCGACCCGGCTCGTTTGACCTGTTCCTGTTGATCCCCCTGGCTCCGACCTCTGGCTTGCATCTGACGTTCCTTGTGCTTCTGGTATCCGACCTTGGCTTGACTTGACCTTCCGCTCTCCAGCTCTTCACCTGAAGACCCGTTGTTCTGATCTCTGGACTGATCTTCCGTGTATGACCCTCGGCCTGGCCTTGACCCTGCCATTGGACTTCCTCGCACAGTTGCCCTAAAGACTGATCATCGGCTTCTGCTACCTGGCAACCTGTGCTACTGTGGGCACTGCATCCCTGTGCCATCTTCAGGGTTGCACTGCACTCGGCCGCAAGGGGAGCCCTCTCAGCATCTCGGCCTCTCTCCCCGGACGTGACATGCACAGAACAGGTAAGTATAAAGATGTTTGTTATTAAAAAAAAACAACAACTTTACAACCACTTTAAGTTAACTTAGTTAAGGGGATAATGTCCTCAGTCCTCACATCCTTGTTCAGTATTCTAGAGTATACCACAGCTCCCCAATCCAAATCCAAGTTGATCTGCAATAAACTGTTTAAAGGGCAACCCCTACACTGTTTCTTGAGTCAGAGTAGTGGAAGTGGCTGTGTTCCTGGCTGTTGCTATACAGAGAAAAAAGACTCAGGGACACAAACCAGCGTCCCTTACGGGAGTAACGCTACATAATTGAATAATACCTGTTGACTTGGCCAGAAACCTTGTGAGTTAGTAACGTCCTGCTCTTTCTGCCTCTACACAAGCAGGGGTTATGGACATAAGGGGGGTGAGGAGACATCTCCTCATCTCCCTTTGTAATGTTCTTTGTAAAACATCAAATATGAAGCAGGTAGGGCTGACACCACATGCTTTGGAATTCAGAGCCAACTGCTTTGTCATGTCAAAGAAGAAGGTAGGACACTATTTCTGGCACATCACCTGTTTTTGTTCTGCACATTCAGTGTGTACATTCAGATAAAATGTGAGGAGTTGAGCATGTATTGTATTTTGCCCTAACATAGTCTTTACAGCAATGCACTTTGCCTGTATTGCCATAGGTGCCAAAATGACATGTCTGCCATAGGCAAATTATGTTAGGAGCAGATAGATTTGACTTAGAATGTCAAAGGCCACATGCCTACAGGCTCTGTGAACTTTGAAGCTTTAAAATTTTTGGAAGTGAAATGCTTATGACAGCTTATATCCCTGATAGTGATAATAGGCAACTGAAGATCATGCAGAAACTATAGAAGAAATAAGTGATGGTATAGTATCGCTAGAAAATCATAGAAACAAATAGGCACGCACTATTTATGTTTAGACCTTAAACCTTCGCTCGGCATGGGCCCGCAATATCTGTGAGATGAGCTGATGGCCCAACTACAAGCTGCAAAACCATACAATGGGCTTTTATGAGGCGCTTTAAATCCTAAGGGGCAACACATCAGCCTTGAGCTATGGATTTAACCCTCTGACCTCATGCTGGGGAGAATAAGAGTTTAACTATTTAAGATCTAGAAAGTACTGCTGTACCATATAAAATGCTAGATGGGCTCAACGCCACACTGCTTTCAAGGGTTACTTTTTAAAAAGCTGTTTTCTCCCATATAAACAATAAAACAGCCATGAGAAAGGTTTTATAGAATTTTACACGATAGCGGCAGCATTGTGGGGAAACGTCCTCACACTAAATTCCATATACTGTACAGCGTCTGCCCCAAGGCTTGGTTTTAATTTTGTGTTCGTTAAATGTGTATGTTTTGGGGAGACAAATAATGCTTTGTGACATCATATAAACAAACCCATGCTGAATTTTTCAGAAATGACCCGAACACTTGAAGACTAATTATTCCCATTGATCCCTTGTTTCGGTTTGGGTCACTTAAGTTTTTCTTTTTCTTTCTTTATTTTTCTTTACTAGAATTTTGTGGTATCTTTGCACTTTTTATATCCCCAAAGTCAATTTCATTTCCCACAAGTCTGAAATTCCTGTGAAAATTGTGTTGTTGTTTTGCTGTGCGCTGTGATTTTGAACTTTTCAGTGTTTGTCTGAGCAATTAGCCTGTGAGGTGAAATAGAGAATCGACCCATTCATCAACATTTGTGGTGGTACTTCCACTTAATTAGTGAAAAGAAAAATAAATATAATACATGTTAGTCCATTCAAAATAACCACATAAAACATAGGTAGTTTTGTAACCACTTTATCATATTGGCATTTTATTTTTCTTTTACAGATCTTTAAAATATAACTGTGTATAAATAAAACAGAACATTGAGACAACTATGCAGCATAAAAAGCTGAAAATTCCACAAATGATGGTAAGTAGATACGATCAGTTATTTTAAGTCCTACAATTGACCAGCTAAAGCTAAGTTTGAGGATACATATGTGTATGTATTTTTTTTTTCATTATAAAATTTATTTTTTCATCCAAGGGTTTGAATGTTGGTTGAAAATGTGTGAATATTGGGAGAAAAAAAAAATGATAAATAGACTTTTAGTTTGTCAGTTAAGAATAGAGCAAAAATGTAGAGTAAATTAAGTTTATGTTATGCATGTAAATTGTCATTTATATAAAAATCATTGATTTGTTTACTACTGTATGTTCATGTTTTTGAGATGGCTGTAATAATGAAGGATGTATGTTGTATTGAGATCTATATGCTTTTGTTGCTGTACTATGCTTTCTTTTATATATACCCCTCAGTTAACCTATTTTTAATATTTAAATAAAAACTTTGCTCAAAAAAAGGAATCAAAGGATCAAAGATGTGATCATGATGATTGGAGCAGTATTGTTGGGTACAAAATTAGAAAACTATTTGGCTTTCATAAATTCCAAATCAACCCAATGTCATAGACACATGTGACCCTTCCAATAATCAGGTGCTATATGTGTCAATGACAAGCTATAATGAGGACAGAAAATCACACGACAAGAATGTAGGGTTACAAATTACGGTAATCAAAAACTAATAAAAATACATTGTCATCCACTTATATAAAATTGCAGGTAAAAGCACAGAAAAGTATTTTAAATTCTTACTTGAAGCTTATACTTATACTTATGTATACTTTTGTACGTGGTCGAAAATGTAAATACTCCAGGAGGAGTCAATTACCTAGCACCACCGCTTCCTCCTTGCACACCTTAAGCCCCGTACACATGATCAGAATATCATACAAAAAAAATACAGCTTTCGACCCTAGCGTACATTAATCTGAGCGTTAGTACACAGCTTTCGTCCAAAATCTTCCGAAGGGACAAACACAAAATTTTTTTTTTTACGATACTAGATCATATGATTTTCATTTAATCAGTACAGTCGCTGTTTTTTATTCTGTCGTACGAGAATTTTTGTACTTAATAACCTATTTGTTTTTGATATGGAGACTAGCATGCAATAAAACCGGACAATCATTTGTCCGATAATTTCATCGTGTATACTAGGGCATAGCCTTCTCCTTTTCTATGAGTGTGTAATTACTGTCTGTGCTGGCCCAGCTCCTGCACCCCTCACCTCCCTACATAACTTTTTATGTAATGAGGAGGGGCAAAAAAGTATGCTATAAAGTGTCCCAGCACTTAGTCTGCTGGGACTGCTGACATCACATCCAAGTTAGCAGCATCGGGCAGCAGTTCAGGACTTTTTATGTCTACATCAGGGAGGCTTTTACAGGTAAAAAACATGCCTAAAATATGCTATATGCATATATAATCTTACAGGGAAGATTGCTGTTGAAAGGATTGGTGTGGCAACAAGGTGATTTTAAGAAAATGGACACTTTTGAGGTCCTATTAAGCTTTAGTAAAGTCTAGGAATAAAAAATAAAAAATTCCCCCCTGCAAGGCAATATCCTAATGTGCTAGTATGCACTGCATACTAGCACATTATGAAAGACTTACCTTAAAACTAAACCTTCCAGTGGTGCGCTGTCAAAGCTGCAGAGGCTTCCATCTTCATCCGGTCTTCCTTCTGGGTTTGCCACGATGATGTCACCCCCACACATCGTGGCCATGGCACACAGCTCTAAAGGAATGGGTAAGTCGTTTCTTCAGAGCGCATGCACTGGTGACATCACTGGCTACTGCTGGCTATAATATTGTGCAGGTTTAGGAGATATTCATTTTACCTACAGGTATGCTTTATTATAAGATTATCTGTAGGTAAAAAAAAAAAAATCAGAGAGCTTATTATCACTTTAATACAGCTGACTGATCTCCAAAGTATTTATTTATTTTTTTGAGAAAAGATGATTTGGGCTGCCTGTGTGTAAGATGATACATACCTCTACTGCCCTCGCTGTCCTGATTTGAAGATAGAGTGCCTCTACCGCCCACAGCTTCCAATACCACTTGTACGCCAATGACACCCATATCTATCTGTCTACTCCTCACCTCACTCCTTCAGTCTCCTCTCGCATTACTAACTTACTAACAGACATATCAGCATGGATGTCGCACCACTTCCTTAAACTAAATCTCTCTAAAACCAAGCTATTAATATTCCTTACCGCCCGTGCCCCCCTCCATGACTTTTCCATCAAAATCAACAATGCAACCATCAGTCCCTACCCTCAAGCCAGGGTACTAGGTGTAATCTTAGACTCTGACTTGTCCTTTCATCTTCAAATCCAATCGTTGTCAAAAGTTTGTAGAATTCACCTCCGTAACATCTCTAAAATTAGCTCCTTTTTAACAAATGAAACCACCAAGCTCCTCATTCACTCCCTTGTAATCTCTCGTCTTGACTATTGCAACTCCCTTCTCATTAGCCTGCCTCTCCATAGGCTATCCCCTCTTCAGTCCAGGGGCGGACTGACAACTCATGGGGCTCCCGGGCAATAGGAGATTATGGGGCCCCCGGGCAATAGGAGAAGATTATGGGGCCCCCAGGCAATAGATTATGGGGCCACACAGTATACACACACACACATATACAGTATACACACACAGACACACAATATACACACACAGTATACATACACAGACACACAATATACATACACAGTATACACACACAGACACACAATATACACACACAATATACACACACAGTATACACACACAGAATATACATACACACACCGAAAAGGTACTGGAGAGGCGGGGCAGCTATAATCTTGGGATTTTTTTAAAAACACAGATTTTTACATACTGTCCCTGGCTTTATTGAGGCTGTGAACCCTGATGGGGCCCCTTAGTGGCATGAGGCCCTTGGGCAGTGCCCGAGTGACCCAATAGTCAGTCCACCCCTGCTTCAGTCTATCATGAATGCTGCTGCCAGACTTATCCACCTTACCAGTGTCTGCCAACCCTCTCCTCCAATCCCTACACTGGCTCCCAATCGCTCAGAGAATTGAATTCAAAATACTAACCACAACATATAAAGCCATTGACAACACTGCTCTGAGCTACATCACCAATCTTGACTCCAAATATCACCCAAATCATCCCCTCTGCTCTTCTCAAGACATCCTACTCTTAATCTCCCTCGACTCCTCCTCCCATGTTCGTCTCCAGGATTTCTCCAGAGCCTCTCCCATCCTCTGTAACTTGCTACCTCAACCTGCCTGTCTATCCCCTACTCTTGCTACCTTCAGGTGATCCCTGAAAACTCATCTCTTCAGGGAAGCCTATCACATCTTCAACTAATCTTTTACCACTTCCATTAGCTCATTCCCCACAGTTACAACCTTGGACGTTACAACACCTGCCTCACCCTATTAAGCTCTTCTGAGCAGGGCCTTCTTAATCCTCTTGTATTTTATTGTATTATAACTGTATTGTCTCCATTTTATATTGTAAAGCGCTGAGTAAATGATTGGCTCTATATAAATCCTGAATAATAATAATAATACATGCTGCACCTCCTCAACCCATCCCCAACCTATTTTTGCACATGCTGCTAGTGTCTGTCTCAGTAAAATCAGTAAAACTATTTCCACACAAAACCATTACCAAATTCTCATATGGTGCCATCACTGCATTCTGATGTGGAATCATGACTATATTATGACATAGGACCATCACAGTATTCTGCCATGAATTCATTATCATAATCTGACATTATGTCATTGCTGATATTCTGATATGGGGGTCATTACTTTACTCTGAATGTCTCAACTATAGTCTGACATAAGACCATCTCTACATTCTGCAATGGACATGAAATCAGTACCATATTATTTATTAAAAGTACTTACATAGCACTGACAATTTACACAGCACTTTCCATATATAAATATATTGTACATGCACACCAGTCCCTGCCCTCAAGGGAGAACATGCAACTCCAGGCAAGTAGTACCATGGTTGGAATTCTAACCAAATTCTAGTGCTGCCAGGCAGACGTGCTAACTACTTAGCCACTGTGCAGCCCATTAAGTCTTGAACCATATCATCATCACATAATACTATTTGGATATCAGAGATATTACTATATTCCAACATGGAAAAATCAGCTTTGAACATGAACCATATCATCATATGACATTAGACTATTCTGATTTCAGGGTAGGCATGTACTGGCCATCGGGACTACCGGGAGTTTCCCGGTGGGCCGATGGCTCAGTGGGCCACTCTGATGTAAGGGGGCTGGTTATGGGACACTCTGATGTAAGAGGGCTGCTGATGGGACACTCTGATGTAAGGGGGTGCTGATGGGACACTCTGATGTAAGGGGGTGCTAATGGGACACTTTGATGTAGGGGGGTACTGATGGGACACTCTGATGTAAGGGGGTGCTGATGGGACACTCTGATATAAGGGGTCTGGTGATGGGACACTCTGTTGTAAGGGGGCTGGTGATGGGACACTCTGTTGTAAAGGGGTTGGTGATGGGACACTCTGTTGTAAGGGGGCTGGTGATGGGACACTCTGTTGTAAGGGGGCTGGTGATGGGACATTCTGATGTAAGGGAGTGCTGATGGGACACTCAAAATGTAAGTGGGCCGGTCTGGATGAAGTCCAGGACCAAATTTCTGTCCCAGTCCAGCCCTGTTTCAGGGCCATCACTGTATTCTAAGATAGGGCCATCACCTAATTCAGACATGAACCATAATATCATATCACATTAAAATATTCTGATATCAGAGCCTTCAATGTACTCTACCATGGGGCCATCACCTTATTCAAACATGGACCATTTCACCTTATGACATTAGACTATTCTCATATCAGGTTCACTATTGTGAACCCTCACTCTATTCTGATACAAGACCATCATGCTGTGATATAGGGCATATACTCTATTCTTACATGGGGTCATCATCATACTCTAATATAGGTCCATCACTGTATTCTGGCATGATGTTATCACCATATTCTGATAAAGGTCCATCACTGTATTCTGGCATGATGTTATCACCATATTCTGATATAAGCCCATCACTGTATTCTAAGATGGGGTCATCACCATATCCTGACATTTGCACAACACTACCATTTGGCATTTGTGTCATCCCCATGTTCTAACACAGAGCCATCACTGTATTCTGACAATCTATAAAATGAACTTTACAACCATGAATACACCAGATGAAAACATGCATCATTTTACTTATAGCCTGCCTTCACCCTCCATGTGAAGTGAAATCTATCTTCATTTATATCAGAAAACAAACCACTACTCTTGTCAAAAAAAAAAAAAAATGTGTTTCAGCCTGATTTGATAGAACTATTTTGCAAAAAAAAAAATGCAAATAAACGAATGCCCAAGAGTACAAGAGCTATCACTTTAAATGTTGCCTATTTAGAGAAAAGGAAAATGAAACAGGGAAACCAGCCAATGACATTTACTTTATGATGGGTAATCTATAAGCAATAACTGTGTTTATCCCCCAAAAATTAAGCTTACAGCCTATAGGCCTCATAGAATTGAGGCACACTGGTAGCATCCAGTTCTATAGCTCATCATTTTTTACAAGGTCACATAAACGTGCATAAAAATGCGATCTCGTAGATATAATAATGATGTGTAAAAAGCTCTTTTACTGGCACATAATATACTAACTATGCATATAAAAATGTGGCACGAGCACTGACAAATATTTAGGCGTACCGTACAAGTCCTGGATAGCTCTGAGAGGGCACATGCCAGGACCTAAGATGAAGCCAGGTTGGTTTGGGGGTGGCTGAAGGTTGATAGTATGCATACTTTACAGGCACAGAATAAAAAATAACAATAGAAACATCCATAAATAACTTTGTTGTTAAAAAAAAGATGATAATACATTTGCCAGTTTTCACCATAATGCGAAACTTCTGTTTTGTTTTATTTTAAAAAAATTTGGGAGGAGGGGAAGGTAGAGGGGTGGTTAAGAAACTCACATTACTCAACTCACTTCTATATCAGTCTTCTTAAAGTGGGGCTCCACCCTAATTTTCATGCATGTCTGCATGTGTTGCAGATCGCTCCACTATTCCTTTTTCAATAGTGAAGAAATATTTTAATACATAGTACCTTTTTTTTTTTTTTTTGCTAAAAAAAGCTCCACTTCTGTATAAACCCCACCACGGCGAGGTACATCATATCCATTTCACACTGGCTTCTGGGATACCAGTGAAATGAATCCCGGGAGTCAATGGGCATCCTTCGCGGCTAGCATTGTGTTTTTTCTAAACCAGAAAAAAGCCGCAATGCTAGGTTCCATTTCTAAAATCCCACTGCACATGTGCAAGATTGGGAGGTGCTTGCTCGGGAGCTAGCAGCACCTTATCCTGGAAGAGACTCCTAGTGGGCTTCAACAAAAATATTACTGTCACTCCTAAGCCACATCCGTATATAAACGTTTAAACTAAAAAAAGGGAGAACCACTAAGTCTGACTTTAAAGGCAGATTGCACCAACAATATTGGTTAAAAAAATTACATGTTTTATTTATACATAGAAAATGAAAAATACATACATATACGGAGTCTAGTTAAAAAGAATATATACACAATCGTCCGAAAATGGCCAGTATATAATGTTGATCACAATAGGGGCAAAATATACCCAGATTGTGCTTAGTCCTGTCCTAGTCAGCTTCAGATGCCCACACTCAGGATGGACACTCGCTGGATCAGGAGGGTACATTGATTACCAATACTTTTAATAACACAGAAAACGTTTGTCAGATGTAGCATATGCTGTGCTGATTTTATTAATTTTTTTTAAAACATCTTTTTATTAATTTGAACAAAACATAACATACACAACCAAACAGACATACAATGGTTTTACAAGTTGGAGTCCTCGCAGGCATTCCATAGGGTAGTTCCTTAAAGCGGGATTCCGCTGCTTTTTTTTTTTTTCTTACCTGTGTCACAGGTGGGCGATTGCTACCGTCGGTTAGCATCCACGATCGGCGTGTTTTTGACGCAATGATTCTTTTGCTTCGGATAAGTTTTAAAAAAGTACTCAGGCGTTTTCCATTTTAAGTGTGGGCGTCTGAAGCCCACAGGCATTTACTTCCTCTATTCTATGACGCTCGGCTCCCAGCATGCTCCGGTGGTAATGGCAGATACAGCTGCCTGCCCACTTTAAAAATGGCAATTTCGGACACACCCTCGTCATGTGACCGGCGTCCTCCAGAAATCTCACGAGATTTCGCAATTTCATTGTCCCCCATGGATTCTTGGGAAATAGCTTAGAAATTTCCCAGGGACCATTGCGAGGGTGATAACCACGCCTACTCCCACGGGAGGACAGCCCGGAAGTCAGCACAAACATCTGAAATATAAGGTAAGTAATGAATATTTTTTTTTCAGGGTTCATTTAGGTAAGTATGCTATCATGTGCTTTTATATATAATATGAAGTTAAATTTTTAGGTACAAAACCGCTTTAAAAGAATAACAGGCACATAACCAGTATTATGAGTGTCATACAACATCACAGACTCCCGGGATTCTGGGTGCCGTGGCAACAGTTCATGGCAACAGTACAACCAGCCTCTTCAGTATGCACCCTGGAATTTGTGCGGGATCTACCTGGATCGGGCACTACTAGGTGACCTCCGAAGCAGTGGAGGGATCAGCCAACCATTTAGACCAGGTTTTGTCATACTTGCTGGGGCAGCCTCTATTGGCGTAGGTATCCTTGCGGTAGGCTGCTATGCTGATTTTTAATACATAATTGGCAACTATCACAGGGAGGTGATAAAAAAAAAAAAAAAAGTCTGGAACAGGCTTGAACTCCGCTTTAATTCAAATCACTCTCACAATATAAAACTTGGGGGCATGACATCATAGCAACGTATATACATGACACGGGGGGTGGAGTATGAAGTCATTGTGTGCATGGCCTAAACAGTTGAGGTATACCGGCATGATAAATACGATGTAGAACAATGGAAGAAGAAATAGTAACAAACTTGATCGTGAAAAAAAAAAACTGCACCGTGGGATAAACTTTTGCATTGCCCAAAATATGAACCAAAGAAGGTATTTGAGGACAGTGTGCCTCTAAGTTGTCCCATTAAAGCCAAATGCACCGTACAATCAGCTTGTGTGTATCTTTAATTAGCATGGAACACAGCAGGAGGACATTTAGATAATTGTAGGTTTTCGAACATTTTTTCCACTGGTATCATCTTCCGGCACCTTCTCAATCTTAACCCTGTAGACATCTTACTCCCACTGAACACTGGATACTGCCAGAGGGGGTGGTAGACAGTTCGGTCATGGTACAGAATGAGTTACAGCCCTTAGCCACAGGACACTAGGATGAGACACCGTTTAGGATTTTCACTGTTTTGTTTTCCTAAGATTTCTGTCGCCAATATTTACAAACAGCCTCTCCTCAAATATGGGACATGTAAACCTTCCCACAAAACCGGCAGACTATAGTGCATTATACCAACATTCGACATTGGCGTAGGACCGCAGCTGTCACTAGAAGACTCGTTCACATGAAAAGAGAGAACTCTGTAGAAAGGACTATTTGCAGTGTCATGTTTAATAGCTGATTTATATTACACAAGTGATAAATGTAGGTAAAATATCGTGTAATATAAGCATCTAGCTAGCAGAGAGGCACCATTTTATATCTGGAGACTGGGAATTGTCAGTTGTTTGATAATAAAAAGTGTCTATATCACATAATGTAGTAACACATTTTAATTGTACCATGTAAACCCGGGGATCAAAGCTACATCCCAGAAAAGAACATTTTTTGAAAGTGCAAAGAAGGGGACTTTGCACCTTTAAAGCGGGAGTCCGCTGGGAGTCCTCGTTTTTTTTTTTTTAAAGTCAGCAGCTACAAATACTGCAGCTGCTGACTTTTAAAATAGTGACACTTACCCGCCCAGCGCGCCCGCGATGTCGGCACCCGAAGCCGATCTCTCGATCGTCTCTCGGGTGCTGCAGCCGCCATCTTGGGTATGGGAATCAGGAAGTGGAGCCTTTCGGCTTCATTTCCCGGTTCCCTACTGCGCATGCGCGAGTCGCACTGCGCAATAAGGATGGACCCGCTGCCTCTGGGATCTGTGTGTTTCCCAGCAGGCAGCGGGGGATTTTCGGAAAGGGGCGTAATCTACGCCCCTTTCCGCAGAGAGCTATCCCGGAAGTGGGTGCAGATACCTGTACTGTACAGGTACCTGCACCCCCCTCCCCCCTGAAAGGTGCCAATTGTGGCGCCGGAGGGGGGGAGGATTCCAATGAGCGGAAGGTCCACTTTAGGGTGGACCTCCGCTTTACTTTACTCCAACATTAAAAAGATACATAAATACAAACAAATGCTGCTAATAGGGGTTGCCCTCAAAAATATGATAAGGTTTGGTCCAAATGGCTGGCGGATTCCTCCACAGCCTCAGACTCGCACCCTTCTTAAAGTTGGGTGCCCCCTAAAATAAAAAATTTAAAATTCAGCAGCTACAAATACTGCAGACACTAATCAGACACTTACCTGTCCCAAGGTCCAGCGATGTGGGGGAACGAAGCCCCCCCCCCCTCGTTCCCCGCTCCGCTCATGGCACCGGCATTCTTACTGTGGGACACGTGACAGGTCCCAGATGACTGTGCGGCGTGAGGGGAAGTGTTGTCACCAGCCCGGGCATTGAAGAAGACAGACTATGAGGGACCCCCTAGCAACAGGCATTTAGAGGTGAGTAAACTTTTTTTTTTTCAATTATTATTTATTTATTTATTTTTATGAATTTTAAGCAATTTTTTATTTTTTGGTGGCAACACCACTTTAACCCACTATCTTCTGTCAATGAATAGGAATTTGCAACTGTGATTGTAACATATGTTTCTGAGATACATGTTATAGCCCAACAATGTCCTCCTACCCATGAATGCCAACCTGCTGAGACCATTGTGATATCTTGAGCTCCCTGCCGTATTTCATGTAACTGTTTGCCTTATATTATATTTCTGTACGTACCAAAGTCAACTCTTGTCATGACCAATGTATGTTGTTTTTCTGTTAAATGTTTAAAAAATTCAATAAACAGATTTTCAAAAAAAAATAAAAAATACAAACAAATGTTTAAATCCAGCATGGAATATCGTATACAAATTCTTATGTTGTTGACAAATGATCTTTGCTGGACATGTTTTGCCAATTGGCTTCTTTAGGAGCCATACAGCATTATTAGTATTGACACAACATTGATATTCAAAAGACTGACTAAGCAGGCTTAGCAGGGAGTCAGTAAATAAAGTTCATGCAAAAAGAGTGCCAACCCCATCAGTGCTAGTAAGCCATAGGGGGAATAAATGGAAATACAGAGGATCATTCCATAAGCTTAAAATGATTCCAGGATATATTAATGTTTAATAGATTGATGGAAACATCTTGGGAGGGAAGTTGTGATCTTTGAGGTGAGTTGAAAATGTTTCAAGGTTAGGGGCCTATTCATCAGGCAAACAGAGACACCCACAATTGCACAGCAACAATCATCCCAGTATTCCCTGTCAGCATCCCTTCACTCCCTGCATCTGCTTAGTCAGACTTTTGAATATTGATCTTGTGACAATACCTATAATGCTTTATGGCACCTGAAGAAGCTGATTGGCGAAACATGTAGAGTAAAGAGCATTTGTCAGCAACATAAGAATTTGTATACAAAATACCATGCTGGATTTTAACATTTGTTTGTATTTACGTATCTTTTTAATGTTAGAGTGAATAAAACATTTATATTTTTATGTTTTATGTGTTATGGCACCTTTAAAGTTCCCTTCTTTGCTGTTTCAAAAAATATCGCATGATGTAATTCATAGGGATATATTAACCTCCCTGGCGGTACAATTATTTCGGATTTTAGGTGCTAAAAGCGGTACCATTATTTTGGCGTTTTATATTGTAGTCCTGTAATTCTTAGCAATAACTCTCTTAAATCCGTCCAAACCAGAGTCTAGCAGACATCCCGGGTATGATAAAGTTTGAAAAATGAAATCATAAATTATAATATAATAAATAATTATAAATAATTGTACCAAATAATAATATAACAATAATAAAAATTATTCAATAATGTAAGCAAATCAAAAACACTGAAATTTGCTCAGTTGCAGAATTGTCACTGTCATTACTTTTCAGTATTTGATGACGGATCTCCCCACAAATCGCTATTGCTCAATTCTGCGAGTGATTCCAATTTATTATCGCTGTTTTCTAGCTGGTCTAAAACCATTTTTGATGTAAAGTGACAGTTTGGTTGCTATGGACAATCTCCAGTTTCCAGGCAGAAAGAACAGTTTTTATTACATAAAACTGCATGCAGGACACTGGGCAGACCACTAGGGACAAAGGGGAGGTGAAATATTTACATACAGCAATGTATTCTGTAAGATTACATTATACTGTATGTATACTGTGTGTCGCAACGCTCGCAGAGAACGGAGATCGGGTCCGTGATAGATCGAGCGAGACACGGCTCGCTCGTACAGCGGAGAGACAACGCTGGATCCGAGGGAGAAGGTAAGTAAACCTCCTCCTGGATCCAGCGATGCAGTCCCGAGTCTGGCTCGGGGATACCGCTTTTGGTATAAAAATTCCACCCCGAGCCAGACTCGGGAATACCGTCAGGGGGGTTAATCAAATCATTTGTACATAATTTCATTAGACATGATCATGGCTTTTAGGTTATTAACCACTTCCAGACCACCTTCCGCACATTTATCGTGGCAAGGCGGCCCTGTGGGTCGCACTGTGAAGTAGCCTCTGAGGGGAGCAAATCAGCGGGTCTGGCGGATGCGATGTCCGCAGGCCACCCATGATCATTACCCAGAGAGGCAGATCACCATTCTGACAGAGGAGATATTGGGGTTTATTTACTAAAGGTGAATCCACTTTGCACTACAAGTGCACTGCAAGTGCACTTGGAAGTGCAGTTGCTGTAGATCTGAGGAGGACATGCAAGGAAAATAAAAAAACATAATTTTTGCTTGTACGTGATTGGATGATAAAATCAGCAGAGCTTCCCCGCATGTCAGATCTTCCATCAGATATAAAGCGACTGCAATTCCAAGTGCACTTGCAGTACACTTGTAGTGAAAAGTGGATTTGCCTTTAGTAAATCAACCCCCTTGTGTTTCTGCTAAGCAGACCATGCCCCACAAAGTTAGCAAGCACCCCCTAGGATCACACCTAACCCTTTGATCGCCCCTTATGTTAACCTCTTTCCTGCCAGTCTCATTTATACAGTGATAGTGCATTCTTTTAGCACTGATCACTGTATTGGTGTAACTGGTCCCCAAAAAATTTCACTGGGGGGGTTTATTTACTAAAGGCAAATCCACTTTGCACAAGTGCACTTGGAAGTGCAGTTGCTGAAGTTCTGAGGGGGACATGCAAGGAAAATAAAAAACTGCATTTTTGCTTGTACATGATTGGATAATAAAATCAGCAGAGCTTCCCCTCATTTCAGATCTTCCCCTCAGATCTAAAGCGACTGCACCCCCAATGCACTTCCAAGTGCACGTGCAGTACAAAGTGGATTTGCCTTTAAGTAAATCAACCTCTTAGTGTTAGATTTGTCCGCCGCAATGTCGCAGTCCCGCTAAAAATTGCTTATCGCCACAATTATTAGTAAAAAATCTAAAAAAAATAAAAAGTTCCTAAATCTATCTTATAGTTTATGAGACGATATAACTTTTGCATAAACCTTCCAGGGCTGAAATGGTTAATCAAAAAACAAATATAAGCAAGTACAGTGGCAATACTTTAGTGACAGCTGGGGAAACAAAGACGGTCTGATATTCATAGATAAAAATCTTCATCCTAGGAATAAATGGAGATCATTCCTGGCATAAGTAAAAGAAGCACACCCAACCAGGAGACCTTCAGTCAAGAGGATGTGGGTCACATAGCAAAAATGTTGGCAGAGCAGGAACAGGTAAGTATATAACTTGAAGGGGGAGTTTCTGTGGTAAGAAGGGGGGAGCATTTTCAGGATAATTGTACCAAAATAAGTAATCTTTTCTCTACGCCAATCCTACTTACCAGATGTGTGCAGGGCCATCTTTAATATTGATTGGACCCTGGGCAAAACTTTTCTTGTGGCCCCCCATGCAGTTTTGCTCTCCACCTGCTCTGAGACTTACAATTAATAGCAGCTAGACTCAAAATCTGTTTACTGAATCAGATCGGGCGGCTATTGCAATTGTTTGCCAGAGGTTACAGTGTATCATTAGGTGACTCACCTGTACACAATAGGGCAGAGCTGGGCAGCAATAGTAGCAGCACTTCACACTGAGATATTGCGACACAGCACAGGACTAAAAACCCCAAGTGACGAGGGAATTTAAACCAGGATAGTTGGCAAGTATGAGGCTGCTGCTTTGGGCCCCACAACAATGACAGGGCCCAGGGCAGCTACCCCTTTTGCCCTGCCTTAAAAACGGTCCTGAATGTGTGTTGTACTGTAATTACGGTAAAAAATGTGCAATTGCCCCCCAACAAACTGATAAAGCCCTTTCAGCAGCTAAATATTGTAGCCAAATCAGATGGCCAGCATTTTGTGTTGAATGTGTTATCATTTATATCCCCCTACTGGCTCACCATACAATAAAAATTTTAATTACTGAATAAGCGGTAAAGCTCATCCTACAGGTCATCCGCCTTGTGATGCCACAGGGTTGATTTACTAAAGTCAAATATACTGTGCTCTTGCAAAGTGCAGTTGCACTCTGCAAGAGCAGTTGCTCTAGAGCTTAGTAAATGAGCAGAAGCTCTGCTGACTTCCATCATCCAATCACAGGCAAACAAAAATGCTGTTTTTTTTTCTTGCATGTGATTGGGTATTTGTTGCAAAGTGAATCTTTACCTCATTTAATAAGCTCTGAAGCAACTGCACTCTGCAAAGTACACAGTCTATTTGCCTTTAGTAAATCAACCCGTGTTTATTACTAACTGAAATCTTCCCAAGGCTGCCTGTGTGTGTATTTACTCTTTGTCTATGCATTACAAATGGGTGCACTCTTTTCAGTTGTTCCGAGGACACTGATAGGCTGGGTTCACACCGCTGCGGGGGGAGAACCGGATGTGATTCGCACAGCAAATCACATCCGATCTCCGTAGCGCTGCGAGTTCAGCTATACAGATAGTATGGCTGAACTCGCAGCGGTCCCGCAGCAAACTCGCACGGGACCCTTTTTTGGGTCCGCAACGGAATCGGATCGCATGGGGGTTCACACCATGCGATCCGATTCCTGTGCGAGTCGGCAGATCGCACTGCGATATGCCGACGGATCTGGGGGTGTCATTAACATAACATTGACACCCCCAGCCGTCCGCATAGGGCAGTGTGAACTGCCGGCGGGAGGTATGCGATGCGGGAAAACGCCGCGGATTCGCGGCGTTCCCGCATCGCAGCAATGTGAACCTAGCCATAAAGAGGTCCAAAGATCCAAACAATCCTTAGGTTGAGCAAAGCATTTTTTAATAATCTGTGTAGGACAAATAGGACATCTGTAATCAAAGCTGGGCAAAGTTTGCATTAAAGTGTATGTTAACCCCCAAAAGAATATATACAGATCCTAGTCCCTTAAAGCAGATTACACAGCAAAGTAATCTGCCCCCCTCTGTACTGTAAAAAAAAAACACCTGAATCTGATACTTCCTGTATGCCCTCTCTATACTGACCACGGAAATCAGGGCTGCTCTGCCCTGATCACTGTTGTCACAGTATGTCCCTCTGTCATACGCTGCCCTGCTCTGCTCTCCTCTCTCCCCCCTCACTCCCGCCTTCCTGCCCTTCCTGTCTCTGTCTCCACCCCACCCCCCCTCCGCTGCTACTTCTATTAAAAACAAAACACTACAATTGTCACTACCAGCCCCTCTATTAGAGGCTGGCATAGCACACTATGTACTTAGTTTAAAAAATACAGAATTTCAGCTGCCTTCAGACTAGTCACGTGACTTGTGGCCGCTTTACAGCTACGAGACAGAGCTTCTGCGCAGGAGTTGAGCAGCTACGTGATCTCCCCGGCTGACAGAGGGAGATCACGGCTCTTCCCGCAGAATCCATCCATTGGAGCTGTAAAGTGGGCGTGAGTCATGTGACCGGCCTGAAGACAGCAGAAATTGGGTATTGAGACTACTCGTTTTTAAAACTATGTACATAGTGTGCTTTGCCAGCCTCTAATAGAGGGGCTGGCACAGTCTTATACAAATGGGTTAACAAACCCTTTAAGGATATTGCGATTACTATTTTTACACCTTTATAAATTGAATAAAGTGAATCGAATTCAAATTACGGTGAAAAGCAGATAAGATTTCACTGACATAAATGATTGAGAAATACATCTCTTAAATTCTACTGAATGATCCCACACATCTGTGTTTCTCCAGCTTGAATTATTGAGCTCTGTAAACACTGGAGGAATGGTTGATAAGGAACTGGAAAACATACGATCTTCTAAAAAGAAGCTTAGGTTCCACCGCTGAATGGATAAAAGAAAATAAAATATTAATATGGATTATACCATATTTATCTGACTAAAAATATTACTTTTTAAATTACAATTGTATATTTTTTTCCCAGCCTATAATAAATAAACAGAATATGTAGAAAATAACTTTCATGTCCTTTATTGTTGCTTTAATGTCCTGCCTTCTTGGGTACTGAATGCCTTCACAATAATTTTTTAGTTTTTTTTATTTTACTGGAGTTCCTGTGCTCAAAATGCCTGTGACCAGGGTAGATCCTCACGTGTTTTAAAGTTAGTTAAGGATAGTCATCCATACTATAATTGCATGCTCTGTATACTTTTTAACCGAGAAAAGTAGTCATGTCCTATGAGAAGGAATGCCACAGAAAAAAAATTATTATAAATAATTTTAATTGGAATAAACAGTTAACAAAAACAGCAGCAGTTATTACGTATATTTATATAATTGACTCTAATGTCAAAAAGTCTGCATTTAACGTCGTGTAGAAAAAAAAAAACAATACGTTTATTGTGGCAATGTATATATGAACTTATGAAATTGTAAAGCAGTTGTGGGGCATTTTTTGTTATGACTACGATCCTATAAGACTCTTGCTGGTGTTTGAGCATGTTGGAAAATGTTATATTATTTTTATTAATCTTTGCAAAATGCACCACATCCTCACATCGTCTTTGTTAGGATACAGTACAACATCTACTATCACAGGATGTACCTGTGAAATGAAAAGGGGGTTCTTTGCAGTTCTAACAGCTCTTGATGAACCTTTTGTAAATTTTGGAAGACTTTTTATTCATCTCTGATGATAGAGTGCCAAACCTTCATATTTGATTGGAGACAGTGAAATATTCACTATTAAATGAATGTCCTGTAAAATGAAAAAGGGACATTAATAGGTCTAGCTTCCCCTATAGAGCCAACTGAAGTAATTTTGTAAGATTGGGGTGGCTGAAATAATGTAAGTGAGAGTTCAGGTGGACAAATTATTAACAAATTTGGAAACGCAAATGTACAGTAGCTAAATCTGTACAGTTGGTGGATGATCTCTGTCCAAAATTTAGATGAAACAACAAATAGTGTAGCGCTAATTTAAATAATAATATAATCACAAGAAAAAATATCTGTGTATAAACAATCATGAATACTACAAAGAACAGTGAGTAAAGTCCTCTATAATATAGCTAGTGCACAAGAGTTGTGATAAATCTTCTTCAGAAGGGATAGACGTTTCACTGATCAGGTGTAACCAGATGTAACCCTGCCCCTGTTGAAGACATTCTTTGTCGAAACACGTCGGGCTCGCATCTGGCACCCCACATTGCTTTTATCCTGTTTTTTTGTGATCACTTGTCATAATTTATGTCCATTTTTATGACCTTTTAATAAAACCTGATGGTTATTTTTTTGACCTGCACCATTTGGAGCTTTCTTTTTTCTCTATTACAATTCTCGTGAACCCCCCCCCCCCCCTGCACTCGGGGCTCGAATCCCAATTGGGCCACACCTGATTCGGACAACTTGAGGAACATTCCGAGAGACGCCCCCCATGGTTTTTTCCATCGTTTGGAGTCTCCCTAGAATCCGGTCTGACTACCTTCAATTCATCATTTGGTCCCATGTTCAGATCCCAAGCATTTTTGACTCAACTGTCGTAAGACTGGCGAGTCCACCTCATCTGGTAAGAGTATTCTACCTACCTTTTAGATCACTTCAGACAAGTTGATACATCTGGTTACACCTAATCAGTGAAACGTCTATCCCTTCTGAAGATTTATCACAACTCTTGTGCACTAGCTATATTATAGAGGACTTTACTCACTGTTCTTTGTAGTATTCATGATTGTTTATACAAAGATATTTTTTATTGTGATTATATTATTATTTAAATTAGCGCTACACTATTTGTTGTTTTATATTGTTGAACTTTGTTTGTTTGAAGTGTTGGCAGCTGTTTTTTCACGTTTTTGTGCTAGTTAGACATAGCGCAGTGTTTTCCCCCCTACTTTCACCAAAATTTAGATGAGGCATGGGACATATATTGATTGCATAACAAGAACAAGGCATTCAACTCAAATTGCAAAAAAACAATGTTTATGCAGATAGTTACTGAGAACAGAGTCATTCTCGCCTCATCACTGATCCCTGGCTAATTGTTTGCCAGTGTGTTTTAAAATACTTAGAATCCCATGTATGGACACCCTATAGCATTTAACTTTATAGAGACTTTGAAGGGAGGTATGTATGTCATCTGACCATTCTTGGAGCAAGCTATTGGCAGAGTGTGCCACAAACTTCAGCTTTACTGACCTCAATATTTTTTATTAATACAGTAAAGAGGGAAAGGGTGACATTATCATGATTCTCCTTGGGATTATCAGACAGACAATATAAATCCGGATGGACTTTCTAACTTGCCCCTTGACTGTTGTCCCTGACAGAGGGTTGTTGGAACAGTTGGGGTTTTGATGCCCTCTCTTTTGCTTTTGGCCATCATCTAATGTCTATGATTTATTTTTTGATGCATACTGAATAGAGTTGATCTCCCTGTCCTTTTATTTTACCACTTATTTGCCTAGATAAAGGTTTGCTTTGTTGCTAATTAACAGCTCCGATAGAATAAGCCATTCTTTTAGTTATCTATTACTGGAAAGGGTAGCACTTATATCATTTATGCAAAAACTATAAACTTTAGATGTGAGTGAAGACAGATAGCTTGTGTAACATATAAAGTAACTTGTTACCATTGAGATCTATAGGGGATCTTCACTTGTAATGAATATTGAGCATTCACTGCCATCTCCCACTGAGGTCCTGCCAATAAAAATCCTTTGATTTCATGGGATGGCGTCTACTGGCATTACACAATACCTTTCCAGTAACTCAAGAGCCAGCAGACCATCAGCTAATGTGTATGTATCGTTTCAGACAGACAGACTACAGCACCATATTACATTTATGTGTTTTTTTTGTTCACATAGTAAAGGACGTAGTGTGCATTTGACTTTTTAGGTGGCTTCTCAAAGCCAAAGCTCAAGCTTTATGGTATGCTACATTATCCATGGGCATACACGTTTATATTGTTAACTAATGATAGAACAAATTATTCATTGCATTTGTTTATAAATAATAACGTGATACAGAGTGAAGAATACCTGTAGCTATAACAATCCGCCTACAGGTGCACTGTATTTGCAGATCATGGACAATGAATTTACTATCCTCTCCTGGAATGCAGAGTAAGGTTTAGACCTATGAGCTTGACTCTGCCATCTGCTGGATGTTCCTCTGTAATGTGGTGCATTTACGTTAGAGTTCCACACCTGATTTTATTGACAGTATTTAAATGAAGGTCTTACAGCAACAGGAGTTGCAGACCAAATTCATAAAGGAGCTTATAGCAACTTCAACGGGGCTGCAAAACATATACAAAAAATATACCGTATTTATTGGCGTATAACATGCACAGGCGTATAACACGCACATTCAATTAAAGAGGGAAGTTTCAGGAAAAAAACGTTTTTTTCATTATAAACCACTTTGAAGCAAAATAATGGTCAGTGCCCATCAATGCAACCTGATTAGTGCCCATCTGCAGCCTCAATGCAGTCTGATCTGTGCCCATCTGCAGCCTCAATGCAGCCTGATCTGTGTCCATCTGCAGCCTCAATGCAGACTGACATGTGCCCATCTGCAGCCTCAATGAAACCTGACCTGTGCCCATCTGCAGCCTTAATGCAGCCTGATATGTGCCCACCTGCAGCCTGATCTGCGCCATCTCCTATCAATGTAGCCTGATGCCCATCTGTAGCCTCATCATCTCTCATGCAGGAAATCACTGAGCCATCATCTTCTGTTTACTCGGCTCTCAGTCGGTAGTCACATACACAGTCCCGCCTCCGCCATCGGTATTGGACCAGCTCCTGTGATTGACAGAATACTGGTCCAATGCTGGTGGTGGTCGAGACGGGACTGTGTGTGTGACATCAGAGCCGAATGAGAGCCGATTATACAGGAGATGGCGGCTCGGTGAATTCTGGCGGTGCTTGTCCCCCCTCCTTCCCCTCTGAGGTACACTATCGACGTATAACACACACCTGTGATTTACCCCCTATTTTCAGGGGGAAAAAGTGTGCATTATACGCCGATAAATATGGTAATTAAATGTCTTTGTATTTGTCTTGTAACTTTGACAAAGAGATAGTGTGTTTGTCCTCTTCCACATCCCCAAGGTTAAAGACATAAATCCGCCTGTTTGAACTTTGCTTTACAATTTTGTACTGTGACTAGTTTGCCTGCCCAAGTTTTCCGATGTATTAACCTTCAGCATGTTAGCAGCAAAACATCTGTGGCTCTGTTAAATATCTGACATACTGGAGATGTGCCTTGGCATAGGGCTTCCGCCCCTACTGGTGACAAACAAGGTTAACAATATATTGTGACAGTAGTGTTCATTCAGCAACTGGTTGTTTTTGAGCGTGAAATGACCAACAGGGACTTGTGTTGTAACAGAATGTTATCAAAGTAATTTTTAACACCAATTCACCAAGTCAACGACTTACTAACTGCTAAAACCAATGACTGTTACTCCATACTCGTACTATTAGGCCATACATTTTACAATTTTCTTGTAAATTTTTTATTTTTTTTCCAAACCATATAATATAAGGTCAAACCTAAACACTTTCAATTTGTATGGCCCTTGCACTACATAATTGAAGGTATATTTAAAGGAAATTGAATAATGTATGATCAGTCTTAGACCTTTATGCTGCCCATGATACAGTTTACCACCCACTCCTTCTGCAAAACACGACTATCTTGGCCTCCAAGACTCTGGTCTTCCCTCATGCTCCTTCTGCCCACTGAAGTATTCCTTCAGTATCACCTACAATTCTATCACCTACAACTCTACAACTCTATCTCTGAATCTCCACTCTGTTATTTCTTCAATAGGCATTTCCCAAGGCTCTATCTTTAGACCCCTTCTACTCCCTATCTACGTCTCCTTCTTTGGTCACTTCAGATTTCAGACTTCACTTCTTCACTGTAACATTTCCAAAATGTACCTCTTCTTAACCAATGACACCATCAAGCTACTTATTTACCCCCTTGTTATCCCTCTCCTCAACTATTGCAACTCTCTCCTCTTTGGCCTACCTCTAGAAAGGCTATCCTGCCTTCAGTATATCATGAATGCTACTGTAAGACTTAGCTACCTTAATAACCGCTCAGTAACCCAACTCTGCCAATCCCTGCACTTACTTCCGATTGCCTAACAAATAAAATACAAATAACTAAAAACAATATATAAACAACTCTGCCCCAAGCTACATCACCAATTTTGTCTCAAAATATCACAAAACCACCCCCCCCTGCTTTTTCCAAGACCTCCTGCTCGCTAGCTCTCTTCCCCTATGCTTGTATTCAGGACTTCTCTAGAACCTCACTCATCATTCAGAACTCTCTCCCCCAATCTGTCCAGTTATCTCCTACTCTGTCCACCTTTATGTGATCCCTGAAAACTTCTCTCTTCAGGGAAGCCTATCGTACCTCTGCCTAAAACTGGTCAAAAATCGTTTTTTCTTTTCCGTTCAGCCGGTGGGCTGAACGAAGAAATGTAAATAAACGGTTTTGAATGAGGGAATCCCCCTTGCCAGGCCATTATATTCTGACAACGGGAAACTCCACTGTCAGAACACACTGATCAGTGACTGATCCACTGGCTGCAAAAGTTTTCCAACATTCGTGTTTGACATAAATTAATCTAACAATCGAATTTTGGTGAACAGGGATGGCCACACACAAATAGAAATGTGGCTAGTCCTTGGTGAACTAGCGGAATTTCGATCCATCTATGGCCAGCTTAACAACTGAACATTTCTTTCTTCAACTCATCCTCACACAATTATGACCACTTTATGACCACTTGCCCCTCCCTATTAAACTATAAGCTCCCGTGAGCAGGGCCCTCCTAACCCTCTCGTCTGTATATTGTATTGTAACTGTGCTGTCTCCCTTTATATTGTAAAGTGGTACGCAAAATGTTGGCGCTATATAGATCCTGTATAACAATAATAACATTATTATCAGTGATTCCATGGAGATGGATTAGAACAGCTGTAGTGTATGTGTTGATACACATGGCTTTTTATATGGGTTAGAAAGCATATCATCCAGAAACTTTATTAAACATTATTCTACAACTGGTGTCTATAAGCTTTCCACCCAACAAGGAAACATCAGATTTCATGTCAAAATGCACACATCAAATAACAGCTGTGTCTATTTTCCACATCTGAAACATAAACCAGATCTTCCAGGTGGAATATAGTTTCCTTGCTTCTGTCTGTATTTCTCACTAGATAAGCTTAGTCTCCATGTCCTGCAGTGGGAGAATTCCATGAGGCTATGTCACTGTGTCATCCTGGTGAACAGAGGTCAAGAACTCTCCTTCCACCGTGTCACTGCGCTGAAAGGGTAACACTCTATATGCCCCCTATCAATTTCTAGTGTGCGGCAATACAACTAGATAAAAGGCATAGGGGTCCATAGAATTTTGTGTCTGTAGCCAATGGTTAAATTACTTATTCTCTCTTTATAACAATAGTGGACCAAGTAAACAAAAACCATACCATTCATTTTCAGTTGGACTTTTTTAACATTTTTGCCTGCGGAAATTTAATAATTTAGATTTAAACTGCACACCTTAAAAAAAGTATATTTATGCACAGAGTTCATGAGCTTGTAGATTTAGGCAAGGTATGTCAGCTTAGATGCCTTTGTGGATGTCTACATGTCTTTGGCTATATGCTCTTCCATATGCAGTGACTTATTAGCAATTTTTCTGATTCTTTTGATAGCATTCTCTACATTTCACTCTGATTGGAGAATTTAAAATGCCATTTTTCTGCCCTCTGTCAATTTGATGTGTCTGTAGCTCCCTGGCGGGGCTCCTTGGTGTGTTTCATCCATCCTTTGTTGCTGAATACCATCTTATGCCTACCTTGTGTCTGACTGCACTGGGAGAGACTATACAGTAGGTGCACTTTTGGATCCCCCTGAGACAAATTCTACTTTACACTCATTGTAAGTTATTATGGCTAAATATATATGTAATTTTCAATATGGTAAAAAAAAGGTATAATGAATAAAATGTATTGAATGTATATTATTATTATTTTTTTCTTTCTTTCCTCCTAGCAATCTTTTTTAACTGTACCCCTTAAGCCCCTGAAGTAGCCAACAAGGCAAAGCATGTTGGGATGAGCTATCCTTCCCTATTGTGATATCTAGATACATTATTACGTATACATGTGATATATCCACATGAAATATCTACATAGATCTCACTATATATGTGTAGGGAAGGACCTCTATCTTTAGGGGTGGTCTGGTTCAAATATGGGTTGTGGAAGTTTTTCATGGTTTTAAAGGAGTGTATACCCCCAACACTATCTTTTAACCAATTTTGTAATAAAGAAAATTTTTAACCCAAGTATATGTTTTGGTAATCATTCTGTGACAAGGTTTAAACACATTTAAAGTTCCACCTTCCTAAACATTTCTTGGTATTTATAGATTTACATAAACCCTATCTATAAGGCTTGGTTCACACATATGGGAATTGGATGTGGGTTTCTCCGCATGACAGGAGAGTGTGACCAGCTCCCAATGGAGTTGGTTCAGACAGCTCCAGGGCGGACACGATCTGCATTTAAAAACAGTCCTGTGCGTCTTTGGTTCTGATTCGGGTTCGAATTCAGGCAAAAATTTGGACCAGATTTGCACCTGAATCGGTGAACAGGGATGCACCGGACCGCATGCTGTGAACTCAGCCTAAATGTTTTGCAAAATAAGCCATATATACAAATCAATGACAAACAAAACAGCAAACTGTAATACCTTTAGAAAGAAGAGGGAATATACATACCCTTTCCAGCAGCCCATGTCTGAATACACCACCATGATGCTACCTGGCCATGGCAAATATTCAACCAGCATAATGCTTTGAATGCCTGTTTCCTCTGTTGCACTTAGTAGTTTCTCTCCTTTGGCTTGTACATCCTAGAGTGACATATAAATTGGTAGGAGGACCATGGTGTGTGGTGAGGGTAGCAAATATTCACATACAAAGAAGTGTTGAATACTTGCATCGACTGGAGAGCAGCATCATTGCTGCTTTTAGAAATGTTAGAAAGGTAAGTATATTCCCTCTTCTTTTTTGCACTTATTATATTTTGCTGTTTTGACCTTGTAGTGACACAGTCACTTTAAATTAAATGTGTACTGAGAGAAATATGGGGACTGTCATTGCTGACCTCTCTCTGAAAATGTTAGTTATCTGACCGTCAAAGTGATCCACAAACAAAAGAGATCTGACAGGAATGAGTGGCACTAGGGGAAGAAACAAGATTTGTCAATGTGACCACATAACCAAGCACTCCATGAAAAATGGTTGTTACTAAGAAAAACAACTGTCTACTGACAGCATGGGGTTGCTTTACTAAAGGAACAGAGACTGCACATTATGAAATGTGAATGGCTAGTTATCTACATGAAAAAAGTGTTGCTGTGTTTATTTTAATCATCCAGTCATGTGCAGCAAAAATCCCATTTGTTAGTTTTCCTTGCACATGACTGGGTGTTCAAACCAAACATAGTTTTCACGTTATTTGCAAAGCTAAGGAAATATACAGTTTGTTAAATCAACAGTCTCTACTCATTTAGTAAATCAACCCCCATGAATGCAAGCTTCAAGTACATTTCAAGTATTTGCAAAAAACAGCACTGAATTTTATATATATATATATTGCTTTTATACATACAGTAATACCTTGGATTACGAGCATAATTAGTTCCTCATATATCAAAGTGAGTTTCCCCATAAGAAATAATGGAAACTCAGATGATTCGTTCCACAGCCACTGCTGGTGTATGCAGTACTGTATGTGGTCAGAGGTGCTCCAGCTGGGAGTGTCTCTGAGCGTCTCAGAGCGTTTCCAAGTTCTCCAGCACCCCCGGACCTATGGCCACATACACCATCGGCTTGAATCCTGCTTGTCTTGCAAGACAGCGCTCGCAAATTAAGTCAGGATTTTAAAAAAAATATAGCTTGTCTCGCAAAACGCTTGTACACCATGTTACTCGCAAACCTGAAGTATCACTGTATATGACTTTTATGTATCAGTGATCTCTCATGGTCTAGTTGAAGTGTGAACGACAAGAACTAGTTATTGTATTGTAATTTATATTTGCTCAGGCCATTCAGTAGATAGACTTTGCCCACATTAAAAATTGATCCTTCTTTATCTTGTTTTTTTCTTTATAATTTTTTTAAAGGTCTTTAGGGGCTCTTGCACACGGGCACCTGAGCTATACAATGTTTAGACCTTGTCCCACATTATTAATTGATATTTCTTTATCTTGTTTCATTCTTTTTAAATCATAAAGATTTTTAGGGCTCTTGCACATAGGCAGCTGGGCCCATTCAGCGTAATTGCTGGCATGCTTCCTCCACCCAAGCAGCTCAGGTGCGGCATACAGACTGCCATTGGCATAACTGGCCTCTGTTGGACCGGCTAGCATACACACGGCTGAATATCGGCCACCTTTCATTGAACCAGCTGATGTGGGCCAGAATTTGGCCCTTGTGTAGGGGGCTTGAGGATCTCTGATCTTTCTAAAACAAACAACCAGACAATTGGAAGATCCAGTTTCCATCATTCATTGGACAATGCAGGTTACACACTCTCCATAGCAGGGGTCTCAAACTGGCAGCCCTCCAGCTGTTGCGAAATTAAAAGTCCCATGAGGCATTGCAAGGCTTACAGTTACAAGCATGACTCCCACAGGCAGAGGCATGATGGTACTTGTAGTTTCGCAACAGCTGGAGGGCTGCAAGTTTGGGACCCCTGCTCCATAGGGACCGATGAACAGCAAAGACTTTGTGGGGTTGATTTACTAAAACTGAAGAGTGCAAAATCTGGTGCAGCTGTGCATAGAAAACCTTCCATTTTTTTTGTCAAAGCTTATTTGAACAAGCTGAAGTTAGAAGCTGATTGGCTACCATGCAGCTACACCAGATTTTGCACTCTCCAGTTTTAGTAAATCAACCCCTATGAATCAGTGGACAATGGAAGCTTTCCAGTCCTTACCATGAAAAGAAGGGGGAACACATTACTGATCCCTACCTATGGGACCAGGGCAAACCCTGAGTTAACATTTAACAGTATTTTAATCTGATTGGGTAATTACCTGTCATATGTTTTATACCTCTGGAACCTTCATCCGTTGGTCAGGTGACCCGGAGACAGTCTATATAAAGGAGCAAAAGAAGATGTTAGTCATTAGAGCGGCAGTGACAGCTAAGAAGACACATTTGTGTTTTATTATTGAGGTTCTGACTCAATTCCCATTAACGCCATAGATAGGAATATGAGCTCCCAAACATATTGACTAAGTTTCTGCTATTTTGCAAGCAATATTTCAGTTGTTCTACAACCAAGGAGAAGAGTCCATGGTTCACATTTGTGTGTAGTTGGGGTGGTAGGGATGGAATTTTCAAGCTAAAACCTTAGATGGCTGATTCCTTTAATGAATGGTTATGATTTGAGGTTTAGAGTGTCATTCATAAAGTATCAGAAAAGAACAAGAAATCATCTAAAAATCCTTCAACACACTCAGGTACGTACGTCAGACATCTGCTTTTGCTCCATACCCGCTCAGGCTGTGCCATAGTCACGGTAGAATTATCTGTATTTATACAAACATTTCAGACTGTATTGGTACCTTTACGTTCATTGGGCTCTGCTCCTGATTACAGTTTAAATTACATAATCACTCCCAAATCAACCACAAATCCTTAACAAAAATGCCTTCTATGAAGCTAAAAAAAGATAATGCTAAAAACCCCCTTACCATTCCAATCCCAGGAGTCACCTTATCAGATGGTAATCCAATCCCTGACTTGCCTTATTGAATTATCATCAGTTGTGACTTTTCAACAACTTGTTAAAGCCCAGTTACAGATCATATTCTCTGGCAAACTGGTGTGTTACCCAAGGGGATCAGTGCTGTTCCAGCTTTTTATACAAAAAGGATCAGAACATAGGGATCTTTGTAAGGATTGCAGACAAATAAAACAAACCAGCAGTGTCAGAATAAATTAACGCTGCTAAGGTGTGCTGCAGAGTCACGCTAGTGTGGCAGTGTTCTCTTGCTCCGCCGTAATGTACTCAGATTTGTTTATGTGTCAGTGCTGGCATTCCTCTATTTAATTCATGTTAATGTGAAAAGGGAAACATGGTACTCAAGATACATCTTCTCCAAAGGCCTTTTAGTCAACATGTAATGCAATATGGTGCCAAATTCTATAAAAAAGTGGACCTATTTTCCTAAAAGCGAAGCATGTTGTAATAAGAACAGACATTAATTGACTTGTGTTGTATTTCTGTAGAGTAAAGGAATATTTCCTTCAGTAAATCTCATGCAGACATGTCTGCATAGTGTCATTTCAGAGTGGCATTGCCAATTGTGAATGGAAAAAAATGTCACCTAGTTAAAGAGTTATTTGACCAGCCTCTGTGACAAGTTGTACATGGATGCAGAGGGGTGTAGTGTGCTGCTCTCAGAAATCATTACTCAATGGCATCACATCACACCGGCTTATTAGACCAAGTCTACATAGTAAAAAGTAAGGCCAACATCTGTATTTTAAGAAATGTAAACAGAGATTTTACATTTACATTTTAAAGCTAAGAGGAAATGAGTGAGTATAAAGTGCTTGGAAGAAGTACATGCAGGTGTGCTGTTTGCCCAAAAGACTACTAACTTTCAGATCATTATTTTCATTTTATGTTTGCCTATGAAATGCAAGCAACTGCTGTTAGTAGTGTTCCTTTGGCTGGATTTTTTTTTTAAAGATCCTCTTATAAATCTTGAGCAAATGCAAGAGAGATTGTGGGGTAATGCTGTTTTACTATTATGGTGTTCCTGCTCCTCTCTCCTGTGTATTCATTTCCCAAGTCATTAACCTTCCTGGCGGTATGATTATTTCAGATTTTTGAAGCTCAAATTGGTACAATGTTTTGCATGGAAATTTGGCGTTTTATATTGTAGGCCTGTAATTCTTAGGATTAACCTCCCTGGCGGTATGATTCAGTCTGGAATAAGGTGCTGAAAGCGGTACAATTATTTTGCATGGAAATCTGGCGTTTTATTTTGTAGTCCTGTAATTCTTAGGAATAACGCTCTTAAATATCTTCAAACCAGAGTCTAGCAGACATCCCGGGTATGATAAAGTTTATAATATAATAAAGAATAATAAAAAATATTCAATAATGTAATCAAATCCTAAAACACTGAAAAAGGGACAAGTTTTGGTTGCTATGGACAATCTCCAAATTCCAGGCAGAAAAAACTGTATTTATAATATAAAAGTGCATGCGGGGCATTGCACAGACCACTAGGGACAAAGGGGGTGTGTAATTTTTAATACAGCACTGTAATCTGTAAGATTACAGTGCTGTGTGTGTTTTGTGTACATTTACTTTTTTTAATTTGCCGCCGTTCTCCGCTAACGTCGCAGGGAACGGAGCTCGGCGACACTCGGCACTGTGAATCGAGTGGAGTACAGCTCGCTCACACAGCGCGGCGGACATCGCTGGATCCAAGGGACAAGGTAAGTAACTCCCCCTGTGTCCTCCCCTGCATCGAGCGATGCGATCCCGAGTCTGGCTCGGGGTTACCGCTCCTGTAATTAAAATCCCAACCCGAGCCAGACTCGGGATTACCGCTAGGGGGGTTAACTCACTTAAATCTGTCCAAGCAAGAGTCTAGTAGACATCTCAGGTATGATAAAATTTGAAACATGAAATCATAAATTATAATATAATAAATAACTATAAATAATTATAAAAAATAATACAATAATAATAAAAATGATTCAATAATGTAATCAAATTCAAAACACTGGAATTTGCTCAGTTGCAGAATTGTCGCTGTCATTACTTTCAGTGTTTGATGACGGATTTCCCCACGATTCACTATCGCTCAATTCTGCAAGTGATTCTAATTTATTATCTCTGTTTTCTAGCTGGTCTAAAACCACTTTTGATGTAAAGGGACACTTTTTGGTTGCTATGGACAATCTCAAGTTTCCAGGCAGAATGAACTCTATAATATAAAACTGTATGCAGAGCACTGGACAAAACACTAGGGACAAAAAGGATGTGGAATAATGTGATAAAGTAATGTAATATTCAGTGTACTGTGTGTGTAATGTGTTTTTCTTACTTTTTGAATTTGGCCCCGTGCTCCATCCCCGTGTGACACAGCGCTTGCAGGGAAGGGAGCTCGGCACTGTAACAGATCTGGCTGAGGGAGGACAGTGGGAAGACATCACAGGATCCTGGGGACAAGGTAAGTAACTTTGGCTGGATCCTGCAATGCAATCCTGAGTGTGGCTCGGTGTTACCACTTTTGGTACAGAAAATGTACCCCGAGCCACACTCGGGAATACCGCTAAGGAGGTTAGCAAAGTTTCTTACCCAAAAAATCCATTCAGGTAATCTACCATAACATCTATCTACATGGACCAATAAGGCAGAATGTCACACTTGCTGCTGTTTTCTAATAAGACAATTGGCATCTAAAGCATTTCCCTCCCTATTCATATACACAAGCATGCAAATTTCACAATGGGAACATATACTGTATGATTGTAGAATGTCTGAAGTGGTCAATTTACTAAAGGCAAATCGACTGTTTACTATGCAAGGGAAGTTGCATTTTGCATGGGAATTTTCCACAGAGCCTCGTGAATGTGGGGAAATTCACTTTGCAAGGAATACCCAATTTGCGTAAGGAAAATAAAAAAACAGCATATTTGCTAGAACATTTATAGGATATTGACTGAACTATGGACGTTACCAGAGCTTCACCTTATTCACTAAATTCTAGAAAATTCCCTTGTAAAGTGCAAATTCTCCTGAAAAGTCAACAGTCTATTTACCTTTAATAAATCACCCCCCAAAGTGTATCTCTGGTCATTTGCTTTTAACACAAAATTTTGGTATGAATTGAATTTCCTAAACAAAAACGACTTATAATGCACACAAAAAAATTTCCATCCTGCCGCTTTCATTTTTGAAAACAATCCCCATTAACAAATGGAAAATCTAACTTTTCAAATGAAAAATTAAAGAAAAAAAATCTACTAGTGTGTGGCCAGCTTTGGAAACGTTGGCATATTGGGGTTGATTTACTAAAATTGAAGAGTGCAAAATCTGGTGCAGCTTCCAGTTTTTTTTCTTTGTCAAAGCTTAATTGTACAAACTGAAGTTAGAAGCTGATTGGCTACCTTGCACTATATTTAGCACTCTTGAGTTTTTGTAAATCAACCACATTGTGTTGCTCTCCAAGACTGGCCATAGATGGAGTGGTTTTATTTGCTGCCACAATGGGTTACAATCAGTGTTGTTGGAGGAATCTCTTCTGCGGAGCCATTGTGTTCTCCCAATGGGAGGACACAATGATTATTGCTAGTGGCTATAACAGCCACTAGCAATATAGCAAAAATTGCATGTTAAATCCAACTGGCTGGTTGTACCCAAGTTGATCGCTTGATCAACTTGGGTAGATTCAGCCTGCCTATAATTTACATGGCTTGAAACTGGGCTGGTTTCTGCTGATTCGGCTCAGATTTGAACCAACTATGGCCGACTTTAGCCCTGGTTGGGAAGATTTCCCCATTACTTCTGTCCCTGTGGCAGCATATTGCTAGGACAGGAAGTGATCCACTGTCTACAGGAAAGCTAACAGTCTTTTCACCACGTCTGAACATTGTCTGAGTTGTTTATACATTTTGCAGTAGATCCTGGTAGTTCATTTGTTCATGTATGGCCAGTTTTACCAGGAAAATATTGGGCTGTTAAATTCTAGGATATATTCTAAGCATTAAGCAGAACCTTGTAGCTTCCTGGATATCAATGAATAGTAGTTTCAGTATGTCACATGTCATCATTAATATGTCATGTGTAAATAATTAATTAATATTAACATTTTATCCTTCTACATATTAAAAATGAAGACCGCCTTTCTGACCATATTTCATGCTACACCCATATTTAGAGTGCATGGTCCCCCTTGCCGCTCAGCCAGTCACAGGCATTTCGGCATCATCGCTTACAATGTAGAAACAGCCATCTGGAGATTGAAGAGCTCCAGCTGTTGGAGAAGCAAGGAAGACGGTAAGTATGACTGTTTATTCTTCTACCCCTAAACAAGACAAGCATTTATTCTGTGCAGTGCTGACAGGGTGACCCTTATGAGGGCCAGTTTTATCATTTAACCTGGAGTTCAGCTTTATTTATATTACCAAATATTTTATTTATAATAAGTTGTTTTCAGTATTTTGCAGTTACATTATATCTGAAGATTGAGATTTTTACATTGTTACAATAAGATCCAAAAACAGAACAAGATAGAAGTTGAGAGACCTGTCCCCCACAATTTCGGAAAGGGTCCTTTCTGTTCTCCAGACCCCAGAGCAGATTCATTGCCAATAACTCCACCTGTACTCAAACAATAAATAGTAATAATTATTTTTTATAAGAACAAAAGAAAAGAAAGGGAAAGAAATGAAAGATATGGAATGCATTCAACTTTACTGTATGTAATATTGTTGGAGAGGTGGCTGCTGAAATGGTAAAGACATTTTCCCAAGAAACATGTGAGATCTATTAAGTTCTATATGACCAAAGTTTGACTTTGCAAATGAGGGATACATATGTAACTAAATTGACCATAACTGTGCATTAACCCTTTTCTAACTCTTTTTTAAAATATTAGGGTATATGTTTTGCTTTGGGAAACAGATTGCAGCACTGTAATCACTTTCTCTAAATACTGTAAATGCTAACTCTAACAACCTTGTCAACGTATCCTAAACATTGATGGAGGAACTAGAAGGCATATTCTTCCTGGTTGACTTGTGTTTACATAATTCTATCTGTGCCATAAGGAGCATAGGGGAATGTATAATTCACTGCTATACCAATTGTGATTAATTTTTGTGAACTTCCTATGTGAACCATGTTTATACACTGAGGGGAATGGTTCTTTGAGAGTTCTTCTGGTGGGTTGTTTATTTATATTGTTGATGCTGACTTTTTCTGTTTATGTCATTGCTCCAGTGGTGGCCAACTGCTGTGGTCATGTCTGTAAGGAGAGGAACACACCTATTAACCATTCTAGAAGGTTTGAAAAGGTAAAATATTTACTCAAATCAAAATATTCAGTAGTGGGTAACGTAAAAGTGTAAATATGTCCCAATTTTTCAGGTGAGAGTTAGGGCCGGTTCACACAGGGGGCGACACGAGGCGACACGACTTGCCGTGCCGCGACCTGACAAGTCGCCCCCGTTCTGTACAATGGAACCGTTCTAAGAGGAGCGACTCGAGTCGCTCCGACTCAGAAAAAAGGTTCCTGTACTACTTTTGGGCGACCTCGGGGAGACTTGCATTGACTTCTATACAGAAGTCATTTGCAAGTCGCCGCTGAGGTCGCGGCAGGTCGCGGCGAGGCAAGTCGTGTCGCCTCGCATCGCCCCCTGTGTGAACCGGCCCTAAGAGCCGGTTCACACAGGGGCGACTCAGATCCGACTTCAAGTCGCCCCAAGTCACCCCAGGCCGCACAACATGTAGAAATCAATGTAAGTGAATGAGAGCCGTCTTAATACACACTACTGAAGTTGCTCCGACTTCAGAAAAGGTTCCTGTACTACTTCAATCCGACTTGTAGGCGACTGGTACCCATTGATTTCAATGGAGATCGCCTCCAAGTTGGATCTCCGTCTATACGAAGGCGACTCTCAGAGAATTATCAGCTCTCAAAAGGAGTTCCCCCCTGAGAGCTCATTCTCTGATTGGGCATGGCAAGTCGCCTGGCCTGGGGCGACTTAAAGTAGTGTTGAAAGTCGTGTCCAAGTCGCGTCCAAGTCGCGTCCAAGTCACGTCCAAGTCGCCTCCAAGTCGCCTCCAAGTCACGTCCAAGTCGCCTCCAAAAGTCGTGTTGAAAGTCGTGTTGCCCCTGTGTGAACCGAGCCTAAGGGCCGGTTCACACTGCGGCGCGAGGCGAGGCGACACGGCTCGCCTCGCCTCGCTCCCGCAAGTCGTCCCCATTGAGTACAATGGAACCGTTCTGAGAGGAGCGACTCGAGTCGCTCCGACTCAGAAAAAAGGTTCCTGTACTACTTCGGGGCGACTTCGGGGGCGACTTGCATTGACTTCTATGCAGAAGTCCTCTGCAAGTCGCCGCTCACCCCCCCTGCAAGTCGCGGCGAGGAAGTCGGAGACGCCTCGCCGCGGCTCGCAGTGTGAACCGGCCCTAAAGCTGGCCATACACTATACAATCTGAGTGTACTATACAATATCCTTTAGCTTTACCCTACCTATCAAATATGAGGACAAACTATTTATGCAATACATATCAAATCAGGCAGGTCCTTGCAGTGCATAAATGGTAGATCTAAAGGAAATTATAGAATCAGATTGTATAGGATGTACTCAGCCTCAGAATCCCTGTTGAGTTCTTATTGCTGATTGTGTCCTCAATAAAAAAATCACTCTCTATTAGTGGTGATCATTTCCACTAGAACAGAAAATGAAGAAGAATCCAACATGTTAAAGTTGAACTCATAATGCTAATTAATGCAACTCTGTAATCATTAACAAATTCCAGGCCAATTCTGACATTCCTCTCCTACCTGTAAAAAACATAATTCTTATTCACTAGAAAACCACTTAGATATATCTATATATATATGTATATGTATATAGTTCTGCTCATAAGTTTAAATGGCCTGGCAGAATTTATGATTTCTTGGCAATTTTTTTAGAGACTATGAACAATAACACAAAAACTTTTCTTTCACTCATGGTTAGTGTTTGGCTGAAGCCATTTGTTATCTATCAACTGTGTTTACTATTTTTAAATCATAATGACAACAGAAACGACCCAAATGACCCTGATCAAAAGTTTACATACCCTGGTGATTTTGGCCTGATAACATGCACACAAGTTGACACAAATGGGTTTGCATGGCTATTAAAGGTAACCATCCTCACCTGTCATCTGTTTGCTTGTAATTAGTGTGTGTATAAAAGGTCAATGAGTCTCTGAACTCCTGACAAACCCTTGTCATCTTTCATCCAGTGCTGCACTGACATCTCTGGATTCTGAGTCATGGGGAAAGCAGAAGAATTGTCAAAGGATCTGCGGGAAAAGGTAGTTGAACTGTATAAAACAGGAAAGGGATATAAAAAGATATCCAAGGAATTTAGACTGCCAAGCAGCAGTGTTCAATCTCTAATCAAGAAGTGGAAAATGGGGGCTTCTGTTGACAGTTGAAAACGAACCATGGTCAGGTAGACCAACTAAAATTTCAGCCACAACTGCCAGGAAAATTTTTCAGGATTCAAAGAAAAATTAACAAATAACTTCAGTTGAAATACAGGACTCTCTGAAAACATGTTGTGTGGCTGTTTCAAGATGCACAATAAGGAGGCACTTGAAGAAAGATGGGCTGCATGGTCAAGTCACCAGAAGAATGCCATTGCTACGCAAATACCACAAAGTATCCCACTTACAATATGCCAAACAGCAAAGAGGCAAGCCTCAAACCTTCTGGCACAAAGTCATTTGGAGTGATGAGACCAAAATTGAGCTTTTTGGCCACAGCCATAAACGCTACATTTAGAGAGGAGTCAACAAGGCCTATGACGGAAGGTACACCATTCCCACTGTGAAACATGGAGGTGGATTGCTGATGTTTTGGGGATGTGTGAGCTACAAAGGGACAGGAAACTTGGTCAAAATTGATGGCAAGATGAATGCAGTATGTTATCAGAAAATACTGGAGGAACCAGCCAGGAAGCTGCTCATGGGACATACTTGGACATTCCAACATAGCAATGATCCAAAACACAAGGCCAAGTCGACCTGTAATTGGCTACAGCAGAATAAAGTGAAGGATCTGGAGTGGCCATCTCAGTCTTCTGACCTCAATATCATTGAGCCACTCTGGGGAGATCTCAAACGTGTAGTTCATGCAAGACAGCCAAAGAATTTACAGGAACTGGAGGCTTTTTTGAGGAACGGGCAGCTTTACCATCTGAGAAAATTAACAGCCTCATCCACAAATACCACAAAAGACTTCAAGCTGTCATTAATGTTAAAGGGGGCAATACATGGTATAAAGAACTGGAGTATGTAAACTTTTAATCAGGGCCATTTTGGTAGTTTCTGCCATTATGATTTAAAAAGACTAAACACAGTTGATTGAAAATAAATGGCTTCAGCCAAGCAATAACCATGAGTGAAAGAAAAGATTTTGTGTTATCAGCCATATTCTCTGCAGAGTTCCTAGAGAATAAAATGGTAGGTGTTGTATAATTCTAAGTTTTTGGGGAAAAAATACACTTTAAAGAAATTTAATACACAAAAACACAATATGATACCCGATTGTTTGATAAAATATAAAAGATGATGTTACGTCAAGTAAATAGATGCCAAACCTGTCACGCTTTATAATTGTGTACGGCTATGGAATGGTGCCAAACATTGTAACCTAAAAATCTCCATAGGCAACGCTTTAAAAGCCTTTACAGGTTATCAGTTTAGAGTTACAAAGGAGGTCTGGTGCTAGAACTATTGCTCCTGCTCAGATGTTTGTGGCAATACTTCCCATGTATGGTGTAATGTCCACTGGAATACTATAAATAACGTAACCCATAGTGACCAGTTATGCCTCCCGAAGATGTAATCACGAAACGTACGTCTGGGCGGTACCTGGTCACGTTGTCTTACGCCATATCCAGTCCTATGGTTGTTTCCTTGTAGTCGGTGGAACGCACGCCGTCCATGGAGGTAGACGCGGTGCTGATCCAGCCAAACTATTTGTGACGAGCCAGCAGCCTCAGTGCTGGGTAGGCACTTCATAATGTAAGAAGCCAATTGGCTACTTTTTTATATCTATTTTTTTACTAAACAATATTACGCTATGGATGTCTATTATCTTTTTTTTCATATCCTGCCTTATACTATGGGGAAGAGGTTTCTTTTTACGTCTCCAAGTCATACAGATATGCGAGTAGGCATTATCCTGCCAAAGCGATATTTGACTCTCTTTTTAAATAAATAAGTCAAATACATCTGGTAAGCAGTTTATCCACTCACGATTGGGTGTTTGGTAATTTCTTGGTGAAGGAATGCTTACTATCAAGCATAGAAAATAAGATCACCTTGCAACAAATCTCATATATTCGGAAGCCTGTGATTTTTTCTATTTTTTTATGCTTTGGGACTTATATACTTATTTTAGAGTTTCAAATACAGATATCACTGTGGAATATTAATGAATAATTATTTTAAGGTTCAGCTATTCACATTTTGTTTCTGTGGTTTATAGTTGTGGTATATGCGATTAGCGCCCCTACCTCACCTTATTTAATGGCCATTTACAGATGTATTTAGGACCAAAACGTCTATTCGCATTTGCTTGTGAGCACTTGAGAATGGGAGCGCTTTAATCATTTTTTTACATTTTTTTGTTTACATTTGTTTTGTTTTTTTATTCAATAATTTTTTTCGCACTGTAACTGTAACTGATGGCTAATACATCATTAAATGACTTGGCATCAGCCCTATGCAATCCCTGTACAGCATAGCTGGTGTGTGGAGGAAGGAAGCAGTACAAGGAGCCAATCAGTTTAAGCACTGACAAGAAGCAAGCTGATAGGGGGAGAAAGCAGAGTGACAGAAAGATGAGCTCATCTCTGTTTTACCTTTTCTTTTGCTGGCACAGGCTTGGGTGGGTCTAGGATTAGAGGAAGTGGGTTGAATGCTGCTAGCCATCAGACTGGGGACATATAGTGGCTGTAAAAAAATACTACGTGGGAAATCTCTGGTTTGAAGGTAAATATTGTAGCAAAAGCTGGTTTTGCTATTTTCTCTTTTGATGGGATATTAATCTTGTTATTTTTGTCTGGAGTTCTGTCTGAAGGCTGTCATCAGAGACACAAGACTTCCAACTGAGACGCCTTATTCTGACAGCTTTCTGACTGGGAATTTTACCTAATTTTGCAGAGACTTCAACTTGCTTGTTGGGGCATCTCTGGTGCAAGAAGTAGGGGGAGATCTCCCCTAATAGGACACAGACATCAAAATATAAAAAAGCTTTGGCTAGAGATGCATTGTATTGTATTGACTGTGCTTCTAAAGCTAGTAAAAAACAACAGGTAATACCGGTACCATGTGATCACTGTGGCCAATCACAGCAGATCACATGACAGTTGTACACAACGAAAGGCTTTGATTTGTGGCTTTCACTGTGTACTATTGTGATGAGCTCTGTGATTGGTCACAGTTAATCACAGCCCATCTGTACCATGTGATTAGGGCCAATGTAAAACTGTACAGGGAAAAGTAACTTCTTGCCTTGATAGCCTTCCCCTTGGGACTCCTATCAGTGTTGCCAGCCTACCAGATTGAAATTTACTAACACGACACCCAAAATTTACTGGCACAGACAAGTTTTTACTGATATTTCGAAAAGTTCAAAAATTCCAGTTTTAAGTGCAAATTTCAGTATTTAGGCTACAAACAAGTATAATATGAAGTTAGCAATGTGATTTAAGTTAGATATTAACCCTCCTGACGGTATTCCCGAGTCTGGCTCGGGGTGGAATTTTCATACCAAAAGCGGTATCCCCGAGCCAGACTCGGGACTGCATCGCTGGATCCAGGAGGAGGTTTACTCACCTTCTCCCTCGGATCCAGCGTTGTCTCCCCGCTGTAAGAGCGAGCCGTGTCTCGCTCGATGCATCACATCGCCGATCTCCGTGCCCTGCGAGCGTTGCGACGCACGGGGACGGAGATCGGCGCCAAATTCAAAAAGTGAAACAAACAGTAAACATACAGTATAATGTAATCTTACAGATTACATTGCTGTATGTAAATATTTCACATCCCCGTTGTCCCTAGTGGTCTGCCCATTGTCCTGCATGCAGTTTTATGTAATAAAAACTGTTCTTTATGCCTGGAAACTGGAGATTGTCCATAGCAACCAAAACTGTCCTTTTACATCAAAAATGGTTTTAGACCAACTAGAAAACAGCGATAATAAATTAAAATCACTCGCAGAATTGAGCGATAGCGATTTGTGGGGAGATCCGTCATCAAATACTGAAAAGTAATGACAGTGACAATTCTGCAACAGAGCAAATTTCAGTGTTTTTGATTTGATTACATTATTGAATAATTTTTATTATTGTTATATTATTATTTGGTACAATTATTTATAATTATTTATTATATTATAATTTATGATTTCATTTTTCAAACTTTATCATACCTGGGATGTCTGCTAGACTCTGGTTTGGACAGATTTAAGTGAGTTATTCCTAAGAATTACAGGACTACAATATAGAACGCCAAATTTTCATGCAAAATAATGGTACCGCTTTTAGCACCTAAAATCCGAAATAATCGTACCGCCAGGGAGGTTAAGGCAAGAAACACATTTCTAATTTTATTTTCTATATAGTAAGTAAGTAGGGGATAGGACTCAGGAGGGCAGGAAATTAGAATGGTCAGGCACACACACATGAAATTGACTCTCACAGTGACACTGACAGCAGTGTGCAGCAGCACAGATGATGATGATGACAACTCACCGACACGACACGTCCCCTCGAGTCACAGTGACAGTCTCTTTCCATGCCGGGCGATCCCTAAGCAGTTCAAACAGCACTGACAGTCCCACTCCCGTTTTGCCTTGCTTCCGTCCCGCAGACCTGCATGCTTGGCTCCGGCTGCTCCACTTGGCAGTCTCAGTGCCGGGACAAGGTCATCCAGAGCCCAGGGCGAACATGCCAAATTGCGCCCCCCACCCCAAGATGCATGAGCATTATGTGTCGGCAAAATCCCCCCTCCCTCCAAAAAAAACATTGAGGACCAGTCTGCATGCTTAACCCGTAAGCAGTACAAATCCGACTCCTGCTGAAATTCCCCCTCGCAGCACAAATCTTTGCCCCCCCATCCCCCCGCACCTCACAACCTCTCGCTCCCAGTATGTCCCCAGCACAAATCCTCTACCCATCAAATTTCCCTTTCGAGCACACATCTTCTCCCTCTCCAACTCTAGATTCCCCCTCCCAACACAAATTCCACTTCCCCATCCTAGCACAAATCCCCCAAACCCCCCTCCTAGCACAAATACTCTTTCCCCATACCTCTTCCCAACACAAATCCCCCTAAATCCCCACTCCTAGAACAATTCTTACCCTCTGTTGCCCCCAAATTCCCCCTCCCAACATAAATCCCCTCCCTCCCAATCTCCTTGTGGTGCCCCCCACCTCACATAATACCACAGTGCCCAGGGCACCCACCCTGCCTGCCCACCCCTTGTCCAGACCCTGGGCATCCTTGTACCATGACATCACACAACATGTGCTCAGGTACCGCCTCCACCATACCCGCCCCCCACTGGTGTTGCCCAAACACACTGTAACAGGCACTCAGATGGCCTTGGCTGGCTTTGGACCGGAAACTGCGCATGCCGAGCGCCACAGCTATATTTTTAACTGGCAAAATTTTCCTGTCACTGGCATTTACTGACATGAGAAAAATGCCCTTTTTTTACTACCTGCTGGTAAAAATATTGATGGTTGGCAACACTTCTGCCTATACTTACCTTCCCCACGTCACTCAGCTGTCCTTTTCACCCTCTGGAAATGAGTGAAATATCCTCAAATAGAAAGATTTTTTTTTTTTCTTTAAATGCTTACATTATTAGCAAAACACAAGAAACATCTATACAGGAATGCTAAGACAAAAAAGGTATGTATGGTATGGTACATATTTGCAAAGACTATGTAAAAATCTGGCAAAAGGAGAGAAATTAAATCCATCACAAAGCTTCTGTTCAAATTCTTTTCCTGTCCCTCTTAGATACTTCTACAAATGAAAATTGTAACAAAAATGCTACAAGAACATGCATTACTCTTTCTCTAATTAATGCTATTTGACTCTTGACTTCTGAAGACTGCATGAATTGATTTAGTGGCTCGCTCAAGCCCGTCAAAGCACTAATTCCAAGCTTCTAGAAAATAAGCTCCTTAAAAAAGGACTAAAAGTTTATTGTTTCCTGAGCAACAAAAGTGGTAAAAGGCACGTTGTTGTAATGGGAAATATTTAGCATGTTTTGGAGTCTAAATGAAAACTTTGGGCTATTATAACTATGATAATAATGTGGAAATTCTAATTTGCATAAAAACACAGAGGATTCTTTCATGATTCATAAGAAAAGTGCTGCATGTGCCCCATTCTAACTTCAGCTTGTCAAAAATGGGCTCATTTTAACAGCTGGATGGTAGAAAAGTGGAGGAGTTACTTGCAGCTACCAATCCAATTTTCTGACACAATTGCGCAATTTGAAAAACGCGATCCAGTCCCCATTGAATTAATTCACTGATAATTCAACGTTAAAGTGGTGCTTAAAGTGGATGTTCACTGCATCTTGGCACCACAAGCTAAATACACTATTTGATTCATTTTTTATATACAAAGAGAACTCCCCCTTCCATCCATGTCTTCATGCTTTATTTTATTGAGAAATCTCTTTGAAAAACAACCCCCTAGCATTTCTGGCCATGACCATCTTGCGTAAGGGCAGATGATTCATGTAGCATTTACCTCCTGAATCCATCTGCCCTTAGCTCAAGCATGCATGTGTAATGACATATTCAGCGACCCATCGCAGTTTGTCGCCGCCATCTTGGTACACCCTATCTGCCCTTAGCTCAAGAATGCATGTGTAACCACATATTCAGTGACCCATCTCAGTTTGCTACGGAAGTGACGTTCCGTCGCTGCCATCTTGGTACACCTCACACTCGTCCACAGTAAGGATACACTAAGAAGGGGGAAGCAGACATGTTGTTACACCCACCAGAGTTTTGCATTTTACACTTATTTATAACAGTAAAGTCAGTTTCTATAGTGAAATACAGTACTTACAACTCCGTCTGACTACTTAGATCTAGAATTTTAAAAGCAGCAGCAACCCTGCTCATCTCACAGGTTTGCTAATCTGACAGAAGTTCACTGCTTTTAAAATTCAACATCTAACCAGCCAGACGGAGTTCTAAGTATTGTATTTCACTATAGAAACTCACTTTACTGTTATAAATACGTGTAAAATGCAAAACTCCAGTGGGTGTAACAAGATGTCCGCTTTCCCTCTTCTTAGTGTACCTTACTGTGAACGAGTGTGGGGTGTAGAAGGATGGCGGCGACGGAACATCACATCATAATGACGGATGCTGGTCGGCACAATCCCACGAGCCGTCATAGCTATACGTTGGCTCCTTTAAGAGGCATAGCAGACGCACAGGTGCCCGCTGAACTCGGGGGGGGTACCGATGCTCGTGACCGGCGGTCACAATGACCGTTGGCCACGTGCGATCGTGGGCACAAAAGGCAGAACAGGGACGTGTGTGTGTAAACACACAAATCCCTGTTCTGTTCTGAGAGGTGATGAAGATCGTGAGTTCCTAATAGTTGGGAATCACGCTCTGTCATCTCCTATAGTCAGTCCCCTCCCCCTACAGTTAGAACACACAGTCAGGGAACACAGTTAACCCTAGTGTTAACACCTTCCCTGCCAGTGACATTTATACGGTAATCAGTGCATTTTTATAGCACAGCTCACTGTAGGATTGTCAATCGTCTCAAAAATGTGTCAAAAGTGTCCGATGTGTGTACCATAATGTCATAGTCACAATAAAAATCGCAGATCCCCGCCTTTACTAGTAAAAAAAAATAATGCATGTGTAACCACATATTCAGTGACCCATCTCAGTTTGCTACGGAAGTGACGTTCCGTCGCTGCCATCTTGGTACACCTCACACTCGTCCACAGTAAGGATACACTAAGAAGGGGGAAGCAGACATGTTGTTACACCCACCAGAGTTTTGCATTTTACACTTATTTATAACAGTAAAGTCAGTTTACTGTGGACGAGTGTGGGGTGTAGAAGGATGGCGGCGACGGAACATCACATCATAATGACGGATGCTGGTCGGCACAATCCCACGAGCCGTCATAGCTATACGTTGGCTCCTTTAAGAGGCATAGCAGACGCACAGGTGCCCGCTGCACTCGGGGGGGGGGTACCGATGCTCGTGACCGGCGGTCACAATGACCGTTGGCCACGTGCGATCGTGGGCACAAAAGGCAGAACAGGGACGTGTGTGTGTAAACACACAAATCCCTGTTCTGTTCTGAGAGGTGATGAAGATCGTGAGTTCCTAATAGTTGGGAATCACGCTCTGTCATCTCCTATAGTCAGTCCCCTCCCCCTACAGTTAGAACACACAGTCAGGGAACACAGTTAACCCTAGTGTTAACACCTTCCCTGCCAGTGACATTTATACGGTAATCAGTGCATTTTTATAGCACAGCTCACTGTAGGATTGTCAATCGTCTCAAAAATGTGTCAAAAGTGTCCGATGTGTGTACCATAATGTCATAGTCACAATAAAAATCGCAGATCCCCGCCTTTACTAGTAAAAAAAAATAATAATAAAAATGCCATAAATCTATCCCCTATTTTGTAGACGCTATAAGGTTTTTGCAAACCAATTAATATATGATTATTGTTATTTTTTTACCAAAAAATATGTAGAAGAATACATATCATCCTAAATTGAGAAAAATATTGCGTTTTAAAAAAAAATGCCCTTTTTTTGTTTATAGTGCAAAAAATAAAAACTAGAGATGATCAAATACCAACAAAAGAAAGTTCCATTTGTGGGGAAAAAAAGGACCTCAATTTTATTTGGGTACAGCATCGTGTGACTGCGCAATTGTCAGTTAAAGCAATGCAGTGCCGTTATGCAAAAAGTGCTTTGGTCATTGAGCAGCCAAATCTTCTGAGGCTGAAGTGGTTAAAAATAACCAATGTTTATTGGGAGAGTGAAGTTCCACTTTAACTCCCAAAAGGAGTTCTGTTGTAACACTCATCTCTGCCTACCTCCCCAAGCTGAATTGCTGAAAACCTTTTCCTTTATTTTTCTATTTGTTTTTTATTTTTTCTAATTTCTTAGTTATACAAGGTATAAAATTAAGCAGCATACAATGTACAAAAAATAATCAGAGAGATTTCTCATACACTCAAAGAGAATTTTTTTTCTGGCCCCGCCCCTGCCGCCATGCTGCCTAGGCCAGAATGAAATGTACTTGGAGCTGCATCCTCCTGGGATACTTACATCACATCTCACAGGAGGCTGCAGGATCGGCACACAGAGTGGCTGGAGGGCTGGCCTTGGGAAACATGTCTGGCGTATCAGTGGACCTGGCTGCCTGCACCCGGAAGAAGCAGCTAGCTGAAGAGGACCAAGATTGCAGCATGGGACCCAAACAGCGGACTGTATGGGGACAATGCTGGATTTGCTCTGTGGGCGATAGGTGGAAAGAGTTGAGTACTGCTTTAAAATGTATCTGACAATTCTTAGCTTTGGATACAGTGTAGAAGGCAATCCTGACACCCCTCCACAGCGGTGACACCTATATTTGTCCTAATAATCATGTATATGGAGATTGAGGGAAAGGCAAATTGAACACTTTAAGGAGGACCCCCCCCCCCATTCTAAAACCACCTACATGCTAATTTTCCCTGCCAGATTACCAAATAGGCAGAGTAGGCACTGGCCTATGGTCCCCATGCCATTTAAGCACCCCGCGACAATGGATCAAAATAATATTGATTTGATCTTGAAAGAAAATGACAATGAAACGTTCTTAAATTGTTTATAAAAGATTAATCAACTCAAAGAAATGAAAACTTTACATCAAAGACTCTATAGAGAAAATACTGTATTAATGTAATGTACCCAATAACAACTTAAAGTACATAAACTATAGAGATCAAGTTCACCGTTTGTCTGTTAAAAGCTCATCTCCCTCTAGCATCCAATGTGTACACACAATTCAATTTAATTCATTAATTCAATTTTATCCCACTAGTGAGCGCGCATGAAAAACGTCCAGAAACCTGGAAGGGGGACCCCGAAGTTCTGACTGCTTAGGGGCCTTCACCGAGTTTAATCTCTCATTTTCTATTGTAATTACCTACTTACAAGTCCATTGGTTCCAGTGTTGATATATTGTTTCTTTACACCTCAGAGAGCCACCCCCCCCCCCCCCAATCCTGATGATGTGGCACTAGATATTGTGCAGACAGAGTTTTGGTGCCATGACCATATATGCACCGATTTATGAATGGAGGATATTAATGCCTCCTGGGATACCGACATCAAATATCCCAACTAATATTTTTCCTCCATTCATAGAGCAGTATGTACAGAGTCACTGAAACAGATCTCTGTCTATTTACATTGACAGACCTCCGTTCTGTCTCTCTCAGGAGCGATCGCAGGTGCCCGGCGGACACCGTGACCGCTGGGCACGCACATCGGCTCTGCTGGCGCGTCATGCAACCTATTGCTCTTAAAGCGGCCGATGTACAGCTACGACGGCTCGCCTATATAAGTATAACTGTGTCGGCTGGTCCTCAAGTGGTTAAAGTAGAATTATAGGCAAAACTTTTTATTTCATTTTGGATAGAGCAAGAGAGTGCTATAACCAGGGGTGTTGCTAGGGGGTGGCTATTCTGGCTATAGTCCGAAACTGAGGGCCCATAGCCCAGAGTCTCTTGCTGCAGGGTGCCTGCCTAATCAGTGGGTTGCAGCTGCTCTTGCGTTGGGCGGGCCAACACCAGCCATCGGCCGTGAAAAATTGCTTACTTCCGGTCTCTCCACCCAAAAAAAGGTTGGTGACTGCTGCTATGGGCTCTAGCCCCATATCTTTTTCAAACCTAGAAACGCCCCTGGCTATAACCCCTGTCCGATTTGTTATTGCCATCTGTGTCCCATTGCAGAGATTTGCCTTTATTTCCTGTCCCATAGCCAAATAGGAAGTGAGAAAAAATCCCTGAAAATTAAGGGAGATCCCTGGGGACCCCAAGGTCACCAGAACTAGTGTCCCCACTGGAAGATTCCCCCTCTGTTACTTTCCTGGGGACAACCCAAAATTGGAGGATTTTTTTTCTCTCACTTTAAATGATAATGGTAAACAGGACAAATAGAGGGGGTGAAATGTTCTAATCCTTCTAATCCTCAAGCACTCTATCCAAAAAAAAAAAAAAAAGTTTTGCCTTTAGTTAAGCCTAAGTAAACCTTCTGTATGTATCACTGCATTGCAATCAGACTGTATAGAGTAATAAATGCCTTTCTCATATAGTTTTCTTTTGACTTATGTGCGGCAGCTAGGGTTAAAACACCATGTGCTAGCAGCACGTTGGCGAGTCGGATCTCTGCTCTCATACACAACAGAGGGGTCCAGATTTCGACAATGCTCATTCTCCCTGAGCAGCATTCTTGATTGGAGCAATCTACAAGGGGCATGTTGGACCACTGAGCCCCTGTATACACGGTCGGAGATTCTGCCAACCAAATCCGTCGGATTTTGCCCGTCGGATTTAGTCCGACGGAACTTGTCCGAAACTGTTGCATACACACGGTCGGGCCAAGTTGGCGAAAAATCCGATCTTTCAGAACGTGATGACGTAATTTCATTACGATGGGACTACATTCAGGCTAGTAGCCAATAGCTTTGATGTAGGAATTTGATCTGAGCATGCGTGGCACTCGGTCCGATCAAAATGCTATACACATGATCGGATTAGGTCCGACCGGCCCAGTTGGTCGGGAAATATTTCCAACATTTTGGAAAATTGGGTCGGATGGAGATTCGGACAGAATCAGTCCAATGCATACCACACACAGTCGGATTATCTGACGACACGGTCCGATAAGACGCATTCCGAAAGATTCTCCGACCGTGTGTACAGGGCTTCAAGGGACCCTAGTTGTGTGTGAGACAGCGATCCGACTCTCCAACGTGCTGCTAGCACAAGGTTTTTTAAATATTCCTTGACAACAAGAAAAAAAAATAAAAGAAGAACATTTTTAAAACAGTACATGCCTGACTGCATTAAAGTTATGAATACAGAAGGTTCCATTGGGCTTTATGCTATAATGGATGCATTGGAACATTTATATCTGTGTTTTTGATGGACCAAATTTTTGCCTTTTTTCCCATTATAAAGTCCATCTTAAGTCATAATGTTTTTGTTTTATTTCTAATGAGCAGGAAAGAGTTACAGCCTCTGTAAGCTTTTAATGCAATCCATGCCCCTGTTGGGGAGATTTCCTATCACGTTCTGTAAAGCATTCATTGCAAAAGGTAAACCATTAAAAAACTGTGATTGCTTTCATCACTGATTAATTGTGCCAAACATCATACAATCAGGCCCATCTTTAATGCTGGACAAAAGGGGCAGCTGCCCGGGGCCCAGTCATTGTTGTAGAGCCCAAAGCAGCTGAGCTGGCGATTGAGTCTGCGCTGCCCGCAAATAGTTGATAAGTGGATTTGGCTATCTCTCAGGAAATGAGGGCGGAATTGAATGTTGGAGGTGCTGGTGATTGGTTGGTGTTATGTTTGCAGCCTGTGCCATCATTGGCCAGCTTGGTAAGGTAAACCCTGCTCGAGGAGAGCGCCTATCAGTCCCAGGCACAGTCTTACCGACCCCTTTCCCTCACCATGTCTGACAAGCTGCAGTCCATAGGCCTGCTGAAGAACCTCTTCACTAGAGGGTTCGAGTAGGAGGGGTGGGTGTTTGCCTGACATCCTCTGGACACTATCAAGGTGAGACCAACTGGGGGTGGCAATGCAGGGATCTGTGGAGGGAGGGGGTCCTGTGTAATGATGGGGGTGGTAGTATGGGGGAGAGGAACCTGTGTAGCATGAGCACAATTGCATGGAGGGGGGGGGGGGAATTGTTTGCTCATGGTCTAATCAATATTAAAGATGGCCCTGCATACAATCAGCTTGAAAGTGATCAAAACTGTCCAACCTATCCAGTCACTTTTATCATACTTCTTGATATTTGAAATCAGTCAGCTGTTAACACAGTTTTAAAAAAAAAATCAGTAATCAAAGGTAAGCACAGCCTATCGCATTAAGCTTAAAGCGGGAGTCCGTCGTTTTTTTTTTTTTAAAGCCAGCAGCTACAAATACTGCAGCTGCTGACTTTTAAAATAATGACACTTACCCGTCGAGCGTGCCCGCGATGTCGGCACCCGAAGCCGATCTCTCGATCGTCTCTCGGGTGCTGCCGCCGCCATCTTGGGTATGGAAATCAGGAAGTGGAGCCTTTCGGCTTCATTTCCCGGTTCCTTCATGCGCATGCAGGAGTCGCGCTGCACAATAAGGATGGTCCCCGCTGTCTCTGGGATCCGTGTGTTTCCCAGCAGGCAGTGGGGGACCTTCGGAAAGGGGCGTAGATTCTGCGGAAAGGGGCGTACCTTCTGCAGAATCTACACCGGAAGTGGATGCAGATACCTGTACTGTACAGGTACCTGCACCCCCCTCCCCCCTGAAAGGTGCAGATTGTGGCGCCGGAGAGGGTTCCAATGAGCAGAAGCTCCACTTTAGGGTGGACCTCCGCTTTAAACATACTTGCATGTGTATATATACTAACGTGTCAGCAGAGCAATAGACGGTGTCAGTAGGGCAAAGATTGGTGTAAGTAGGGCAGTGGATGGTGTCAGTATTTTTTTTTTCTTTTTATTAATGTTTATTTTCGTTTTCAAAAGTAACATATGGTATACAGAAAAAAGAAGGGAAAAGCACCCAAAAGGGCAGCAAAACGGCACCACATCACAAATTACAATTAGTCAAGAATGGTATTAATGACTCATCGGTACATTCAGTTACGTACATTAAATAATCATTCCAATTTCTTCCTCAGACAAGACTGGGGGTTATGTTTGTGAGATGCCGTACCAATCATGAGCTTAAAAATCCACACCTGAAACCAGGAAAAAGAGAAAAAAAAACGGTGAAAATGGGAGTGGATATAAAGGGTGGGGAGGGGATAGGAAAGAGGGGAAGCAAAGGAGATGGGGAATAGGTTTATGCATAATAGAAAACAAGAATAACCTGTAGATAAACCAAAAACAATCAGCACTATAACTGGATTCAGATAAATCGATATCAAAAATGGTCTGAAAAAACGTAGATCTGCAGCAAGCCTGTCCCAATCTATAACAGCAGCATACAACATTGCTTTAGTTCCCCGGTAATAAAGATAGAGTCAAAGAGGACCCAGAAGTGGCAGGTTGGGGAGACTGGGAAACGTTAGAAGTATAATTGATCCAGGTGGCCCAAACACCATAGAACTTCTCATATCTGTCTTTACAAGTTGCCACCCACTTCACTGCCATAATGGTATTGACCAAGCGGATCGAATCAGCTCTGCTAGGAACATGAGCCATCGTCCAATGGATGGGGATCAGGCGTCGGGCAGCATTCAAAAGGTGAGGCAGAACCAACCCACTGCTGGACAGGTGAGAGCTGGGAGGACTGGTGCTTCCCGAGGTGTGTGTGACACTCCCTCCCACCTGTCCCGCTGCCTCTCTACCTGTGACACTCCCTCCCACCTGTCCCGCTGCCCCTAGGGTTGCCACCTCATCCCTTTAAGGCCAGGTTCACACTATAGAGATGCGGGAACGCCGCAAATCCGCGGCGTTTACCCGCATCGCACACCTCCCGCCGGCAGTTCACACTGCCCTATGCGGACGGCTGGGAGTGTCAATGTTATGTTAATGACACCCCCAGATCCGTCGGCATATCGCAGTGCGATCTGCCGACTCGCACAGGAATCGGATCGCATGGTGTGAACACCCATGCGATCCGATTCTGTTGCGGACCCAAAAAAGGGTCCCGTGCGAGTTTGCTGCGGGAGCGCTGCGAATTCAGCCATACTATCTGTATGGCTGAACTCGCATCGCTACGGAGATCGGATGTGATTTGCTGTGCGAATCACATCCGGATCTCCCCCCGCAGTGGTGTGAACCGGGCCTAAAACTGAACACATATTAATTACACAGGTTCTGTGGCTGATTAAGGTGGTAATTAAACTCACTTGGTGCCTTATTGCCCGCTGCCCCCCTACCAGTGACACTGCCTCCCATCTGTCCCACTGCCCCCCTACCTGTGACACTGCCTCCCATCTGTCCCACTCCCTCCCACCTGTCCCACTGCCCCCCTACCTGTGACACTGCCTCCCACCTATCCCACTCCCTCCTACCTGTCCCACTGTCCCCCACCTGTAACACTGCCTTCCACCTGTCCTGCTGCCCCCCTGACCTCCTCCCTTGACACTTCCCCCTCCAGTTCCACTGCCCGCCCCCCTTTCCTGCTGCTTGTCTCCTGTGACACTCTTCCCTCCTAACCCACTGCCCCCACCTGTTCCCCTGCTCCCTTCCTGTCCCACTTCACCCCTTTTGTGGTAGGAAGAGATGAGACTGAGGAGGAGAAGGAGGACAATTGACTAGAGGAGGATGACATGGGATGGAGGAGATGAAACTGGCGGAGGAGGACATGGGATAGAGGAGATGGGATTGCAGGAGGATGAAGAGGACATGGGAGAGAGAACATGGGATGGAGAAGGAGGACGTGGGATGGCCAGTGGACACATTCGATGAGACACACAGAGGGCGGGCCCTGGGGAATGTTGACGGTCAGGCCGGGGGGGGGCAGGCCAAAATCTGTGCAAGGGGCCTCACCATTTGTGATGGCTGACTTGCTCTCTCCCACCCCCTTAGTGTCAGTAGTTTTTATTTATTTTTTGGGGAATCTGCGCCACACAGGGTGATTAGGGTGTGCATGTCAGTAGTGGTAAGATTTAAAGTGATTGTAAAGGCATAAGGTTTTTTATCTTAATGTGCTCTATGCATTGAAATAAAAGACCTTCAGTGTGCAGCAGTTCCCCTCAGCACCCCTAATACTTACCTGAGCCCCATCTCTATCCAGCGATGTCCACGAGTGCCTTGGCCGTCCAGGACACTACCCATTGATTGGGTGAGACACAGCAGAGGCACCATTGGCTCCCGCTGCTGTCAATTGGGGGCACCACTCCTCCATGTACTGATCACAGGTGGCACACAACCAGGGAGGGTCAATTAAAGTTAGTTGTTAAAACTATATAATTTCAAGACAAACCTAAGCATTATGTGAGGTTTTTACAATCTCTGTACAATCTCCTTTAGATCTGCCAAAACTATGTTAAATGAAGGAACCCTAAACAATCAATGTGGATTAAATCAGGCAGGTCCTTGCACTACAATAGTGGATTTATGGGAGATTGTCCAATCACATTGTATGGTGTGTGGTCAGCTTTAGGAAATAAAAACAGCCATAGTCCTGTAAAAATGCAGACACCATGTCACTCTTCTGATCTCCGGAGAAGAACCAGTTGAAGTTCTCTGCACCGAAAAACTTCAGTCTGCGGATCTGAGAAAAGTTTTGTGTGTCCCAGCAGAAGGAGTGTGTGCCTGCTGTCACATCTCCATCTACCTGACCCCGCACTGCCAGCTGTCCCCATAGTGTGTGATCCGGGTGTACCGTCCTTCCTCCCCCCCCCCCCCCCCTCCTACAACCAACGTCAGTGTGAGCCGGGGGACATGCAGCGCGTGCGGCTGACCCTCCCTCCCTTCCTCCTATACACACACACGGGAGGGCTCCCCCTAGCGGCGCCGCACGTCTATCTTATATATAGAAGCTCATGAGCGCTGAGAACTCATAGAGCAGACAGAGAGAACTAGTGAGAACACTGCTCCGGTCTAGGTCAGCGCCATCTCAGCAGCAGGGTAAGCCGATGGGGTTAAAAGTCACCTATGTGACAAGGGAGGGGGGGATGTGACTCCACCCAGGCTTGTCCTATTACCTGATTGTCATTTTATGGTGGGCAGTAGTGGCGGGGGGACTTGTCACATAGAACTTTTTCTGGAATGACTCTGGAGAGGTGACACTCATCAGGGGGACCCTTCTTATAGAGATCACTGACTGAGGACCATTTATTATATGATGGGTGATGGGGAGTCTGGTGATAGACAGCCAGGAGGGCAGTGAGGGCACCTCTCCTCCATGTACTGATCACAGGCGGCACACCACCAGGAGGGTCCCACCAACTGGAGGAAAACTTCTGTTCAAGTCTACTATAATCGATCATTTCATGCGGGACATTAGTGCTAATCCACAGATCTATATAACCATATATTTATATGTCTATGCATATCTGTTTCTGTATCTCTATATCTATCTATCTATCTATCTATCTATCTATCTATCTATCTATCTATCTATCTATCTATCTATCTATATTATCTATCTATCTATCTATCTATCTATCTATCTATCTATCTATCTATATGCATGTGTGTGTGTCAGTATTGCATCTTCTACTTTACCTTTGTTTATTTTATGTATTTTGTAATGTATCATCTTTTTACTCCTAACAACTCTTCTATCACTATTTTGTATATTATAGATATAATAAACATACCTATTTATTTAAAAACATGTACAAAGTTGCTGATTTTGCAAGTTGCAGTATTAGAGCATCCTACAATGTTAGATATTGATTCATGGAGAAAGTTTGGAGTTTAACCCCCCATTCACACTTGAGTAATTTTGGAGCGTTTTTATTTTTTTTATTTTTTTGTGCATTTGTATACACTTTTTTTGGTGTTTTTAAGTTTGCGTTTTTTTTTAATTTATTTATTTTTTGCTAATGGAAGGCTAGGTGGAGGAGAATTAAGAAGTCACATAAAAAAACAGGCTTTTATAGATGCTCTTATTGAGGTCTATGAGGGCCAGAAAGAAGCTTTTATACTTTTTCAAGCTTTGAGCGTAAAGCTTTAAGTGACATGATGCTCAGGTGTGACTGGGCACTATTGAATATATTGGGTATATTGATGCTGTGTGTTGAAGTACTTTGGAAAAATGTGGTATAAATCGTTCAGGTGTGAGAGTGGTCTAAAAGATACCCTTTACTGGCTAACTTTAGGTATTAAGTATGCAAGATTTAAGGTTGCCTTAGATCCCCTCTAGACTTTATAAAATTGTACAAAGTTTGAAAAAGGGATCTATGTGATTACATTTTAATTATCTAAATTAGCCAAAAAATTTAATCACTTAGCCTAATCATACATTATATCATTTTCTTGTTCAGTTTTCCTTTATGTTTACCAAAACCATATGAGGTCAAACCTAAATGCGAACACATTGTATGCAGTCAGGCAGGCCCTTGCACTACATAGTTGAAGGTAAATTGAACAAGAAAATTGTATAATGTATTGCCAGCTTTACACAACAAACTTTCTGCAGTATAGCCACACTTAGATTGACTTGCTAAGGGAGCAGACAGTGCTTGTTCACTTTTCAAAGTGAGTGTTAGTGGATAAGATGAAGTTATGTTCACTTTGAATACAAATCTTTTATTTAACCCCCCCCCCCCCCCACCCAACCCCCTCTTCGCACATCATCAAGTGTTCAATGGTTCACCTTATTCATTGACATTCACCATGCTAGGTGAGCAGCCTTTAGTAAATCAGCCCCCGTGAGTCATTTTATTATAGGCGCAATGATGCAGGACCCAGTGACATGCTAGTGCTATATACAAGCTCTGTGCGTGACCTCTGGCCGCTGGGGTTAACTTCTATCATCCTTCAGCCATTTGTTTGCCACCCATTAACTTGTATAGCACTTTTAAATTGCTGCTTAGAAATAAACACTCCCCGGCCTGAACTCTGCAATATAAATCACAGCAAAGATTAACAAAAAAAAAAAAATACCCAGTAAATATAAGTATAGGCAGTCATGTGTCTTATGTGTCACCTAACTGCATCCCAGCATTTAGCTTTTTATTTTTATTCCTTGGGATGCTTTCAGAAAATAAAGTACAATGTTGTGCAGACACATTTCCACGTGCGGCAGTTTACTGCTGTGCCTTTGTTTTTTTTGTGCCCCAACCTGTGAAAAAACTCAGTTTGCATTTAAGAAAAGACTAGTCCAGACCACATCCAGTAGAGTCGTGTGCTTTTTGTTGGCTTCGTAGGGAAGTTGCAAGGTCCTGCATAGTCTGCTCTGTTCGTTTGGGAAGTTCTTGGGCTCCGTACAAAGTTATGAGTCTCAGTCAAGGTGATTTTGGGGGTTTATTTACTAAAGGAAAATCCACTTTGCACTGCAAGTGCACTTGAAAGTGCACTTAAAGTGCACTTGGAAGTAAAGTTGCTGTAGATCCGAGGTGGACATGTAAGGAAAATAAAAAACAGCATTTTAGCTTGCACATGATTGGATGATAAAATCAGCAGAGCTTCCACTCATTTTAGATCTACCCCTAAGATTTAGAATGACTGCACTTCCAAGTGCACTTGCAGTGCAAAGTGGATTTGATTTTTTTTTTTTTTTGATTTCGTAAATAACCCTCTTTATGTCAGCTTACCTGTCTTTGGGGCTGCTGGAAGTTTCATTGATTGCCGCTGCGCAATAGAGATGGGTTGACTGTGCACTTGTTGGCTTATTGTATGTTAAGTATTAGTAGATTAAGGATCAGATCCAGAGATCTGGAAACTTGCACTTGTTCTAGAGCAGAGCTGAGTAATAGAAGATAGACGAGAATGTATATCACCAGCACACCATAGATCTATATCATATTGAGGTTGATTTGCTAAAACTGGAGAGTGCAAAATCTGGTGCAGCTCTGCATAGAAACCAATCAGCTTCCATTTTTTTTATGTCAAATTGAACAAGTTGAAACTGGATTCTGATTGGCTACCATGCAAAGCTGCGCCAGATTATCTGACAAACGATTTGCGATGTATTGCCTTTTCAGGAGTTTAGAGATGGTTTACAGGCATTCAGGATGTGATACTGCTGCCTTGTGAATGTCTTTTTTTTTTACCCCAACGGATATTTCACATTAAAATACTGTACCGGCACTTGGCACGTGGTTGTGGCGCAGTCCCAAACCATTTGCCAAACTTGACATGCTGATTTAAAATTTGCCACACTGCAAATTTTCGCAGCAGTGGCACTGCAGACAACAGGGGGTTATTTACGAAAGGCAAATCCACTTTGCACTACAAGCGCACTTGAAATTGCATTGAAAGTGCACTACTTGGAAGTGCAGTCACTGTATATCTGAGGGGGACATGCAAGGAAAATAAAAAACAGCATTTTAGCTTGCACATAATTGGATGATAAAATCAGCAGAGCTTCCACTCATTTCAGATCTACCCCTCAGATTTACAGCGACTGCACTTCCAAGTGCACTTTGCACTTGTAGTGCAAAGTGGATTTTCCTTTCGTAAATAACCCCCAATGTCCCACTATAGGTGGGCGGTAAAAAGGAGGATCAACCATCTGTTTTTACTGTCCGTTTGTGTGAACTTAGCTTTAGTACCAGTGCAATGTTTTGGGGCAGCTCAAGACCCCTTTGTCAGGCATGCCTTCCCTGATGTGGTTGCTTCAATTAATATCTGGACTATATGGTATAGATCAGTGATGGCGAACCTTGGCACCCCAGATGTTTTGGAACTACATTTCCCATCATGCTCCACTATACTGCAGAGTGCATGAGCATCATGGGAAATGTAGTTCCAAAACATCTGGGGTGCCAAGGTTCGCCATCACTGGTATAGATCCATGGTGTGCTGGGGATATACCATTTCTCTTAGCCAGTTAACCAGATGGTTGTTTGCACAGCCCCCTCCCCTTACTCTAGGATCTTCCTAGGAAGAAGTGTGTTGGGAATATAACTAGTATGGTAATAGCAGACAGGGCGAAGTACTTGTAATAGTTTAGCACACATATCAATGAGTCATTTAATTGCTGTCCTACAAAGGAGCCAATAATTAAGAATTGGATCGTACAGAGAGGGGAAGGTGATGATGTGCAAGGCTTTTGGCAAGTTGAATTACAGGTGTTGTGCTAGGATTGCCAGTATACATAAATCACCTTTGCCTCACAATGCAGTCAAAAACAAATGACAAATCTGTGTGTGTAGACCTGAAGTAGATGAGGAGAAGAGCTTTTAAATGGCTCATTGAATCCGCTCACTGCCACGAAAGTTTATGATGTGCTGGAAAAACATTGTTTTAGCAAAACAGTGGAAGCCTTCCAGTTGTAGTAGCACAAAGTTGGCTTTTGATCAGCTAGGCATCACTTTGTGCCAAAGGTTGCCAACCCACCCATGTGTAGTACACAATCCTGGACAAAGGGGTCTCTGAGCATAGACTACATTCGGCATTAACCCTATCAGACACAATTCTGTTAAAGCAAAATTGAAAAAAACTAAAACAAATGTCTTCTTAATTCATTTACATAATTAAAGTAAACACAGCTTTGAATGGCTGATGTAAAAATACAAACTTTAATGAAGCTTCAGAACACCTTAATGAATAACAACATAGCTCACTAAAGGAGGTATGGAGAGAATTATTACAAAGACCTGTAGAAGTATATTGTTTGTAGGCAGGTGCCCAAAGTCTGCTACTTATGTCCATTAAGGTATTTCCATGTGAAACCTTTTGTTTATTCCAAACAATTGTGTCTTGCAACCTAGGTGACAAATCCTTTATTATTGTTAATTGAGGGATATACAAAGAATAGGAGGGCGAAAAGCCCTATGTAAAAGTTTACGAAATTGCTAGGAATTAAACACAAGGTAAAAAGTCTTAGTTTCTGTAACTGGACCTGCTAGTTCTATAGCCACAAGGAAGGAGGTAAGAGGCGCTCCACCTATAAATTTATGTTTTTGGTTATGGTGGGATCCGGTCATCCATTAAAAGTTATGTCTTAAGGTGTCAACATAGATTTTGAAATCATGTTTGAATCAAAATAGTCATGTTGATCTATAATCGTAAACCACCTCACCCCCGGGTAATTTTGACGTTAACCCCCTCTTACCTTTCCTGGGTTGAGCTAAAAATGTATACTCACCCACCCAGCAAATCCGATGCTGTCCTGCCGCACACTCGGTTCTTTGCTGATGTCATCAGAAGGCTGGCTGTCCCCAGATGATGCTCCGTCCACTGTACATGCACAGTGTGTTCTACACAGCCACAAAGCTTCTGGGGTGCATGACTTGGGTATCCCAGGTGGCTTTGGGAGGGGATATGTCATTCTCACCTAGGTGAGAAAGATATACCCCCCGATCAAAAAATAAATAAAAAATTTGGTTGCAGTTTGCTAAAAAGAAGAGGAGGAGGGTAAGATGGAAGGAAGTGGTAAAAGTGAGTGAAGGTGTGATTCCACTAGGGAAAGTTCTTTGCCATAATCCCCAGTCTTGGTCTTTCCTACCTTTGAGTTTGGGTGTTCTTATTTGCCCAGGGCTGTGTCCATTCTCATTATTCCCTTCTCCTAAATAGATAATATAAATACATTAAGATATAATACAAATATTATATAATGTAAATAATAAAAAGTCTTTGTTCACAATAATGTTCATAAAATCATGCTAATTTTAGTATTATTTTGGTATTTATCTAGAGTGTCTAGACCAGGGTTTCTCAATCAGGGTCCCTCTAGAAGGTTGATAGCGGTTCTTTGAGCAATTTTTGCCTCTTGGATAAGTTCCCATTTACGCCGTTGATCTTTTTATCTCTACGGGGATAGTTCTTTCCATTGACCACAAGTGTAAGGAGCATTCTTCCCACTGACCATCACACTAATGTATCATGAGTTGTAGATAGAGTAATTTTTAGTAGGGGTTCCCTGAGACTGGAAAATTATTTCAAGGGTTCCTCTGTGTTGAAAAGTGGTCTAGACTAATCTAAACTCTTAACTCCACTGCGGATGTCGTGGTGTTATAAATGTTTAAACAGAAGGCTATCATACTGGTTTTCCACTGCAAATTACTCAGCTTGATAAATGCAAAGCAACGTTAACATTACAAATGGTAATTCAACTCTGTTCTCTGCATACATGACAGAAGAGGTTGAATAATTGTTTATTTGTTATAATAAAATAATATGTAGCACTAAAAATGGGTATCCCTTGGGAAATAGTGCCTGCACAATAAAACAACGCCCAAAGGAGAATAATTAATGTAAAACAGGCATATACATTGTGTTCCAGGCCGGGTTTACAACGTCCTGTGATAGGGTTAATCTGCGTGGTTAGTGTGAGCACCCCAAGCCCGGGGATATGAAGGTACAGCGGGGATCCCGAGATCAGTCAGGCACAGCCAATTTGTACCCTCAAAGGACAGGAAGATTGCTAGAAAATGAGAAAGGAGATGCAGTTTGACTTTAAAGGCTGGAAGGGAAATAAGAGGAAAAAAGGAGTGTGAAAGGGGAGAGTCGGGAATGGGAGCTGATGAAGAAAAGGAAAGAAATGAGAGGGAGTGAGAGAGACAGACAGCAGGGGACAGAACAGAGAATAGCTGCTGGGTTTCTATGAGGTGGATGGAATAAAGAGCTCACCAGGGTGCCTTATTACCCCAGTTTCGGGGAGGATCATTTCTAAAGGGCATTTTCTGACATTTCACAAGAGCAAACAGTAAAGAAGTGAGATCAAGAAAAGTCCTGGGAACTGTGTCAAAAAATACATTAACTTTTCTCCTGCTAAAATCTCCTTCTGATTATTTCAAAACCATTTCGTTTTTTAGGACTTTTTTTTTTTAATATTAGGTAGTGTAGACATGAAGTAATATGAAATAAACTGTACAGATTTTGCCGGATGAGGTCATTATGGGTATGCTGTTATGACATAATTATCATCATTAGCATACAACACAGGCAAAACACTGTCTGTCCTCTGCTATACCATGAATTTGCTCTTTTGAAACATACAATGTAGAATAATTGTAGGACGAGGCACTTGGGTTTACATCCACAGCAGTGGAAGGGCCAACTTTAAAAACTTGTGTACTGATGGGGGCCAGTAGTAGCCACACCCTGTCTGCCTACTTTACAAGTGCCATTGTCTTTACACATGTAAATAGATAAATAAACCAGTACAGTGAACTTGTGTTTTGCCATACCCAATGCTGAAGTGAGCCTGTCACCTGCTGAGAGTTAATAAATGCGTAACATTATTAAACATCATCATGGGTGTCAATGAGCCGCAATACCCATTTTTTGCGCATTCAGATTTTTTTGCCCGTCTTCCGACCTTTCACACTTCAGTCGCCATTTATCACAGTAATGAATCAATAATTAGGGAAGGCCCATCCTTCAATTTTGGAGGGATAGTTAGAATTTACATAATAAATCTCCTTAGTTTGTTGGCTCCCAGGGTACTAATAAAGTTGTTGAAATGTAGACGCAGGCACCTCTAGGTGTTTGCATTTTACTTCTGTTACCAGTAGACATCAAGCTTACTTTAGTGTAAGTGTAAGTTGTTAGCCTTTTCACAAAAAAAGAAAAGGTGAACTAACTTCATAGGTGATTAGGTTTCACTGCCCACGCAGTCGATGCAGCAGTGTAGGAACTTGAAAGCCACAGTCTTCTTCTGGGATGGATCAGAGCAACTCTAGCTAGCGCGTGACTGCTTTGACAAATCAGATTCAGTCTGTTCTATCCCCAAGTAAAGATGGTGAAAAAAGAGGTAATCTTTCAAATCCCCAGACCGCTGCGCCAGCTGTGTAACAGCTAATCATCCGCGGAAGTAAGTACAGTGGGGACTGGGGAGGTGGGGAGGATGGAGGGTCTTCACCTTTTTTGTTTTTTGTGAAAAGATGAACATTTTAAGCAGAACAGTACCCTTTTTTCCCTCTCAACCTGATACCCTTAGTTTTTGGAACAGTTGGATTGGAATTTTGTGGATGACTGGTATGGTTACCCCAAGACAGATTGACATCTGTCTTGTTAGGTCCAAGTCACACAGGTAATTCTGCTGTTGGTGGAATGGACCAGCAACAGGATTTCTAAGTGAGCAGAGAGGACACTCACTTAGCCATGCAGAGTCTTTTATTTACTGGCTGAACCAGAAGAATGCAGGTGAGTGCTCTCTTTAGTGATCCTGTTGCTGAAGGGTTGTCACCTGTGACTCAGTCGTTATGTGCCGGGGCACTTTTAGGCCTTGTTCACACCATAGCCACTGAGCTGTATTCTTCTGCACACTATTACACATGTATGGTGTGAAGGAACATAGAAAGCAGTTGTTTTCTATATGCCTTGTTCACACCCAACATATGCAGTCGTGTGCAGAAAACTGCAGCTAAACAGACTTGGTGTGAAGAAGCTGGTTACTAATGGATGGTCTTTGTAGTGCACACAAGCCCTAATAGGCTCTCAACTTCCGGCTTTACAAGTTTAGGTTGCAAATGAATAGGACAGTACAGGTGGTCAAAAACTGGTTTATCTTTAGGCAGCTAGTGTGACACTTCTTGGATTTGTCCATAGCCATTAGTTGCTTATAACCACTTGTGCTTACTCCATCTGCTCCTTTTTAAAATAATTTGAGCAGTTAGCAAGAAGTTAGTAGGCAGTCTGTCATAGGTATTTACAAAAATGTTTTCCTATTTCCATATCATTGCCAGTTTTCTAAGTATTTTGCCACTGTTTGAAATGCTTTTTTGATGAATTTTGGAACTTTTTTTTAACCTTTTGGCAACCATGTCACATGGGACTCGCCTTGGAGTGTTCCAAGGCTGTCATAGAAAGCAAGCAATTGGGCACACTCCAGCAGCATCCATTCACAATAATGGAAGCCTTTAGCAAGTGGTTAGAAGGAAGGAATTCCTTATTTTTTCCTGTTTTTTTTTTTTTGCCTTAGTTTTTATCTGACACATGCTTTCTAGCAGCTCAGCAAATGCCAAGGAAGTGCTGTAGGCTTTTGATATACCATTGAACAAACCTTGCAAAAAAACACAATGGGATTGGTTTACTAAAACTGGAGAGTGCAAAATTGGGAGCAGCTCTGCATAGAAGTCAATCAGGTTTTTTTGTTTTTTTTCAAAGCTTAATTGAATAAGCTGAAGTTAGAAGCTGCTTGGCTGCCATGCACAGCTCCATCAGATTTTGCACTCTCCGGTTTTAGTAAATCAGACTCGCTCAGATCTTGAATTAGGTGGAAAAATTGTCAATGTATATATCCTAATTACTTTTTATACCTTAAAATATCTGTACATTTTAACTTAAAGTTGTTTTGTACACACTTGAGTGTAAAGAATTGAATGAAATGCATGTATATCTATTGAACATCCACAGACTGTTCATCTCAAGAGTGTTGTGTTAAGTGCTATGCTTTCTCAGCAAAGGTTGTATAGCCTTGACTTAGACGACATTAAAAGAGCGTTTGTAACCCCCCTGATTGTAACTAAACAAATTACAAAACCATCTTACCTAAATTACTTTCTGTCCCTGCAGGGATAAAGTACCAACATCCTTTGTGATTCCGAGGAAGACCGCAATCCAACAATACAATAAACCCCATTTAATCTAATTTGGATAAACCTGTTTAGCTGGACCTCTTTTGAAGGTAAATCACACAACTTGATCATACTTACCTGTTTCACTCAGATCCGCTTTCTATTGTCCAGAAAACTAATCATAATCCCTACCTCATTGTCCTAAATCACAGAGGAATTGGGTTACAAGGGAACTTGGTAACTTGCTGCAAAGCCGTATTCTTGTCAGTATTGGCAGATGCGAAGAAGTAATTAATACTGAGTGTAACTGTTTATTTAAACTTGTTTTGTATGCAGGTGCTTTTTTAAAAGGTCCCTATAGATAATAGATAAGTGTTGGTAGAAACAAACTACCTGTACACATTTTACTGCCTGAAAATCTGGGAGAGAAAAGATTATTTCAGATGCTAAAAATCGATTACAGTGAAACATTGGTTTACGAGTAACGCGATTTACGAGCGTTTTGAAAAACTAGCAATTTAAAAAAAAAATTGCCTTGATCTGCAAGCTCTGTCTTGAAATACGAGTGTTTTTTTTTGTTTTTTTTTTATGTAAAAAAAAAAAAGAATTACACTGACAATGGGAAGGAGTCTGCTGCTCATCCATGTAAAGTCGCTGTGTATATGTACAGTGAAGCCGCAGGTGTACAGCTTTGTATGTGACCAGAGATTTGCAGGCGGTGGTGGCTCCCAGCACTTCCTGGAGACACTCAGACACTCCCAGTAGGAGCGGGCGTACCCGGAAGTGATGTCAACAGTTCCCGAGTTCTCTAGGAAGCGCTGTCAGCTGAACCTGTGGCCACATCAGCGTTGTACTCTACACCAACAGCTTTACTGAACATACAGTACTGTATACAGAGCGGCCTTAAATAGATGAGCACCAACCTCTGCCACATACAGAGCTGTGTACACCAGCGGCTTTAAATAGGTGAGCACCAGATTCCTTAACATTGTCACTGTGAACGTTCTTTTTTTTACCTTAAAACTTTTGCATCACAGAGGTACAGTACAGTATTCCTACCACTGTACAGTACTGTATGTCTACTACTGTATAGTACTGTATTCCTACTACTGTATAGTACTGTATTCCTACTACTGTATAGTACTGTATTCCTACTACTGTACAGTACTGTATTTTGAAGTGCAATCTTATTTGTTTTATGTTTACAGTACACTTTATACTGCATTTTTTTGTTGCCGTAATCATTTTTGTATGAATAAATGGTTGTGGAACGAATCATCGGAGTTTCCATTATTTCCTATGTGGAAATTCGCTTTGATATAAGAGTGCTTTTGATTACAAGCATGCTTCTGGAACGAATTATGCTTGCAAACCAAGGTTTTACTGTAACATCTAACTTTCTGACTACTATCTAGCCAAAATGTTTATTGTTTTTGATGTGAGTTTGGGAGTGTTTTTGTGTGAATTCTGGCTGTTGACAGTGACAAATGACTTTGAACGCAGTGTATTCTGGAAGTGTGTTTTGTAAAAGCTTAGGCTGGGTTCACATTGGTGCGATGTCAGACATCGTATGTAATTTGCACCGCAAGGCTTTGCAGATCGCATGCTAAGTCTGTGAGATGCAAATGGCTGAATTTGCATCGCATTCGTACCAAAATGGTGCAGGACCCTTTTTTTTGGTCCACACTGGAATCAGATCGCATGACCAGTTGGCAGTTTGCACTGCGGTATGTGAACCGATCTGGGGGTGTCATTAACTTTCTATTCACACCAGCAGCGGGTCACATAGAGCAGTGTGAACTTCCTGCGAGTCCTATACGATGCGGGAGCCGCCACAGGAATCGCGCTGGTTCCTGCATCACGTTAGTGTGAACAGGCACTTAAAATGGTTGTAAAGCCTCAAGGTTTTTTTTCATTTTGGATAGAGTAAGGGGGGTTATAACCAGGGCTTTTTTTTTATCAGCGGACAGGTGCAGGAACTCTCTCCTTCCGAGTCACCCCTTGTCTTCACCAGTACCCACCTCAGATCACCGTCCCTTGGTTCCACCACCTACCCACCTCCCAGTACCACCCCTTTTAAAGAATACAGAACCAAATACAATTTTGTGGTTGGTGCTAAGTAATTTTTATGGAACTTGTTAATGATAACAAGAAAGGCAGTAAAATAGATCCCTTGCTGCCAGCAATAATATATACCCCCCAGCAACAATAGATTCCTGGGTAAAAATAGACCCCCACCAGCAACACTAAATCACCCTAAGTGATAACAGACCACCCCCCCATAAAAATAGTCTCCCCCTCCACCAACAGATCCTCCTCACATAAATAGACCCCCCCCCCCCAGCAACAATGGACCCTCTGCAACAAAATACCACCTAAGTAACAACAGATCTCCCAACAGCCAGCATCACTAGACCCTTCAGCAGTAAAATAGATCCCCGGCTGCCAGCAATAATAGATATCCCATCCCCAGCAACAATAGACTCACTGGCAACAATAGACCCCCACCAGCAACAATAAATCCCCCTTAGTGGTAGCAGACCCCCCCAACAACAATAGTCTCCCCCTCCACCAGCAGATCCTTCTCACAACAATAGACACCCCCTCCAGCAACAATAAACCCCCTGCAATGAAAAAACACAAAAGTAAAAATAGACCCCCAGCATCAACAACAGATCTCCCTGCATCAATCAATCTCTCTCTCAACAATAGATTTCACCCAGTAACAATAGACCCCCATGCAAAAATAGATTCCCTCCAGTTACAGTAGATCCCCCAGCAGACAGCATCAAGAGACCCTCCAGCACAACCCAGCTCCTCTTGCCATTGTATACATTCAGTGCTGGAGTTGCCGGAACTGCGTTCCTCCACATTCCCACTGAAAAAAGCCTTGATTATAACCCCTGTATTTTTTGCCCTCTTTGTCACATTGGGGAGATTTTCTGACTTCCTGTTTGGCTATAGGACAGGAAGTGAGAAAATCCTTGCAAATAAAGGGAATCTCTTGGGGACCTAGAGGTCACCAGAATAAGTGCCCCCATTGGAAGATCCCCCCAGCATACTTTCCTGGGGACAAAAACTGACAGATGTTCTAATTCATCTCCACTCTATCCAATCTATCCTAAAAAAATAAAAAATAAATAAAAAGGTTGGCCTTTAGGCTTCATGTTCACTGTTGCTGGTAAACGGACATTTAGGAGCAGTTGGGTGTTTTTTTCAGCTGCCCCTGAACTCTCCTCTACGTTATCTTTTTTAGTACATGTACACTGGATCGTTTATAGAAGTTTCTAGGCAGTTGAGTTTAGAAGACTTTTTTGGAAAGTTATACTTTAATATAGGACAAAAGCTAAAAAAAACTATCATTCAAATCAAAAGTTATCTAGAACATGAGAGAAGAATGATAAGTTTACTGTAAATAAAATTGGAAAGTAAAACGATTTCACTGTATTATATGCCCTGCAGTCACCCTCCAAATGAAGATAGAATTCCTGCTATAACTTTGTGAGCACATAAGGGATTGGCATATGTCTCATTTCCTATCTATGGACAGCTTGAGAATTGCAGCCAGATGGGACCTCGCTCTTTGAAATTCATATAGACAGTAAATGGGGGTCGCAAGAGCCAGTACATGTATGATCATTCTAATGCCTTGTACACACGGTTGGACTTTCCGACGACAAAATCTACTGGATTTTTTCAGACGGATTTTGGCCCAAACTTGTCTAGCATACACAGGGTCGCACAAAGTTGTCGGAAAATCTGATCTGAACGCGGTGACATAGAACACGTACGACGGCACTATAAACGGGCCAGTAGCCAATAGCTTTCGTCTCGTAATTTATTCTGAGCATGCGTGGCACTTTGTCCGTCGGAATTGTCTACACACGATCGGAATTTAAACGATCGGATTTTGTTGTCGGAAAATGTTAGATCCCGCGCTCAAATTTGTGTGTCGGAAATTCTGACGGAAAAAGTCAGATGGAGCCCACACACGATCTGATTTTCCGACAACACGATCCAAACGCACATTTTCCGTCGGAAGGTCCGACCGTGTGTACGAGGCACAAAGAATGATTGTGACATGAGTATGCTTGATTATTTCAACCAGGATTTCATGTTTATGCATGGAGCACACACCTGTGGGATTGATCAGGTGTTGAAGAAAAGGTTTAAAAGATTATCAATTTCCAGAAGTGCACTTTTCCCCTGTACGCTACAGTTCTGAAGCTAGCCATAGACATTGGATAATTTTTGTAAATTTTTGAGATGATATAGAATTCTGTGTAACTTCAGACCTAAACAGATGCCCTGTCTGACTAATGCTAGAGTCCTAAAACTTTCTCACCAAAGGGTCAGTTCAGTAACCTTCAAGCCTTAAGCTGCCAGTATTCAATCCATCTATGGGCAGGCTGGTTGTACTGAAGTCGATCCATCGATTGACTTCAGTACAACCAGCCTGCTGGATCTTTTGCATGCTATCACTGCCAGCAGCTATAGCCGCCAGCAGGAAGGCTCCCCGCTACCAGAACACAATAGCGCTGCATGAGGTATCCCCCAATGACTGTGTTGATGGGGGAATCAAGCAATTTTCTTTCCTGCAATCTATGGCTTGCTTTGGGAGGGGAGGGGGAGGATGGAGTACAGAATGCCCGAGCGCCAGTGTTCAGTTTGAGTAAAAAATGCCCCAAGGTTGGTGGTCAATGAGAATAAAAAGTGGCCCTGGGTTGGTGAGCAATAAGTGTTAAAAGTGATCTAGTGCCTGTGGTAAGTGGAAGGAGGAATAGTGCCCCATTGTTGGTGTCAGTGGAAGGAATAGTACCTCATTGTTGCTGTCAGTAGGAGAAATAGTGTCCCATTGTTATTGTCTGTGTGAGGAATAGTGCCCTATTATTGATGTTGGGTGTGAATAGTTGGTGTCAGTGGAAGGAATTGTTTCCCATTGTGTAATTGGGAGGAATAGTGCCCCATCATTGGTGTCAGTGAGTGTCGGGGGGGAATAGGGACCATCATTGGTATCATTGGAAGGAATTGTGCCCCGTTTCTTGTTTCAGTGGGAGGAATAGTGGCATATCATTGGTGTCATTTGGAAGATTGGTGCTCTTTTCTCTGCTGTCAGTGGGAGTAATAGTGCTCATTGCTGGTGCCAGTGAAAGGAATATCTCCCCATTATTGGTGTTAGGGATGAGAAAAAGTGACCAAAGTGCTAGATAAAGATAAGCTACGGTCTGCATCCTGTTTGTGGTGGACCATAGTTTGGAGACCACCGTTTTACTCAGTGATGCAAGAGGAAGCCAATTTAAACACACATTTATTTTTTCACTTTACTGAAGCAAACCTATCTATGTTTGATAATCTTGAGCACACAAATAGAATTCTGTATATTTGAATTTTTACATCCAGGGTTACTGAATATTGAAGATTTTCATAAAACACAACTGTCATACATTCATAGTGACTCTATGGGATTGATTTACTAAAGGCAAATAGGCTGTACACTTTGCAAAGTGCAGTTACTCCACAGTTTGGTAAATGAGGTAAAGCTTCACTTTGCAAAGAGTACCTAATCACGTGAAAGGAAGGAAAATTAAAAGACAAGAAAAAATGGACGGTAAAATTATGCCAGTCTAGTGCCACATCCAGTATTGAAAGCAGAAAAGAAAATATCCCCTAGGGTGGACTTTACAGGCACATAAAAGTATAGTTGAAGGACTATACAAAGTATTTATAATGCAAAAATATATTTATTAATGGTTAAACCATTAACCTCCCTGGCGGTACGATTATTTCGGATTTTAGGTGCTAAAAGCGGTACCATTATTTTGCATGAAAATTTGGCGTTTTATATTGTAGTCCTGCAATTCTTAGGAATAACTCTCTTAAATCTGTCCAAACCAGAGTCTAGCAGACATCCCGGGTATGATAAAGTTTGAAAAATGAAATCATAAATTATAATATAAGAAATAATTATAAATAATTGTACCAAATAATAATATAACAATAATAAAAATTATTCAATAATGTAATCACATCAAAAACACTGAAATTTGCTCAGTTGCAGAATTGTCACTGTCATTACTTTTCAGTATTTGATGACGAATCTCCCCACAAATCGCTATCGCTCAATTCTGCGAGTGATTCTAATTTATTATCGCTGTTTTCTAGCTGCTCTAAAATCATTTTTGATGTACAGTGACAGTTTTGGTTGCTATGGACAATCTCCAGTTTCCAGGCATAAAGAACAGTTTTTATTATATAAAACTGCATGCAGGACACTGGGCAGACCACTAGGGACAACGGGGATGTGAAATGTTTACATACAGCAATGTAATCTGTAAGATTACATTATACTGTATGTTTACTGTTTATTTCACTTTTTGAATTTGGCGCCGATCTCCGTGCCCGTGCGTCGCAACGCTCGCAGGGCACGGAGATCGCCGATGTGATAGATCGAGCGAGACACGGCTCGCTCGTACAGCGGGGAGACGACGCTGGATCCGAGGGAGAAGGTGAGTATTCCTCCTCCTGGATCCAGCGATGCAGTCCCGAGTCTGACTCGGGGATACCGCTCTTGGTATAAAAAATCCACCCCGAGTCAGACTCGGGAAAACCGTCAGGGGGGTTAATAGATATTTTTTTGCATTATAAATACTTTGTATACTCCCTTCAACTATACTCTTATGTGCCTTTTAAGTCCATCTTAGGGGATATTTTCTTTTCTGCAAGGAGAATTAAAAGCAGCATTTTTGCTTACACATGATTAGATGACGGAAGTCAGCAGAGCTGCTGCTCATTTACTAAGCTCTGGGGCAACTGCATAGTCTATTTGCCTTTAGTAAATCAACCTCATATTTTCTTAAATTTTTTTACAGTTTTAACAAGAAAATAGATGCACCGAGAGGTCAAGAATATGTGTGCATCTGTTGTTACGGAATTATTTAGAAGCATTTCCTAAAAGGTGAAGTGCCTAGAGTTCCCTAACATTAAACGCAATCGCTATGCTTTTTTCCTTTATTGGCTTTCTAGCATTTTCATGTATTTTAACATCTGATTAGATGGTGCGGGTAATAGTGTAACTTTCCTGCCTCGGAGACACTAAAAAAAAAGTCACACTAGCCTGACAGCAGCTCAGTGACTTTGGGAGACTGGGTTAGACAGGACCCCTGACAGTGCAGACACAGTAGAAGCCGCTAGGTTTGCCACTCTTACCTATTGTATGCAGATTTATCAGCAGGCAGCGTGCTAGGTAAAGGACTTTGAGAGTTGGTGCCAAAATCGCTTTGTTGCTTTTAAGATTGTGGAAATATTCAATCCAAACATTTCCATATGTTACTACTTGTACAAAAAGTTGTATATATTCCACAAAAGGTCAAGTCACCCGAATGTTATTTCCATTTTTTGGCAATGAAAAGTACAAGTTAGGACAGGAAGATTTTGTTATTGCTAAAAAGATGAAACTGGAAAATGTCTGGTGCCACTGAGTGATTCTTCCCTTTTCTCCAAAGAAAAGGTTGGCAGGGTTTCATGATGGCCTCTACGTTCAATATTAACTCAACTCGTATGTTATTCCATTTGGGGCTTCTTTTCAAACATGACTTCTTGATAGGTGATTTAGCTATTTTGGCCCATTTTAAAAGATTGGATACGTTATTTTTAAGGTCATCGGGGAGCCTTGGTCCACCTCTTTCAGTTGCTGTTATGGATAAGCAGGATAGTGGAAAGTTGTCACAATTTGTCTAGGCTTTTCCTGTAGTCTTTTGTATCTTTGATGCAATGTAATCACCCAACATAAACAAAGTTGTCTAATTGGAAGAATCCTCTTTCATGGACTTAATAGATAATTGTGTGCATGTTAGGTCAGGGAGGGTCTCTCTTTCTATTGTGTAGAGAGAAGTGATGCTGAAGTAAATCCCTGTCTCGCCTAATCTGTCACATTTTGTATGCCCTAATCTGCTGGATACACACAACTAGGTATCGGTTAGTGACCAACATATGATCTAAGGATACAGCAAAGAGGTAACGTCTTTAATGTCACATCACAATGGGAGCCAGAAACTGAATGTTTTCACACGTCCCCCAGTGTAAAATAAAATAATACTGTTAAAGTGCAAATCGCTCCTTTTATAGATCCAGCGATTTAACACTATAAACACTTAAACAAATATACACAGCTACAGCCAGATGTGTAGATCCATATATAGTAGCAATACACAATCCATTACATTCAATTCATGTAGCAACAGGCAATAATGAGGCCTTGAAGCTGCAATTATTACATACTGACATTTTTAAGCATGCGTCAAAATCTCTGCAGACAATCAGCTACGCAAGGAAAAGTATAACCATACATGGGTAGAATTTCATTCGTACAGAAATTCTGAGAAATCTTTTATCAAAACGTGATAGTATCATCAGTGGCTTGACAAATTTAATTAGAAAGCCCTTAAGAATTTTGTTATAGTGCCATACCAATGGTTCCAATTTTAACACTTGATTTTGGGATGTACAAAAGTGAGACAATGTTTTTGCCTGTGACCCTAGCACATACCATGTACAGTATAAAAGAAATGAATGTTTGTGATAAATCAATAAAAGTTCTACTTCTGGATCAAACTTTACCTAACACATGCACATTACAATCACAAGTACAATTTTTAAACAAAAACGACAGTACGTTAACCGTTAGAATTGTGTTTGTTCCAATAAGAAAAAATGAAAATTCCATCCTTTGATTTTTCTCGTTGCTACAATTGAGAACACTTGTTACAATAGAAAATTGAATGATCATTTTGAAAATAATTATTTTCAAATGAAACTCTAACTGTGCATGGCTAGATTTAGTTCACTGCCTTTGAGTTGCTTTTGTCTATAGCAGTCATTCTCAACCTTTTCAACACAGAGGAACCCTTGAAATAGTTCTCTGGTCTCGGGGGAACCCCTGCTAAAAATTAGAAATCTACAACTCATGATACATTAGTGTGATGGTCAGTTGGAAGAATGGTCCTTACACTTGTGGTCATTGGGAAGAATGACCTCCTTTCATATAGCTAAAAAGATCAATAGTGTCAGTGGGAACTTATCTGAGAGGCAGAAATTGCCCAATGCTGAAGGAACCCCTAACAACCTTTGGAGGAACCCTAGGGTTCCACAGAAACCTGGTTGAGAATCATTGGTCTATAGGGAGAGAGTATGTGACTGTCAGCTGGGCCAATGTGTGTCAGACACAAGACCAATTGTAAGTATCTTTATGTTTGAAAAAGTTCCGATATTTCCTCATCCTTCTTTTTATTGGGGTCTTTTGCCCATTTTTGACACACTTAAAGTGATTGTAAAGGAAAAAAATTAAGAAAACAAAACAAAAACAAACATGTCCTACTTACCTGCTCAGGTTTTGCATTGAGCAGTCCCGATCCTCCTCTTTTTGAGTCCCCAGACCAGCGCTCTCACCCCCCCCCCCACCCTGCCAAGCGGCTTGCTATGGGGGCACTCATGCATGTTCGCTCCGTGTCCATAATACAAAGAGCACAACTTAGCCCCGGACCCCTGCTCTCGCCCCACTGGCTGTGATTGACAGCAGCAGGAGCCAATGGCTCCCACTGCTGCATCTCAGCCAATCAGGAGGGAGAGACCCGGGAGAACCTCGGCTCTCATGCACATCGCTGGAACTGGATCAGGCTTAGGTAAGTATTGGGGGGGGGGGGGTGTAAGGGGAAGCTGAACACTGAAGGTTTTTTACCTTCATGCATTCAATGTTTCCAAAAATCTTTAGCCTTTACAACCACTTTAAGCTGGCCATACATGGATCGAAATTTGACCGGTTCAGCAGGAACTGGATGAATTCAGATCCATGCATGGGCACCCTTGTTGTGCAGAAGCTGATCTACAGATCGATTCTGTACAACCAGCCTGTCAGGTTTTTACCCAATCGATCAGTGTCGACAGCTATAGCCAGCAGTGCTGATCATTGTATTCTGACAGCACATTGAATGTGGGAACGGGGGAATCCGCTGGTTGAATGATAAAAAGGATGAATGTCTGGGCTGCCTTAGAGTGATAAAAGAATGTGCTTTGGGATTCAAGCTTCTTTTGCTAATAGCAAACCATGTTAAACAAAATAGTGATAGTGAATACGTTTCAGCTTTAAAAGTGCTTATTACTGCATTAAGAGATTTTTCAGCTTGTTTTAAAATCCCTAACCTGGTCCCTTTTCTAGATAACAAATGCTACACCATGAGTGAATTTGATCCATTAATCCTAATCCTAGTAAATTCCTAATCCATCTAATCTAGGAACAGTGGTGGATCAGGTCATTTGAGTAAAGGACCTTAAAGTGGATGTAACCCTCTCCTATACCCAGTGAAGTGAACGGCCTCAGATGATACACAGGGATGAAACAAAACTCCCTACATACATTTTACATGCATATCTCCTGTCTTCAGCTCTCTACACTGTTTAGAAAGGGAACATGTGTTATGCCCTGTACACACGGTCGGAAATTTTGCCGAAAAAGGTCCGATCGGATTATATTGTCGGAAAATCTGATCATGTGTGGGCTCTATTGGACTTTTTCCATCGTAAATTTCCGACTGAAAAAATTTGAGAGCAGGATCTAAAATTTTGAATCTGATCTGACTTTTTCTGATCGTTTGTAGAGAATTCCGACGGACAAAGTGCCACGCATGCTCAGATCAAATTACGAGACCAAAGCTATTGGCTACTAGCCTCTACTTAGTCCTGTCATACAAAACGAACATTACCACATTACAAATGATCGGATTTTCCGACAACTTTGTCCGACCGTGTGTATGCAACACCAGTTTCTGACAAAATCCGTTGGAAAAAATCAGACAGATTTTGTGGTCGGGAGTGTCTGACCGGGTGTACAACACATTCGAGATTTTCTCTTCCTGTTCAGCACTGGGTGTGGATTCTTGACATACACTGGAAAGGCACACACCCCCCTCTCCACAGGCAGAGGAAGGAAGGAAGGAATGTGCATAGCTGTGCTGTGACTGGACTAGCTCTCTGCTAATGTATTTATAGCACCCACCCCAACACAAATTTCAAGCTGGTTTTATCTTGGTTGTCTGAGAACTTTTCAGAAGTCATCATGCTTATAACAGAAGAACGGAGCAGCATAAAGACACAGGACTTAGAGCTTTGGAGAGAGATAAGAAAACACTGCAGATATATGTGCTTAGGTCAAATTTCATGAATCGGGTTTACATCCACTTTGATTCTCTCCACCTGTTCTTCAGCTATTTATGGTCACCCTCTATCAGTGATAAAATTCTTAACTTCAGTAAGGCCCCTTTCACATGGGTGCCTCCGCTAAGCGGAATCTGCTTGCTCAGTGGGGGATCTCTCCGCTGATCCCCATTGAGCAGGCGGATTACAGTTCTGTGTCTGCTCCACTATGCAGAGAGCACACTGGCACAGTCCCACTCTCCTCTATGGGAAAATCAGATGGAAACGGACCGCCCATCCTTTTCCATCTGATGCCATCCGATCCACCGGATGGATGGAAAATAGGACCACCATCCATTTGTTTTTGGCGGATAGGAGCAGACTGGAGGGTCTGACTGGAGGGTCCGATCACATCTGCTTGTCAGTTTTTCAGACCTGACAGCCTGTGTGAAAGGGGTTTAAAGATTTTTAAGCTGGCCATTCATGAATCGAAATTTGGCCGGTTCAGCAGGGACCAGTCAAATTTCTGTTTATGTATGAGCATCATAATTGATGGACTTGTGTACAACCAGCCTGTCTGTTTTTTCCCGAATGATTAGTGCCATCGGCTATAAGCTGGCAACACTAATCATTGTGCTTTGCCAACAGGGAGGCTCCTCACACTCCCCACCAGCAGAATACAATAGCGTCGTGGGAGGGATTATCCCATCAACATCGTATTGATGGGGGAATCAAGCAATTTTAGTTCTTTCTACCCGTTTTGGAAGGAAAGAAAATTGCATAATGTATGGCCTGCTTTTGCGTATAGAGTATCTGATGTTGGTGCTGATTGGAATTCAGGACTGCTGCCGGCTGAATGAGAAAATGAGGCCACTGTCACAGTGAGCAAAGTTATATCAGGTCATTGTCATAGCCAGCTAAGTAACGACTGAAAATCTTTCAACACTTAAGGACATGAAAGATATTTACCAATTAATACGTTTACAGCAGCCCTTCGTTAATTGCACTTGCTGTGTTTGTCACATGTGTTTCTTGTTAGGGGGAGGGAGCTGAACTGATGCACATGTGTCTTTGGGTTATTTAGTCATCAAAGGGCACGTGTAAAAAGAAAAGCAGATCTTGGGTCATTTTAGGCTGATTTCCTGTTGCTTATTTAAGAGAAGATGCATGGTTATGTAATACAGACTCAAAACGAGCATTAAAGAAAAGTATGAAGCCTAGCATTATATTCATAAACCTAATGTGGATATCCTGTACATCCGTTTTCTAATGGCACAATGCAAGATAGAATTTTAATGGCGTTCTGCTAAAGTATTTTGTCTCTTGATTGGGTGACCCCCCCTCTTTTGGAAGTAGACGTTTGGAAACAATGTCTACTACATATGTAGGGCTTACATTCTCATTGATGTCCCTTAAAAGTTCACTGAACTACATAGACAAATTACACTTCTGTATCAATCAATTTTTTCCGCAATATTTAACGTGATCGGTCAGCAGAGTTTTAGGAAATTCTCTTTCTGAAGAGACAGCTGTACATCGTTAAATGAGAAGTAACCATGTCAAGCTTCCAGTTTTAATGCATTGAAAACCTGGCCCTGTCCATCTCCATTAATACGGTATAAACGCTTACTGAGCTAAAATGAGATTTCATACTAATGTATAAATAAATAGGAAACACCACTGTATGAGCAAACATTCCTGAAAATCACGTATATACCAACATTGAGCGCCAAATTATTAAAGGAACATGTTCACTTAGCAAAGTTAATAAACCTCACTTCACTCATCCAATCAGGCAAATCTTTTATTTTTATTTTTTTTAAATATGATTGGAGATTTTTTTTAAAAAAAGCAACTTCAGTTGACCAAGTGAGAAATGTCTACTCTTTTGGTAAACCAGCCCCATGGTGTGCAGTTCCTGCCAACTCGCTTTCATGTTTCCAGAGGGTAGGAAATCTATAGCAGACATGAGTTATTCCTGAGCAGTTCCTTGTGTGCCTGATATACGCTTTACACAGAACAGCTTCCTGTAAAATGCTGCACATAATCTACCGGTAGGGGCAACTGTAAATTCCTGGGGGGGGGACAGGAGGGGCTGGAGGGTTACTGCTTTTCACATTGCTGGTACCCTTTGATCTCAGCAGAGAGCCTCTTGTGTGTATGTAAGCATCTCTAAAAGACGGCATCTGTCTGTTTTTACGTAGCTACACTTATATCCCTGCCTTATTTCCTACCAGTGTTAACTGTAAAAATGATTGAGTTATCATCTGCAATGAAAGAAAATTCTGGCCCATATAAATCGAATATAACCAAATATTTTAAAAAAATCATGTTAAAGTCACTGTTATCTAGTTAGTACCGGTGGTGCCGTATATTCATGTAGTGATGTTTATTTACTACCATGTTGACCTCAATTTGAATGGAATTTGTTCTCACCACCATGTTGTTGCTTTGACATACAGCAGGTCACTAATTAGGTAAAATAACATGTTACTTCTGAGTCTGGCAGTATTAAGATGATTTAATTCATGATTTAATGCTTAGTTCAGCATGAGCATTGCCATTTAACATAATTATATCCGGCATCCAGACACAGAGCAGTGTCAGGAGCTCCCACTTCTGTTATGAGGACATTTCAATAGAAGACACCAAGAATGGACATTATTATTATTATTATTTAAGGTACTTATATAGCGCCGTCAATTTACACAGTGCTTTACATATACAGTACATTGTACATTCACATCGGTCCCTACCCTCAAGGAGCTTACAGTCTAAAGTCCCTAACTCACATTCATATACTAGGGCCAATTTAGACAGAAGCCAATTAACCTACCAGCATGTCTTTGGAGTTGTCTCAGTTTTAGAAACAGCAGCGTTAAAATGGTTGTAAACCCCCCCAGACATTTTTACATATAGGTAAGCCTATAATAAGGCTTACCTATATATACTGAAAATATTAAGGTTTACCTATATGTACTGAAAATATCTTCTAAACGTGCACCATTTAGGAGACATTTACCTTGTAGTGTGCCAATGAGGTCATCGGCGCATGCGCAATGAAGAAACTGCCCTATGTGCCGTTTCTCCCCAGCGTGTGCTGTGACTGACATGCGCGGGACCATCAGGGTTTACTTCCTCTTTAATATAAAAATCTATTTCTACGTTTATTTTTAGAATGCTATATATATACACTATAATGCACACATTGGACCAAGACACCATTAAAGTACTTTTTTTTCCTAGTTTTGGATAGAGTGGAGATGGATTAGAACACCTGTCAGTTTTTATTGCTGTCTGTGTCCTGGAGATTCACCCTCTCTATTTGTCCAGTTTACCATTATCATTGAAAGGGAAAGTGAAAGAAGATCCCAAATTTTGGATTGTCCCCTGTAAAGTAATAGAGGGGAAATCTTACAATGGGGACACTAGTTCTGATGACCTGGGGGTTTGCAGGGTTTTCCTCTCAGTTTATGTTTGGCTATGGGGCAGGAAGTGAAGGGAAATCTCCCCAATGGGACAAGAAAAAAACAAAAATAAAAAATCTGACAGAGGTTATAAATGTTGTCTACAGTTCTATAGTTCTACCATAGTTTCATGTCACCATTTTATGAATTTTGTAACAAACTAATTTTAAGAGACTTAGGACCCTTTCGCACAACAAGCCCGCTCGGATCCGCCTGTCTGTTTTTCAGGTGGATCTGAGCGGGCCATCCATTGATCCCTATGGGGAGACGGATGTTACCGGAGATGTGTCCACTGACATCCATCTGCCATCTGATCCGCTCAAAGCAGACATGTTATTTTGGGGGGGGGGGGGCAGGTACCCTGTTTCCCTCTGGCTCCCACTTCCTCCTCTGGCTCTACCGTGCCAGAAGAAGGTTCACTTCTCCCCCCTCCCTCCCTGCAATCTTCTGAAACACGTCACAGGTCCCAGAGGATTGCCTGGCCATTCACAGCACGCAGTGTATGCCCGGCTGTGAAGCCACAGCCAGGCGCCCACAGTTATAATACTGGCGCAGTGGAGAGGAGGGGGAGAGAAGTGAGGCTTTGTGCAACCGCATCGCTGGACTGGTGTCTGATTATTAAAAGCCAGCAGCTACACTTTTTGTAGCTGCTGACTTTTAAATGGATGGAACTCTGCTTTAAAGTTTTTGTCTTGCAGTGCACCAAAAATAACTTTTTTATTTTTACATATATATTTAATTTAAAATATAATGTGAAGGATGTGCCTGGTTTTCGAGCACACATCATATTGAGGCGTGGCTCCAAAGTCGAAAAACGGAACAAACAAATGGAACGGTCTCTATTATTCTAATATAATTGGAGCGAACGAGTTCTCCCGTCAAACAAACCACCCGACCACCCTCCCCTCCCTTCCCATGAGTGATGCAGAGCACTGAGAGATCACTCTGGCCGGCCATCTCCCAAGTCCCAGATCTTCCTGTACATCCTCCCTCCTATTCAGCCAATACAATCACTTTTTCTCAGGGCCAGTCGTGCTCTTCCCGCTTCCTGATTGGCTGCAGGGAGAAGCAGGAAGACAATAGTGAATATTAATTCGCTATTGTCACACACCTGAGTGGGCCACTTAGAGCCCCTGCATGTACATTATGGGGGTGGTGCCCCTGTGCCCTGTATGGAGCTACCGCCACTGCAAGCCTGTAAAGAATATTTAAATGTTCCCCTATTGAGTGTAGGATATGTTTTCCATCTTTGATTTCTAAACAGTTTGAATGATTTGATCACACTGAATGGTTGATGACATGCACATATTGATGTGTGGCCACTATAACATCTGTTTGCATTTAGTGAATAAGACAAGTCACACTTGGCAAATTCTCTAGTTTTTACTGTAAAAGGTTTGGAGTCTTGTCTACAGGTTATGGTAGATCATTGGTATTGCAATCTATACGTTTTACAAACCTTTTTTATGCGTACATTTTAACACTCACCCACACAGACACTTGTACTGAAATAAGTGTTTTTTTGTTTTTACTGGGTTGTCATTCTGTTGTTTGTGCATTGCTTTCCTGTTATTGCCCTGTTTTGTCTGTTTTGATGTGCTGTTGTAGCTGTTGAGTGACTACGATTTAATGCTATTGTCAGAGACCTGTTGTGGCCAGGATGTTAGAGACCTGTCTTTAGGGGATTAAGTGAGCTATGCAGAAAGATGGACAGGTTAAATCATGTCTGTATAAACGCCAGCTTGATAGCTGCTAGTTCCTTCCTTCAACTGACAAAGCATGCTGGAACTTGTAGTGTCAGATCAGTTGGAGAGCTGGAGCTCATTTCTAGAATGTAGCAATTTAGATGATATCTGTATGTTTTTCTTTTTATAATGTATTGTTTTGTTTTGTGCAGGCTACTGTGTCCTACTGATTCTATACAACAATGAATGCTGCAGAGTACACCGCCGGAATGGATTATTCGGACAGCATCAACTCCAGTGACCTAAACAGCAGCTGCCTTTCTGGAGACTGCATCACCATGGAGTCTTTATCATGCCCCAACACATTAAACAAGAGCGCTCTGTTATATACTCTTGCCATTGTCTACATCTTCATCTTTGTTATGGGACTTCTGGCCAATTCTGTTGTCATTTGGCTCAATATTCAGTCCAAGACTACTGGCTATGAGACTCACCTTTACATTTTCAATTTGGCTGTGGCTGACCTCTGTGTCCTTCTAACTCTACCCGTCTTGGTAGTGTCATTAGTACAGCATAACCAATGGCCAATGGGTGAGGTGACCTGCAAAGTGACACATCTGATCTTTAGCATTAATCTTTACAGCAGCATTTTCTTCCTCACATGTATGAGTGTTGATCGTTACTTTTCAGTGTCAATGCGTGGAGCTGTTGGTAAACGCAGAAGGAAGATAATTCGCCGAATGGTTTGCGTTCTTGTGTGGCTCATTGCCTTTGTAGTCTCCCTTCCAGACACCTATTATTTAAAAACCGTATCTTCCCCAGTCACTAATGAAACATACTGTCGTTCCATGTATCCAGAGGAATCCGTCAAAGAGTGGCTATTGGGAATGGAAATTCTTTCCATTGTGTTGGGATTTGTTATTCCTTTTCCAATTATTGCAGTCTTCTATTGCATGCTGGCTTGGACTCTGTCATCCTCCTCCTCCTCTTCCTTGACTTCAGCAGGAGACCAGGAAAGAAGAATTAGTGGAAGGCTAATTGTTTCTTATGTTCTTGTATTTATGATTTGTTGGTTTCCATATCATGTTATGGTATTGTTGGATGTCTTGTCCTTTCTCCAGGTCCTGCCATTCACCTGCACATTTGATAACTTCCTGTATGCAGGAGTTCACATCACGCAATGTTACTCACTCCTTCACTGCTGCATAAATCCAATCTTGTACAGTTTCATCCACAGGAACTACCGCTATGAGATTATGAAGGCCTTTATATTCCGTTACTCTTCTAAGACTGGGCTTTCCAAACTAATTGACTCTTCTAAGGTCTCTGAAGCAGAATATTCTACTGTAGACCAAATCCCAAAGTGAAACACGAAGAAGATTTATTTGACTAGTTCCTTCCCTTACTACAGCACAGACTGAGGTCCCAGAGACCAAACTGGCGCATTCACATTCCTGCCAGGGCTGGCAGAAGCGAGAAGAGTCCCTTGCCCATGACTACAGCTTAATTAAGCTGGCAGCTCACCAGGATACACTTCCTCTACCAAGAGAGCAAATGCTAACTAAAAACAATGGAGCAATAATGACTGTGACCTGTCAATTTCCAAAACGCCTGCCACTGAACTGTTCTGTGAATAGGTATAAATGGCGCTAAAGAGCACTGACTTGTGATCCTGTCTCACTTGCCTTACTTATAAAATAATGTACTGCATGTATATCATTTAATAACCATAAAATGGTGTAACACATCAGCAACACGCCATATTTTTCCCCGCGTCTACAAGACACAACACTTCTGGAAAAATAAGGCCTGAAGCCAAGTATTTCATAACTGGCAACCTCCCAGCAAATGAGGTATATAAAACCCACAGGGTAAACCGAGCCCAAACTTGTCATGTCAGCCAATGCTTTTGTATATATGTAATGTAAAAGGTTTTCTGTAAAGCACGTATATATATATTTTTTTTCTATAGCTTATTGTATTTAAAAGCCATTTTTACTGGCGGTCTTTGTATTTGAAATTCAAATAGACATTTATATATATCTATATATGTATTATCTATATTTTTTAATTGTTTATGTTATTTGACCATTGGAAATATACCTTTTTTATATTTTACTTTGGTGGTTTTGCTAGTACACAAAAGCTCTTTTAACCATTAAAGCTTTGTACAAACCTCTGGTGTCGAAGTGTCGTGATTGAAAGGGTGAGAAGCAAGAGTGGGAGTGTTAAACAGAATTGGCCTCTTTGGGACAAGTCATTCTTCAGGCCAACGGGCAGTGGTTCAGCTGGAGTGTCTGGGAAAAAAGACAAATGAGATTGTCATTTAGAGAATAGTTAGCAGGAAGATGTTTAAACAGTAGATAAAGGAAATCTGCAACGAGATGCTAAAGTCTTGAAAGCATGAAATAGATACACAGTTTAATGAGAAAAAAAGGCAGTAAAAGGTGTTCTCAGGACAAGACATATATCAGTTGAAAGCTGAATTTCAGGCAAAACTAAAAAAATATAAAGCCAATGATATTTCTATTGAAAAATAAAGCTTTCTATGTACTCTAAGCCCTTGTACACACGGTCGGAGAATGTGTCCTATCGGACCGTTTTGTCGGATATTCCGACTGTGTGCGGTCTCCATCGGACTGTTTACGTCGGAATATCCGACGGACCAACTTTTCCAACTTGCCGGTAAAATTTTCCGACAAAATGCTCCAATCGGACATACTCCGATCATGTGTAGCCTACTCTGATGGACAAAGTGCCATGAATGCTCAGATCAAATTCCTAGACCAAAGCTATTGGCTACTAGCCTGAACGTAGTCCCGTCGTAACGAAATAACGTCATCACGTTATGTACATTCGGATTTTCCAACAACTTTGTCCGACCGTGTGTATACAACAGTTTCGGACAAAATCCGTCAGACAAAATCCGTCGGACAAAATCCAACGGATTTGGTTGTCAGAATGTCCGACCGTGTGTACAAGGGCTTAGTATTTCAGGATTTTGATTTTTATATGAAAGTATTACTTTGCCAAATGAGTAGTTAATGCTTTAAACAGACTTCCAGAAGAGGTAGTGAGGTAGGAGGCTATTCACACCAGCCACTGCATTACAACACAGTGTCTGGTGTGCGTTGCAATGCTGTGGGATCACTGCAGTGCCAATGTGGGGATAGTGGCGCATCACACTGTTCACTTTTGTTTTTTTAACAAACTTTATTAGACTGTCACACAGTGACATTTCATTAACTTCTCCCGGCAATCACACAGTTCGAAGTGATGAAAATCTCACGCTGCATTGGAAAAAAGTACAGCCTGCCATACTTTTTTCAGCACACACCCCCATATTACGGTGTTGGGAACCAGCCAGGTAGGAGACAAGCATTTTGCCTTGTCTTGTGTTAGAACTGTGGTGAGACTGTGCTGTAACAGCCACCCAACACAGTCCTACTGCTTCTGGTACTAATAGACCCTAAAGCCTAGTACACACTCAGTTTTTTCTTTCTGTCGGCCCGGTTGCCAGACACGGGCTGAAATTCGGACGTTTTTTATTGAACCGGCTGATGCTGCCCGGCATTCGAGCCCATGTGTACTAGGCTTTAGGGCCCTTTTCACACTGGTGAGCTTTTGCCATGCTAGAATGCACCTTTCCAGCATGACAAAAGCGCATCAAAATTATACCCCTTTAAATGTACCCTTTAACATCACTGTGCTGTGTTTGTGCTGTATTTTTCTAAGTACTACATGCTGCATCTTTGGTGCATTTTTCAAAAGCGCACCCAAAACACACCTTCCATTTTAAGTCAGTGGAAACACACCAAAAACACACCAAGGGTGTGTTTGTTGGTGTTTTTCTATAGTAAACCAAATATGCTAGTTGTTAAGGAGCCAGTACCCGCCATTGTTCTTAACAACCAGTGAATAGCTGGTTGTTAAGGATCTGGCAGCTGCAGGCATCCTTAACAACCAGTGGATAGCTACACATACAATGCTTCCATGGTGGTCACCCCCAGGTCCTCTCAGCTCTGTCTTTTAATGTAATAGAGTTGGTCCGGCCCTCACATTCACGAGCTGTCTGAGTTGAGAAAGTTCCCAGCTCTCCTGCCTAGTCTTGCTTTGCCTAGCCGCTCTTTGCACTGCCGGCTGGATCGACTCCTGCACATGAAGAGAAGAGAGGAGCTGGAGGTGACCACCAAGGAGGTATGCTGGGCATTGCATTTGTAGCTATATTCTCTGGTTGCTAATAATGGCAGCTGATGCCAGTGACCAGCAGCAAGCACGCATGTAAGCCACATATGGATTATATTAAATTTTACCGCAATACATTTAAAAACAAAATATGTGTTTTTGAAAATGCATAACGTGTTTTTAAAGTACACTAGTATGATGCTCCTTTATTGTCAAATTATCAAGTTGTTGGCAGAGAGGTGACACCACTGTCATACTTCTGCCTGTGTTGTGTGGCAGCAGGGTATAAATCCAAAAGGCGGCTGGACAGAATTGCATATCCTCTTGCATATAAAACACATTATAAGCAGTTATTTGGGCAGAGTTCTGCTTTCATGAATAATTCAATAGTGTGGGTGACAACTCCTTTCAATAATCATGGCAGGCAGATGAACCTGGGAGGTCAGGCGCAAAACTTACAAAAGCTTTACATCAGGAGCAGGCAACCTCGGCCCTCCAGCTGTTTGAAACTACAAGTCCCATGAGACATTGCAAGACCCTGACAAATCACAGGCATGACTCCTAGAGGCAGAGGTATGATGGGATTTGTAGTTTCACCACAGCTGGAGGGCCGAGGTTGCCTACCCCTGCCTTACATAGTCATAAACCAATACTATGTGGCAATTATAGATTTAAACTGGGCAAGGATGCTTAAGACCCCTTTCACACCAGGGCGTTTTACAGGCGCTATAGCGTTAGAAATAGCGCCTGCAATCCACCCTAAAGAAGCTGCACCATTGTATGTAGTGTGAAAGCCCGAGGGCTTTCACACTACAGCGGTGCACTGGCAGGACGTCAGAAAAAAGTCATGCCAGCAGCTTCTTTGGAGCGGTGAAGGAGCGGTGTGTTTACCGCTCCTCCACCGCTGCTCCCCATTGAAATTAATGGGGCAGCGCTGTAATACCGCCGGCAAAATGCCTCTATTGCGGCGTATTCCCGGCGGTTTTAACCCTTTCGCGGCCACTAGCGGGGGGGTAAAAGCGCTCCACTAGCGACCGAAATGCGCTGCAAATCCGGCGGTAAAACATCTCACTCAGAATGGGAAGCTATCTCTCTGATGGCCTCTCAAGACCTATCTCTCTCAGATATGTAATGCGGGTACACTCATTCATGTGAATGCAAAAACACCACTAATGGACGAGCCCCATATTCAACATATCCACAAAAATCCATATTTTTGTACCTCACCCCAGCATAAAAGGGAAAAAAGATGGAGGAGGAAAAGTTAATTCATGTGACCCCTAAGAAAAAAAGAATAGAAAAATATGTGCTCCCAAAGGGATCTTAAAACTTACATGTCTCGCTTCACATTCTCAGTGAGATAGGATTTCTAGACACTATTCCTTTCTTTCTTAATTAATGTAATTCATTTCATGGAAGGACAGGTGAACAGTAGTAGCTGCCATCAGCATCCTCTAAGACCATATTGGTAAGTATGCCCAGGTATATATTTTACAACTGTTTTGGCTATTCATATGATTGTACCATATGGGGATGATATTGCGATATTGCCATCATTGTGCCCAATACATATTGATTGTTCGCTATACAACTTGACATCCATATAGATTTATGTTACTTGGATGTACTTAAAGTGATAGTAAAGTATTTTTTTTTAAATGGTCCCCCGTGCAGGCTTAGGTCATAATGTACTAGTATGCACTGCATACTAGTACATTAAGAAAGACTTACCTGCAAACGGAGCCCTCCAGTACTGCACTGACAAGGCTTTCCTTGGTCTACCTCAGCTTCCATCTTTGCCTGGTCTTCCCTCCAAGTTCCCAATCATAAGGTGTTTGAATGGTCACGCCGTAAGTGACCTAACTCCTGCGCATCCATGGCACACAGAGCGAGCCATAATGTGGTCTGCACTGCACATGTGTCAGAAATCATGAACCAGACCGAGGCAGAAGTACAATTAAATCATACATGTTTATTAATAAAAAATAAAAAGGTAAATAGAGTAAGTGTAGTCAAAGCATATCCAGAGTCCAGTAACCGGATCTAATAGTCAGGCAGTCCAGAGTTCAATAACCAGATCGGGTAATCAGCCAGGCCAGAAGTCAGGGATCCAAGTGGAGCAACAGCAAGCAGGGTAAGGAGCCAGAAGGGATGTCAGCGAGCCAGTCTTTAAACAGAACCGCAGGAGATGGTTTCTTGTGATGTGACCAAGGCAAAGGCAGAGATGAAGTGAGCTGGACAGCTTTAAGTAGGCAGGTCAGACGAGTAGGATCAGCAACAGCTGGGTGACTGTGGAGAGAGATGAGAACTGGCAATTAGCTGACAGCTGAGCAGCCAGCCCAGAGAAGGAAGGGATAAGCCAGCCCTGACAACATGTGCAGCTCAAATCACATTACCTGCTGACAGGTGGAGGGGCATTTGTGACAGAAGAGAACACTAGGGTCGCTTCTGTTATAAAAAACCTGCTTGTCAGTGGATTGTCTTCCCCTTCCATCGATGCTCCCCATCAAAATTCCCCTTCAAAAAAACAGGACGCATGGATTCTAATGTGGGGGGGGGGGGGGTGTTTTTTTGAAGCACAATTAGAGCCAGAGGCTCTAATAGGTTTCAATATAGGGTTGGCTTGGGTCACAGAGAGTGCACTCTGATCTCACCCAGATGTTACAACAGCGAATGGATATTCGCTGTTGTAACACTGATCCTACTCACGGCCAATCAGGAAGCCGGTTTTGATTGGTCAATTGATTGGCTGAAAGGACTGGCGATCCTTTTGGACACCTAGGAGGAGAAGGGGAAGAGCTGGAAGCCACCATGGAGGAGAGGACATGAAGCCGCTGCACCATGTTGCCTGCCACCCACTGCACCACGCTGCTGATGGGGTAAATGCCAGACCAACCGGCAAACAGCAGGGGGTGGGTGCCACTCAGGAGGAGTTTTAATTGCTGTCTCCCCCCAAAAAAACACCAGCTGCCACAGGTTAACTACCACGTTAAAACAAGTATAATATATTTATTTTTACCTCACCCTATAGGAAATTACATTTATGGTCATGAAACATATTTTTAGATTACGGAAATAAAGATTACATTTTATCTTGGTGGCCCTTGGTGCATCAAGTTAAATATCGGTTTCGATCGTACATACCATTCAATTAGTATAGAAAGTGTAAAAAGTTCCTTTTTAAATTGAACAGCATTTTCTCTCTTTTGTTATCGTTATCCTGTATTTTATCCAAAGCACTTTCCATAATACCTTTCTGAACTTGTATGACCTCTCTATGGATAATATTTGAAGCATCCAAATTTTGGAAACTACACAAAATAAATAGGCTTAAGGGGAAAAATAGAGGATTTCGAATGACAGAGAAGAGTGAAGAATGCATGTCAGCCCTCCTGTCTGAAGGAGCTTAGTGTGTGTATATACATATACAAGTTCACACTAAGCTGTGAGAAAACAGACCCTGCCTGTAATGTCTGGTATCCCTGTGACCTCGAAGCACCTTGCTCATTACTGGACTTGTTAGAACAAGGGCCCTCACTCAGATCTGCTCTTTTGCCCCTCCACCCTAATGAATTCCAGACGGACAGAGGGAGACAGAAAGGGTGGGTATCACACCTCTCCCCCTAGGCGGTGAGCGGTGGGTCCTTCAGGGTGACATCTACATAGAGTTTGACAGGGACATTGATTGGGCAAGTCGCAAAGTCATCTTCTAAGAATTTGTTTGCAGGTCTAGCAAGTAAAGGATCTAAAATCATTATGTGTAATGAAATAGAATCAGATTCAATTCTGCAGTGTAAATCAAGTGAATACTTACATGTGATTGTTTGTGACTCTAAAGAACACCATTAAACATCCTCCAAAACTGAAATATAAAGAAAGGAAATGGCACTACTATTATACCGCTGAATAAAAGGAAATTAAGGTTATTTATCCAGAAAAACGAAGAGGGCGCCTCCATCTAAATGTAGATTATTCAAATGAATTGATTAATTGATTAACATTTTGAACAAAGAGAAAATGGTATAGCACTCACGTAGTGGGAATAGCTGCTGTGCGTGTCATCCTAGGGAATGTTGGTAACATCCAGGCTGGTGGCAACTGATGGATCCTCCAAAATGGGGCTACTTGCAGGTAAATGCCTAATGTATATAAAAACCTAATCACAAAAAAAAAAAAAATTGGCCATAATATGTATATGTGTATGTCAATGTTGTATGTGTTAAGTGTGTTGGGACCCTACAGGTTAAAGGACCGCATAAAAAAGCTGCAGATGGACACCGGTGGCAAGAAAGCGCCCTGAGGCGATTCAGTTCGCATAGGCAGCGCTATACAAGTCACTCATTCATTCATTTAATCACTAAAATTTCATATAAGATGTAACATGTTAAAGTAATTTCAAAAGTGTAATGATTGGGCATTTTTTTTTTTCAAAATCATTTTTCTTAAATTTTTCATTGACATACAAACTTGGGGCCAAACATTACCCACGCAGGGGGGATTCCTCCGAACGATTGGGCATTTAAGCTCTATATTTGACTTGGAGTGGTATATAGTAACTCATGGTCATCACATACAGTGGTGTGAAAAAGTGTTTGCCTCCTTCCTCATTTCCTGTTCCTTTGCATGTTTGTCACACTTAAGTGTTTCGGAACATCAAACCAATTTAAACAATAGTCAAGGACAACACAAGTAAACACAAAATGCAATTTGTAAATGAAGGTGTTTATTATTAAAGGTGAAAAAAAAATCCAAACCATCATGGCCCTGTGTGAAAAAGTGATTGCCCCCCTTGTTAAAACATACTGTAACTGTGGTTGTCCACACCTGAGTTCAATTTCTCTAGCCACACCCAGGCCTGATTATTGCCACACCTGTTCACAATCAAGGCATCACTTAAATAGGAGCTGCTTGACACAGTAAGGTCCACCAGAAGATCCTTAAAAGCTACACATCATGCCGAGACCCAAAGAAATTCAGGAACAATTGAGAAAGAAAGTAATTGAGATCTATCAGTCTGGAAAGGGTTATAAAGCCATTTCCAAAGCTTTGGGAATCCAGCGAACCACAGTGAGAGCCATTATCCACAAATGGCGAAGACATGGAACAGTGGTGAACCTTCCCAGGAGTGGCCGGCCGCCCAAAATTACCCCAAGAGCGCAGCGACGACTCATCCAAGAGGTCACAAAAGACCCCACAACAACGTCCAAGGAACTGCAGGCCTCACTTGCCTCAGTTAAGGTCAGCGTTCATGCCTCCACCATCAGGAAAAGACTGGGCAAAAATGGCCTGCATGGCAGAGTTCCAAGGAGAAAACCACTGCTGAGCAAAAAGAACATCAAAGCTCGTCTCAATTTCTCCACAACACATCTTGATGATCCCCAAGACTTTTGGGACAACATTCTGTGGACCGATGAGACAAAAGTGGAACTCTTTGGAAGGTGTGTGTCCAAGTATATCTTGCGTAGAAGGAACACTGCATTTCATAAAAAGAACATTATACCAACAGTAAAATATGGTGGTGGTAGTGTGATGGTCTGGGGCTGTTTTGCTGCTTCAGGACCTGGAAGACTTGCCGTGATAAAAGGAACTATGAATTCTGCTGTCTACCAAGAGATCCTGAAGGAGAATGTCCGACCATCTGTTCGTGTACTCAAGCTGAAACGAACTTGGGTTCTGCAGCAGGACAATGATCCTAAACACACCAGCAAGTCCACCACCGAATGGCTGAAGAAAAACAAAATGAAGACTTTGGAGTGGCCTAGCCAAAGTCCTGACCTGAATCCTATTGAGATGTTGTTGTATGACCTTAAAAAGGCCGTTCATGCTTGAAAACCCTCTAATGTAACTGAATTAGGACAATTCTGCAAAAATGAGTGGGCCAAAATTCCTCCAGGACGCTGTAAAAGCCTCATTGCACGTTATCGCAAACGCTTGGTTGCAGTTGTTGCTGCTAAGGGTGGCCCAACCAGTTATTAGGTTTAGGGGGCAATCACTTTTTCACACAGGGCCATGATGGTTTGGATTTTTTTTCACCTTTAATAATAAACACCTTCATTTACAAATTGCATTTTGTGTTTACTTGTGTTGTCCTTGACTATTGTTTAAATTGGTTTGATGTTCCGAAACACTTAAGTGTGACAAACATGCAAAGGAACAGGAAATGAGGAAGGGGGCAAACACTTTTTCACACCACTGTACATTGATGGGGTTTCAGTAACACAGCTGCCTATTCATTTTCTATTTTACAGTTGTATGTAGAATGGGAGATGTGATGCTGTATTTGACTTGGAGTGGTATATAGCAACTCTTGGTCAACACATATATAATTTCAAAAGTAATTTTAGATTTTTTTAAAACCTGTAGCTTTCATCAAAATAATACTGAATGATTCTGCACTAAATCTCCTTTTTACTCTACTTTCTGTGATAGGGTGACAATGCTTTTTACTGTCTTCTTATTGTGCTTCTACATTGTCACTGTGTCACTTGCACCTCTGGTGGATTACAAGTAACTATGTTGAATTAAATTTTACCATAAAGGTCAACCCACCATGAGAAATACCATGCCACCATCACTGGCGTGCATGCATATAGGCATGAAGTATCAGTATAGAGGCAGAGGAAAACATGGTGGCTTAGGGGTTTACACTGCTGCCTTGCCTCACTAGGGTGTCTGGTTCAAATGCCAATCAGATTGCTATCTGCATGGAGTTTGCATGTTTTCCTTATGCTTGTGTGAGGGTTCCTCCAAACCAAAGACATGCTGATTGGTTAATCCTATGTAAATTTTCCTAAGTACGTGAGATAAAGGTAGAATACCTGTCAGGTTTTTAGATTGTAACCTCCTTGAGAGTAGTTACTGATATGACTATACAATATGTACAACATAACGTGTAAATTGCTGGTAAATACATGTAATTATTATTACAAAATGGAGATCGGGTACTGTATATTAAAGTGATTGTAAAGTCTCGTTCAAGAAAAAAACAAAAACAAACGTGTTATACTAAACTTGCTCTGTGCAGTGGATTTGTACAGAGTGGTCCCGATCCTCCTCTTCTCGGTCCTTCTTCCCTGCTCCTGGCCCCTCCCTCCTGTTGAGTGCCCCCACAGCAAGCAGCTTGCTATAGGGGCACCCGAGCCGAGCTGCAGCTCCATGTGTCCATTCAGACATGGAGCTGCTGTTCAGGCCCATCCCCCTCTCTTCTGATTGGCTAACTGATTTTGATTGACAGCAGCTGGAGCCAATGGCGCAGCTGCTGTATCTCAGTCAATCGGGAGGGAAAGTCACAGACAGCCGAGGGACTCATTGACATCACTGGACAGAGATGGGGCTCAGGTAAGTTTTAGGGGGGCCGAGGGGGTCTGCTGCACACAGAAGGCTTTTTATCTTAATACATAGAATGCATTAAAATATAAATCCTTCTGCCTTTACAACCCCTTTAAAGCTGGTCATAGAGAGATCAAAATAAGGCCGGTTTAGCAAGGACTGACTGAATTTCTATCCCTGTGTGGCAGTTCCTGCTTGTCAGAGGTCAATCTAACAATTGACTTCTGTTGAACAGGATTCTTGGAAACTTTTTCTCAATTCGCAATTGCAGCTAAAGGGCTGCAGACACTGATCAGGACAGGAGTCCCCCCTGCCAGAATACAATGTCTTAGTGGGAAGGATTCCTCCACCCACCCATTCATTTTTTTTACAATCAACCCAATGGAGTCATCTATAGCAGTGTTGCCAACCATCAGTATTTTTAGTGGCCGCCAGTAAAAAAAAGGGGCATTTTTCTCCTGCCAGTAAATGCCAGTGACAGGAAAAGTTTGCCAGTAAAAAATATGGCTGTGATGCTAGGCTAAGAACAGTGCAGTTCCGGTCTGCAGCCAGCTGCACCATCCAAATGCCTGCTAGAGTGTGTTCGGACAGCGCTGGCAGGGGGCGGGTCTGGCAGAGGCCGTGCCCAAGCACGTAGTGTGATCTAATGGTGCAAAGGTGAGCCGAACAGAGCAACCGGAGCCTCGTATGCATGTTTGCAGGACAGGAGCAAGGCAACTTGTGGGACAGTCAATGCCGCTCTGACTGGAGTGGACTGGAGGGACCACCTGGCGCGGAGAGACACTGTCACTGTGACTCAGGAGGGGACATGTCATGTCAGTGAGGTGTAATCATCATCTGTACTGCTGCATACTGCAGGTAGTGTCATTGTGAGAGTCAATTTCATGTGCGTGCCTGCCCATTCTAATTTATTGTCCTCCTGAATCCTGTCCCTGAGCTACTTACTACATTGCAAATAAAATAAGAAATATGTTTTTTTGCCATATTATCTATCTTAAATCAAATAACTAATTGCAAACTCAGTATGAAATCTCACAGCATTTTTTGCTACTTTGTAAATAGTCTGACATTTGCATAGATACATTTTCCCTTGACATTGATATCTCTAATTAGTCTGGTTCACATCTGTGTGGTGTGTTATAGGTTCATTTTACGTGCTTTTTAGGTGCTTTACCATTGAATTCTATATAGCATTTACTTTTAAAGATGCAGCAAGCAGGATTTACTTATTTATTAACATATTGTGGCGCCATGTTATTTTTTTTTTTTCCTGTTTGGCTTCTTGTCCCAGTTACTGTCCTGTTCTTTGCAGTATTGTTGCTTTTGTTTATACCTCATACACTGCCTCTTTGTTACTTAAAGGCTTTGAAATGGTTCATATTAGCCACCATGTCTTTCTACTTATTAGTACACATAAAATCCATAGGCTGAAAAATACACCAACAGACCAGACCACTTAGCCTGCAGGAGCCAGAAAGACCTTTACAGAATGGGCTGTATTCTTGTATAAAACATATGTCAATGTGATTGAAGCAGTGCTGGATCTCTGTTATAAATTATTCCCAGGTCTTTGCAAGAGAGACAAAGAATTGCATGGTAACAGATTGGTTACATGCAATTTATATAGGTAAAACATACAGTTCAATTAAAATAATCATAGACATAATGGGGCTTTCACTGCTCATCTTCTTTTAGAAAAATGGGTATTAAATACAAACACCTAGAGTTGCTGGCATACTGTATATCTGCAGCAGCCTCCAATATTTTGCTTTTATGGCCATATGCCAGGCCATTCTGTCAATTAACACTCCAATATATCTGGATTCCTTTTGACATATCACTGTGGTGGGCTACCACATTGACCAATAAGAGTGTGCAGGAGGCAGGAAGGGAAGGGCATATGTAAGTACTACCAGAAAGTGCTGAAGCTTTACCGGTCAGAATGTCCTGGCATTTAGCCATAAAAGCCAGGTGTCTGAGCCTGCTGTAGGTACAGTATATGCAGGAACATTTAGGTTCCTGCACTTCATCCTCTGTAGAGGGCAGGGTCTAGAGCCCACCATACACATTACAATCTAACCCTACAAGCTTTCCATTCTTGAAGTATCGCTAATGACTCAATGAAACATTAATTGCAGTAGAATAGCCTTCTGTTTTTAGAATTTCAGCAAATGTTATTTCATTCTGTGGTAGGCCACCAGAGATTGCCACGAATACAAAAGTACCAATCCTTGCCTCAGCAGCCATACTACTGTGCGATATTAGCCACAACCAATTGTTTTAGTATTTCTTCCATCTCAAATTTTCAAATCAAACAAATCCAGTTGTGATGTTTGTGGGATTATCTGATCTCACAGAATATCTGCCAGTCATGAATGCTGCTAGGCTGGTTGTACATAATGGAGATGCTGCTATGTGTTTAGTTAGTTTGGCTCCCCCATGGCAAAATTTTCTGTATTTGGTGTTCAGCTACTCTAAAGCCTGGTACACATGATCATATTGTTGGCCAACAAAATGTCAGACTTATGTTTGAAGGGCGTGTGCCAGGAACTTGTCTTGCATACAAACGGTACACAATTGTCGGCCAACAAACACAAACGTAGTGACGTACTACAAGGAATTTCAGCTCTTGAGCGCCACACTTTGGGCACCTTCTTCTAATGTCGTGTTTGGTGAGCATTGATTCCGAGCATGCATGTTTGTACTTTCAACTTTTGTGTTACAGACTTGTGTACAGACGATAGGAAACTGTTGTCCGCGGAAAATTTACTAGCCAACATTTGTTGGCGGAAAGTTGGACAACAATTGTCTGATGGAGCGTATTAGCGGTCAGATTTTAGGCCAACATTCTGTCATTACACAATTCCCTGCCGAAAATGCGATTGTGTGTACGGGGCTTTAGATTTAAAGGATAGTTTTCAACACAGCTTCAAAAATGCTGCAAGACTGTGTCAGTTATTCTAGATTCTCAGGAACATGTCTGCTTTTTTTCTGCTCTTATTGATTCCCCCCTTTATGAAATAACATTTGCTAAAACTCTAAAAACAGAAGGCTATTCTACTGCAATTATTGTTTGGAGTCATTAGTGACACTTCAAGAGTCTGGAGCCTGAAGTCTGGATTTTATATAGATGGGATAGGAAAGAAATACACCAAGGAAAGATCACCAGTTTCTATATCTGTCCATAAGGCTTTCTATTCATATCATTGAGGTGAGAGTTCTGAGAGCGCTGAGCTGTTTGGTGAAGGCATTGTCATTGGTGGAAGCGTTATTAGAAACGACTGTATTCAGGTTTTTTTTTGTTGATGGATGCTTGGAAACTTCTTTTTCAATAGTTGTTTTTGTTCACTAAGAAGTTATATATTGATTGTTTTGGATACATGGTTCTTGTATTATAATGCTCAATACAGAGTGGCACCAGAGGAATTGCGCATGATCACTATATTTATATATTGGTTTTACGTGTACTCTGAACACATTCGTTCATGCAGCATTTCCACATTATTCACAGTTTAGTCACATTTTATTTTTATTTTTATTTATATTTTTGGATTATCACCAATACCTGGTAGCGCAGAGGACCATATTTATTTGAGTATGTGCGGAGTTGCCACCACAGCTGCAAAATCCATGGTTGTATTGAAGACATGAACAGAAGGTGAAAATAGAGAACAGCAGGTTTTTTTTGCAGAATACATAAAACAATTCCCATAGTGACTGAGTGAGTATGAACAGCACGTAATAACAGCATTTATTGATAGATGTTTATGAAGTGGGTTTAGTAATACTTTAAAGTGATTGTAAGGCTTCAATTTTTTTAAAATAACAAACATGTCATATTTTCCTCCACTGTGCAGTTTGTTTTGCACAGACTGGCTCTGACCCTCCACTACTGGGGTCCCCCGGCGGCGCTGGTAGCTCCTCCCCGCATCGTATAACCCCCTAGCAGAAGCGCTCTCCTGGGGGGGTTACCTTGCCGGTGCGCTCCCGAGTCTAGCATTTGCGTCAGAATGCCAGACTTGGCCCTGCCCCCAGCACCTGTGGAGCCGGTGTGCGGTCCAAGCCTCGATTTCGATGTGAGTCAGGGGCTGGATGTGACGTCAGCGTTGCTCCACTAGGCTCAATGCATTTCACTTTAATTATGCATCACCAGAAAGCTAGTGTCACCTTCCTGGTTATGGTATTCATGCCCTTACTTGTTAGAAAGGGCAACGTGACTCGCGCATGCACAGTAGGAAACAGGCTGTGAAGCCGCAAGGCTTCATGTCCTGTTTTCCTTAGTACAGATGCCGACGCCTGCACCCAAAGCCGATTGACGAATTGGCTAGGGATGCTGGCATCACAGGATCCCTGGACAGGTAAATGTCCTTATACTAAAAATCAGCAGCTACAGTATTTGTAGCTACTGACTTTTAATTTTTTTTTTTTTACAGACTGGAACGCCTCTTGAATTTGCTGCCCTTCCACTGAAGCCAGCAGGGACTGACTTTAACAGTTTTTAATGGGGCCATTAGTGGTTCACTCTTCCACTGGGGCTGCCATGGTTGTAGATACGTACAATATATACTTTCCACAAGATCGGAGTGGTCTGGGCTCTTATATACTTTACGTGAGGGCCAGCAGTAGGAGAACTTTATGGTATACTTCAACTTAATGAACCATGATAACAAAACGATGTACTGCTATGCAGGGCTGCTGATAGAAATCACGGGGCCCCATTCAGCCTACCTGATGAGGCCCCCTTCAGCCCCACCCCTGGTCCCTCCTTCAGCCCCATCCCTGGTCCCTCCTTCAGCCCCACCCTGGTCCTGCCCCTGGTCCCTCCCCAGACCCCACCTTGAAACAAGTGCAAGTTTGTCATCAAGGGATATCTATCTTTCTTCAGCCAGTTGTAAGTTTGATTATCCAAAATAAATACTGTGATGATACAAGATATAGTCAGAGACTGCAAACATGATACAAGAGATCATCAGAGACTACAGACATGATACAAGAGATGGTCGTAGACTGCAGACATGATACAAGAGATCAACGCAGCCTCACCAGTGCCCATCAATGCAGCCTCACTGTGCCAACCACAGCCTGATCAGTGCCCATCAATGCAGCCTCATTGTGCCCATCTGCAGCCTCACTGTGCTCAACTGCAGCCTCACTGTGCCCATTTCAGCCTCGTCAGTGAATATCAATGCAGCCTCACTGTGCCCGTATACAATCTCACTGTACCCCTCTGCAGCCTCACTGTGCCCATCTGCAGTCTAGTCAGTGCCATCAATGCAGCCTCACTGTGCCCATCTGCAGCCTCACTGTGCCCATCTGCAGCCTCATCAGTGCCATCAATGCAGCCTCACTGTGCCCATCTGCAGCCTCATCAGTGTCATCAATGCAGCCTCACTGTGCCCATTTGCAGCCTCACTGTGCCCATCTGCTGCCTCATCAGTGTCATCAATGCAGCCTCACTGTGCCATCTGCAGCCTCACTGTGCCCAACTGGCTCCTCATCAGTGCCATCAATGCAGCCTCACTGTGCCCATCAATGCAGCCTCACTGTGCCATCTGCAGCCTCACTGTGCCCATCTGCAGTCTCACTGTACCCATCTGCAACCTTGCTGTGCCCATCTGCAGCCTCACTGTGCCATCTGCAGCCTCACTGTGCCCAACTGCAGCCTCACTGTGCCAATCTGCAGCCTCATCGGCACCCTGATTACATCTTCCCAGCATTGAATCAGTGTTTTGTCTATCACAGTTTAGGAGGCAGGGCTTTGTTACAGTGAGTGGACGACTGCCGAACAGTTCAGGCCCCAGCTCCATAACACAGCGGGAGATTCCCCATGAATGAGTGAAGAGAGATATATCACTCCGCCAGGGAAGGCTGGCCGGGACTTGAGCCAACATTGGCATGTGGCGGCTGCGGAGGTGACCTTCCACCCGAAACACAAGAAATAGTCCCACCCGCAAGAACATCCCAGAAAGTAAAAAAAAAAAAAGCCTGCAAATAAGTCGGAGTCGGAGATGTGTTCTGGACAAGCACATGATTAGTGCTGTGTAAATAAAGCCCCATACACACTATCAGATTTTCTGCAGATTTTTTCCTTCAGATTTACCAAAAACCATATAATATGAGGTCAAACCTTAGGAGTTTCAATGTGTATGCAATCAGGCAGGGCCTTTCACTACATGGTTTTGGTAAATCTGAAGACATAAATCTGCAGAAAATCTGATAGTGTGTATGGAGCTTAAGGCCGCGTACACACGGGCGGACTGTTCGTCCAACTTTGTCCGCTGAACAGTGGGCGGACAGTCCGCTCGTGTGTGGGCTTTCAGCGGACAGTTTCAGCGGACAGTTTGACGAACAAGGTTTTACGGAATTTCCGAAAAACTGTCCGCTGAAACCTTGTTTCAGCGAACAGTCCGCTCGTGTGTAGGCTTGTTCGTCAAACTAAGTTCCGCGCATGCTCAAAAAGGATTTACACGCCGAAAGTTATAATGCAGTGTATAGGACGTCGTATTTTTCGTCCCGTCGTACGTGCCGTTCACGTCATCGCGCACGGTTTCAGCAAACTGTTCGTTCGTCGTGTGTGGCCATGTCCGTCCATGCTAATTTTGAGCGGACTGTTTGCCGAAACTGTTTGACGGACAAAGTTGGGCGAACAGTCCGCGCGTGTGTACGCGGCCTAAGAGTTTTGCAGTGATCCGGCTACCTTGTGTTTAGCTACAAAGGAGTGATGAAAGAATAAACCACCTGTTGTTTAAAAGGTGCGCGCTTTTTTTAAATTTAAAACGAATACCTAGTTCAATGCTCTCAGCATGATTGTTAACACGAGGTATGTAAATTACACATGTACAAATGAACTGCTACAGAAAAATTGTACGGCTTGGTGAAAGGAGAGTTCTTTCTTCAGGTTCCAAGGCATCTTTTCGGCATATATTATAACTTCAAAGTCACAGCTTTTAACAAGTTTATATTTGTAAAACATGACATTTAACAGCTGCTGGTATTACAGCTTCAGAAAGTAAAGACTGTAATTACATATTCATGCCTTCAAGCACAAGCATACTTGCTGGTCATGATGCTGTAAGGTCTCTATGATGGGATCCCAACCTGGTGGCTTGGTTTTCCAATGATGTCACTGCAGGCAAATATGTGATATCATTACAGTTGCCACACTGAGTTTTCTTTCTGTAGGCAAACAATGAACTTCCATACACGATCGTAGAGTTTATGTACATTCTAATTGTTTATTGTACACCACCTTGGTCAAAAAATGGAATGTCCCTGAGATGGCAGGGGTTTGTACTTAGTGCCGGAACAAGGTCATCTAGAGCCCAGGGCGAACATGCCAAATTGCACCCCCTACACCAAGATGTATGAGCAGTATGTGTAAGAAAATCCCCCCCCCCCCCAAAAAAAAAAAATTGAGAACAGTCTGCATGCTTACCCTCTAAGCAGAAATTCCCCCTCCTACCAGTACAAATCCGCCACCCTGCTGAAATTCCCCCTCCCAGCACAAATCTTTGCCCCGCCTCGCCTCACATCCTCTCTTTCCTAGTATGCCCCCAGCACAAACCCCCCCTCCTAGCACAAATCCTCTACCCCTCAAATTTCCCCTTCAAGCACAAATCCTCTCCCCCAGCTCCAGATTCCCCCCTCCTAGCACAAATCCCATTTCCCCATCACTCTTCCCAACACAAATCCCCCTAAATCACCACTCCTAGCACTCCTCTCCAAATCTCCCCTCCTAGAACAATTCTTATCCTCTATTGCCCCCCAAATTCCCCCTTCTAACATAAATCACCTCTCCAATCTCCTTGTGTTACCCCCCCCCCCCTCCTCACATGATACCACAGTGCCCAGGACAGCCACCCCTCCTGCTCACCCCTTGTCCTGGCCCTGACTTAGAGGAATGTATTCTGGGGCTGTTGGCATTGTAATATTTAGCCAAAGGAACTCATGAGCCTCAGCCTACAGATGTTAATAGGACAGCATAGTGTATTGTCAGCTATCATATATTTTGAGTTATTATTGCAGTGTTTATGTCAAAGTACACATACAGATTTAGAGGGAACTGCCCCAGTCTTCTCAATACATAGATCTTTCAGCACCTTTTCTGACAGTTGTGGTCTTCTGAATTGTCTATAGCCTGGCCAGTAAAAATCATAGTGTGCACGGGGTGGGCAACCCAGTATTATATTTTTAGCTGCTGGGCAGCAGACATCGTGGAAGGTGGCAGGAAGTACGGAGATGCTGAAGGGGAATCCACATCTATATATCAAGGGGACTAAGGAGGGGGCCTAGGGCTTTAGTGTCCAGCAATTTTTTTTTATGCCTGTTCATACCAGCAGCTATCCTAGAATGCAGTTACAGGTGTGTGGTAGGAGAATGAGGTGCCAATGCGCCAGCCCAGAGCATCACTCAGTTTCCTTTTTTTATGGGATTTTTATTGAAACATTTGTGACATTTCATTGAGTACTGTTTTCCTCAGCATGGTGCAATTTGTGTCACATAGCTAAAAAAAGTCCTGCTTGCTGTACTTTTTTTTAGCACTCATCACCACAACGTGGTGATAAGAAATGGCCTTTCCCCCCTCCTTCCTCTCTTTTGCCATTCTTGCTTTGCTCTCCCAACTTCTATCTCCTGAGGGTCACTGGGATCTAGAATTGATAGTCCCATGTTTTTGTCCCATGACAGAGGCGCTATTCGGCTGCCAGTGGGGTTTACCCCCCCCCCCCAGCTAGCGGCCGAGAAAGGGTTAAAAACCACCTAAAAGCACCTCTCCAGAGGCGCTTTGCCAGCGGTATAGTAGCGCTGCCCCATTGATTTCAATGCGCAGGAGCGTTGAAGGAGTGATATCCACACCGCTCCTTCACCGCTCCAAAGATGCTGCTAGCAGGACTTTTTTTTTACATCCTGCCAGAGCACCGCCCCAATGAGAAGGCCCTCGGGGCTTTCACACTGGAGACACAGCAGCGGCTGTTTCAGGGCGCTATTTTTAGCGCTGTAGCGCCTGCAAAGCGCCCCAGTGTGAAAGGGGTCGTAGTAAATCAACCCCACATACTTGCTGGGTGAGAAGGATCAGTAAAGAACAACTGTGTAGCACTGCAAAACAGTTAGCAGGACATATATAACGGTTAAAGTGTAAGTTCATCTTTTCAGAAAAAATGAGCAGGTGAGTTAAAGGAAAAATACAGCCAAAACTCATTTGGCTGTACTTTTCTTGTAGATCACAGGAGTGAAGTTCAATTTGCACTCCTGTGACACATTTTCAGCAGATAGCAGGCTGAAGTCCACTGTCAGCTGACATCACAGAGCCAGTCCAGGCTGGGACAAGATTGCGACAATCACAGGTGTGCGCAGTCCATTGCATTAGGGTGTGCATCCCAAAGCTCAGACACACACATACCTTTCTCTGCAGCCTCAGCTGCATGGGACAGTGAATGAATGGGAAGTGCTCTGTACTGAGCGGCTTCTTTTTATTCACAACCAAAAGCAAAGTAAACACAGTTTATGAATGGACACAGTGAGTGAGTGTGTTCATGGTGTTCATTTAGAAAAGGAAGGGGCCGGTAAATTACATATTTACTAGCCCCTTCCTCCGCTCTCCATCCTGAAGCATACCCCACAGCAGCCGGGGGAGAGGATGGAAGCCAGCAGTACTGCAGCGTGGGGGTGGGGGGGAACAACAAAAGGGGGGGGCCTGGGCAGTAGGGGGAATTGGCACCCCACATAGGTGTTGATTTACTGAAACTGGAGAGTACAAAATCTGGTGCAGCTCTGCATAGAAACCAATTAGCTTCCAGGTTTTTTTGTCAAAGCAAGCCAGAGTTAGTGGCTGATTGACTTCCATGTACAGCTGCAACAGATTTTGCACTCACTGGTTTTAGTAAATCAACCCCATAGTGATTAGGGTGTGCACAGGCACACCTGGCACACCCTCTGCGCACACCTATGGTGACAATAAAGTCAGGATCTGCCCACAACCCTGGATCAGCACCTGGCTCAGCCTCTCAGTGAGCTGCTAGGGTGCTGACCCTGCGGCTCCCACCCCCTCCACAGCCTAGAGCTAGAGCTCATTGAGCACAGGGGGGCAAAGCAGAGAGCTGACAACTGACAGTCACCAGTGCTCTGCTCATGGAGCTTTGAGAACCAAGCAATCAGTGTCCTTTGAGTGCTCGATTCTCAGTCTTAGAGCCGGCATGTGACAGATGCAACATCGGACTGCATCCATCTAGGCAAGTATGACTTTGAATAAGAACAAAAACATTTATTTCTCTTGTAACACCCTATACCAGTGATGGCAAACCTTGGCACCCCAGATGTTTTGGAACTACATTTCCCATGATGCTCATGCACTCTGCAGTGTAGTTGAGAATGATGGGAAATGTAATTCCAAAACATCTGCGGTGCCAAGGTTCGCCATCACTGCCCTATACCCTCCTTTATCCCCCCCAGTCCCGACTGTACTTACCTCCATGGATGATGAGCTGTCAGTGTTCACACAGCTGGTGTAGCTTTCCGGGGATTAGAAATCCTCTCTTCCTCTTCTTTCTGCAGCACTTCTAGCATGGATCACAATGATTGTGATTGGTTATCAGTAGGGATGAGCTCGGTGTTCGACTCGAACGCATGTTTGACTTGAACATCGGCCGTTCATCTGCTTGGCGAATTCAGAACTTTGTGGACCGTTCACACCCACAATGCACTACGCCATTGCAGTGCATTTCTGGCTCATGATTGGCCAAGCATGCACTGTGACCCCGCATGCTTGGCCAATCACAGCACCGGCAGTGAGGAGAGCCATAATTGGCCACAGGCAGGAGGCCTGTGGCCAATTATAGCTCAGGGGGTTTAGTACACACCCCACACTATATAAGGCCGCCAGCGTGGCGGCCTTGTGTAGTGTGTTCCGGCGTGCAGGGAAAGAGCAAGATAGGCAGGGACAGTGTGTTCTTTTCTCAGGCATCTGCAGGAGTTAAAGTGGGTGTTGTGTGCCTCCAGCACAGTATACACCTATAGCTATCCTTTTTTGCTGGTGTTCTCTAATACAGGCATCTGCAGGAGTTAGTGGGTGTTGTATGCCTCCAGCACAGTATATACCTGTATCTACCCTTTATTGCTGGTGTTCTCTAATACAGGCATCTGCAGGAGTTAAAGTGGGTGTTGTGTGCCTCCAGCACAGTATACACCTGAAGATACCCCTTATTGCTGGTTTTGTCTGTTGCATATCTTGCATATTAGCCTTTAAAATGAGCACTTTTGATTTCGAACGTTCGAGTCCCATAGACTTTAATAGGGTTCTAAAGTTTGTACTAATTTTTCCGTTCATTTGAAGGTTCTGGTGCGAACCGAACCGGGGGGTGTTCGGCTCATGCCTAGTTATCAGCACCTGCACAGAACTTCAACCCGATCCATCCCAGACTACAGAAATAAGTGGGAGAAAAGCAGGAATTTCAAATCCGAAGACCGCTACACCATTTGTATGGGCACTAACAGATCATCACCCACGAAGGTACAGCCTGAACTGGGGGGAAGGGTGCAGAGTGTTAGTTCACCTTTTTCATTTTTTTCTGAAAAGTTGAACTAAGACTTTAAATATCATCTAATATCATATATAGGAGTAAAGAGTTTAAAACATTTCACATTTTCACAGTTTATATTATTCTTTTTCTAGTCTGGTCTCTTTTCATTTTTGGGCATCTGCAGGCAACAGAAATTGAAGTACATGAAAAATGCTGATGAAATTTGTAAGATGACCTACAGCCAAGGAAAAAGAAATCATCTCTTTGCCTGCAGTCATTTCATTGGCTGAACTTTATATGCTGTACATTCACATCCCTCCCTGCCCTCAAGTAGCTTAAAAACTAAGAACCCTATCTCACATGCAAATACTAGGCCCAATTTGGACAGGAGCCAATTAACCCACCAGCATGTCGTTATTTAACATGTTGGGGAAAACAAAGGTGAAGCGTATATAAAAAGAAGTCATTGTCCTTTTTGCTTTGGTCAAAATGACAAAAGACATGGCATAAATGTTGAACCTGCTTCATACTCTTAGCTTAGAAGTCTTTTTCCCAGAAACCACGGAACATAACTCTCCCTTCCACTATTCTTTACTGAAAAAAGTTGCCTCTTATTTGCAAAATTTTCAAGAAAGACATTATTAGCTCCTACTAAATTGATTGGTTGAATTATAATTCAAGAATCATGGCCAAAGCTTTTTTGGCCCTATTTCTCCTATGGATCACAGGAGTGCAGGAGTTCGTTTTGCACTCCTGGGACTCGTTTTCAGCTGACAGAGGGCTAAAGCACTAAGCCAGTCCAGGCTCTGGATTGTTTCCTACTTTAAAGTCTGAAAAATCAAAGTACCCCCCGAATGAGACTTTAAATTGACAACACAGAAAATGTTTAAAAATTATTTTTTATTAAAAGTTCAAGATAAAAAGCCATCAATCACATGATGATGGCTGCTAAAACACATACATGTTGACAAACCACTCAAAAAACAAAATACAAAATATCTTGCGGTAGATTAATGATACGTTGCTCTCCAATGTCTGAAAACCTCATGGCGTGTTTCAGGTTCAAAGCCCTTTCATCAAGGGTATTTATAAAGGAGAATTTAAATGTCGATATGTGAATGGTGCAGCACTCAGGTACATAGCTAATCAGGCAAGATTAAAATGATCACTGTCAGTGGGTTGCGTGATTGGAAGTCTGGTTTAGCCTGTATTTCAGCCTGTCATGCCTAAGCCCTTGTACACATGGTCGGAAGAGGTCCGGAAGTGATGTTGCATAGACATGGTCAGACAAAGTTGTCAGAAAATCCGATTGTACATAATGTGATGACGTTATTTTGTTACAACGGGACAACGTTCAGGCTAGTAGCCAATAGCTTTGGTCTAGGAATTTGATCTGAGCATGCATGGCACTTTGTCCGTCGGAGTAGGCTACACATGATCGGAGTATGTCCGATAGGAGCATTTTGTCGGAAAATTTTACTGGCAAGTCAGATATTCCGACGGAAACAGTCTGATGCAGACCACACACAGTCGGAATATCCAACAAAACGGTCCGATAGGAAACATTCTGACGGAATCTCCGACCATGTGTACAAGGGCTAAGGATGGTACCGTGTCACTTCCCTCCTAGGTAGAGGGTATGCAGCTTGAAGGAGGAGCTTAAAGATTCAAACAAGAGTATCCTAGTAAAGGCCTTTCCACAATCCTTGATTGAAAGGAGAGGTGGAACGTATACTAGGTGCAATCAGCGCTCCTTGTGCTGTTTCCAAAGGTCCATAAGGTACGCCGTTCGCCTTTAGCATACATTGCCAGGGCGTACGGCATACCCTAAGGACCTTCTGAAACAGCACAAGGAGCGCTGATCGCACTGGCAGTTGTAAAAAAAACACAGATTTTTACAAACTGTCAGTAAATTTACTGGCAGTTGGCAACCCTGCTCTCAACGAACCACTGGGATCCTGAGCCAGCCACTCCTGCCCGCTGCACAGCTCAACACTCCAGTGAGTGCTGGAGAGCCAGAGCAGAAAGACTTGGCTCAGTGATGACTAAGAGCTGAGCGTTGATTGGTCTTTCCTCAGTCTAAAAAGCAGCGTGGAACAGACGCAGCATTGGTCCCATGCTGCATTCACCCAATTGAGAATATTTTTTTTTATTTTTTCTTAGAAGCCATACTTCTATTTTCAGAACACATGAACATGTCTTATTCGGTAAGGTAAATAGTATATATCAGGTATAAAGTATCTCATAGCAATCAATTTCTGACTAAAGTGAAATCTGATGGGTCGCTCTGGGTTAATGTGCTTGTATTTTACCCATTGCACTTTGTGCTGCTTTATATAAACAGTCAGAATGGGTTCTTCCATTGTGTGTAGGTGATAATGTACCATTAATGACAGTTGAAAATGGTGGCTGTCTACTATGTGCATGCTGTTCTTTTGAATAACTAAATAAGTAAAATAAAGAAAGTTTTTCTCTGTACTGCTTCAGTCATCACCCTCTTGACTGTGGCTAATGGACCCTCATGAAGCAGCAGTTTGAGTATTCATTTCCTGGCCAAGTAATGAGGGTAGTTTTAGCAATGGCTGCAGGAAATCAGTAATTACTGTAGGAGAAAAGGTGACCAGTCAGTGCTGCTAAAAAGAAAGTTGTGTAAGCTAAGCAGACAAGAGGGTTCACATGGCCTGGCCTCTGACTATGAGCGTTGTTCTGTAGTCACAATGGTGAAACGAAATAGCATTAAGTATTATGAACCTATTCACTTAATGAGGTAGGTCTGAGAAATGTGCAACAGAAGCTATCTCTCAGACCACTTTGATGTTGGTTTAATAGGTAATAGTTACTGAAATAATTTTTTTCATGTCTAGAAAGTCATTATTAAGCACACAGAATTACAATTTAATTTAGACAAATAAGCTTGTAAAACCTGATAACTATCTTTTCACCTGTGTGTTCCAGTACCAAGATAATGCCATATGAGATGCAGTTTTATATCTTCCTGATAACATTATTATTTAAAAACTCCTCAATCCCATGCCTATGCTTAGAAACATTTCTAATGAACCCCATTGCTACTAGAGCAATTGGAACTAACACAGAAACACCACAACAGCGTGCCCCACACCTTGTTCCCTTGTTCGGTGGTGGCCACGGAGGGTCAAAGTCCAGACCTTATCTTGTATGCCTTCTATACAGTTCTTAAGGCTAATTTACTAAAGGAGTTGATAATTCTCACACATTGTATTTGTCTCAGGTGGCATTCTGCTGGCCATCAACTGGCCCCTCACTGAGGATCTTGTATAGTGACTGAGGGTGTATATTAATGTCCGGTGGAATCACGTTGAAAGAAAGTGACTATACAATTATTTCTTATTCAACAGTTACAAATTAAAGCCTAAGTGCAACCAAAATCACAAAAAGAAAAATCAGCATAAGGGACATAACATATAGTCAGCAGGATGTGTCCCTTGTGATGATTCCTCTTATGTTTGTGAATACCTTCCCCCATCTCTCTATGAATGGAACATGATCTATGAATGGAGGATGGGAGGATGATTGATAGGTCTGCCCCTTCCATTCAAACATTGCGTTCCATTTATAGAAGCTATGGTATGACTTCTATGAAGGACAGAGCTGGGCAGAAAGGACGGGCATAGTCAGGCTCTCTTGATGAGAGCCTGTAACACCCTCTTAGTTCTATTAACCCCAATGGCAGTAACGGGGAAGAGGGGGAGCAGGGATGCAGGATGGTGGAAGATTTTCAGAAGAGAAATCAACAAGTAAGTTTTGTCCCTTGTGCTGTTTTTTCAGTTTTATGATTTTGGCCTCACTTAGGCTTTACATGAAAAGGTTTTCAAGGTGTACAGAACTGATTCCAGAGTGTAAATAGCAATATATTTACAAGAAAACATAATAGGGGTCAGGTAATAGGCACTTTAGGTATGCAGAATATATCATGGTAGCAATAGAAAAGATAATAATTATGCATTCGCTCTTAGAACCACTGACATACAACTATATACAACTATATGTCACTAAATTGTACAACAATAATACGATAAAGGGAAATGTAAAAGTTAGTTAGAAGAAGGATGAAAGCATAGTATCTCAAGGATAAATGGTAGTGAATGCGGTAGGAAGATGTAAATCAATTTTTGCTAAAAAGGATTAAGACCTGAGTTTTATTAGCTGTTATGACAGTGCAGATTCTTCTGTGCTGATAAAAATCAAAATATAGTTTCCCAATGGAAGCTAGATATGATCTTATGTCTATGGACATAGAAGACCAACAAACAGTACCAGCCAACAGATTTAGGGGTTGAAAGCGATTGGACAAGTTAGCAAACTTAAATCTATGTTCCTGCCACAAAGGTTGCCTACAGTGCAGGTGCCTTCCTTTCCCACCACCTATAGTATAAGCAGGACCTCTTGAATGATCTGCACACACATACAGTACAAGCTAGGCCAAAAGTCAATGAAAGTTGGGCAGATTGTGCTTTCACGTCCCCCTCACTCTCTGAGGACTACGGCCATCTTTAGTAAACCAGTAGCACAGATATTTAAGGAGGCTTTTAAAACTCAGTAGGATTTATTCGGCCAAACGGAGAGTTTGAGTTTTATTTGATTTTGCAACCCTGGTGATAGCAAAGAGAATGTGCAGTGTCAGATCTCTTGTACTTGATTTTAATACCAGACAGTTTTTTGGTGAGGCTCAGTTCATGTTGAGTTGTGAATTAGGAATAATGCATAACTATATATGTCATGGTACCCTTGTCTATAAGGTCATATGCTATGAACTTCCAGGAACTTCATACTTTTTTGGTACATCCCTGGAGTGTGTGTTTTGTTGTGAGAGGTGTAAACTAGGCAGAACAGAGGAATTAGGGTGAGAGCATCGAAGGATGATTTCATTCTATTCATAAACCCCCCTTTCACTTGGAAACCAGCCAGATAACAAATAGTCTCATTATCACAAGTGCAATATAGTATACCCTTGGCTGGGAAGCAGCCAGGGGTGCTGTATCAGTGTTTCCAGTGTACCCCAGTGCAGAGAAGCTGAGAAAGGGACCATTGTTGGAAAGTAACATTTGAAACCTATTAGTAATTAGAAGTATAGCATTATTTATGATTGGAAGGAGAGGAAAGAACAGGTCTCACTAGCTACGAGGAGCCCAGGGACAGAGGACTATTATATATGGAGACGGGTCAGCACATGTAGCTATATACTTTTTATAACTTTGGATTATGTATTCACATGTCTTTTACATATGCTCAACACAAATGGACTGCAATCTCCGGAGAGAGAAATAATTCCCCGGTCCTGTATTTTCATTACATGCTCATTTTTTCCCCACCTGTCAATCAAAAGATTGTCCTTCTCTACATAGAAAAGACTTGAGATACTAGTTCAGTAAATATAATTTACACACTACAATAAGGAAAAATAATGAGGCTCTCCTTAAGTGAATCTTTCATTGTGCTCACTTTACTTACCTTACTAAACCAAAGAAATAAGGTTTATTTGTACATCCCAATCAACGTGGTTTATTTTTTTTAATAAAATGAAAAGCCTCACTACTAATTTTATTGTTGGCGTTGACTAATATCAGGTTAATATGGCTGCAAGAACAGGGGTGAACAGCGGCGCTATATATGGTGATAACATAAAATTATATAACAACTGGAATATAGGTATACATAAAATGTGTGTGTGAATAAGCACACGTAATATTAAAACATTTGTTTAAAACATAATGTCCATGAATGATCTGAGATCTTGTATGATTAGCACCTGGAGGCAGCTCCCTTAGCCCTTGTACACACGTTCGGACATTCCGGCGGAAAATGTCCCATCAGACCGCGTTGTCGGATAATCCGACCGTGTGTGGGCTCCATCAGAATTTTTCCATCGGAATGTCCGACCAACAAAGTCTGAGAGCTGGATATAAAATTTTCCGTCAACATGATCCGATCGGACTTTGTCCGATCGTTTGTAGAGAATTCCAATCGGACAAAGTGCCACGCATGCTCAGATCAAACTACGAGACCAAAGCTATTGGCTACTAGCCTGAACGTAGTCCCAACCTAACGAACGAACGTCATTTTCTGACAAGTTTGTCCGACCGTGTGTATGCAACACCAGTTTCGGAAAAAATCTGACAGATTTTGTGTTTGGAATGTCCAACCGTGTGTACAAGGGCTAAGAGTGAAGCGATGCCCTCTGTGCAGAAATGGGGCCAAACTGAGTGCAGTATAAATCATATATTTAATAAAAACAACTTCTTTTTATTAAATATATGATTTATACTGCACTCAGTCTGGCGCCCCTCTGTTAACATGGCTGCTACAATGCTGCAGTTTTTGATGAGCAAAGGGCTTCAGACCCTAGGTTGAACCTTCAAAACCTGTAATAAATATACAAAGGTGTGCATCTACTGAGAAGTCTTGCACTTGTGGTGGTCACTGAAGACCAAGTTGATAAACTGTTCAGGAATCAAATCATTATAATTTATTGTATTTATTACATGCACTTATTCTGCACTGTCAATTTACGCAGTGCTTTACATACTGTACATATATTGTACATTCACATCAGTCTCTGCCTCCAAGGAGCTTACAATATAAGGTCCCTAACCCACATACATGCACCTACTAGGGCCAATTTAGACAGGAGTCAATTAACCTACTAGCATGTTTTTGGAGAGTTATAATAAAAAAAAAAATCTATCAAAAAAAATATTCAGCACTTCACACTTAACTTTACACTCCTACTCCATTACAGCAAATGGCGGTTCTGACGGTCTTCTTCCTGGTCTGGTGTATTCCATGTCTGCCACTGGGAAACACTCAAAACTAGAACTAAAATTTCCCGTACAGACGGTCGGACTTTCCGATGGAAAATGTGCGATCGGAGCTTGTTGTCGGAAATTCCTACCATGTGTAGGCTCCAGCAGACAGTTTCCATCAGAATTTCTGTTCCACAAAATTTGAGATCTTGTTCTCAAATTTTCCGACAACAAAATCCGTTCGCGTAAATTCCGATAGTGTGTGCACAATTCCGACGCACAAAGTACCACACATGCTCGGAATCAAGCAGAAGAGAAGCACTGGCTATTGAGCTTCATTTTTCTTGGCTCGTCGTAGGTGTCATATGTCAGCGTATTCATGACGTTCGGAATTTCCGACCAACTTTGTGTGACCGTGTGTATGCAAGACAAGTTTTAGCCAGTATCCGTTGGAAAAAATCCCATGGATTTTGTTGTTGGAAAATCCTATCGTGTGTACAGGGCAAAACTCTAATGGTAACTCAAAACTTTGGCTTTACCATTACTTTCATTCCCTAATGGGGACACAGACAGCAATATAAATGTGACAGTGGTTCTAACGCCTCATTACTCTATCCAAATCAGTGGTAATTGTTCCATTTTTGGGGGGAGGGATGGCAAACAAACCCCCCCGCCAGGTCCACACTTACCCCATCCAGGCCGGGGCTTCTCCCGGCTTCTCCTTCCAGTTAATCTGGTCTTAAGATCTGCCTCCTGTTCTGATTGGCTGATTAAAAAAAAAAAAACTCATAGAAACCTATGAGTCCGGCACCCCGAATGGAGATTAGGAGGTGGCGCATGGAGATTAGGGGGACGGTGCCCCTGCGACCCTTATGGACCTTATGCTGATCCAAATAAAAAAGAATAGATTTTTTTGCCTTTAGTTATACTTCAAATAAAGGGCTGCTAGGAGCAAAAGGAATCTACCTCGTAGCAGTTTTTATTCTCTGACTGTAGTTTAGCTTTAAAGGAACATTTAAAGTCAAAAACAGTATTTCATAATCAGATTCACTAAACATGTCATATTGGGCAATAGCGTGCTCTGCGGTCATCTGGAACACAATCATGCGTAACATGCTTAGGAAAACGAACTCAGCAATAACATGTCTTGAAAATGATTTTAAAACTCTGGCAACCAGGGCTTTGTGTTCAAAATATTACAGCAGAAGAGCAATGGCAAAAGAAACATAATTTTTTTAAATTAAAGTTGGATTGTTTTGCTCTTCAGTTGTGAAAAAAATGTTTATTGTTCTGTAATCATGGCGAACAGGTCTTTCAGCACACTCTACCCAGCATATTACATAGGGGCCTCTGTCTCTTATTTCCCCAAACCCTGACACTTGCCTGGAGGCTCATTCATCTCTCAGTTACTCAGTAACTCATAGATAAATGGACGTCTCTGCTAGAAGCTTAGTTCTTAATCATTTTCTATTATAATCAAAAGCACATGTAGAACTATCAGCTCCATCATACCCAACATTTACATCTGCAATCACCAAGACCATTCCAAACAAAAAGTCCTTAATGAAAGGGAGTCTGACCTGTCCTCAATTACTATATTAAGTAATCAAACCTTATTTATATACTTAGAGGTCTAGTTCTCCAAGACTAAAGATCGCATTGGGGTTGATTTACTAATGGCAAATAGACTGTTCACATTGCAAGGGAAATTGTTATTAGCAATGGATTTTGTCTAAGAGCTTATTGAATAAGGTGCAGCTCTGCCGACTTCCATCATCCAATTATGTGCGAGAAAAAATACTTTTTTTGTTAGTTTTGTTGTACCTGATTGGGTAATCTCTGGGGCAAATTCCCTTGCAAAGTGAACAGCCTAATCATCTTCAGTAAATCAACCCCTTTGTGTTAATCTGTGAACTTTTTAGAATTTACGTTTTTTCCAAATAACACATATACAGGTTACAGATGCTTATTGGACCCATCCCAATCCACGTTAAAGTATAACAACACTGAGATTCCTACTTTTACTTTGACTTTGCATTACAGCCCTTAAAAAACGTTATCTTACAGCATCCATTAAATGTCATGGCATATACAGTAGCACAATTTTTGTGCCACAGCTCCAATATGGCTGTTTGCTTTCGAGAAATATCTAAAGCAAAAATTGGCAGGGCTAATGTCTCAGTTCTAAAACAGCTTCTAAACATGAAATGAAAGTAAGACCTAGCAGTGATTTCATATCAATGGTGTTAGGAAGAGACTCACCAGTAGGGATGAGCCCGTGGTTTGAGTCAAATGTAAGTTTGACTCAAACAACGGATGTTCACCCATTTGCTGAATTCCAAATATTATAGGGTGTTCACAGGAAATTTGAGCGCCCTCGGAACGCCCCATAATGCACTGCGAGATGGCAGTGCATTGATGGCTTCTGATTGGCCAAAGCATACACCTGACCTGCATGCTTTGGCCAATCACAGCACGCTCTGCTGTGAGAGCCATGATTGGCCAAAGGTGCCTTTGGCCAATCATGGCTCAGGGGCTAAGTCCATGCCCCAGATTATGTAAGGCTGCTTACATAGCAGCTGTACATAGTGTAATGAATGAGAGCAGCAAAATGACATTTCTAAAGGAAAAAATTTAATTTAAAACTGCTTGCGGCTGTAATGTATTGTCGGATCCTGGCAATATACATAAAACTCATTTTAAAAAAATGGCGTGTGTTCCCCCCAGTCCATAACCAGACCCCTCAGATCTGTTACGGATATTAATGGGAACCCCACACCAAAATGCAAAAAAAATGACGTGGGGGTCCCCCCTAAATTACATACCAGACCCTTTAGGTCTGGCATGGATTTCAAGGGGAACCCTGTGCCAAAATTAAAAGAAAAATGGCTGGGGGGTCTCCCCAAAATCCATACCAGGCCCTTCAGGTCTGGTATTGATTTTAAGGACAACTCTGCGTCAAAATAAAAAAATGGCGTAGGGGCTCCCCAAAATCCATACAAGACCCTTATCCGAACACGCAACCTGGCATGCCACAGGAAAAGGGGGCGAGAGAGTGCCCCCACTCCTGAACCATACCAGGCCACATGTTCTCAACATGGGGAAAGTGCTTTGGGGTCCCCCAAAACAGCTTGTCCCCATGTTGAAGGGGACAAGGGCCTCACCCCCACAACCCTTGCCTGGTGGTTGTGGGGGTATGTGGGAGGGGGGCTTATCAGAATCTGGAAGCCCCCTTTAACAAGGGGGCCCCCAGATTCCGACCCCCCTATGTGAATGGGTATGGGGTACATTGACCAAAAAAAGTGTCAAAAAAAGTAAAAATGAAAGGAGACAGTTTTGGACAAATTTAATTTATATATATAAAAAAAAGTGTCCCACTCCAGTGGGTGTAACAAGATGTCTGCTTGCCGCCGTATCATTGTATCCTTATTGTGGACAAGTGCGGGATGTAGCGAGATAGCAACGTCCGTTACAAAATCTGAATTGTCGCCTAATCTGACGAAACACCAGAATCCACCGGTGACAACCTCCAAGAACCTGCAGAGGCCACCCTGACACCCGGCTCCAGTGATGATTATGAACCACAGTGCTACATGCTCATGATGTCTTTACTCTTATGAGTAACAGTCTTTACATCTACATTAAATATCTACATTAAATATTCATCAATGCTACACTTAGTATGGCGCTTGTGCTTTTTCCTTAGTTACTTCTGCCAAGAGGCTTATAATGGGGGCACTTGTGTGGGCTCAATCCCAAGCCACTCTCTGTGTCTCCTTAGACACACCGAGTGTGGCTTGGCCCCACCCCCGCTCTCTCCTCACAGGCTGTGATAGACAGGAGAGAAAGAGTAGAGAGTAACTGCTCAGTGCTGGATCAAGATCAGGCTCAGGTAAGTATAAGGATGGCTGGGGGGAGCTGCATACAGAAGGTTTTTTTTACCTTAATGCAGTGAATGCACTTCTACCTTTACAACCACTTTAAAGTGTATCTATGGGCAAAAAATAAAAACTTACATTCACTTTCACATTGGAGTTCAATACATTTTAGCCTACTCCTATTACTCTGATATTAAAGTTTGAGAACGTTTTTTTGTAAAGATCCCCACACATTTACTGTACATCCTTGAATTCTGTGACTTGTATTCACCATGCCCTGTTAGTAGGGACCGCTCTGTCAAACATTTCAGAGAACCTGCCTTTCGACCTACAGAAGTGCTGAGAGGAGGAGTTTCAGAAAGAGGAGTAGTACAGGAATCACTACTTAGAGAAGCAAGGTACCATGGGATATGTAGTCCTTAGAAATGCAAAAGAGAAGGCCAGCAGACAACAGCACTTACAACATGAAAGGAGATTGTCCAAGTAAGCTTATGTTGGACTATTGAATATAACAGTTTTTGTATTGTTATTACAATTCTGATATTATAAAATGAAAGTGTTGAATGCTGTGACTTTAGATCTGCTTTAATCAGATTCCCCATGTATTTCTGCTTTAGTTTAACCTTCATTTCATGTTTTAACATCACTCCAGCCAAAACCTTTTTTTTTCATGTGGTAGTGGGGTGTTGTTAGGTTTATGTGGTTTTATGGTTGTCTGTGTCCCTTTTGGAAGTTTTACTTTCACTTCTTTTCTAAGTGATAAGTGTCAGACAGAGCAGGAAGCGAAATCTCACTAAAGGGGACAGACGGCAACAAAAATATATTTTTTGACTGGGGAAAAGTAAGAACCTTGTCTTCCTGTCCTGACACCTGGTGACACCTGCGCCTCACAATTCTTGTCTTGCTGTCACCTGGGAAATCTCGCTAATAAGATAGCAGTAAAAACATACTGTATGTTAATGTGTGTATTACTACTAACAAATCTTTTTTTTGTACTGTGCTAGCGTCTAAAATGGCTGGAATTTTGGGTGCAGACACATTATATATCTGAACTTCTGGTGTTAGTGTAACTTTAAGAAGGAAGGGGCTGTCCCCAGGTGAGCCTGTTTTTAAGCCCCCTACACATGGGTCGAATGGTGGCCGACATCAGCCGGTTCAATAAAAAACAGATGACATTCGGCCCGTGTGTATGCTAGCCGATTAGACAGAAGCCGGCCGTTTGGCTGGCTTCTGTCGGACTAGCATGCTGGAAAACTGTCTCCCAATCAGCGCTCACCGCCAATGGCTGAGAGTGCTGATCGGAGTGTTCTGGTGGGGGGGGGCAACCCCCTGTCATAACACAACAGCTCAGCGGGAGAGATCGCTATACTGACTTTGGATCGTTAGTGTAGCTACTCCGACCAGAGTTGGCAGTTTTCTTTCATTCAACCAAAAACTAATAGTGTGTACCAGGCTTAAGTTTGTGCACTGCTTCTATATGCCCCATAGTTGGGGAGACAGTAGTTTTGAGTTAGGAATCACGCTCTACAGAGGTGCCTCAGTGTGGCTGTGTAGCTTTAACATTCAACATATTTTCAAATGTATACACCAAAGTTTGTTTTTAACTTAAGCAGATGAGTTTTTTTTCTTTCTTATTGTTTTATTTTATTTTTTTATGGCTAGCTTGAAAGTATGCTGTGGACCCCCTTTGGATGGTTGGGATTTTAGATAGCTTCCAATTAAATCAATTAGACAGTATCCTTTCACATCATAATGAATTTATTATTAGAAATGATTGTATTTTTTTAAACGTAACAACAAACCCCGTGCCTGCGCATTGTTCCTAATTTGCATATAAAATACAAAATAAAACTCTTTCAATGGTAAGAAATGGTACAAAATGTTAACAATTTCACCAATATAGAAATGTGATGGTCATATGTCTGGTTCGGGGCTTTGTTTACCATAATAATACCTTTAGGTCACTGCCTAGGACAGCAGGGTTAGAGGGCGCAACACCAAGCTTGAAAATATACAGATTATGGTCATTTTTTTCTGGTCATCTCTGGAAGTTGGGGGCTAAATTCAGCAAGAGGAATGTAAGGGGAAAGGGTTGCAAGGGACTTACAAGGCTCTATGTAGTTCGGGACAATGAGCCATTTCTCTGTGCTCTAGTTTGAAGATCAGTTGACCTGTTGTTATATGCATAAAGTAGACACATGCCTCCAAAATTGCAGCATTCTACTATAATTTTATTTTTATTTTTTTTACTGTACTAATCGCATCATAGAATGGGCAGAGCTTGTAAAAAAGGGATGTCATCGATCAGTTGTGCCCAGGGAAGCATGATGTCTAAATAGGGGCCTGATCAGGTTGTGTGTCAGTCCTTCATCAGGTGTTTTCACTTCTGTACCCACTTATCCCAATGTTCCTGTCATTTGCTGCTATACAACAATTAATTACAGCCAACTGTAGTTAGCTGACTGCAGTTCTGGATAGTATAATCAGATCCATGAAAATATACCATAGCTCAAGAAACTAAAGGGCTCTAAGCCCTTGTACACACGGTCGGACATTCCGATTTTGTCCGAAACTGGTGTTGCATACACACGGTCGTACAAAGATGTCGAAAATCCGATCGTTCGTAATGTGATGACGTTATTTAGTTACGACGGAACTACATTCAGGCTAGTAGCCAATAGCTTTGGTCTAGGAATTTGAGCATGTGTGGCACTTTGTCCGATCAGATTTCTCTACAAACGATCGGAAAAAGTCTGATCGGATCATGTTGTTGGAAAATTTTTATATCCAGCTCTCAAACTTTGTTGGTCGGACATTCCGACGGAAAAAGTCAGATGAAGCCCACACGTGGTCGGATTATCCGACAACATGGTCCGATCAGACATTTTCCCTCGGAATGTCCGACTGTGTGTACAAGGGCTAAGACATTACCAAATTGAACAATGCATTATGCAATACACCACTATCAGCTCAATTCACAAAGCTTTAAAGCAACCCTGTTAGTTTCCAAAAAGATTTTAGCTGGGTATAAACTAGTAGAATTTTGAACATAAATTTATAGGAAAATTTATATGAAAATTGTCAATAATTTGAATGTCATTTGAAAGTATTTCATGATTTTGTTTGCTTTTAACATTTGGTTTTGGAATGAATAAACATTAGAGCTCTTTCATACAGTCCTGCAGCCCAAACCATTGCTGTCCAGCCAGGGTTTTGGGCTGCAAAGCTGTGTATCGGCTGTTGCACCCTCCTAGTATAGGATGTTAAGTAAATTTAATTTTTGACTTGCCCTGTAATCAGAGGAGCAGTGATCATTTTCCTTGGTCTGATCATGGTTTCACAAGCTAGAAATTTGATTGTTTTCCTCTGCCTTTTGGGAGAAGCTTCCAGAGCTTATTGCAGGAAATTCAAATGACTAGCCTGAATATTTACCATGCCCTGGCCAATCCCTGGGGAGTTATTCCCAGAAGGTGGTCAGAAAAGTGGTATGTAGGCAGGTGAAGTCTGCGTTCTCCATTATAGGTGGCAATATTCACAGTGACACTGCGGTTGGAAAGGAAGTCAGGAGGAACATGGTTCCTCAGTGGTGTCCCGGGCCACTGAGGAAGCGATTCAATTGGATGCTGCTGCCCCATGTGACTCTGACGATCATCTTGAGTCAGGCAGAACCTTTTTAAGGCCCTCGCTCCCAGGTTTTGTACACTATTGGCAAGTTGATAGAGTAGGGACAGGGGCCACCTCTGTGAGGGACAGAAAAAGCATAGTGACACATCTCTTCTGAATACCTTCCTTACTGGGCACAAAACAGCCAGGCCACATTCTGTCCCCTCTCAGTAAATGCTGTCAGTTCAGCTGGAATCTACTTCTTCATGTAATTTAAAAATGTGAGTGTATCTGACTGGGTAGCTGTCCAACCAGGTTCTTTGTGAAGTGTTGCTGCATTACTTAAATACAAGTTTTCTGCTGCACCCAACTGTGTGAATTATTGTCACCACCCATGCTGCCCTCCACCTACAGGTATATAGTCTTAAGCCCTGGACAGACTGTCTTTTCACCATCAGGGATCAATCTGTGAGCTACTGCCAAGGGATTGAGTCTGAGGAGGTGGATGCCTTGAGATTTGTGAGTAGAGACCATGACTGACTCCCTACATAAGCAGAGAAAGAGACATCTCACGTGGTCGCCAGCTAAGAGACTTTAACTATTCTGGAGCTTATGGTCCCCAGCTATGAGACTTAAACTGTTCTGGAACTACCTCACGCTCCACAGCTATGAGACTTTACCTGTTCTGAAGTACCTCATGGTTCCCAGCTGTGAGAGCTAGACTGTGCTACCTTTTACAAAGAGAAGAGTGTACTCAGTCAACTGACCTCGAGTCCAAAGTTATGTCACAGAAAAAATAATTATTTTCTAAAACATTAGCAGTGCTCTAAAAGAACAATTTAACAATTAACAGGTGGTTGAAATAAACTTAGGTGATTCACACTGAAAGTCCACTATCTGCAAATGCAGAAACTAAAGATCCAATTTAAAACACTCAGTCAAAAGTCCATTAATATGCAGAAGTGACTGTGCCAAAGGGAAAACACATACAGACAGGGTTTAATAGTGATTTCAGTGTGGAATTCCTTCACCACATCTCCCATGCAGACCCCTGCAGGTATTCCACTTACCAGACCCAGCTGGTTTGCGCACTTATCAAAAACACAGATGCACGGTCTCAATATACTGGGCGTTTTTTATCTGTATTAGGCTCATAATCAGATAAAGAAAAGGACATAGCGTAATTCAGTCCAACTCTATTTTATTAATTAAAATATATCTCACGATAAAACCCTCACAAACATATCATCAAATAAAGGCATGTAGGTATATCGCCTGTCGCGCAATCTTATCTAACCTTTCACCGCTCTCGCGGTGTTCCCGGGAAGGCAAGACAAGCCCCCATGTCTGACACAGTAGGATGCTGGGTAGCAATGCCTTGACGCGTTTCAGTCATCACTTTCCTCAGAGGGCGTGGCTACGCAGCTCAGCTCAACTCTCCACATTAAATACACAACCGCATCTGAGAACCCCTGCTCCAGCAGTCACGTGCAGTGTGACAGCGCTCACAGCTCGTCAGCAAATGTCTGCAAAGTGTGACTAACAATGCAATATTATATAAGACTGCTTAAATACCTAAGTAATTTCCTAGCATCCTATTAGCAAAAAAACAACTGGTATGCATTTCAAAATGAAAACATACCTTATACAAATCAAAATGAGCTTACAATAATCATACATATAAAAATTAGACAAATCTGATCGGTACTGATAAAATAGACATACACGGCCAGATTCAAATCTCATGATCAAAATCTGTCCATATATGTCACTCAATTAGCATCAACTGACCTTGAGTGTTTTGGAGTATCCTATACCCCCTTATACCTCTTCTGTAAACATGTATTCAGCAATAAAACGTAAAAAGGACATCCCCTGGACAGGGGGTCGGCAACCGGTCGATTGCAAACAACATAGTTACATAGTTACATAGCCCGCTGTCAGCTGACATCACAGAGCCTGTCCAGGCTGGGGCAAGATTGCCACAATAAAGTCAGGATCTGCCCAAAACCCTGACACTTGGCTCAGCCTCTCAGCGAGCCGCTGAGAGCCTGAGCCAGCCGCTCCCACCCTGTCCACAGCCCAGCGCTCCAGTGAACATGGGGGGAGCAGAGCAGAGAGCCGGTGACTGATAGTCACCAGATCTCTACTCAGGGAGCTCTGAGAATAAAGTCATCGGTGGTCTTTGATCACTTGGTTCTCAGTCTTAGAGGCGGCGGGGGACAGATGCAGCATCGGACTGATGTTGCATCCACCTAGGTAAGTATGATTTCAAAATATAAAATAAAAGCAGAACTTCTCTTTTAATGGGCCCTTAACTCAACTAAAAACACATGCACTAATAAAATTTGTACTTTTGAGAAAAAGTTTCTATCCGACTCTTTCTAATTTTCCCGTCACAGCAGTGAAAATCAAATGTCCATTTGACCTCACTAATGATTAAAAAAAATAATGAATGTTCTTACAATGAAAAATGTTGAATGAAATTCAACTAATGTATACCCTACTTAAAATGAAACTGTCTTGAAAATCCAAACCTCTTATACTTACCCTTCCTATGTGTCCTACCTTACCTCTGTTCCAGTACTGCAGACTCTGTCAGTGTCTTCAGCATTCAAAACTTCTGAGATTGAGATTGTCAGATGCCTGTGTCCCCTGCCTTGTGCCGCAGTTCCATCCTTCAACCCCTACATCATATCATTACAGTGATGTACGGTCAGAGGATTGAACCACGACCCATAGTGAGGACACAGGCATCTGACACTACCACCAGAGGTATCTCGAAGACATAGACTGACATAGAAGATACAGAGTCCTGGAGAGGTGAGTATAATGGGTTTTTTTTGCAGGACACTTTCATCTTGAACTTTTTTGTTACCTGACAGGTTCACTTTAACGAATGGATGAGAGTTTATTTTTAGTAACTTTCAAATCTCTTCCCAGCTGAAAATAACTCACTTTTTAAATAATCTTCTTATGGTGTGTTAGTGAAGCTTTCGTGACAATGGCTATAATAGAAACCCAATATTTGCTTTCTTCAGTTTTTATTGCCCCGCTTATGTGATGCTTTTTTTTTTTTTGGTTGCAGGCTGTCTGCAGAAAAATAAAAACATTTTACTTTGTTATACAGAGAATCTGATCCTATACAGGAGCTGCCGGTAGCTTCATTAAAACCAGCTGAGTGGATATAAGAAAGGCTTCATCTGAGCTAGTGAAATGTTTCTGGTCTGAAGCCATGGGCTCAGGGATCGCACAGCCAAGTTCTACAGAGGATCAAAGAGAGCTTTGGTAGCACTATAAGGTATCCTGCAGGGGATTTGTTTCATAAAGGAAGTCCTGTTTTAGTGCCATATCTCTGTGGCTGTGGACAGAGCACACAAAAAAAAAGTTGGAAACAATTCTAAAACAAAGGAGTGACATTGCATTTAGTGTACAGAGGGATTAACCCATTTCTACACAAAAAAAGATAGATGGATTAATGTAATTATATTGATGGGTGGACTTTAAAATACTTTAAAATATTTTGTTTATTTATAATGCCTTTGTCTCATTGAACCCACTGCTATGACATTACAGTTTGGAATTACCTGTAAATAATTTTCAGAGCACTACTATGTTCCATACTTTGCAAGAATACAACAACCTTTGATGGGAGTATTTTAGTTGACTCGCGCACATGCTTAATATCAATTCCTGCAATTCTGCTGTGGATAGAAAATTCAGTTTTGTCACTAAACCTGCAAGACGGAATGGAAGTGTTATATTTAAAAATTGCGTCATAATCATCGCATTATGAAGTCCACTTTAACTTATTTAGAGCTCCTTCCCCCTTTCTAACTCCCTGTATAATAGTAGTACAAAAATGTACTTGGGGAAAATACTTGGAATATATACTAATATACACAGTATATACTACCCCTGACTTCCTCCTGCAGCTAGGTTATATAAACATATCTTATGTCTGAAGCAACATTTAACATGATACAATTGATATTGGATTAGTATCCTCACAGGGTGGTACTCTGGATACAAAGATTCATAGCAAAGTGCCACATCCTAATATAACTGTATGTAGGTGTAGGAGAACTTTTGGACTTTATAGGCACCAGAGTACAACATTGTTTATATAAAAAGTATACATTTTATCAAAGAATAATTTTGCACTCATTAAAATTAAAGAATTGATCAAGACTATCCACCCCTCCAAGGCCCCAGGACCAGATGGCTTCACTGGCCATTATTATAGAAAGTACCAAGAAATGCTTGCTCCCCATCTATGTTCTTATTTTAATGACCTTAGGCGGGGAAATAAAATACCCAGTCACGAGAATGCAGCTTACCTAAATGTAATACCAAAACCAGGGAAAGATCATGGAGATTGTGCCAATTACTACCCGATTTCCCTAATAAACACAGACTTAAAAATATTAGCTAAAGTTCTGGCCCTTAGATTAACCACTTGCTTACTGGGCACTTAAACCCCCCTCAGTCCCAGACCAATTTTCAGCTTTCAGCGCTGATGCACTTTGAATGACAATTGCGCGGGCATACAACACTGTACCCAAATGAAATTTTTATCATTTTTTTCCCACAAATAGAGCTTTCTTTTGGTGGTATTTAGTTACAGCTCGGAGTTTTATTTTTTGCTAAACAAACAAAAAAAGATGCAAAAAAAAATCATGTTTTAATAGTTTGTTATAAAATTTTGCAAACGGGTCATTTTTCTCCTTCATTGAAGTGTGCTAATTAGGCGGCACTGATAGGCTGCATTGGTGGGCACTGATGGGCTGCATTGGTGGGCACTGATAGGCTGCATTGGTGGGCACTGATAGGCTGCACTGGTGGGCACTGATAGGCATAGTTAAGGCGGCACTAATAGGCACAGATAAGGCGGCACCGATGGGCACAGATAAGGCGGCACTGATGGGCAAAGATGGGCACAGATAAGATGGCACGGATGGGTGGCACGGATAAGTGGCACAGATGGGTGGCACGGATGGGCACTGATAGGTACCACAGATAGATGGGACTGATGGGCACTGATAGGTGGCACTGATAGGTGGCTCTGATAGGTGGCACTGCTGGGCACTGATGGGCGGCACTGCTGGGCACTGATGGGCGGCACTGCTGGGCACTGATGGGCGGCACTGGGGTGCAGCACCTTTGAGGCAGATTGTGGGCACTGTGGGTGGCACTGTGGGTGGCACTGTGGGTGGCACTGTGGGGTGGCACTGTGGGTGGCACTGTGGGCACTATGGGCACTGACGGGGGGCACTGACGGGGGGCACTTACTTTTGCTTTTACTTTTACTTCAGGATGGCACTGCGGGAGGCAGGTGGGCACTGGCAGGTGGCAGGTGGTCCCTTGTATTGATGGCCGTGATCGGGACTTATGTCCCGATCACGGCCGCCGGTGATCGGCTTTTTTTTTTTCTCCTCGCGCTGTCAGCGCGAGGAGGAATAATAGCCGATTACCGGCTCCGTTCTATCACATGATCAGCTGTCATTGGCTGACAGCTGATCACGTGATAAGGGGTCGGGATCGACCCCTTGCACGGATCGGTGATCAGGCGAGTCTCATGGACTCGCCGATCACAGAGCGCGCCGCGCGCGCCCCTCAGGGGGCGCGCAGGCCGCTCGTACACGGGACGACGTCAATAGACGTAGTCCCGGAAATGTAGGTCCGCGCTAATGCCGTCATTTGGCAATAGCGCGGATCCCAAGTGGTTAAATACTTTTCTCCCTAACTATATTCACCCAGACCAGGCCGGCTTTGTTTCAAACCGACAGGTATCAGATCAAACTCGCAGAATAATAGATCTAATTTCAGAGGTCTAATTTCAGACTGGGATGGCAAGGGCCCTAGAAGGGGAATGCTGCTTTCGTTGGACATCCAGAAGGCGTTCGACTCCCTTTCCTGGGAATATTTTTTCAAAGTAATACGTCACTTTGGATTTGGCGAGCGCTTTCTGGCCCTCCTTTGAACACTATATGATACCCCGTCAGCTTCATTGATGCTTCGAGGGTACTCCTCACAGCCCCTTGCTATTAGGAGAGTGACTAGGCAGGGATGTCCATTGATAGGCATGTTACAAAAAAAAATTATTTTGGGATAGTTTCCCACATTTAGAGAGAGTATCCTATGTCTACCCTGTTTAGACCTTCATATAGTAGTAATTCGCCCGCGGATCTTTTTTTGACCAGTTTTACATTTTTAAAAAGTCCCTGGCCTGTTTATAGTTTAGCTGAATTTGAGGGCCTAATACGACCTCACCAAATAGGCCTCTCATTAGAGAAATGGTTTGTAGGACTGCACCTCATTGATGCCAGGTGGATACATGACATTGAGGTGTTCAATCCAGAGAGTTCTGTTATTACAGAATTCCATGTAACAATAGCAATACAATTAATGATTGTGGAGCCCCCACAGATGAGTAGAGGCACAATGATGTCGGTGTAGACGTAGACCTCAACAAGTTTTGCATCCAATGCTGCTTCCTCAACCAAAACATCTATAGAAAATATAATTGCAAAGTTACAGTATCATAGAAATCTGAAAAGTAGCTGTATAGCCAAAAGCACATTTGGAGTATTAACCCCCCTGGCGGTATTCCCGAGTCTGGCTCGGGGTGGAATTTTCATACCAAAAGCGGTATCCCCGAGCCAGACTCGGGACTGCATCGCTGGATCCAGGAGGAGGTTTACTTACCTTCTCCCTCGGATCCAGCGTTGTCTCCCCGCTGTACGAGCGAGCCGTGTCTCGCTCGATGCATCACATCGCCGATCTCCGTGCCCTGCGAGCGTTGCGACGCACGGGGACGGAGATCGGCGCCAAATTCAAAAAGTGAAACAAACAGTAAACATACAGTATAATGTAATCTTACAGATTACATTGCTGTATGTAAATATTTCACATCCCCTTTGTCCCTAGTGGTCTGCCCAGTGTCCTGCATGCAGTTTTATATAATAAAAACTGTTCTTTATGCCTGAAAACTGGAGATTGTCCATAGCAACCAAAACTGTCCCTTTACATCAAAAATGGTTTTAGACTAGCTAGAAAACAGCGATAATAAATTGGAATCACTCGCAGAATTGAGCGATAGCGATTTGTGGGGAGATCCGTCATCAAATACTGAAAAGTAATGACAGTGACAATTCTGCAACTGAGCAAATTTCAGTGTTTTTGATTTGATTACATTATTGAATAATTTTTATTATTGTTATATTATTATTTGGCACAATTATTTATAATTATTAATTATATTATAATTTATGATTTAATTTTTCAAACTTTATTATACCCGGGATGTCTGCTAGACTCTGGTTTGGACAGATTTAAGTGAGTTATTCCTAAGAATTGCAGGACTACAATATAAAACGCCAAATTTTCATGCAAAATAATGGTACCGCTTTTAGCACCTAAAATCCGAAATAATCGTACCGCCAGGGAGGTTAAACAAGGTCCAGCATGACCCACCAATGGAGGCCCATTGGGCAACAGATGGCATAAACTGAGATACCGGTGAACGGGTGATCCCCTTGGGGGGCAGACACGGGTGCGCTATTGGGATGGACTAGAAATATGAAAAAGATATCATAAATTCATACAACATGGGTTGTAGAACAGAGCACTTGCAAAAACAACAAGAAAATATGAGAGGGAGGAGAAGGGGGAGGGAAAAGGAAAGAAAAGAAGAGAAAATAAAAGGGGGAGGGAAGGAATAAAAACGGGGGGGGGGGGGGAGGAAAAAAGGACCTGAGGGTGGAAAATAAATAACAACGAACACCTAAGGAAGAGATAAATGTGATATACAAAGTGAACAAAAAAGAAGGAAAAAGAAAAACAATAACACGGCGGGGGGGGGGGGGGGGGGGAGGAAAGACAAGATGAAAGAAGGAGGAATGGGGGAAGGGGGAGGGAAAAGGGGAAAAAAAAGGGAAGAAACAAAGGGACAAAGGAACCCACACCCCTAAAAGAGACACGAGCAAAGGTAATTATTGTAACCCCTCTCCCTTTTTTTTCTTCCCTTTTTTTTTCTTCCCCCCCCCCCCCCCTATTTTCTTCCACACCCCCTTCCCCCATTCCTCCTTCTTTCCTCTTGTCTTTCCTCCCCCCCCCCGTTTTTCTTTTTCCTTATTTTTTGTTCACTTTGTATCTCACATTTATCTCTTCCTTAGGTGTTCGTTGTTATATCTTTTTCAACCTCAGGTCCTTTTTCCTTTCCTGTGCTGAAACCCATGTTATATTAATTTATGATATCTTTTTCATATTTCTAGTCTGTCCCCGTCCGTCCGCTCTCAGGGGGATCACCTGTTCACGGGTGTCTGAGTTTATGCCATCTGTTGCCCAATGGGCCTCCATTGGTGAGACATGCTGGACCTTGTTTACTATTCCAATTTAAAAGTGCTTTTGGCTGTACAGCTACTTTTCAGATTTCTCTGATACTGTAACTTTGCAATTATATTTTCTATAGATGGTTCGGTTGATCTCAACTCGATGGAACACCTTGGGGATGAATTTGAGTAGAAACTGCAGGCCAGGCATCCTCATCCAACATCAGTGCCTCACCTGACAAATGCACTTTTTGAAGAATGGTAAAACATTTCTGTAGACACACTCCTAAGCCTTGTGGAGAGCCTTCCCAGAAGAGTTGAAGATGTTATAGCTGCAAAGGGTGGGCCAACTCAATATTGAACCCTATGGACTAAGACTGGGATGCCATTACATTTCATGTGCGTGTAAAGGCAGGCATCCCGATATTATAGTTAGTGCACCAGCACTAATGCTCATATATATATATATATATATATATATATATATATATATATATATATATATATATATATATAAAGCATTAGTGCTAGTGCTGATGCCAATTGTCCAGAACACCACCTGGAAACTGGATTGTGGTGCTAAACAATCAGAATTTGCTTATATGATCAAATCTGGTATAGCCTTGTATGTGTAGCCAGCTTAAAACAGACCTTTCACCTTATGTTAGTATGCCCCCATCCTTGGCGAAACAACACATTAAACTTAAAAAAAACAAAAAACATAACATACATACAATTCCCACAGCTTCTGTATTGCAAGGGGTGATCTCATCAGCTTGCCAGGGTCCTAGGGAATGATGAGTACTCCAAATCTCATGAGAAGACACTGTGGCACAGGGCAGAGTGGTCTTTCCAGTGAGATTTGGGCTACTTAACATTCCCTTTTCCCAATTTTACCAGAAGGATGATAATGTCACCCAAAGTATTGTGGGCAGAAACCAAGGAAAAGGTAATTATATTATCTAACCTTGGGTGCAAGATCCCCTTTAAAAAAAACAGGTGTGGTCAAACATATATCGGACTAAACCCAACATTACATTTTTGCCGTTTTTTGCAGTTATCCTTCAATTCCACATCACAGAAATCTGCAAACCAGTTAGACCGGCACATGCCTAGGCATGCGAATGTCTTTAATAAACAGACCCAGTGTTTTAAATGCAAAATCCAAATGCATCAGGAAAACAATATAATTGGATGTATTTGCAACTGTGTTACTGCTTAACTGTGATGTAAATGTAAGGCGGGCTGATGTGCTAATAGAAGAGATCACTGTTTATCCCAAAACATCCCATCAAGAACTCAATGAATGGGTTAAACACCCATTAAGTTAAGCAGACACATGGGAACATAACAGGAAAACATTTATTGTCAATGTAACAATGCTTATGTAAACCAACAAGTTACAGAGCTCTGTCTGGTCTTTCCTGTGCTTGCTGCGTATTTATAATATCCGGAATAAAACTTTAATTGGGTTATGAAAGCATGTGGAATTGCGATTATATATAGTTCTTTTTTGTTTTGTGTGGCTAATCAATAACATGCAAAGTACCAAACATCTGGAAGGAGTACTTCCGATTTTAAACTTTACCCTGAAAATAACTTTACAAAAGGAAACAGGCCAATTTAATGCAAATAAATAAATAAAAAATAATGAAATAATAGGGAACTGGTGGTAAAATGACAGAGGTTATAGTGGGGCTGAGCTGCAATCCATAAAAGATGATGGGAATTTGGACTGAACTCACATCATAAGGGGGACATTCATCAGACACATATCAATGCCGGTTCTGCATGTATGATAACATTTGTGTATGGTGGGTTTAGTGTATATGGAGTATTATTGTAGATGGTGTTACATTGGGGACTGTTTGTAGAAGCAGCACTGGTGCAGTATCAAAAAGGAAGCAGATGGCGAAAATGAAAACAAATGGCAAATGATCGCCACCATTACTAGTAAAAAAAAAATTATTAATAAAAATGCCATAAAACTATCCCCTATTTTGTAAACGCTATAACATTTGCGCAAACCAATCAATAATCCCTTATTGCGATTTTTTTCCCCCAAAAATATGTAGAAGAATACGTATCGGCCTAAACTGAGGAAAAAAATTTTTTTTTTATATATTGTTGGGGGATATTTATTATAGCAAAATGTAAAATATAATGCGTTTTTTTCAAAATTGTAGCTTTTTTTTTGTTTATAGCGCAAAAAATAAAAACCGTAGGGGTGATCAAATACCACCAAAAAAAGCTCTATTTGTGGGAAAAAAAGGACATCAATTTTGTTTGGGAGTCACGTCGCACGGCCGCGCAATTGTCAGTAAAAACGACGCAGTGCCGAATCGCAAAAAGTGTTCTGGTCTTTGGCCTGCAAAATGGTGCGGGGCTTAAGTGGTTAACTATTTCCAAAACATGTCAGGATCTCTGAATCTTTATATAATTGATCGGCCTCCCACCATGAGACCAGCTCTTTGATTCAGAATTCAGCTGTATATTGTTGTAATATGACCATTGTTTTTTGGTTTTAATATTGCTCTATGTAAATTTTATTTTTTTCTACTAATAAATTTTGTACTTTTGTATATACACTTTATAACTCTGTATCTGATTATATCCCTTGCCCATAAAATCCCTGCGGCACCCCTTTTTTACTTTTTCTCTCTACAATTGGGATGTGGCTCGGGTTTCAGTTTTATAAGCCTACAGGTAGTCTTCATTTCCAATCACAATTTTTCCAGTGAGTGTCTGGTAGGTCAGTGCGCGTCAGGTAGGTGACACCCCCCCCCCCCCCCCCGGTGCCGGGCTCGGACTTCGGACTGAAGCCCCTGGTCTTTTTGCCACCAAGCAATGCCCCTGATAACATGCAAGTTTTGACCTATCATTAGCAGGTATTCATCTGCAGTGAGTGGTAGTCCATGTGGTGGCTTTTTATGTTGATATATCAGTTAGATCTCCCAAAATATTTAACAATAAAATATATTTTTTACTATATTTGACACAGCATGAAAGAGATAATGAGCCTCTAAATGACTAAGATGCTAAAACTAATTGCACCGCCTACACTGACAAGAAAGTATTTAGAGTTAGTGCAATTTGAATAGTAAAATATGCATGTGTGAAAAAGCACACTTGTGTCAGCTGTGAGAAAAAGACAAAAACACAACACAGTAATTATCTGCTGCTCAACAAAAGGGAAACAAATCATACTTGTGCAATGCATACCTTTTTAATTTCTGTATGCATGGGGGTAGAACAAAACACTATACTTTTGTGTATTTATACATTTGGCTAAAAACAATTTATATCGTTAGACTAGTTGCCTGCCAAAAAAACCCCAAAAACTTGTAATTATGTATTTTTAAACTGTTAAGTGTCTGATAAGCTAGAAAAAGTTGGTTGCTCAACCAATGCTGTAGGAACAATATATATATATATATATATATATATATATATATATATATATATATATATATATATATATATAAATTAAAAAATAAATAAATAATAATAATAAAAAAATATATATATATATATATAATTCCACTGTGACCTGTAACTATTCTACTAATAGAATGGGGCTCATTCACACAGTAATGCACCTACTACAATATGTTGATGTGCATCTTAATATGCACTGTGCTGGAGTTTTAAAGGATACCGTTGAATAGATTACAATGAGACAGCAATATACAGGTAAAGCTCAAAAATACAGCATGCAGAACTTCTTCCTAATATAGTGCAGCATGGTGCGATAATGGTAATATGTCATATGCCCCGTACACACGAGCGGATATTCCGTTTGGAAAAATCTTGGATGGTTTTTCCGACAGAATTCCTCTCAAGCTTGGCTTGCATACATGCAGTCACACAAAAGTTCGCTGAACTTTCGACTGTCAAGAACGTGGTGACATACAACACTACGACAATATTGATTCCGTGCATGCGTAGGATTTTCCGCGTCAGAATTGCTACAGACGATTGGAATTCCCGATCGGAAATTTTTCCGACCAAAAAATTGAGAACCTGCTCTCAATCTTTTGCTGGCCGGAATTCCGCCAGTAAAAGTCCGATGGAGCATACACACGGTCGCATTTTCTGACCAAAAGCTCTTATCAGTCTTTTGCTGGCCAAACTTCCGATCGTGTGTACGCGGCATTAGGCCTGGTTCATATTAAAGTGGGGTTCCACTGATGCCAATCTTTTTTTGGGGGGGGGGAAATGACAACGATTATTATCTTTAAATGTATCACTCACTTTCGTTTCGTTTCGTTTTAAAACTGTCCTGCTACCGTTTTTCCGAAAACATATAAAAAATTAGAAATTGTTATGATGCTGGTTTTCATCTTGCCTGTGGGCATGTGAAGCCCACAGGCATCCTCTTCCGGGACACTGTGCTGCTGATGGACCAGCATGCACCGCCCGTTCCAGCGCCGATCTCGCGCATGCGCAGTTAAATCAAATTAGAGCGCGGACAACAACTCAGGTTGCCATCACAACGGGTGGCGTCGTAGGAAGTCCCGCCCCGTTGTGATGGCAACTGAGATAAATCGGGCGATAACTCACACCTGGCCACCGCATAGACTCCTGGGAACAAGAAAAAAGGATCCCAGGAGACACTGCGGCAAAAAGGAAGTGTGTACCTGGCCACTGCAACCCCGCCCATATCCGCAGCCACACCACCCATATCCGCAGCGACCGGGACCCGGAAATGGCCAGAAATAAAAGAAAGAAAAAGTGACATGAAAGGTAAAGGTCCTCTTTGAACATAACAGCGAATAACAATATTAAGGAGATATTATTTATGATTCGGGTGGAGCTCCGCTTTAATGTGACACAACTGCAGTGCAACTTTGGGGGAAGGCACAGGTATTACTTTGGTGCAGCACAATGCGATTTTGTGCCCCATAGACTTTAATGGAAACACTCCAAAACACATCTAAAATGCATGTAAATGCATGTAAATGCATTTTTAGTGCAATTTTGGCAGAGTTTTGTATAGTCTCCTTCTCTTACAGGAAAATGGATCAGCATAAAAAACATGTAAAAAATGCATCAAAAACTGAAAGCTGCTTTAGGCTGGGTTCACACTGCTGCGGGGGGAGATCCGGATGTGATTCGCACCGCAAATCACATCCGATCTCCGTAGCGATGCGAGTTCAGCCATACAGATAGTATGGCTGAATTCGCAGCGCTCCCGCAGCAAACTCGCACGGGACCCTTTTTTTGGTCCGCAACAGAATCGGATCGCATGGGGGTTCACACCATGCGATCCGATTCCTGTGCGAGTCGGCAGATCGCACTGCGATATGCGGACGGATCTGGGGGTGTCATTAACATAACATTGACACTCCCAGCCGTCCGCATAGGGCAGTGTGAACTGCCGGCGGGACGTGTGCGATGCGGGAAAACGCCGCGGATTCGCGGCGTTCCCGCATCGCAGCGGTGTGAACCCGGCCTTAGTGTGAATCTAGCCTTAAGCCCCATACACACTATCAGATTTTCTGCTGATTTTTTCCTTCAGATTTACCAAAACCATGTAGTATGAGGTCAAACCTTAGGAGTTTCAATTTGTATGCAATCAGGCAGGCCCTTGTACTACAGGTTTTCGGTAAATCTGAAGACAAAAATCAGCAGAAAATCTGTGTGTAGCTTTACAGTTGCATTTATCCATACATTTGGCCTGTGTTGCAAAATTCTGTAACGTGCATTTCAACATGCCCCATATAAACAAACATTTGTAAAAAACTTACACAACATTGTCAGTATTTGTCAACCAACAGTAACCTGATAGGAATTGTAAACTTTATTTTTTTTTTCATTTACTTGACAGATGGTGCACTATGTCACATAGCCAACACTGCAAACAAATATTTCTCTCACTGTTACCTTAAATTTAAACCATAAAAGTACACAATATATCACTTTACTTGTGTGTTTAATGATTGCAAAGAACATAGAACACAGCCAGTTTTTAATGGGTATTATTTTATTTTACTTGGAATAGCATATATAATTAGGCAACAGAATGACTGAGACACTGCAGCTCGCCGTGCGATCAAAATCACAGAAAAAATAACTTTGACCCGGTACTCTGAAGTTTGATATTTATATATGTGATATACACACATATACTGTACAAATATGTGAAAAACACCGGCAAAGGGATACATATTTCACATGCTGCTCCTGGTGAGATCAGGCTCTACACTCCACAATCACATCTCTGGTGCAGGCTCAGCTCATCTCCACTGAAGCAACCGCTTGTATCAGCAACAGGAATGCTGCAAGCTAAGGCTGGCCATACAGTATACAATTTTCCTGTGCAATTTTCCTTTAGATTTACCAAAACCATATTACATAGTTACATAGTTACATAGTAGGTGAGGTTGAAAAAAGACACAAGTCCATAAAGTCCAACCTATGTGTGTGATTATATGTCAGTATTACATTGTATATCCCTGTATGTTGCGTCATTCAGGTGCTTATCTAAACGTTTTTGAAAATATTGATCCCCCTGCTGAGTCCACAGCCTGTGGAAGGGAATTCCACATGCTTGCCGCTCTTGCAGTAAAGAACCCTCTACGTAGTTTAAGGTTAAACTGCTTTTCTTCTACTTTTAATGAGTGACCACGTGTCTTGTTAAACTCCCTTCTGCAAAAACATTTTATCCCTACTATGGGGTTACCAGTATGGTATTTATAAATTGAAATGATATCCTCTCTTAAGCGTTTCTTCTCCAGAGAGAATAAATTCAGTGCTCCCAGCCTTTCCTCATAACTAATATCTTCCAGACCCTTTATTAGCTTAGTCGCCCTTCTTTGTACTTGCTCCATTTCCAGTACATCCTTCCTGAGGAATGGTGCCCAGATCTGGACAGTATACTCCAGGTGCGGCCAAACCAGAGTCTTTTAGAGCTGGAGAATTATTGTTTTATCTCTGGAGTTGATCTCCTTTTTAATGCATGCCAATATTCTGTTTGCTTTGTTAGCAGCAGTTTGGCATTGCATGCCATTACTGAGCCGTTCATCTACTAGGACCCCCAGGTCCTTTCCCATCCTAGATTCTATCTTCATATAATATGAGCTCAAACCTAAAGGTGCCAAATAAAATAAAATAGTCAATAGGAACAAACTCTATTCTGATATGATTTGCGCTAGGCACAGTGCTTTCTTTAAAAAAAAAAAAAAAGTGTGCAGTATTCCTGTTGCTCATGCTGAAAATGGAAAAAATATGTTGAAGCTAGAACCTTTTTTTTATTTTTTAGAAAATCTTTATATGATGGATCCTTCAATACTCAAAGTTGTTTTACCACCCACATGGAGAAGAGCAGCCCTTGACTTCCTAAATCTCTTCCTATAACTTCTAGTTTTGCTGTTACCTCTGACCCTTGACCATTAACAACCTTAAAAATGACCCTGCCCCATGCCTGCTGGTCCTCTTGTGTTACAATAGCAATGACTAAATCTAAGAACTGTGAAGAGATGGTGGAAGCTAGCAGTATGCACTGGCAGGTAGGAAATCATAGTAATGATAATCATTAACAACTATTTGTTAGAATTGTAGAAGATGATTTGACTGTATGTACGAATGTGTTATATTTTATGCTACATTATTACAGCAAAGAAATCGTCAAAAAACGATTTATCCAAGAAATCTTATTTTTTGATAGAGTGGGGAAGGGTTAGAATCCCTTTACTGCTGTCTGGGGCAGGACCTGTTAGGACCTTCTGTCCTGCTAACAATGTTTTACCAGACTGGAAGTGAATGGAACTCCCCAGTTGCAACACAGACAGAAAAACTGTATAATAATGTTTATTTATTTATTTATTTTTTGTGTAGAGTAAGGGAAGTCCAGAAACCTTTTCAAAAAAATTCCATCAGAAAAGGCGGTGCATGGTGCGTGCCACCAACTATAGTAACCAGGAATGAAGGTACAATATCAGAAGGAGGGGAAGGTGGTGGGTGAGGAAGAAAGCGAAAAAGAGAGAGAGGAACGCAAGGAAAGTAAAGTGAGAGAGAAGAGATGACAGAAGGGAGAAATGGAAGGATAAGGCTAAGTGAAAAATAGATATAGCTGCTTTCTCTGCTGCTTGTTTGAGCAAATGCCAGTATATAAATGCAGATAAGAGCTCTTAGTTAAGAGACAACTGCTGTCCCAAAAGGCCCACAGAAGGGACTACCTATCTTATCAGCGCATTTAGCTACCCAAGAATAAGGACTGCACCTGGGAGAGGCTTGAACCCAGCTGGAAGCTGCCAACTGCAGAGGTAAGGGACGTTCGACCACTATTCACTGACCATGAGGTATGAGGAAGAAAAGGAGAGTGCTGGGAGTGCACTAATCCTTTTCTTTTATAATATTTACTGGTCCTGATGGAGGAGCCAAGGCGGAGCTTGTCACAGGTATGCTGCCATGGAGGCACCAGGAAAAACGAACAGTTCTAATCCTTCCCGTCTCTTTTCAAAGTTAGAAAAAAAACTATTATGTATTGATGAAATTCAAAATGTATCTGCTTTAACAATTTACATGGGATGTTTATATATGAAATCCTAAACTCCATTTATGAATAAAATATTAGCAAAATACAGTTGTGTTGCGCTATTTCTATTTGTCTGCTTTTTAGCGAGTTAAGTAAATTTAAGATTTTGGTCCATATGATGCTCTGGGGCCTACCAGTGCTATTAATGTACAGCTGAGATTTTCCATTTGTAGCTGGGAAAAGGTCTACAACACTATAATTTCCTCTCTGTGTCTCTGTTCATATATATATATATATATATATATATATATATATATATATATATATATATATATATATATATATATATATATATATCGTTTTATTTTTTCACCAACGCTATAACAGTTTCATGCTTTGAAGCACACAAGGAAAATAAAATGGTGAAAATGGGTTCAATATATATACAAGCTGTGTGTGGGTTTGTGTGTCTAGGCACTGAAACAGAGTAGAAGAAGCAACTGGTCCTTTTCTGCCGTCAACTTCTCTGTTTTTCTATTTCTAAACAGATGACATAATGTCCCGCAGTCACACTTTCACAGCACTTATATTCAAAAAGCATTTATAAGCACATTCTCCCATGTCTTAGAGAATTGAAATGCGTGACTTTTAGACGCCATTTAGAAAAAAGAAAGTATAACACACATGTCATTTGAAGCCCTAGATATACCATCAATAGTGCAGATCTGTACTATTAAGCGAGTTTGGCCATTTGACCAGGTTAAATTTAAAGATTCAATCTTTCTAAAAAATGTTGAAAACACCAGTGGATAGTTGGTGGACCTTTAACCACTTAAGGATCGGGCCTCCTTTTGAGATTTGTTGTTTACAAGGTAAAACATTTTTTTTTTTTGCTAGAAAATTACTTAGAACCCCCAAACATTATACTTTTTTTTTCTAACACCATAGAGAATAAAATGGCGGTTGTTGCAATACTTTCTGTCACACCGTATTTGCGCAGATGTCTTACAAGTGCACTTTTTTTGTAAAAAATACACCTTTTTAAAATTAAAAAATAAGACAACAGTAAAGTTAGCCCAATTTTTTTTTTCATTGTGAAATATAATGTTACGCTGAGTAAATTGATATGCAACATGCTTCAAAATTGTGCCTGCTTGTGGAATGGCGACAAAATTTTACCCTTAAAAATCTCCATAGGGGACGTTTAAAAATATTCTACAGGTTGCATGTTTTGAGTTACAGAGGAGGTCTAGGATTTGAATTATTGCTCTCACTGTACTGATTACGGTGATACCTCACATGTGTGGTTTGAACACCGTTTTCATATGCGGGCGCTACTCACATATGCGTTCGCTTCTGCACGCAAGCTCTGCGGGACGGGGCACATTTAAATAAAAAAAAAATTCTTATTTGTTTTACCTTTTATTTTTTTATTTTTACACTGTTCTTTAAAAAAAAAAAAATTCTGTCTCTTTTATTCCTATTAAAAGGAATGTAAACATCCCTTGTAATAGAAAAAAAAGCACAACAGGACCTCTTAAGTATGAGATCTGGGGTCAAAAAGATCTCCGATCTCGTATTTACACTAAAATACAATAAAAAAAAAAATTGTCATTAAATTTTTTTTTAAATGCCCCCTTAAGAGCTATGGGCCGAAGTGACGTTTTGACTTTTTTTCCGCCCTGCAATGGTATGGAGAGCCATCTTCCCCTCACTCGTCTCCATGCCAAGGAAGGCACAACATCCGATCGCTTCTGCCGCTGCCGACGGCTCCGGTAAGCGGCGGAGGGCACCTGAGCGTGGCGGGGGGGAGCCCTCTCCCGCTGCCAGTAAAAGTGATCTTTTATTTATCTGAAAGCGGACCACCGGCCAAAGAAGCGGATACCAGCGTTATGGCAGCTAGCTGCTGCCATAACACTAATATTCCTCTTCAAATTCAGGACGTATATCGGCATGCATCGGTCTGTAAGTGGTTAAAGAACATAGTGATTGTTAACTCGTATGTTGCAAAGCTAAAATTCACTGAATCTCCACCCAATGCCAATGCAATAGACTTATCTATAGCATAAACTTGGAAGTTAAATTCCAACCGCTGATTTCTCTACATACTTTTCTGGTTTTGTGGAACATGTCTGTGGGTTAGGGGAGCATTTTTCCCTTAAAGAGTTTTACACTCTCTATTTTTTTTTGCCCAACTGATTCTTATTTTCATTTAGTTTTGGAAATTCCATAGCATGAAAATCGAGCAAAGATTTGAATTGTTACAGTAATGCCACACGATTGGAAATTCCACCAGCAAAAGTCCGTTGAGAGCTTTTGCGACCGTGTATATACTTCATCAGACTTTTGCTTGCGGAATTCTAGCCAGCAAAAGATTGAGAGCAGATTCTCAATTTTTTGGTCGGAAAAAGTTTCCATTGGAAATTACAATCGTCTGTACCAATTCCGACGCGCAAAATTCCTACGCATGCTCGGAAACAATTTGATGCATGCTCGGAAGCTCGGAAACACTTTATTATTTGCCATATTTCCAGTGGAAGCTTTTCCCCCTGGATCTACTCTCATTTCAGCATTTAAGATAGTTTAGATGGGGTCTGTAGAAGTATTTTAATTAATATGTTATAGATATCAGAAAGGAAGCTTTTATAAGAAGAGTTGGATAAGCATTTTTCTTTGAATGGAAAGGCCAACTTAGGCTATTGAAGGCTTAATAGAAGGGCTTCTTATTTCTTCTTGTTAGATACATCGATAAAGTCTTTTACTCTCTTATTATTGCCTCCCACCTGTCTGAAAGACATAAAGCTTACCTGATCTTTGGGGATTATAAAGGGCAAAATCCTGTTCAGTCTAAGTGCAAGCATCTTGGTAAATATTTTTTAGTCAGAATTTGACAGGGCGATTGGCCTTTAGTTAGAGCAAACAGTATTGTCTTTATCTGGTTGGGGAATCATTGTGATAAATTATGTTTGCATGTCCCTTGGAATTGGCGCTTGACGAGGACATTGAATAATGTGACAATTTCTTTATTTTTATTTTCTAATAAGTTGTAATCTCAGTATACTTTCTACCTTTCCCATTCGTTCTGCATAGTAAAATTGTTGTTTAGAATCTTCTAATGTCTTATATCTACTGTTAAAAAAAGTTCTTAGTCTTACACATCACTAGCAAACATTCAGTCAAGCGCCAATTCCAAGGGACATGCAAACATAATTTATCACAATGATTAAGCGCTGCGCAAACTGTTGGCGCTATATAAATCCTGAATAATAATAATAATTTGCTACAGGTACTTATATAGCACCATCAATTTACACAGAACATATTTTATATATATATATATATATATATATATATATATATATATATATATAAAATATATTCACATCAGTCCCTGCCCTGAAGGAGCTTACAATCTAAGGTCCCTAGCTCACATTCATACATACACATACTAGGGCCAATTTATCTTCCAGCATGTCTTTGGCATGTGGGAGAAAACCAGAGTATATCACAAAGAAACAAACAATTTCCCAGTACACTTACCTGCCAGCCTGCAAAACAACCAAATTAGCCCTGTTAAACAGTTTACATTAAAAACAGAAGGTTTTGTTTGCACAAATCCGCAAATATATGCGTAAGCCGCAGTGCCCATGCCAAGGGACATCTGTATATACTACAGTCCTCACTATAAATTTCCAGAGCCTTCATAGGAAGAACCCATATAAAAATGGATAGATTAATGGCAGGCATGCCTGGAGGCAGCTCACCCCTCCTTAAAGTGGTGTTCCACCCCCCAAAAAAAAATCATGAATGTGCCTAAAAAAAAAAATTTTTTTTTACTCCCTTCTAAATGGCTGTTGCTAGGGGGTCCCTCGTAGTCTGCCTCCTTCAGTGCCTGGGCTCATGACGTCACTTCCCCTCGGCACAGGAAGGGCTCAGTTCTGCCCCCTTCCTCTTGTCAATCATCTGGGACACGTGACAGGTCCCAGATGATTGCGCGGCCAATCACGGCGCATGGCGCCACTCGCGCATGCTCAGTGGGTGCCCGACTGTGAAGCCACAGCCGGGCACCCACAGTTACAATGCCCGCGCCGCTGAATGGAGGGGCAGACGAGCGGGGCTTCGATCCCCCGCATCGCTGGACTCTGGGACAGGTAAGTGCCCAATTATTAAAAGTCAGCAGCTGCAGTATTTGTTTTTTTAAATGGGAACCCCACTTTAAAGGCATATACCCCCTGCACCCAATTCTTCCAACTGTGCAAAAAAGTGGCATCTACCCCATCCTATAACTGGCCTTTGCAGCAAGGTGCACATGGAAGGGCAGTTTAGTTGTTTTGTAGGCTGGCAAGTAAGCCGGCTGGGAAATTGTTTGTGATGTGTATTGCCCTACTATGTGCTCCTTGCTGCAAAGGCCAGTTATACTGTAGGTTATGGTGGTTGCCACTTTTTTATACAGAAAACCAGAGTACACAGAGGAAACCCACACAGGTAGTTCATGCAAACTCCAGGCAGATAGCGCCATGGTTGAGATTTGAACCAACAACCCTGGTGCTGCAGGTGGTGTCCTCAGTGATGGCCACATACTGAAGGAGCACTAAGCAGCACATTGGCTGTGCTGCTTAGTGTTCCTTCAGTATGTGGCCAAAACTGAGGACACCTGACTATAAAAAAACTCCTTCCTTATCCCCCAGGAGGCAATCCCATGTTCCCTGTATCAACTTTACCTATAAATATTAGTATCCAGTTATACTATGTGTATCTAGGAAAGAATTCAGGTTTTTCTTAAAACAATCTACTGAGCTGGCCAGAACCACCTCTTGAGGGACTCTATTCCACATTTTCAAAGTTCTTACTGTGAAGAAACCTTTCTGGATTTGGATGATTTCTGTTATCATTAGGATTTAAAAAGGAGCCAAACAACTATGTGATAATAAATGGCTTCAAATTATCACTATCCTTAAATAAAATACAGTTTTTTGACATGATCAATCATATGTTCAAGAAATTCTACATGTATCAACACACCATGTGGTAAGGTGGATACAACATTGCAGGTAGAAACGTGCCACGTCCTAAATTTGAACTTTAAACATAAAAAAGGAAAAATTGGGCTATGGACTTTTTAGGCACAATACAACAGCTTGATTAATAAAAAATACATTTTTTTTACAAAAATTCTAAAACACACAGTAAATTTCATAATTGATCAGATAATCATCCCTTTTATGTTACCGCTGTTCTAAGATAATACTAGAATGGTGGAAACTCCCAGCAAACACTCTCAACAGTGAAATAGTAAGTAATCCAAAATGGCGGAACATCAAAAGGGATTGAGAAGTGATGTTATGCTCGACATGTTTCACGTGTCCTCACGCTTTTTCTGGGGCTTATTCTGACCAGCTGATAAGAAATAAAGTATAATAAACTACAAAGAAATACATAATATATAATATTAATTAATATGGAGGTGAGACCAAAAAATAAATAAATAAATTAAAAAAACTCCAGCTCTCTTCCCCCTTTTTTCTGAACTCTCAGACAAGCTCAGAAATTCAGCACTTTGAACAGCTGTAGATAAGAGAGGACTGCAGATAGACAGGTACAACTCATGTTGGATGATTTTTTCATCTCTGTGTATCACCTGAGAATAGTCCCTTCACTGGGTATATGTGAGGGCTTACAATCACTTATGTCTGACTAATAATCGCTTCAAGTATGGACATATAAAAACCCAGACTTTGACAGACAATGCCAAACTTCCTATATGTTTACAATAAAACTGGTACACATATATATTGTATGACTTTATATATTCAATGTATAGCATTTTCATTATGTACCAAATCATATTTGATAAATAATTGCTTATGTACAGTATGGACACCTATAGCCTTTAATATGTACTCTTTCTAGTCTTTGTATTTCTGCCCATTTTAGTCTGCCCTAGTGCAGATTCTCTCGCAGTCTGGAAGGTAATGTAATTTAGCAAACCAAAGCCTGGTATATAAAAGGATACAGCTGCATTTGTAGAACATAAAAACCATTGCTTGCCACAGGAAATTGCACACACATTTAAAACGGTTTCTCTGGTGTACTTTAGTGTGAAAAGGGAAGAATGGTTATCTGTCCCAAGACCTCTTGTAATATGGATACCGGGGCAGACATATTGCCCTGTAATACAATGTCACTCAGCCGTTCCCTGAAACAGATTGTGATGATAGACTCAACCAGGCTCTGTAAACTGGTGGGCCATTATGCATATGCTGTAACTGTTCCCAGAAGCTGTTTTAACCTATTATTTTGTAACCGGATTAAGGAGCTAAAAATGTGAGGTCATTAAAAATCAAAACCAAGAAAGGAACACACACTAAACCAAAACCAACAGTACACAGAAGAACAATGAAAACAACTCTCAGCTAAAGTGTATTTTGGATGAAGGCTTACAAAACCCACCAATTAATAGTAATGAGTGGTCATACTGTGGGTCTACCATATGTGATGTTTGAAGCACATATTTAGTTAGATAATATTCAATTTCATATGGCACAGAAAACAAGTGTGAATTATAGTGCACCTGTGCTTGAAACCCATAACCTATCATTAAGACGTAAAGCGGTAGTAAAGTCCGTCTTGCGATGGTTACTTACATCTAAGCTTATAATAAAAATTACCTGTAGGTAAAATAAATATCTCCTAAACTTTCACTGTTTAGGAGATATTCAATCTTTTTGTGCAAACCAATCAATATACACTTATTATGAAATTTTTTAACAAAAATATGTAGAAGAATACATATTGGCCTAAACTGATAAATATTTTTTTTTTTTGGGATATTTATCCATATTTTTTTATAAATGCAAAAAGTGTTTTTCTTTTCAAATTTGTTTTTTTGTTGTTGTTTATAGTGCAAAAAATAAAAACCGCAGAGGTAGTCAAATACCACCAAAAGGAAACTCAGTGGGAAAAAAAATTACATACATTTTGTTTGCGTAGAACTTTGCACGACTGCACAATTGTCAGTTAAAGCGACGCAGTGCCGTATCGCAAAAAATGGCCTGGTCCTTAAAGTGGAAGTAAATCCTCCTATAGTTTTCTGCCAAGGAAGCTGCCATCTTGGGCTCTGTTTGATCTACAATTGCCATGATGCTGCACATGTGATCAGCGATGACACAAGCCATTGGATGGCTTGACAGTTTGGTTGAGAGCACAACCAATGGGAGTGTCACATTCCCGGCATGTGCCGGAAATGTAACTGTTTTTTTAAACTGTTAAATGGATGGGTTTACTTCCCCTTAAGGGGGGAAATCCTTCCAGTCCTTAAGTGGTTAAAGCATGAATAACAGCACAATGCTTGTGCTTTGTAATTTGGCCCCATGTATCACCCAAAATACCTGGCTGATCCTGCCTGGCTATGTCTTCCACCTGTAAACTGAGCATGGTTAATCATGGCTGCTGATCCCTGACACCGCGGTCAGTTTATATGCCTCCATCATCTGCCGCCCTCCTGTGCTCCTCTCTGCTCTCTCCCCCTCCCCTTCCTGCCTGCCAGCTCTGTGTTTAATTTATTTGAGATTGAGAAACACATTATATATATATATATATATATATATATATGCACTTACATTTTTTTCTACATACAGGTATAAGCACCAGATTCACGTTTTAAGATATTTGCTTGCACAAAAGTGTATGTTTTCATATATTATTGTGTTGACACTAAACTTAGCTCACAGGTTCCTGTGTCTCCCTTTAAAGAGTTTTTTCTATGTGTGATCACACGTGTGTATTTTATAAATCAGGTCCTTAAGGGTAGGTTCCCCTTCATCGCCAAACACAAAAACATTATCCCTAAGGCGGGCAAAGACCCCAAATTATGTGCCTCTTATAGACCCATAGTGCTCCTTAATACTGACTAGTGATGGACCAACTTCCGACGGGACGTTTCGCGAACGCGAAACGCGAACGGACACAAACGTTCGCGAAAACGACCGTTCGCCGCGGGCTCCATTGACTTCAATGGGAGGCGAATTTCGCAAACCTTTAGGTCGAATTTGCGGCCACGGGGTAATTATTAGGGGGTAGCACGTAGTCCCACCACCTGGACAATAGCATAATACATGTATGAGGTGAATTTGGGATCGATAACTACAAGCATTTTTTTTTTATTTGGGAAATTGTTCTGACAATTCAGGACTATGGAGCTAATGAAGGCAATGGAGGAGAGGGAAGGTCAGGGACCAGGGTAGGCAAACAAGAGGGTGCAGGAGATACAGAGCACTGACAGCAGCACCGTAATACAGAGCACTGACATCAGCACCGTGACATACAGCGCTGACAGCAGCTCCGTGACATACAGCGCTGACAGCAGCTCCGTGACATACAGCGCTGACAGCAGCTCCGTGACATACAGCGCTGACAGCAGCTCCGTGACATACAGCGCTGACAGCAGCTCCGTGACATACAGCGCTGACAGCAGCACCGTGACATACAGCGCTGACAGCAGCTCCGTGACATACAGCGCTGACAGCAGCTCCGTGACATACAGCGCTGACAGCAGCTCCGTGACATACAGCGCTGACAGCAGCTCCGTGACATACAGCGCTGACAGCAGCTCCGTGACATACAGCGCTGACAGCAGCACCGTGACATACAGCGCTGACAGCAGCTCCGTGACATACAGCGCTGACAGCAGCTCCGTGACATACAGCGCTGACAGCAGCTCCGTGACATACAGCGCTGACAGCAGCTCCGTGACATACAGCGCTGACAGCAGCTCCGTGACATACAGCGCTGACAGCAGCTCCGTGACATACAGCGCTGACAGCAGCTCCGTGACATACAGCGCTGACAGCAGCTCCGTGACATACAGCGCTGACAGCAGCTCCGTGACATACAGCGCTGACAGCAGCTCCGTGACATACAGCGCTGACAGCAGCACCGTAAGCAGCCCCAGGAGGAAGTCAGCACAGCACAGGGATGGTGTGATCCCCTCATAATAAGAACCCCCAGGAGGAAGTCAGCACAGCACAGGGATGGTGGGAGCCCCTCATAATAAGAACACCCAGGAGGAAGTCAGCACAGCACAGGGATGGTGGGAACCCCTCATAATAAGCAGCCCCAGTAGAAATATGACACCGCTCAACCTCTTCAAAGAGGAGGGTAGGGGCATATAGTACGGTGTGCTTTTTTGGGTCAGGGAAGTGAGCCAAATGAATTAAGAAGGTCTGTGTGCTTGATTCCAAAAATTGTTTATAGACATATACATGGTCTACTGGTCACATGTGTTGAATTCCTCCGAGATCCATGCCTCATTCATTTTTAGAAATGTGAGGTAGTTAACACTGTGGTGAGCTAGGCGAGTACGCTTATCGGTCACAATCCCCCCTGCTGCGCTGAACGTCCTTTCGGACAGGACACTGGATGAGGGGCAAGCCAACAGTTCGATTGCAAATTGGGCAAGCTCTGGCCAGAGGTCAAGCCTGCCCACCCAGTAGTCTAGGGGTTCATCACTCCTCAGAGCGTCCACATCGGCCGTTAACCCAATGTAGTCGGACACCTGACGGTCTAGGCGTTCCCTGATGCTGGATCCGGATGACACCTGTCGATGGGTCGGCTGAAAGAATGACCTCATATCCGAAGTCACCAACACATCTTCAAACCGGCCTCTTCTTGCAGGCGCTGTTGGATTGGTACCCGCAAATCCTTCTCTGGGAGTGGGAATTGCTCCTCTGCCAGCGCACGCAAAAGCAGAATGCAGCATTTCTCGAAGCAAGGCCTGGAAGTGCTGCATTCTGACAGCCCTCTGCGACGGCGGTAACATTTCCGCCATTTTGTGTTTGTACCGGGGGTCTAAGTACGTTGCCACCCAGTACTGGTCCTTGACCCTCATGCTTTTTATACGGGGGTCCCTATTAAAACACTGGAGCATGAAGGCCCCCATTTGCACTAAAGTGGAAGCGGTGTGGTGGCCTGGCTCCTGCTCATCATCCAGGATAATGTCGTCCTCTTCATTCTCCTCTCCCCATCCTCGCACAACAGGGATCCCAGAAAGGTTTAAAGCATGCTCTTCTTGCTCCTGCTCATCCGCCCCGGCACCATCCTCCTCTGACTCCTCATCAGACTCCTGTTGTTGACTTGTCTCAGATAGAGTAGCCCCCCCTGGGAATTCATCCAGCATTGCGACTTCCTCATCTTCCCGCTCCTGCTCCTCCACAGCCTGATCAATGACACGACGCAATGCACGCTCCAGAAAGAAGGCATAAGGTACCATGTCACTGATGGCGCCATGGCTGCGACTGACCAGTTTGGTGATCTCCTCAAATGGCCGCAGAAGTCTGCATGTGTCGCGCATGAGCAGCCACTGGCGCGGTGAAAAAAAACCCAGCTCCCCAGAACCGTTTCTTTCGCAGAGTTCATACAGGTAGACGTTAACTGCACGTTTCTGCTGGAGCAGCCTATCAAGCATATAGAAGGTTGAGTTCCATCGCGTCGGGCAATCGCAAATAAGACGTCTGACCGGCAGATGGTGTCGCCGCTGAATGTCAGCAAGGCGAGCCATGGCCGTGTAAGATCTTCTGAAATGGGCCGAGATTTTCCTTGCCTGCCGCAAGATGTCCTGGACCCCAGGGTATTTGACAAGGAATCGCTGCACGACCAAGTTTAAGACGTGTGCCATGCACGGCACGTGCGTGATTTTGCCCTGTTTCAATGCGCTAAGCAGATTGGCACCGTTGTCACACACCACTTTACCAACTGTCAAATTGAGCGGTGTTAGCCACTCATCTGCCTGTGAACGCAAAGCTGAAAGGAGTGCCGGGCCAGTGTGGCTCTTTGCTTCCAGGCACAACAGACGCAGCACGGCATGGCAACGTCTCACCTGGCATGTGGAATAGGTTCTGGGGAGCTTGGGCGGTGCAGTGGAAGAGACGCTAGCAGCGGAAAAGGAGGAGGCAGCTGAGGAGGAGAGGGAGGAGGATGGAGTAGGAGGAGGAGAAGAAGAGTCAGGCCTGCATGCAATCCGTGGCGGTAAAACCAAATCTACACGGGTGCCACGGGTTACATGCTTGACGGCCGTCAGAAGGTTCACCCAGTGGGCAGTAAAACTGATATACCTTCCCTGCCCGTGTTTGCTAGACCACGTGTCTGTGGTCAGATGTATCTTGGCACCGACACTGTGTGCCAGAGATACATTCACTTGCCGCTGAACATGGCCATATAGCTCTGGGATGCCCTTCTCTGAGAAATACTTCCTTCCTGGGACCTTCCATTGTGGTGTTCCAATGGCCACAAATTTGCGAAAGGCCTCCGAGTCCACCAGTTTATATGGCAGTAGTTGGCGGGCTATGAGTTCTGACAAGCCAGCCGCCAACCGTTGGGCAAGAGGGTTATCCGGCGTCATCATTTTTTTACGCTCAAACATTAGGCCCACGGAAGCCTGCCTTTTTGCAGAAAAATGTGAGCTTGGCGTGATGGAAGGTGGAGTGGAGGACAATTGTGAGGAGAGAGGAGAAGGAGAAGTAGAAGACGAGGCTGGACGGTGAGAGCCTGCAGTGTGGCTTTGTGTGTTCCGTTGCTCCCACTGGGCTCGGTGATGGCTGCTCATGTGCCTTCTTAAGGCGGTCGTCCCTAGGTGAGTATTGGGCTTACCGCGACTAACGCGTTGACTGCAAAGATTGCAGATGGCAACGCTATTGTCAGCAGCGGACACGTTAAAAAAAGCCCACACTGCGGAGCCATGTGCCGGTGTCCTGGGAGCGCCAGATGTGACCGTACATGGTCGATGACTCGCTCCTGATACATTTGCAGTCTGCTTTGTCCCTGCTGTGCAATGTAAGTCATTGCTGCTTCTCCTCCCTATCTGCTGGTCCATATCTCCCTCTGAACTCCCCTCCTCTTCCTCTCTTGTGGGCACCCACGTGACATCACTAGACACGTCATCATCAACGTCACCTTCCCCACCGCTATAAGTAGAGTAGGCAGCAACACCGGGGACCAACCTCCTCCTTGGGCTGATCTGGGTACTGGCGTCAGACTGCTGAGTAGCGCTTGTTGCTACCTCCTCTTCCTGATCCAATACCAAGAGTGGCTGCGCATCAGAAATGTCCTCTTGATATGGATCGGAAAATAATTCCAGTGACTCAAGCGGAAGGTATGTGGTGGTGGTGGTGGTGGTCGTGTTGTTGGTGGTAGTGTCTTTGGGGGTGCACATAGCAGAGAGTGAAGAAGAGGGTGCAGATCGAGAGGATGAGGAGGGTGCAGAAGAGTAAGGCTGAGCGAGCCACTCAACCAAGTCTGGTGCATCCTTTAAAGTAATTGAACGCACCTTCTGCAACTTCCCACTTTGGCTCAAGCCTGTTGCTCCTGCCCTACCCCTACCACCCCTGCGGAAGGGCCTGCCTCTTCCTCTGCATGTCATTTTTTAAATGACCCTGTGACAAAACTCTTAGTCCCTATACCGCTGAAGGACTGCTGCAGTATAGGTGAGCGGTCAGCAGTGGTGCACGTCAACCCTATCTATTGTGGACCTATAGCGGTCCTTACAGAACAGCAGACTGTACCGCACTCAAGCCTATGTACCGTAGCACCCTATACCAAGTTACCAGTCCTTATAAGAACTTTTGTGGACCAAGCAGGTTGTGTGTTAGTGATTAGCAGACTGTACGTCAGTCCCTATACCAATGAAGGACTGCTGCAGTATAGGGCAGCGGTCAGCAGTAGTGCACGGCAACCCTATGTATTGTGGACCGATAGCGGTCCTTACAGAACAGCAGACTGTACTGCACTCAGGCCTATGTACCGTAGCACCCTATACCAAGTTACCAGTCCTTATAAAAACTTTTGTGGACCAAGCAGGTTGTGTGTTAGTGTTTAGCAGACTGTGCGTCAGTCCCTATACCGCTGAAGGACTGCTGCAGTATAGGGCAGCGGTCAGCAGTAGTGCACGGCAACCCTATGTATTGTGGACCGATAGCGGTCCTTACAGAACAGCAGACTGTAACGCACTCAGGCCTATGTACCGTAGCACCCTATACCAAGTTACCAGTCCTTATAAGAACTTTTGTGGACCAAGCAGGTTGTGTGTTAGTGATTAGCAGACTGTACGTCAGTCCCTATACCAATGAAGGACTGCTGCAGTATAGGGCAGCGGTCAGCAGTAGTGCACGGCAACCCTATGTATTGTGGACCGATAGCGGTCCTTACAGAACAGCAGACTGTAACGCACTCAGGCCTATGTACCGTAGCACCCTATACCAAGTTACCAGTCCTTATAAGAACTTTTGTGGACCAAGCAGGTTGTGTGTTAGTGATTAGCAGACTGTACGTCAGTCCCTATACCAATGAAGGACTGCTGCAGTATAGGGCAGCGGTCAGCAGTAGTGCACGGCAACCCTATGTATTGTGGACCGATAGCGGTCCTTACAGAACAGCAGACTGTAACGCACTCAGGCCTATGTACCGTAGCACCCTATACCAAGTTACCAGTCCTTATAAGAACTTTTGTGGAACAAGCAGGTTGTGTGTTAGTGATTAGCAGACTGTACGTCAGTCCCTATACCGCTGAAGGACTGCTGCAGTATAGGTGAGCGGTCAGCAGTGGTGCACGTCAACCCTATCTATTGTGGACCGATAGCGGTCCTTACAGAACAGCAGACTGTACCGCACTCAAGCCTATGTACCGTAGCACCCTATACCAAGTTACCAGTCCTTATAAGAACTTTTGTGGACCAAGCAGGTTGTGTATTAGTGTTTAGCAGACTGTACGTCAGTCCCTATACCGCTGAAGGACTGCTGCAGTATAGGGCAGCGGTCAGCAGTGGTGCACGTCAACCCTATCTATTGTGGACCGATAGCGGTCCTTACAGAACAGCAGACTGTACCGCACTCAAGCCTATGTACCGTAGCACCCTATACCAAGTTACCAGTCCTTATAAGAACTTTTGTGGACCAAGCAGGTTGTGTATTAGTGTTTAGCAGACTGTACGTCAGTCCCTATACCGCTGAAGGACTGCTGCAGTATAGGGCAGCGGTCAGCAGTGGTGCACGTCAACCCTATCTATTGTGGACCGATAGCGGTCCTTACAGAACAGCAGACTGTACCGCACTCAAGCCTATGTACCGTAGCACCCTATACCAAGTTACCAGTCCTTATAAGAACTTTTGTGGAACAAGCAGGTTGTGTGTTAGTGATTAGCAGACTGTACGTCAGTCCCTATACCGCTGAAGGACTGCTGCAGTATAGGTGAGCGGTCAGCAGTGGTGCACGTCAACCCTATCTATTGTGGACCGATAGCGGTCCTTACAGAACAGCAGACTGTACCGCACTCAAGCCTATGTACCGTAGCACCCTATACCAAGTTACCAGTCCTTATAAGAACTTTTGTGGAACAAGCAGGTTGTGTGTTAGTGATTAGCAGACTGTACGTCAGTCCCTATACCGCTGAAGGACTGCTGCAGTATAGGTGAGCGGTCAGCAGTGGTGCACGTCAACCCTATCTATTGTGGACCGATAGCGGTCCTTACAGAACAGCAGACTGTACCGCACTCAAGCCTATGTACCGTAGCACCCTATACCAAGTTACCAGTCCTTATAAGAACTTTTGTGGACCAAGCAGGTTGTGTATTAGTGTTTAGCAGACTGTACGTCAGTCCCTATACCGCTGAAGGACTGCTGCAGTATAGGGCAGCGGTCAGCAGTAGTGCACGGCAACCCTATGTATTGTGGACCGATAGCGGTCCTTACAGAACAGCAGACTGTAACGCACTCAGGCCTATGTACCGTAGCACCCTATACCAAGTTACCAGTCCTTATAAGAACTTTTGTGGACCAAGCAGGTTGTGTGTTAGTGATTAGCAGACTGTACGTCAGTCCCTATACCAATGAAGGACTGCTGCAGTATAGGGCAGCGGTCAGCAGTAGTGCACGGCAACCCTATGTATTGTGGACCGATAGCGGTCCTTACAGAACAGCAGACTGTAACGCACTCAGGCCTATGTACCGTAGCACCCTATACCAAGTTACCAGTCCTTATAAGAACTTTTGTGGAACAAGCAGGTTGTGTGTTAGTGATTAGCAGACTGTACGTCAGTCCCTATACCGCTGAAGGACTGCTGCAGTATAGGTGAGCGGTCAGCAGTGGTGCACGTCAACCCTATCTATTGTGGACCGATAGCGGTCCTTACAGAACAGCAGACTGTACCGCACTCAAGCCTATGTACCGTAGCACCCTATACCAAGTTACCAGTCCTTATAAGAACTTTTGTGGACCAAGCAGGTTGTGTATTAGTGTTTAGCAGACTGTACGTCAGTCCCTATACCGCTGAAGGACTGCTGCAGTATAGGGCAGCGGTCAGCAGTAGTGCACGGCAACCCTATGTATTGTGGACCGATAGCGGTCCTTACAGAACAGCAGACTGTAACGCACTCAGGCCTATGTACCGTAGCACCCTATACCAAGTTACCAGTCCTTATAAGAACTTTTGTGGACCAAGCAGGTTGTGTGTTAGTGATTAGCAGACTGTACGTCAGTCCCTATACCAATGAAGGACTGCTGCAGTATAGGGCAGCGGTCAGCAGTAGTGCACGGCAACCCTATGTATTGTGGACCGATAGCGGTCCTTACAGAACAGCAGACTGTAACGCACTCAGGCCTATGTACCGTAGCACCCTATACCAAGTTACCAGTCCTTATAAGAACTTTTGTGGAACAAGCAGGTTGTGTGTTAGTGATTAGCAGACTGTACGTCAGTCCCTATACCGCTGAAGGACTGCTGCAGTATAGGTGAGCGGTCAGCAGTGGTGCACGTCAACCCTATCTATTGTGGACCGATAGCGGTCCTTACAGAACAGCAGACTGTACCGCACTCAAGCCTATGTACCGTAGCACCCTATACCAAGTTACCAGTCCTTATAAGAACTTTTGTGGACCAAGCAGGTTGTGTATTAGTGTTTAGCAGACTGTACGTCAGTCCCTATACCGCTGAAGGACTGCTGCAGTATAGGGCAGCGGTCAGCAGTAGTGCACGGCAACCCTATGTATTGTGGACCGATAGCGGTCCTTACAGAACAGCAGACTGTAACGCACTCAGGCCTATGTACCGTAGCACCCTATACCAAGTTACCAGTCCTTATAAGAACTTTTGTGGAACAAGCAGGTTGTGTGTTAGTGATTAGCAGACTGTACGTCAGTCCCTATACCAATGAAGGACTGCTGCAGTATAGGGCAGCGGTCAGCAGTAGTGCACGGCAACCCTATGTATTGTGGACCGATAGCGGTCCTTACAGAACAGCAGACTGTAACGCACTCAGGCCTATGTACCGTAGCACCCTATACCAAGTTACCAGTCCTTATAAGAACTTTTGTGGACCAAGCAGGTTGTGTGTTAGTGATTAGCAGACTGTACGTCAGTCCCTATACCAATGAAGGACTGCTGCAGTATAGGGCAGCGGTCAGCAGTAGTGCACGGCAACCCTATGTATTGTGGACCGATAGCGGTCCTTACAGAACAGCAGACTGTAACGCACTCAGGCCTATGTACCGTAGCACCCTATACCAAGTTACCAGTCCTTATAAGAACTTTTGTGGACCAAGCAGGTTGTGTGTTAGTGATTAGCAGACTGTACGTCAGTCCCTATACCAATGAAGGACTGCTGCAGTATAGGGCAGCGGTCAGCAGTAGTGCACGGCAACCCTATGTATTGTGGACCGATAGCGGTCCTTACAGAACAGCAGACTGTACTGCACTCAGGCCTATGTACCGTAGCACCCTATACCAAGTTACCAGTCCTTATAAAAACTTTTGTGGACCAAGCAGGTTGTGTGTTAGTGTTTAGCAGACTGTGCGTCAGTCCCTATACCGCTGAAGGACTGCTGCAGTATAGGGCAGCGGTCAGCAGTAGTGCACGGCAACCCTATGTATTGTGGACCGATAGCGGTCCTTACAGAACAGCAGACTGTAACGCACTCAGGCCTATGTACCGTAGCACCCTATACCAAGTTACCAGTCCTTATAAGAACTTTTGTGGACCAAGCAGGTTGTGTGTTAGTGATTAGCAGACTGTACGTCAGTCCCTATACCAATGAAGGACTGCTGCAGTATAGGGCAGCGGTCAGCAGTAGTGCACGGCAACCCTATGTATTGTGGACCGATAGCGGTCCTTACAGAACAGCAGACTGTACTGCACTCAGGCCTATGTACCGTAGCACCCTATACCAAGTTACCAGTCCTTATAAGAACTTTTGTGGACCAAGCAGGTTGTGTATTAGTGTTTAGCAGACTGTGCGTCAGTCCCTATACCGCTGAAGGACTGCTGCAGTATAGGGCAGCGGTCAGCAGTAGTGCACGGCAACCCTATGTATTGTGGACCGATAGCGGTCCTTACAGAACAGCAGACTGTACCGCACCCAAGCCTATGTACCGTAGCACCCTAGACAGACCAAGTTACCAGTCCTGATAAAGAGCTTTGTGGAACAAGTGAGTTGTGAATGATTAGCAGACTGCAGCAGAAGGGCAGCAGTCAAGTATAATATTCTTTCTATATTTGGAAGAAAGAATATTATACGTGTACAAGCCTATTACCGTACCACTGATACCAGTCCTGAAAAGAACCTTTGTGGAACTAATAGTAACAGCAAGTCTTTAAAATTATCCTCACTGCCTGACACACTGCTTCCTGCCTGTCCCTATACAAATTGGCAAAAAAGAGTAGGCTGGAACGATTAGCTGGAACAGCTCTTTTGTGGACCTGATAGTAACAGCTAATGATGATGATGATGATGATGATGAAGAAAGACTAATCTGGCTGAGCTGTCCCTAAAATAGCAGCATACAGCGCTCTGTCCCTTTATCTAAACTGACAAAAGAAACTCAGGCTGCTGACCTAACACCTATACCAGTCCTGAAAAGAACTTTTGTGTACCAAATAGCTAGCGTTTTCTCTGTCCCTACTCCACACAGGATCCTTTCCCTACAGTGACAGAAGAAAGAATGTAAAATGGCCACCGGATCGGGTGTATTTATAGGTTAGGGGGAATGTCCAAGTGTCCATGAGCTGTCATGTCTCAATTGGTTGTCCTGTAACACATGATAAACGTGTCACGAAAGGTTAAAGTTCTTGTATACATTAAACACGTAAGTCCGCCGGGGCGAACGACGGAAAAAGGCGTTCGAACCCGCGGACGGCGAAAGTCGGAAATTCGCCGCGAAACGACCGCCGGGCGAACCGTTCGGCCATCACTAATACTGACCTCAAAATCCTAACTAAACTCCTTATCACTAGACTTAATCCATTACTCCCCTCTCTCATTGACTCGGATCAGACCGGGTTCATGTCCCGCAAGTCTACAGACATCAACCTTCGTAGATTGTTTACTAACCTTCATGCAAGGATACTAGAGTGGTTGCCTCTCTCGATATTGAGAAGGCTTTCAACTCAATTGAGTGGCCTTTCCTGTGGGAGATTCTGCAGAAAATGGGATTTCCCCTGGTATTCATTCGCTTGTCACAGACTATTTATCATTCACCTACGGCTGCCATTTGCTTGGGGGGTCGGCTGTCTCCTGTATTTGAAATTTTCAGGCTTACACGGCAGGGCTGCCCTCTCTCTTCGGCACTTTTTGCCATTGCCATGGTAGCAGTGGCGGAGGCGCTACGTGTTTCGCCACACATTAAAGGTCTACGGCTGAGCTGGCTGGAGGAGAGGGTGGCCTTGTATGCAGACGACCTCCTCCTCTTCCTGAATGACGCTGGCCCCTCCCTGCAGGGGGCTTTGTCAGTCCTGGAAGAATTCTCAGTGGTGACGGGGCTCAAGGTTAATTGGGCAAAGTTGCAGCTGCTGGCTATCGATGCTGACGCTAAAAAAGAGGCCTCAGCTTCTCTTCAGCTACAATGGGTGGACAAGTTCACCTACTTAGTGGTGTGTATTTCAGGGAACGTAACTGACTTCATTCCAATGAACTTGCTTCCAGTAATCGGCTCAGTTAAAGCCAAGCTGAAAGCGTGGGAGAACCTCCCTCTGTCCCTACTGGGTCACGTTAATCTCATCAAGATGAAAATCCTTCCCAAATTTACATACTTGTTCCATAATTCCCCTCAATGGATCCCCAAGTCATTCTTTTCCCAACTAAACAAAATTTTTTCCTCATTTCTTTGGGGTCCACGTCCCTCCCACTTTAAGCTGACTACCCTAATGTGCCCTTGTTCGCAGGGGGGCTTAGCATTCCCGGACTGTCATAAATACTTCATTGCGGCTCAATTGGTCACTGCATTTTGGTGGCTTGTTCCAGATAGAGCGAACTCGGCTTGGGCCACTGAGGATGCAGTGTTGCGATCTGCGGAGGCCTTGTCAAATCTCCTCTTGCGGGGTCCAAAGGCTCCATACGACCTAACACCTTCCATGCGTACCACCCTTAGGGCCTGGAGGGAAGGTCTGACCTGTGAAAGGTACCCTCGGACCGCTGTATCCCTGAACGCCCCGCTCTGGAACAATCCCAACCTACAGCACTTTCTTGAGATCCCAGACCCTGTGGTATGGGCTAGGTACCATATCAAGGCTCTCTCTGACATCACTGCAGATCTCACGATATTCTCCTTTGATCACCTAATATCTCATCACAATGCCCCGCTCTCGCACAAATTCAGATATCTACAGTTGTCCCACGCTTTCAGGGCTCAGTTCCCTCCAGGTGAGGGGCAGATGGTGCAGTCCGACCTTGAGCGGATTTTGTGATTTGATTGTACCGAAAAACCCACCTCAGTGCTGTATGCACATCTCCTCCGGGTCTCTTCTCCTGGGCTGTCCAGGCTCCACCAGCAATGGGGCCGGGATGTTCCGGAGATGGACTCGGAGGATTGGGAGGACGTGTGGGACTTCCCATTTGGAATACTGGTTTCCTTGAGAGACCGCCTCATTCAATATAAGATTGTCCATAGGGCGTATCTTACTCCCACTCGGGTGCACAAGATGAGGTCTTCTCGGGTGCACAAGATGGGGTCTTCTCTCTCCCCAGAATGCTGGCATTGTGACCATGCTCCCGGGGACTATATCCACATCTTTTGGCCCTGCCCGGTAATTGCAGGTTTCTGGTCGCAGATTCTTTCAGTGAGTGATCTGCTAAGTATCTCTATTGCTCCTTCCCCAAAAATATGCCTGCTGGGGTTGGTGGAGGACCTGGTGCCCAGAGTGGCTGAGAGAACCCTGTTGGGTCCAGGGGCGGATCCAGAGTCTAATCTCGGGAGGGGCACTGCTATAAAATATGTTTTTTTGGGGGCAATTTATATGGGAAATGGCTGGTATTTGCGCTTCAATCATTACGGCACCTGGGTTGTTATGGTGTCAGGATGATTGAAGCGCATTATTTCTATTAATACATTGTAATATAAAATTAAATGGATCAACTCACCATAATGCAGAATCAGTGGGAGCCCTGAGCGTGTCATTTGCCATGTCGCCTGCCACCAAATGTGGATTGTCACGTCACTTGTCACCAAATGCGGATTGTTACTTGCCATGTCACCTGCCACACATTGCGGATTGTCACTTGCCACGTAGCCTGCCACACATTGCATATTGTCACTTGCCACGTTGCCTGCCACACATTGCGGATTGCCACTTGCAACGTAGCCTGCCACACATTGCGGATTGTCACTTGCCACGTCACCTGCCACTCATTGCGGATTGTCACTTGCCACGTCGCCTGCCACACATTGCGGATTGTCACTTGCCACGTCACCTGCCACTCATTGCGGATTGTCACTTGCCACGTCGCCTGCCACCAGATACGGATTGCCACGTAGCCTGCCACACATTGCGGATTGCCACGTCACCTGCCACACATTGCGGATTGTCACTTGCCACGTCACCTGCCACACATTGGGGATTATCACTTGCCACGTCACCTGCCACACATTGCGGATTGTCACTTGCCACGTTGCCTGCCACACATTGCGGATTGTCACTTGCCACGTTGCCTGCCACACATTGCGGCTTGCCACTTGCCACGTAGCCTGCCACAAATTACGGATTGTCACTTGTCACGTCACCTGCCACACATTGCGGATTGCCACTTGCCACGTAGTCTGCCACACATTGCGGATTGTCACTTGCCACGTCACCTGCCACTCATTGCGGATTGTCACTTGCCACGTCGCCTGCCACCAGATACGGATTGCCACGTAGCCTGCCACACATTGCGGATTGCCACGTCACCTGCCACACATTGCGGATTGTCACTTGCCACGTCACCTGCCACACATTGGGGATTATCACTTGCCACGTCACCTGCCACACATTGCGGATTGTCACTTGCCACGTTGCCTGCCACACATTGCGGATTGTCACTTGCCACGTTGCCTGCCACACATTGCGGCTTGCCACTTGCCACGTAGCCTGCCACACATTGCGGATTGTCACTTGCCACGTCACCTGCCACACATTGCGGATTGCCACTTGCCACGTAGTCTGCCACACATTGCGGATTGTCACTTGCCACGTAGCCTGCCACACATTGCGGATTGTCACTTGCCCAGACGCCTTCCACACATTGCGGATTGCCACTTGCCACGTAGTCTGCCACACATTGTGGATTACCACTTGCCACGTAGCCTGCCACACATTGCGTATTGTCACCTACTGTGTCACTTTTTTGCTAAGGTGGTCTTTTGTTGAGTCCAGAGTGAAGATAGGCAGCAGAGAGATGATGTAATCTCTCTGCTGCACACAGCTTCCTGCACAGTGAGGGCGGAACTGGAGGGATGCAGGGCAGTGAGAGATGATGTCATCTCCCTGCTTTCCTGCCTGCTGGCTTCCTGATTGGCCAGCAGCCCTCCTAAGCCACCCAGCTGCCCCCCCTCACCCGTCCACTCAGCGCGGGTACCCGCGGAACCGGCCGCGCTGCCACCCGCGGAACCGGCCGCGATTGCACCCGCGGAACCGGCAGCGATTGCACCCGCGAAACCGGCCGCGATTGCACCCGCGGAACCGGCCGCGATTGCACCCGCGGAACCGGCCACGATTGCACCCGCGGAACCGGCCATACTGTCATCAGCTGCCGGTATTCTCGGAGGGGGCAATTGACCCGTTGCCCCCCCCCCCCTGGATCCGCCCCTGGTTGGGTCCCCTGCTGTTCTATGCCAGGAAATCCATTGTCCTATGCTGGAAGCGAAAGACTCCTCCCTCTATAGGCTCATGGAAATTACTTGTTAACAATGTGATACCCCTTTATAGGGACACCTATGCACATAGAGGCTGTCTGAAAAAAACATGACAGAGTCTGGAGTAAGTGGTTAACGGAACCCTCCACTGCTTAATTAAGTAACCTCTCTGAGATATGTTTGCCCTCCTTATTGTCCTAATAGACCAACCCGGGTTCGTGGGAGAATCTAGGTGTGCTAGCTTATTGTTAGTCCCTCCACGGAGCACGAGCTTTGACAATCTATTGCTGTTATACTATGGTAGTCATAGATATTCTAATGTTTTTTGATATTATAACAATACTTTGTGACCCCTATTTACGGCCAGATGTTGGCTGAGCTGTTGTGCGTCTGTATTGTTCTGTTTGTTCAGAAAAAAAAAAAGTTTAAAAAAAAAAACACAAAAACATTTGTAAGGCTCTTCCACAGCAATCCAGGGCCACCAAAGTCTTCTCCCTCCGGAGAGCATTCTGTTGTCTCCCCTAAATATCCCTGTGCTGTGTGCCATTGCAGAGCCCGATATCGATCGTCCAACTCTATCTCCTGCTGGACCAGCCTGTCCAACTCAGTTATCCATTGCTTCTGGAGCCGCTTTCCCAGAAATGCCATCCTCAACACCCGTTGGTCACTGGCCTGTTGCTCTGGGGTGGGAAAGTACTCGTCCTGTTGCATACCAGCGACTTGGAGGGCTTCAATGCAGAGTCCTACCCGGATCTGCTGCCTGAGCTCCAGGTATTCATCCTCAGACACAGTCCTGGAGTATGCTGAAAGGACAATCCCGGTGAAGGTTTGGGTGTCCTAGACTTAAGGAAGCATCCCACTGCTGCCACCAATGTAATGAAAAGTCCCACACTCCGCTTGAGTGCTTTTGTCATAACCTGCTTCCTTTCAGTCTGAATATATGTATCAGATATTCCAAACCACTGACAACCAAGAACTAGACAGTACTCGTTTTTGCTGCTGAACATCAAACTATTTATTAGAACACAGAATACAGGGTAGATTTTTAGTCTCCTAGCTCCCTAACTATAATACACATTATAGCAGACAATCCAAGACAGGTGGCTGGCTGATGACATCAGCATCTGCTATGAGTCCAAACAGTGTGAAACAGCCACTATTTCCAATATGGCATAGAGGCCCTATACAGGGTTCCAAGAGTTGGTGTGTCTTGGGGGGGCATTGATTAAATCCAAAGTAAAATTCCTTCAAGGGTCCCCAGGCATACACCTCACAAAGAGTATTGTTCCCTTAAAACCCAGGGCCCATAATCAGTGGGTAAGAGGCTTTCTCCTACTCCTCTTCAGAAGCCCCTTTCTTGGTTAGGTCTGTCACAGAAACCATAGAGGAACTAGGTTCCTCTCCACTTCCTCATCCACCTGCAGTGCCACTGAGGATGAGCGCCACCTGCAGTGGAGTAAATGGACTGCACCTGTCTACACCCAAGTATGGGGTGCCTGTATAAAATAACAACTCATGCAGCTTCCACCAAAGTTGAATAATGCCCTTGCTCTTGCTGTAGGCCATTTACATACCTCTTGAAGTTTGGAGATGGCATCATCCCATCCTTCCTTGTTGCTAGGACAATGATAGGACATTACTATGAAACTCTGACTCTCTACTCACACTGCTCACCCCCACAATCTCTGGAGTAAGAATTTTCTCCAATTCAACTCCCTCATACATGCACCCACAGATATTACAGTGGACCACACATGTGTGGGGGTTTGAGAGCTCATTCTGTTGAAGGTGAGAGTGAGCAATAATAGCGAGGAGTGTCTTAGCAATGTTCTTGCAACAAGGCAGGATGGAGGGATGCCATCTCTAGGAGTTTTTCAGCCAGGCTTTGGAAGGTACATAGATGGCCCAACACCTATAGCAAGGGCATTATCAAAATCAAAGCCACATAGCTTGTTTTTATCTACAAGCTCCCCTTAGTGGCATAGGCATTTTATTTGAAAAGGTGAATTGAAGCTTTAGGATATTATTTGCCCCGTATTATAAGCAGCTGATATAGCTGCTCAGTGAAAATGAGCTTCTGAAGTTTATTTAAATTTACATAGATAATGTCAACATATTTTGAAGAGCTTTACAGAGAACAATGAAAAAAATCCTGCCAATGCATTGTACTAATGGAGCTTACAGACTGGAGTCCCTGCGACAGTCTGGTGCACAAGGACAAAACACAACATTTTTACAGTGCTATAGTAAATCTCAAGGTTTATCACAGAATGTAGAAAAAGGGTATCTTATAAAAAAAAGTAGTCTGCAGCCAGAAGCACAATATCAGCAGTGTTATAGTTGTGTCTCACTGGATCTGGTGCCAATATGAGAACACCTGATGTCTGTGGAAATAGTCAAGTAGGAATATGTGTGGTAGGGTTTTCAGTTGCAACCAGGCACTTGCCTATAAGGCCTAGTTTGCAATATACCCAATGCCCTCTCCATCACCATCAGTGTAGCTAAATCACTCACGCAATCCCACACTCTGACTGTCTAAATGGCTAACACAGCTGTTATTTAGGTGGCAGGAGCATAAAGTATAATTTCTGTGCCCAGAGAGAGCATAAAGTGCAAGGGTTGAAAGGTTATGGGTGTGGGGGGGGGGGGTTAGGTGTGGGGGACTTTTTTAGGAGGGTTGGGGGTTTCCACACAGGAGGTCATAGGGATGTTAACTGTAAGGGTAGCTATAGGGGCTGAGGAAAGAATAGTGGGTATTGCTGCTTATGGACTCATATATATAGACATAAATATGTCAGGATATGTCACGCTGTGCAAGACGTGGCTTAAGAAGGGTAATGATCAGAATTTACAACTGTTTTCAGAATATATGCAGGCTTTATTCAGCCAATTGTACCGGGTTGATAGCTGATTGGGCTACTTTATAGATCAGGTCTTCTGATTTCTACTAGGTGGGGAAAGGTACAGCCCTGATAATGATGAATTGTAGTTCTGATAAAAATACAAGGGGCAGGGGAGTAAAACACCTTCAGATTTAAAATGTATATTGCCATCGTGGAGATTTAGTCAAGAGGGGTCTTATGATTTTATGGTCTGATAAAACTGAAAATAAAACGCATTGATGGGTACCAATCCATAGGAGCTGCTAGTTTTGGTGAAGATGACCTCTAAGTGCTATGCATTACAAATCTGGAAGGCAGGGAAGGTCAACCAATACCAGGCCACGTGTCCGGAGTCCTGAGTCTTGAGTTATCACTCCCAGCCCAGTCTCCAAGATACTTGCACACCTGGGAATGTTCATTGGTTTTTGCATGTAAACCACAGTGTGAACATCTAGTACACAACGAGTACATCTATGTACATAGAGGATAAGATAATGCCAGCAGAAATATGTTAGTTTATTTACTCCAAAACATTTTTTTGCAATTTCTGTGACTCTAATACTTCTTGGGGCTTTGGTATCCAAAGCAAACTGGTAACCAAGATCATGCTATGTGGATTGGAATGATTCAACAACTAGTCACTTTTAGACAATTGGGGTACTTTTAGCTCCAAAATAAAGGGAAAGAGTGATAAAGTATCCGTAGAATTAGCCAAAAAGACATCTTAAGACCAAGTTTTATTAAAGCAGACTTCTCCCTAAAAGGGAAGTTCTGCTTTATGTCACCCCACACCCTACCACTTTTAGAACTTTTTTGGGGGGAGGGGTGGGGAACGGGTACCTAGTGTTGCCAGGTGCCCACTCTCACTTCCACTGGAATCGCTGAGGTGATATCAGAAGTTTTTCCCCCACCTGAAAACCTCCTGGAAAATGTCACAGGTCCCAGGAGACTGTGGGATCATTCACACAACACAGGGCGGTTTGCACATGCGCAGTTAGGAGCTGGCTGTGAAGCCACAAGAAGTCACAGCTGGCTTCCCACAGTAAACATGCTAAGGACCCAAAGACTGGCGAAGAACTGGCCTGAATGAGGACAGTGCTGGATCGTTGGCACAGTAAGTGTCCTTTTATTAAAAGTCAGCAACTATTGTATTTATTTCAAACAGACTGAATAACCTCTTTAAATTGAGCTCCAGTCTCCCCCCCCCAAAAAAAAATTTAAAGTCAGCAGTTACAAATTCTGTAGCTGCTGACTTTTAAAAGAAGGACACTTACCTGCCCCTGAGCCGATTCTTCAATCAGCTTCGGGTGCAGGTGTCGGCCTCTTTACCAAGGGAAACCATTAGTGAAGCCTTGCAGTTACACAGCCAGCTTCCAACTGTGCATGAGCTGGTCCCATAGTCTTCTGGCTGCGGCAATCTGACCGGAAGTGTGGGAGCGGGGTAACTGTCAAAATCAGGTACCCGCCCCCCCCCAAAAAAATTGCCAAATGTAAAGGGGGGGGGGGTGGAAAAGTAAACTTCCCCTTTTGAGTGAAAACTAGGTATTGTCATTTGCATTACCTTGGGCAACATAAAAGTATGGCCAAGTTTATCATTCAAACATGTCGAGTGTAGTGATTAATTTGGTTCTAACTAAAACAGAGCTCTAAATATAATTGCAGTATGTAACTCAGTAAACCATAATTATAGGAAATCAGTGATAATTTAACATGATCTCAATCACTAAACATCTGCTATTTTAATTTCATATTTCAAATATTTGTAATACCATTGACAATAGCTGTAAAAGATAGGGTCACTGCTATAGGGGAAATGTAAAAATAATAGATCTTTAATATAAGCTTGTATCAATCAATATACCTCTTAAGGCCCCATGAATTGACAGCCTTTTAAAACCTGATCCCCTCTTTGACCAGTTCTACTTAAAACAAAAGTGAGATCTTTGAAAACATTTAGACTCAAATACGAGCTGGACATTTATGTAACTGTCTGTTTTTGGAGGTACCCGTCCCAGTAGGGGCTATGGTTTGGAAGTCAAACTTTTACATTTCACCAATGGTTTATGGTAACCCAAGCTTTATTTATATACTCCTTCAGTTATATTACTAGAGAAAGACCGCTTGTTTTGACAGGTTTACAATTTCTTTAAATAAAATGTTTGATAAATGATCTTCTGGAGACTAAGGGGCCAGGGGTCCTGGCATAGTTTAAAAAGGTTTAGTAGAGGCACAATCTTGCACTGTGATGGACAATGATCAGCACCCAACCTTCTGTTGTTAGAGGTCTTCTGAATATCTACACCAAGTAGCTTGACAAATGTTAAATGTTTATTGATGAAGATTTACCGGTAACTTAGAATTCAAGCTACTTCCAGACAGAACACATCTGTTGTACAATTGGAAAAAGTTTATTTCTTTGCACGTGTGTATCAGTTGCTCAGAATTCACCGTAAATCTTGCTGCTTTCATTTAAAGTGTATGTCAAGGTTTGTAAACATGGCAAGGAATAGAACAACTGTCTAGTTTTTACTGCTGTCTAGAAAGTTTTTCTGTCCTGGTAATTAGTAAAAAAAGTATTTTGATAGCCATCTGTTTTAAGCCCCATAGACACGATCAGAATATTTTACGAAAAATACCGCTTTCTAAGTGATCATACGATAGTACACAGCTTTAGTCTGAAATTTTCAGAGGGAACAAACATAATTTATTTCTCCTACGATACCAAATCATACAATTTTTGTTTTACTCCATACAGTTTTCATCTGAAAATACAAGACAAATACATTGCATAACCTCTGAATTTTTATTCTGTCATTGGAGAATTTTTGTACTTTAGTAACCTATTCGTTTTTAATATGGAGACTAGCTGACAGCAAGATGGGATATTAGGAGAAATATCTTTACCAGAACCAAGGATAGCAGTAAAAACTTGACAAGGGTTCTAGTCCTTACCCACCTTAAGAAAAAAGGTTTTGGCTGTACATACACTTAAAGCGTAACTCCACTTTTGTTGAGAAAAAAACATTCCTCTCTGGGTGATCAATGTACATTGCAATGATTATAACATCCTTTGTTGTAAATTCCTACCTTTTGTTATTCTGAAGAAATCCTTGTATGTTCCTCTGTGCCTCTGGGCTGAGTGGGTCTAATGGGAGTTATTTCATAATTATCTATCAGCCTTCCACCTGCACAGGACTAATGAGGAAATCTGTTGGGCCTGCATCCCTTTAGATGTGTTCCTATTGGGAGTATCTCACCAAAAATGAAATTTTGTTGCAGGGGATGCCTGAAATCTAACTTGTATTTTAGTCAGACTTCTGGGAAAATTGGTGAGCCAATCACACAAAGCAGGAAATTATGTTTGAGGGGGTTGGTCAGTACTCTGTGTACAGAACAACTCCAGGTAGACATATTGCACGGCATTTACGGCAAATGACAGCGGCAGCAGATTGAAAGGAAAGGTAAGCTCTGTTGAGCTCCATTGAGCTCCGGGTTCACCGGGCAATTTAAATGAAAGCTGTTACAGTGGGCAATGCCCGCTCTGTAATGATCCGGCCAGCTCGCCTCTTCCTGTCCTCTTTCTTTCCCTGGCTGGGAGTGTGGCTCCCATTCAACCACGCAGCTCCACACCCGCCAGCAATCACTTTCCACTCATAAAATGCGAGTAGGCAAGTGGAAAATGTGAGGGCTGCGGTACGCCACACATACAATACTTGCTGAGGTTTATTTAAAGCTGAAGTGTAAGTATGGCAATATTTAAATATTTACATTGGTCCAGCTTGGACCAATGCAAGTATGTATGTTCCATATCTGTGGGATTCCCTTGGAAGCTGGAAATCACTGTAGTAGGCACCACTACTATAGTGATCTCCACTAGCTTCTGGGTCACGTACCGGGCGACTGCCCTGCTGTGCTGACGTCACTTGGCATAGTTGCCTTTCAGGGAACACTTTACAGCTTCTCGATGATTTTCAGCTTCCATAGGGGTTCCCACAGGTATGGGTTTTTAAATATTGTGGCAATGGAATCTTAGGAGAAGGTCCCTCTCTGCAAGAGCTTAAACATGTTCTTGATTATGAAAAAAAACAGTACAAATGAGACCACTTGTGGCATCAGAAACAGGAATATATAGTAGGGTTGCCACCTTTTCTTCAAGTCAAATTTGAACACTTTAGCGGCACACACCAATTTTAAAGGGAGGACACTGTGGACTCTAAAGTGTAAAGGGGAACTCTGATGTAAGGGGGGGTTTTGTTTCCCAAAGCCCCCACTTACATCAGACTTCCCAGCATCCACCCTTAAATCAGGGTTCTAAAAGCCTCCCCTTACATCAGAGTCCACAGAACACCCTTTACATCTGAGTCCCCCTTACCTTAGTGCACTCACTCGCTTGGTGGCAGGAGAGAAAAGGGAGGGGCAGACTTCAGTCACAGACAGTGGATGGTGAGCTCACACATCCGAGAATGGAGGCTTAGGCATCGGCACCTTTTATCTTTGATGTATCTGCCTGCTGCTGGGCTTCAAATTGCCCGCCCACACATCCCTTTTATGAGCCATAGCACACTGGCAGACACAGAGGGGTAGGGGTGGGAGGAGCAGGAGCTGATCGAGCCCTCTTTCCTCTCCTGTCTGTGTGGTGGGGGGGGGGGACCAAACTGTGCTGGCTCTAGATAGTATGAGGTAGAGTGTCACAGGCACTTGGCTTAGACAATGGCAGCAAGCCCTCCAGATGCTTGTAAACAGAAGAAAAAACAGCGCCAATCTAAGTGCAGTATTGTTGAATCAAAGACATTTAATTTGTGAAGTTATGCACTCACACTCTACCAGAAGGTTTCAGGCACATCATGTATCTAGAGGGCATCGCAGGGCTCTCGAGGAGAAGCGGTAACTCGTTCGGCTGTATCTCTCGTCCGGTGGCGCCGGTGGTTCCCAGCGTCGCACGGCTTGGTGTAACAGCGTCAGGGAGGTGCCTGATGAAGGAGCACGCATGCTCCGAACGCGTGCAACGTAAACCACAACGAAACGTCATCGCAGTGCGCCCCTCAACATAACAACGAACGGACGAACGGACCTCCCTGATGCTGTTACACCAAGCCGTGCGACGCTGGGAACCACCGGCGCCACCGGACGAGAGATACAGCCGAACGAGTTACCGCTTCTCCTCGAGAGCCCTGCGATGCCCTCTAGATACATGATGTGCCTGAAACCTTCTGGTAGAGTGTGAGTGCATAACTTCACAAATTAAATGTCTTTGATTCAACAATACTGCACTTAGATTGGCGCTGTTTTTTCTTCTGTTTATATGTCTTTTACAAGGTACCTTCTATCCTTGAACATGCTGCCTACCTGCCTGTGCTAAAGAAATCATCCCCTTTCTATGACTATTTTCCACAACCAGTAACTGTGGACTATAATTTGTGATCCTGCCAGCTATCCATTACTTCTGCTGCATTTACTGACATACACAGCAAGGATTGCAAAACTCTGTGATAAGCAGACTTGACATCCCTAAATCCGCCACACCAATTTATCAACTTCAGCGTTTTTTTCCCCCAAACCTTTTTCCCCTCCCCCATAAAAAAAACCCTCTTTTTTCCTTCCTCACTCCCCCCATCCAGGACATATATAATCCAGCAGCGCAACGCACAAAAAAACAATTTTTTCCTCCTCCAGATGCTTGGCAACCCTGGTAAATAGAATGTGCCCAGGCACACCCGGCTCGTGTGCACGCCTATGCACTCGGCGGTTGTAGCACTCGGTTATTTGAGGACTCAGTCCCCTATGTTGAAGCGGCTGACATACTGTATTGTTCAGGGGAAACCCAGATGGGTGGCAACCCTAGTTATCATCCGAAGTAAAAGAAAATTCCACATTTTGTGTTGTCCCTAAAGGAAGGAATTGGAAGAGAGAGGAAACCTTCCAATGGGACACTGGTTCTGGTGACAACCAGAGATTTGCTAACTTTGGAGGGATTTTCTCTCACTTCCTATTTTGGCTATGGGACAGGAAGTGAAGGGAATTACCCCTAATGGGACACAGATGGCAAAAAAAACCTGACAGGGGTAATAACCTTTCCTTACTCTATCCGAAAAAAAATTTTGACTTTAGTTCTACTTTAAGAGCTTGCTCACATTTGCTGGTATACGGCCAAACTTCTGAAAAACAATCTTCGGTGGATCGCTTTTCACAGTTTATTTGCCAAGCTGTGAGAAGGTGATATGTTATCTCCTCACTGCCTGCTCTAACCCTCAAAATGCAGAACCACTGGAGTTGCAGGGTGGTTGGCAGTCCAACCCGACACATTATGAATGGGTCGTGTTCAACAGTGGTATCACCTGTCAAATGCAATATGCCATTTAATTTTGTTGCAGATGCGAAGCAAAACATTGTGGCCGCGGCATGGGTATAGCCCTGAGTTGCTGCATTTCTTTCTACAGGTGGGCAGGATGGTAAAACTGTTACTCAACCGCCTGATTTTACCGCTCCCCATCCCTCGCACCTTCCCTTTGAAAAGTTATGAACGCTTGGGGGGTGGGAAGGACTGGCGATCATATGACTACTGTGATCAGCTGTCACAGTGATCACATGGTTAGGGGCCAGTCCCAATGGATAATGATCGTTAGTCTGGACCAATAACTGTCTTTGACAGTGAGCGCAGTCTCAGCATTGAAGCATCTGTCGCCCAGTAATGCATATGTGCAGCAGGTGGGTGTTAAATCCCACCATTTTGCCGCCACACATATGGGTTGCATGGGTGGCAACAGGTTAAGGTCTATAAATCCAGAGACAGAATATATTTAAAATAAAGTTACATTACATTTCTGGCACAGTGATTTCACCTATTGATGCCACCAGTTCATATCGTTAGAAAAGGACATAACTATACATGTATTACATAGAGAATTAAAAAATATTGATGGAGTAATATAGTGCATGGTGTAAGATACCTGTGCAGTAATATGTATCTTATAAACAAAAGGCAAAAAAAACTGTCTGTGTTACATTATCTATGGGGAAAGAAATGTCCCTCCACCCTTTTAACTGTTCTTGCGTTAATCATTCTTCTGCTACATTGACATACAAATTTTATTGGTACTGCAGACTGAACCATGGGTGTATCCACGGCTCCGTCTCTCCAACCTGTCTTTTAGTGTTTCCTGAGATTGTGCCAGTTACTGCAGGTGCAGGCATCTCGGATACATATCAGTAAATGAAAACTGGAAACACTGTAGACAGAAGTCATAAAATGCGATCACTAGGGCAGCATCAACCATAAGGACAATCCCGGCTAGACGAAACTGGCTGAATAAAACGTGGATGTAATATAAATGTGGAATGTGGTGGAATGTGTATGGAAGGCTTACATATTATGGCTCAAATACAAACACATAAAGTACAGGGTAGATGTAAACCCAGTCAATACGATAACATAAAAAGACTTAAAGATTAAAATTGTGGGACTTTACATATGCCCCCAATACTAAAACAGACTTATTTAAAAATACCATCACATTTTATTGATACAAATATTAAAAACAATGAAAACATTTATAAAACCATTATTACATTCCTGAATATTTGAGGTCACAATCAACAGTTCATAAATAGCCAACTTGGGGTACGCAGTGGTTACTGTATTACGGTCTACGCGTTTTGCGGAAAAGCCTGCTTCCTCAGGACCTTACGAACCACGTGTGCACAGGGCGTGCCGGGTGTGCCTATGCACATTAGTATTATCGCTCTGTGTAGCAGCAAGAACATGTGAAAGATCTACCTCTTACCGTCTCTGCCATAAGAGAAGTGTCTATGCTCTTCACTTTCACTGTGCCGGCATGGAGGTCAATTTGCTGGGGTCATATATAAGTAGACACAAACATGCATGTGTGTTTGAGCTTTAAGGTGCACAACCTAATATAATAGGCTGCGCACACCTATGGGACCACGTGTATATTCCCATACAGCCACAAATGGAACTAGAAATAGACAAAACATGGAATGAGTATAATAAGACTAGATCATATCACATAGTAATACAATAAAAAAACAAACCATGATTTTAACTCTAGGGAGGATAGTGAATAGGAAACACATACAAATAAAAAAAAAACACATCAGCATAGACACTCCAGTATGAAATTCAAAAGTTGTATATGTATATAATAATTTTAAATAAAAAAAAATATATTTATGATCAGAAAAAAATATATACTGTATATCTACTGTATATCACCTCCAAGATTTTGCGAGAAGTATAACAATATATCCCAATCAATATAACAATAAAATTGTAAAAATAAATGTGCCATCTTTGAATGTTTTTTGCTGCTTACACTCACATTGGAAGGAACGAAAGTGTGAGTGTCAAAATCTCTGGGATTATCTCTGCAAAAAATACCCTGGAAAAGGGTTATTTGCGTTTATTCCTGATTGGGATATTCAAGAGTGTGAGAGGAGAAGAATTACCGTTTGACTGTTGGGGCCAAATAAGAGCACACTCCCTGGATTTGAGGACAGGTGGAAGTGGTCGTTGCCGGCAGGCTGATGTAACAAGATCCTTTGATCTCTATAACTTGAGGTCCAACTGATCTGGTAAGCGGCAGTAATATACAGTAGTATGCTTTTGGCTGCGGGAACATATTTTCACGCTTGAATAATGAAGATTTCAAGAATTATTGTGTATATGGACTTTATAGCACAATTGCTTTAGTTCCTTGAAAATAGGTTCCACGGCATATATCACTGTTCACATGGATGCTTGAAGCTGCGTTTGAATTGCGTTTTTATTTATTTATATATATATATATATATATATATATATATATATATATATATATATATATTTTTTTTTTTTTATTATTATTATTATTATTTATTTATTTATTTATTTTGATATTTTCACTAGTGTATGGTCATTTTTTTATGTTCACTGTTTGACATTAGTGAAATCATATTGGATGCACACTTGTTTCTTTTGGATTAAAAAGTAAATGATATTGGGGCTTATTTACGAAAGGCAAATCCACTTTGCACTGCCAGTGCACTTTGAAGTGCAGTCACTCTAAATCTAAGGGGTAGATGTGAAATGAGTGGAAGCTCTGCTGATTTTATCATCCAATCATGTGCAAGCTAAAATGCTGTTTTTTATTTTCCTTGCATGTCCCCCTCGGATCTACAGTGACTTTACTTCCAAGTGCACTTTCAGTGCAATTTCAAGTGTACTTGCAGTGCAAAGTGGATTTTCCTTTAGTAAATAACCCCATTTTTTTTCAAAATTGTCACTGTTTTTTTGTTTATAGCACAAAAAATAAAAACTGCAAAGTCAATCAAATACCACCAAAAGAAAGCTCTATTTGTGAGAAAAAAAGGATTCAAATTTTGTTTGGGTACAGCATTGCATGACTACGCAATTGTCAGTTAAAGCGACGCAGTGCCAAATTGTAAAAAGTGCTCTGGTCAGGAAGGGGGTAAAATCTTCTGGGGCTAAAGCGGTTAAACAAATTGGTTGTTAAATGATGAGCCACAAGTAATCAATATTTTAAGCATTCTTAACTACTGTACTGTATTGTGAACAAAAGGTCTAAACACAAAACTCCAGCTCAATAACATTGTTATAATTTGCATAAGTACAGAACGCAAACGGAAATTCTATATTGTACTGTACAATACAATGATGTATATTGCGTTGTTTGGGTGGCGAGAGCTGGTTGTAAGTCTGAGTGGTCAATAAACAAGTAAGTAGCCTACGGTCACATCACCCCGAATGCGCCCAATCTCGTCTGATCTCGGATGCTAAGCAGGGTCGGGCCTGGTTAGTACCTGAATACCAGGTGCTGTAGGCTAAAAAAATAAAAATAAACAAGTAAGTTGTTAAATGAGGAGTATCTGTACTATGATTCTTTTTTACTGAACTGATGTTCATCTGTGAAGATCTGCAAAGGTTTTGGATGAAAGCTTTCTACTATATTCTGCAAAGTGTTATTTGGATCGAGTCACAGTCTGCCAACACTACTGACATTGTAAAATGATATATAGATATATATATTTATAATTTACAATGTCAGCAGCGTTGGCAGACTGTGACTTGATCCAAATAACACTTTGCAGAATATAGAAAGCTTTCATCCAAAACTTTTGCAGATCTTCACAGATGAACATCAGATAAGTAAAAAAGAATCATAGTACAGATTCTCCTCATTTAACAACTTACTTGTTTATTTTTAATTTTTAGTATTTTAGCCTACGGCACCTGGTATTCCCAGGCGGTCTCCCATATATTATAGATATCTCACCACAACTGGATCAGTTATAGAGAGCGCACTTGCAATGCTTTGACTGGGGAAGTAGAACATGGGCTGAAGGAGAAGAGGCTGGTCAAATGGTAAAGTGAATGCAAGTAAAACATTAAACGGTGTTTACTTTGAATATCCAATCATTTGAAAGAGAAATTCAATTTTCAGATTTTTTTGCTAGCACGTGATTGGCTGATTTGCTAAGTGAACAGTCGCTTCTCCTTCAGCCCCTGTTCTGCTTCCCCAGTCAATAAATCAACCTCATAGGGTGGAAGGTTTCACCAATTAGTTTGTCATAACTGGTATTATAACAAGACCAGTGTTAAAATACATAATATCTGGCTAATAAGAAATTCTATGCAGTTGCTATTTACGCTCCCCCAGTGGGAACATGTTCTCCCTTCTAATGGTACTAATTCTCCAACACACTTTTGCTTGTTGTCTTCCTTTACCTTCATCTCCCCACTCACTTTTTAGGAAAGTTATATGGTATTGTTTCTAGTCTGGCGCTCACATGCTATATTTAGGAGTTCTACTGGGGGGTGTACTAGGAGTCAGTAGCCACTTTTGCAAATGCCTTAGCCCTGTCTTGAAACAAACACTTCTTTAAGCAGGGGAAGATTAAATACAAGCCAACAGTGTAAGAATAAATCCCTTAGTGACACTACAAAACCAAATGTATTATGCAGTTATGGCCTGTGTCAGCACCAATTATTGCTCAGGGATAAGTGACCCATACGTGTCACTCTAATGAAGGTATTTTTCTATTGGTTCATCTGATAAGGGCTGTCCCTGACTACCTCTCTGTTACACTGACAGAATGCTTGTTAATGGCCATTTAACTAATGACTGGTTGTCTGAGTGCTTTTGTGATACTGGACATACAGGACTTTCAGGCTTATTTATTGCAGCAGTGAAAAGATCAATACAGTAAAACCTTGGATTGAAAGCATAATTTGTTCTGGAAACATGCTTGTATTCCAAAGCACTTGTATATCAAAGTGAATTTCCCCAAAGAAATAATGGAAACTCAAATGATTTGTTCCACAACCATTTATTCATATGTCATTCAGTTTATGGTCCATATAAAAAGATTATAGCAATGTGATGGGTTGTGTAACCATAAAATGTACATTCACAAATGGCAGCCTCCACAGGGGGATTAGGAGCAAAATTCAGCAGGAGCTACAGAGTATAAAAGAGAAGAGAGGCGTCTCTAAGGGTAGCAATATGTTGCTAAATGTTGTACCTTCATTAAATGCAACCATATTGCCACACTTAGAGGCTCCTCTCTTCTGTTTTATATTCAGTTGTTAGATGGCACTACTTTGCTTGTATACCAAGACATTGCTTGTATACCACGTCCAAATTTATTAAAACATTTTGCTTGTCTTGCAAAACGCTCTCAAACCAAGGTTTTACTGTATTGTGCAGAGTGCAATAACCCAGATAAGCCACCATTTTTCAGTTTACTGTAGTCAGATTGGTTAAGTGATGATTTATAATTTGTTGAGGTGGATAATTGTCCCTAAAACAGCATCTTCAATCTTTCAGGTTTTTCATGAATAAGCCACTTTATAAGTCAATGCTGCAGTAACTCATACAACCAATAAGAAATTATCGTTCATTTTTTTGTAAAAAAAAAAAAAATGGAGGAAAGTTTAAATTTTGTAAATTCAAATGATGGTTATTGCAGGACTCCAGTCGAAACATAAATAGCCCAAAAAAAAAAAAAAAAAAACTCCCACTTTTGATTCAGAGCTGTCCTTTATAGCACAATATAGTACAGTAGCCCTCTGTCTACCGGGTTAAATCATAAACAACATTATTCAACCCACTTCCTTTGAGCCCAGCCTGACATGTGCCCATCCCCAGTCTGTGACTGTACAGTCTGCCCATACTAATGAGATCATCTCTCTGTCACTTGGCTTTCTTCTCCTATCAGCATGCTCCTTGCCAGCACATATAATGATTGGTTCCTTGTGCTGCATCTTCCTCTCCCACCAGGAAAAAAGGCGTAGGTAAATTTATATATATATATATAAAATGTAAGTATGCATTAATGTATTAATGTTAAAATGTAAGTATGCATTAATGAATATAGACTTGCATTGATCTGTGTCTTTTGAATATCTGCCCAGAGTGTAAACTGTACAATATGAAAATGAAAAATTAAGCTATGCTTCAGGTTTTATACATGATCCAAAGCAAATTCTAAGCCTGCCAACTGCAGCCATTATTGTCACAAGAATTTGATGCATAAAAATTAAGACTGATTTGTATCAGTTTGTCCAACCTGAACCAGATAATCCTAGTGTAAATCTCCATGTGACCATGTCCAGTTGAATGTAATGGGCTATTGTGAGACAGGTTTGATGAATACTGGAAGGCCTGCCAGATCTTTAAGAGAAACTGATGTATAAAATTAGATTTAACTATTTTGTTCTTTTAAGGCAACCTATTAATTTGTTGGCAGTCCTCAATGAATGGGAAGGAATGTGTCCTGTGAAGTCACTGGCGTTGATTGATCTGTGTGGGTGGTCTTGCATGCACACTGCCGATACCCTAGTGCTGGTCAGCTTGCCTGGGAGAATTACACACCCCATTGTGAGATGGCACTGTGAGTGAGAGAGGTGCTGATTAGCCAGTTACAGTGGCCCACCGGAGCAGACAAGGACGAATGCTGTACTGGCTGTTATCACCCTGCTATGTAGTACAGGCCAGGAGCTCAGGCACAGCATAAGCGGAGATCCACATGATGGGGTTTGTCCAGAGAGGCTATAGTCAGGAAAGGGTTAAGTTAATGTTGGTGACTATGGGGAAGAATTATGAGATCTTATTTAATTGGAAGAGGTTGGGGTAGGACAGGGTGGGGTCCTAAGGGGTTATTTGGTGGGAGGTGACCCTCCAGCATCAGTTGGACCAGGGGACAGCGCCAGAGAAGTTTCTTCACTGCATGCTGTGACTGGAGCTTTTGCTGCACTTTAAAATGGAGGATATTGAGAGCATGCTGGCCAACATTTGTTTGGCTGCAGTTGCCAACAGGCCGCAATGGCTCTGTGCCCAGCTTTCTGGTTTGCTGTCGGGGTCGGGGCAGGTGCCTGCTACACCTGCCCCAGAACTTCCATGCGATAGGAGGTCATGGCCTCCTGTGTGCCTGAGCCCTGACCTGACCCGGAGGGGTTGTTGCCGTGCTGAAAGCCCACTTTTTCTTCCACCAAGAGAATGCCTGCTCAGTCAGCTGGGGGGCTGGGAGGAATCCCCATCTCAGGAAAGCCCCAGGGGGAGCATGGGTCATTTCAGCAGCCTCATCCCCATCGGCCGGAAAGTGAAAAGGTTTCTGTTGGCAATTCAACTAGGGGACCTGCAGATTTGGTGGATCCTGCTGTTTCCATTACGCATGCTCTGGCTGCGGAGGTTCCCATCTGCTCACAAAGTGCTTCAAACATACAAAAGGTAAGTCTGGTGAGGATGGCAAGAGGGAGGACTCCGCTGAAGGTGTAAAAGTTGTCTCCCTTCCTAAGTAGGTACCCCGACCGGGCGGCGGCGCATATCCTTTTCCTGGGTTTTTCGCAGGGTTTCTTGATCCTGTGCTGAGTTGTCCAGCGTTCCTCCAGTCCCCACTAACTTGCAGTCTGCCCGACTCCACCCTTCGGTGGTGTTGGCAAAACCCTCAAAGGAAGTGGCTTTGGGGAGGATGGAGGGTCCTTTCACTTTTCCTCCTCTGGAAGATCTGGTGGTTTCTCCGCTGGGAGTGATTCCCAAGAAGGAGCCCAATTCCTTTTGGCTGATACATCATCTTTCCCATCCAAAAGGCAATTCGGTCAATGATGCCATTGACTGTGAGTTTTGCGCTGTCTCTTACGCATTCTTTGACAAGGCAGTTGCATGGGTTCGTAAGTTCGGTGAAGGGGCTCTGTTGGCTAAGACTGACATTGAGTCAGCTTTTCGCCTTCTGCTGGTGCATCCTCACAGTTTCCATTGGTTTGGCTACGTTTGGGAAGGGCAGTATTTTGTGGATCTATGCTTGCCTATGGGGTGCTCTGTTTCCTGTTCCTTGTTTGAGATCTTTAGCTCATTCTTGGAATGAGGGGTGAAGGACGGGTCAGGCTTGCAGTCCATTATCCACTACCTGGACGACTTTTTGGTGATCGGCCCTTCAGACAGCAGGGTGTGTCATACTCTGTTGGCCACCCTGCAACATGTTTTTGAGGTGTTCGGCGTGCCGCTGGCTTGGTATCTTGGCGTCTGTGGAGAGGGTTAACAAAGCCAGGATCAAGGTACACAAGGAGGTGGCAACATTTTGGTGTGATGATGGTGTGCATTTGAATGCGGTGGGGATTGATCTTTGGTCTTTAGGTCAGCAGGAAGGTATACAGCGTGCCCTTCAGCTGTGGAGGGCTGCCCAGGTGTAAGGTTTCACGCTGGGTCTTTGTGGCAGAGGTTGTAGGGTTTTTGAAGGAGGGGATGGTTGCGTTCGTTGGTGAACGATGGGTTGGGCCCATCTCTGGTATGGGTGTTCCTGCCCTAATAAAGACGGAAGTAAGACGTGCTGGGGCCGTTGGCTGCATCGTCTGGAGAAGTTGCCAAACAATTGTCTCCGAGGCGGTGTAAGTTGCGGCTGGGGGCCATAAAAGGGCAAGGTGGTGCCAGGTACAGCTAGTCAGTCAAGGGTGCCTTCAAAAATCCTAAGACATAACACAAAACAGGCAGTTACATTTAGTTTGAGTTATATTTTAGGTTTATTACCGGTTATATTATGTAAGAAAGTGATTTTCATGGTTGTTATTTGTAATAAAAGGGCTGCTGTGGCCATTTAAAACCCAAGAAGTATATTTGATCTGATTTATTTAAATAGGTAAGGTGGTATTTGGAAAATGGCATAACAGCCGGTACTTGGGCAATACCCCAGTCATGAGTTTACATTTCAGGGTTTTTCTAGAAAAGAAATTAACTCTTGACTACCTGCGAGGAACCCTTAACTGACATCTTACTGTAAAGATGCATTTTAAACAATAGAACTTTTGTCAAGTTTTGTCAAGTTGTCATTGTTGTCTGGGTCTGCATTAGAAGGACTCAGGTTATGTCTCTGGGACAGAAATTGAGGGGAAAATTTTAAATTTTAAAGTTGTCACTATGGGAGTAGAGGTGAATATTCCCAATGGGAACATCTGCTCTGGCAATACATATCGGAGGATACATTCCTTTACTTTTGAGCACAGCTTTTTTCTCAGTGAATAGGTGCAGGTACCCCCCTTCAGAGTCACCTCTTGTCTCTGCTCCTACCCACCTCCAAACATTGTCCCTTGGTACCACCCCCTACCCACCTCCCAGTACCTCTCCTTTAGAAAATACAGAACCAAGTTTTGTGATGCTAAAATTTTTAATGGAATTTGAAAAAAAAAAAAAAAGAAAAACAGTAAAATAGATCCACTGCAGCCAACAATAATAGACCCCCCAGCAAAAACAGACCCCCATCAGCAACAATAGAACTACCCCAGCAACAATAAATCCCTCCCTGCAACAATAGATTCAACCAGCAATAATAGACACCCCCTCCAACAAATACCCCACCAGCAACAATAGATCCCTCTCAGCAACAGTTGACCCTCCAGCAACAATAGCTCTCTACCAGCATAAATAAAACCTCCAGCACCCCTTGCCATTGCGTATAGTCAGTTCTGGAGAACTGCCTTGCCCCGCATTCCCGCTGAAAAAAATCCTGCTTTTGAGAGATTTATCTCCTTCCCATCTTTATAGAATGGTGAAATCTCCCCAATAGAGGCAGGAATACCAATAAACATTTGACAAAAAGTTGTAACCTTTCTCTTTTGTATCCAAAACAGTTTTTGTTTGAGCTTCAGTTTTAAAGTGTACTTACACAGGAAATGAATGAACTGAACCTTGCCAGAGTTTTATTGCCTCCCCCCACCTGTTGTTCTTCACTTACACTGTGCTTTTAGGGAAGAGTTCCCAGGTATGCTTACATCATCACCTCCGCCACCCAGACCACAGCGATCCTGGCTTCCATGTTTAGTGCTCTATGGAGAGTTCCGTGCTTTGACCTGTTTTGCACCCACACTGAAATTAACTCTACTGGACCACAAGTGAAGCCTGCACAGGACCACCTCTTCCAAGTGGCCCCAGGCACGGTACTCTTAACGGTTCCAGTGCAAGGTTTAGAGCACTAGCACTACACAAATTAACCTGACCAAAGGGTGGACTGTGCCTGGGTATGTTTAAAACTGCCAGTGTGAGTAACACCCTAGTTAGTGTGTGTATAAGGACTTATTTTTAGAAGAACTGAAGCTTACAATCTGGATATGCCCTGAAGGGTTAGGCCTCATGCACACGAGACGCAGTTAAAAGCGCGTTCAGATGCAGTTGGACAGTTTTTTCAACTGCCCCTGAACTCATTCAATGTTATCCTATGTGTCCATGCACACAGTCTCGTTTTTTTCCGTTTTTATGCAGTTGCGTTTAATCTAGTTTTTCCAGAAGCAAAAAAATGCGTTCAGAAGCAAAAATGTCCACGTTTCAGACGCAAAACGCGGCTAAACGTGGCTAAACGCGGCACCCGCGGCTAAACGCGTTTGCGTTTATATGCGTTTTTAAAGGTGGCCTTTTTTTTTACATTAAAAATCTCAAAAATGATTGCAAATTATGAAAAACCATAAGAAAAATATTTTAAACAATTGCAATTGCAAGTGGACAATCCACAACTTGTGGCAAGTGACATGGCAGGTGGCAAGTGACGTGGCAAGTGGACAATCCACAACTTGTGGCAAGTGACATGGCAGGTGGCAAGTGATGTGGCAAGTGGACAATCCACAACTTGTGACAGGTGACGTGGCAAGTGATGTGGCAGGTGATGTGGCAAGTCACGTGGCAAGTGGAAATCCACAACTTGTGGCAGGTGATGTGGCTGGTGACGTGGCAAGTGGACAATCCACAACTTGTGGCAGGTGGCATGGCAAGTGATGTGGCAGGTGATGTGACAAGTGGACAATCCACATCTTGTTGCAAGTGACGTGGCAGCTGACGTGGCAAGTGACGTGGCAAGTGGACAATCCAAAACTTGTGGCAGGTGACGTGGCAGGTGACGTGGCAAGTGACGTGGCAGGTGATGTGGCAAGTGACGTGGCAAGTGGACAATCCACAGCTTGTGGCAAGTGACATGGCAGGTGGCAAGTGATGTGGCAAGTGGACAATCCACAACTTGTGACAGGTGACGTGGCAAGTGATGTGGCAGGTGATGTGGCAAGTCACGTGGCAAGTGGAAATCCACAACTTGTGGCAGGTGATGTGGCTGGTGACGTGGCAAGTGGACAATCCACAACTTGTGGCAGGTGGCATGGCAGGTGACATGGAAAGTGGACAATCCACATCTTGTGGCAAGTGACGTGGCAGGTGATGTGGCAAGTGACGTGGCAAGTGGACAATCCACAACTTGTGGCAGGTGATGTGGCAAGTGACGTGGCAGGTGATGTGGACAATCCCCAACTTGTGGCAGGTGACGTGGCAAGTGACGTGGCAAGTAGACAATCCACAACTTGTGGCAGGTGACGTGGCAGGTGACGTGGCAGGTGACGTGGCAAGTGGACAATCCACAACTTGTGGCAGGTGACGTGGCAAGTGACGTGGCAGGTGATGTGGCAAGTGACGTGGCAAGTAGACAATCCACAACTTGTGACAGGTGATGTGGCAAGTGACGTGGCAGGTGATGTGGCAAGTCACGTGGCAAGTGGACAATCCACAACTTGTGGCAGGTGATGTGGCTGGTGACGTGGCAAGTGGACAATCCACAGCTTGTGGCAGGTGGCATGGCAGATGACGTGGAAAGTGGACAATCCACATCTCGTGGCAAGTGACGTGGCAGGTGATGTGGCAAGTGACGTGGCAAGTGACGTGGCAAGTGGACAATCCACAACTTGTGGCAGGTGACGTGGCAGGTGATGTGGCAAGTGGACAATCCCCAACTTGTGGCAAGTGACGTGGCAAGTGACGTGGCAAGTGGACAATCCAAAACTTGTGGCAGGAGACGTGGCAAGTGACGTGGCAGGTGATGTGGCAAGTCACGTGGCAAGTGGACAATCCACAACTTGTGGCAGGTGATGTGGCTGGTGACGTGGCAAGTGGACAATCCACAGCTTGTGGCAGGTGGCATGGCAGATGACGTGGAAAGTGGACAATCCACATCTCGTGGCAAGTGACGTGGCAGGTGATGTGGCAAGTGACGTGGCAAGTGGACAATCCATAACTTGTGGCAGGTGACATGGCAGGTGATGTGGCAAGTGGACAATCCCCAACTTGTGGCAAGTGACGTGGCAAGTGACGTGGCAAGTGGACAATCCAAAACTTGTGGCAGGTGACGTGGCAAGTGACGTGGCAGGTGATGTGGCAAGTCACGTGGCAAGTGGACAATCCACAACTTGTGGCAGGTGACGTGGCAAGTGACGTGGCAAGTGGACAATACAAAACTTGTGGCAGGTGACGTGGCAAGTGACGTGGCAGGTGATGTGGCAAGTCACGTGGCAAGTGGACAATCCACAACTTGTGGCAGGTGCCGTGGCAAGTGACACGCTAAATACAAGTACACTGCAGCTCTCACAGCTGCTGCTACTCACTCTGGTCTCACAAAATTGCTGAAATAGTTAATAATACTGTTTTTTTGAGCTGGGGAGGGTCTATGATGTTAGCTTAACTAAACGCTTCTAGACGCAAACGCGGTAAAACGCCGCTAAATCGCGGTAAAAATCGCGGCAAAACGCGCGTTTCTAAACGCCGGTTTCAACATGTGTCCAGCAGCGTTTGCATCTGCGTCTCGTGTGCATGAAGCCTTAGTCAGTCGTCATGTATCTGTGGGTCTACGTGAGCCTTCTCAGACTGCTTGGTCTCAATGAAACTTGTTTTTCTAAATTGCAAAGGTAAAAACTTTTTACTTGGCATTCTGAGTCATAAAGCAAGCCTATGGTAAACATAAAAGTAATAAACTAACATTTGTAGTGAACAGCTGACAGCATAAACTGTCCACACATACCTTTTATGAAGTGTCATTCACTCACTCATGGTGGAGAATAGGCTGGCCCTTACCCATGTCCTACAGTCCAATGCCTAGTGCCTTAGTGACCTATCATGAGACCTGGGTTTTCCACATGGGTCATGGCAGTAAGATTATTTGCATTTAAAAAAAGGGACAATGAAGAGGTCACTTTCTGCATAGAACTCTGAATGATGGTGCACTTGACTGCTTTTTGTCAGGTCTGCTTCCTATTCCAAATGAAGTCCTGTCATGAATGTGGCTGAATGTGGAACTTCATTCCATTGGCTTTCCAAATACCACTGACGCAGTGTTTCATAACACCAACATTAAGAAATAAATGCATTCTACCAGCAGGATTATGTCATCTCCTTGTGCTGGCAAAAATGTTTAAACAAACAATGGTTTAGCCCTCATAAAAATGTATTGATAAGATATATGATTCTATCAAGAAAAGCACAGTTTGTAACATAGAATGTGCCAATAACCTATGCAGCTTTGTTTTTTATACTTAGTAAATCATGTCATAAGGATATACCTATCAGCAACCAAACAATAAAAAGTGCGCTATCGGCTATCCTTGTGCTAAGTGTAAGTTAATAAATCATATAAGAATATGACTCATCCTATCATCCTAAAGTACAAATAAAATGTGCAAATAACTGTGCAAAAAAAAAAAAAAAAAATATATATATATATATATATATATATATATGTATATATATATACACACATACATATATATATATATATATATATATATATATAGTGCAAAAAGGCGCTCAGATTTTCTAAACTTTAACCCTTTTGCTGCCAGGTCCGTACCGACTTGACAGTGGGGGGCTTCTTAACATACAATCCTTTGGCTGCAGTCCCTGGGATTGTTTTCAATCCATTTTTATTAATTGTGTAAATATTTTATGCAAATACATATACATTCACGTTTTACTACTATAGCTATCCCTACTATCCTGTATCCCTGACAAAAGACCCCAATATCTTTTATATTCATCTATCTTCTTTTTCTATGCCTATTCCTTTGTCCCTTGTCCACGGGACCTTATTCTATTCCATTCATCCAACAACCTTAACACAACAATACCAAAAATAAATATATATATATTTTTTTCTCCAACCTCTTCCTGGGCGGTGTGTTCCCCTTCATAAGTATTTCATCAAATATGCTGAGGACCGAAATTCCTCCAATTGTTGCCATATTTTCGACCTTTGATTCTTTTCTTTTCTCTACTAATCTGTTCTTCCATATATTGTAATTCACAAACCAACTCCACTATTGTAGGACTTTTTATTTTCCACCATCTTCGGGCTATTACTGTTTTGCCAGCTGTTGTCATATAGTGAAGGATATCCATTTTTTTTAATTTTATTGACCCTGGTATTATAGATAATATCAAAACCTTTACATATGGTTGCATTTCAATACGTGATACTTTCTGATGTATTTCGAATATCTTACTCAAGAAATCTCTCACCCTATGACACCCATACCAGATATGTATTGTCGTCCCCTATCCTTAACCTCCCTGGCGGTACGATTATTTCGGATTTTAGGTGCTAAAAGCGGTACCATTATTTTGCATGAAAATTTGGCGTTTTATATTGTAGTCCTGCAATTCTTAGGAATAACTCTCTTAAATCTGTCCAAACCAGAGTCTAGCAGACATCCCGGGTATGATAAAGTTTGAAAAATTAAATCATAAATTATAATATAATAAATAATTATAAATAATTATGCCAAATAATAATATAACAATAATAAAAATTATTCAATAATGTAATCAAATCAAAAACACTGAAATTTGCTCAGTTGCAGAATTGTCACTGTCATTACTTTTCAGTATTTGATGACGGATCTCCCCACAAATCGCTATCGCTCAATTCTGCGAGTGATTCTAATTTATTATCGCTGTTTTCTAGCTGTCTAAAATCATTTTTGATGCACAGTGACAGTTTTGGTTGCTATGGACAATCTCCAGTTTCCAGGCATAAAGAACAGTTTTTATTATATAAAACTGCATGCAGGACACTGGGCAGACCACTGGGGACAACGGGGATGTGAAATATTTACATACAGCAATGTAATCTGTAAGATTACATTATACTGTATGTTTACTGTTTGTTTCACTTTTTGAATTTGGCGCCGATCTCCGTGCCCGTGCGTCGCAACGCTCGCAGGGCACGGAGATCGGCGATGTAATGCATCGAGCGAGACACGGCTCGCTCGTACAGCGGGGAGACAACGCTGGATCCGAGGGAGAAGGTAAGTAATCCTCCTCCTGGATCCAGCGATGCAGTCCCGAGTCTGACTCGGGGATACCGCTCTTGGTATAAAAAATCCACCCCGAGTCAGACTCGGGAATACCGTCAGGGGGGTTAAGACATCTCCAACAAATCTCTGTATTATCTTTATTTATTTTATTTAGGACCACTGGACTCCAATACCATCTCATGATAATCTTATCATTTCTTTCTTGATGTTTAACCGCTACTAATGCTTTATTTATTACTTAAAATGCCTTATCCCATTCCAATAATGGAATTAGACTCTCTATTTAATTTTTCCATTTTCTCATGCATGCTAATTCAGTAAGAAGTCCGGAAGGGAGCAACATTTTATATACAATGGATAGTTTTTGAATCGGTTTTCGCTCCTCCATTAACAAATTTTCAAAACTAATTAATGGTCTGTTAGTCAAAGATGGCCTTATCTTTGAATCTATGTATATATTTAATTGATGGTATTGTATCCATTTATTTTTATGTTCAGGCACCATGTTTGCCAATTGTGGGAGTTTGCCATCTACCAGGGTCTGAACAATCCTCGTGTTTTCCATTCTATTCCATTTAATACATTTAGAAAACCCCAGTGCTGGTGGATTGGGCCAATGACCCCAGGGCCGTGGTCATTGGCCCAATCATTTCAGAGAGTCCTCCCTTTTTTAATGCTATATCCCATGTTCTTAAAGTTGCTGACACAAGGATTATGGCCTGAAATATATATAATAGTTTTGGTAATATATCCATTTTAACTACATTAATTCTTACCAACCAAGAATTAATTATTTTACAATTTTTTTAAGTGAATCTATAGTTTTTTTGAATATTAAAGAATAATTGTTGTAAAGCGCTGTGTAAACTGCCGGCACTATATAAATCCTATATAATAATAATAATAATGATTGAATTCCTGCAGTTTAGTCAAATCTCTTGGAATATATATCCCAAAAAACTGAAAAAAACTCTGCCTCCATGGGAGGCTCCCACTGACTGCAGACCTTCTGCATTGACAGTTGTTATATATTTGAGGGTAGGGCCACCTTGTGACGTAAACGGGTGACCCCACCCCACCCCACCTCCCTATGTTGAGGGCATGTGGCCTAGTACGGTTCAGGGAGGGAGGCACTCTTTTGTTCCCCCCCTTTTCCCACGGCCTGCCAGGTTGCGTGCTTGGATAAGGGTCTGGTATGGATTTTGGGGGACCCCTACGCCATCTTTTAAAAAATGTGGGGTTGGTGTTCCCCTTAAAATCCATACTAGACCTGAAGGGCTTGGTATGGATTTTGTGGGGGACCCCCACGCAATTTTATTTTTACATTTTGCTGTGGGGTTCCCCTTAATATCCATACCAGACCCAAAGGACCTGGTAATGGACTGGGGGGGGGGGGGGGGGTGGGGGAACCCATGCCGTTTTTTCAATGATTTTTATCTATATTGCTGGGATCCCACAATAATTACAGCCGCAAGCAGTTTTTAATGACATTTTTTCTTTTACAAATGTAATTTTGCTGTTCTCATTCATAAAACTATGTACAGATGCTGTGTAAGCAGCCTTACATAGTGTGGGGCATGGACTCAGCCCCCTGAGCCATGGTTGGCCAAAGGCACCCTGCCTTTGGCCAATCATGGCTCTGAAAGCAGAGTGTGCTGTGATTGGTCAAAACATGCATGTCAGGTGCATACTTTGGCCAATCAGCAGCCGTCAATGCACTGCAATCTCACAGTGAATTGACGGTCTCGCCATTTGTAATGGCACGTTCGTTCCGCGGGCACTCAAATTTCCCGTGAACACCCCATAATGCTCAGTATTCGGCGAACAGGTGAACACCCGATGTTCGAGTAGAACTTGCGTTCAACCCGAACATCGAGCTCATGCCTACTCCTTACCAGTTGCTCTGATCCCACAAGGAGACCATCAGACACCTATAGCAGCCATATACAGCATACCACGATCTTGCATGCAAAGGTTCCACGAACTCCTAAGCCAAGATAAACATAATGGAGGAAGTTACAGAGTAAAATCCACATAGTGTAGTATTTCATCAAAATGTTATTAAAATTACACTTACAATGTTGAAGGAATTACACAGCATGTGTTACAAACAACCAGCAGGTCCAATCGATCAGGCCGACTTGCGGAATGATGTCATGTGTGAGGCCCCTCCCAACACATGCGTTTCTCTGTAACCAGTGTCATCTGGGGATATGAGGCTCCAATTTTGGGTTTTGTATAATTTACTAAAGTCAGTGAGTATAACTGAAGTCTGCTACAAATAAATCAGCATATGGAGGAGACATTCCTTTTTTGAAATAAATTCCCTGTAAATGACTGGTGTTTAAGGTCATTTTCACTTCAGCTGACCCTGTTTCATTTTAGTAAATCAATGCTTTAAGATTTTCCCTATACCTTCCAAAATTCAGAACTGATCTTTCCAACTGAGATATCCCATATTTAACCACCTGACATCCGAGCTATAGCCGAATGACGGCCACAGCACGGATGTGAATTCCCAGGAAGCCACCATAAGACGGCCTCCCCTGTGCACGCTCCCTGTGATCACCGAGTCAATGACAGCTGATCGCATGATCAAAACAAAAGCTCAGTGATCTTTTTTTTCCTCCTCACGCTGACAGCGGAGGAGAAAAAAAAGCCAATAACCGGCTTACCTTAAAGGGACATCGGTCCCGAAAAGGAAGAGGCAATTATGCCTCATTTATACCATCTAACAATGCCCACAAGTGCCACCTATCAGTGCCCACAAGTGCCACCTATGAATGCCCACCAGTGGTGCCAATCAGTGCCACCTAGAAGTGCTGCCTATCAGTGTAACCGATCAGTGCCCATCACTGCCACCTATTGGTACCCATCAGTGCCGTCTCAACAGCGTACATCAATGACAGACAAAAATTACCCGTTATAAAATTTGAAAACAAAATAAAAAAATTTTTTTTTTTTTAATTCTGACTTTTTACATAAAAAATAAAATAAAAATCGCACAGGTGATCAAATACCTTAAAAATGATAAACATTTCATTTGGGTACAGTCTTGTATGACTGTGCAATTGTCATTCAAAGTGCGACAGCGCTGAAAGCTGAAAATTGGTCTGGATAGGAGGGGGGTTTAAGTGCCCAGTAAGCAAGTGGTTAATAAGCTCTGCTCCCAGGTAAAGTTAGTTTAGTCCCTCTGTAATCAAAAGAGATTGTTTATTTTGGTCTGTTCAGGGTTTCACAGGCTGGGAGTTTGACTGAAAGTTGTTCTAAAGCCTAAACATTTTGTAACTTAATTTATTTCTTGCATTGAGATAAACACTCCACATACCCAGTGAAGTGAACAGCCTCAAATGATACACAGGGATGAAACAAATCTCCCTACATACATTTTGCATGTATAACTGCTGTCTACAGCTTTATATACTATTTAGAAAGTGCACTTTCTCTTCCTGGTTCCCCTGTAGGAGGGGAGTATTGCTAGACACTGTGAGACAGCTGATAGGAGGAAAGACACACACCCCCTCCCCACACATGGAGAGCATGACTGTGTAGTTTAGCAGTCTGCTAATCTATTTGCGATGTCTGCCAGCCACCCACGATTGCTCCACAGAGAGCCAGAACGGGGATCTGTCAATGTAAACAAACAGATCCCCTTCTGTTAGGGGAGTACAGAGTGATCGTCTGTTCCTAGTGATTAGGAACAGCGATCTCTCTGTACTCCCTTTCAGTCCACTCCCCCCATAGTTGGAAACACCTCCCAGGGAACACACTTAACCTCTTGATCGCCCCCTAGTGTTAACTCCATTCCCTGCCAGTGTCATTTATACAGTAATCAGTGCATTTTTATAGCACTGATCTCTGTATAAATGTCACTGGTCCCAAAAAAGTGTCAAAAGGGTCCGCCGCAATGCCGCAGTCCCACTAAAAATCACTGATCACCCCCATTACTAGTAAAAAAAAATTATAATAATAAAAATGCCATAAATCTTTTCCCTATTTTGTAGACACCATAACTTTTGCCCAAACCAATCCATATATGCTTATTGCGCTTTTTTCTTACCAAAAATATGTAGAAGAATACATATTGGCCTAAACTGATGAAGAAATTTGTTTTAAAATTTTAGTTTTTGGACATTTATTATAGCAAAAAGTAAAATATATATATATTTTTTCAAAATTGTTAACTCTATTTTTGTTTATAGCACAAAAAATTATGGGAATGAAGGACAGAAATTTTGTTTGGGTACAACGTCTCACGACCGCACAATTATCTGTTAAAGTGACGCAGTGCTGTATCGCAAAAAAATGGTCTGGTCATTAAGGGGGTAAATCTTTCTGGTCAATAAGCGGTTAGGGGGAAATATGTTTAGGCATCAGCATCCACCTCACTCCCCTTTTACTTACCTGAGCCTTTATTCGATCCAGCGCTATGCACGTCTTTAGCTCTTTTCTCCCCCCACTTCCGGGTCTCACTGGCTTTGCTGGGGTACCACAGCCATTGGCTCCCAGTGCTGTCAATCAAAGCCAGTGATGGGGGAGCAGGATCGGGGCTGAGTCCTGATGTCTGTGTCAATAAACGCAGCAGCTTGACTTGGGACCAAGCATATACGAGTGCCCTCATGGGAAGCGGCTTCCCATGGGGGCACTGGACAGAGAGGAGGGGCCAGGATCACCAACAGGGGACCCAAGAAGAGGAGGTTTGCGGCCACTCTGTGCAATTCCATTGCACTGAGAAGGTAAGTATAGACATGTTTGTATTTATTTTGTATTTTTTTTATTTTTGCCTTTACAATGTTAGAATCCCCAGCCTTAGAAGGGACTGTTGTCTTTTTGAGGCAAGCCGTGGATTGTGCTGCTGTTCTCTGAGGTCTAGTGACTGATGACCTGGAGGGGACCTGGAACTTGCTGCAGAACTTCACCAAAGGAATATGATCTTGTAAAGGATTTTTCTCACTAACTGGGAGGTATCCAGAGGAAGCTAGAAGGTGGCAGCTGTCCTGGGGACTTGTGAATAATGACCCTGTACTGATTCCTGGTGGCTATGTTCTATTGGAATATAAGTGCCAGACATTGCAGTGACTGAGACTGCTCTTATAGGGTGTCAGGTACTGGTTATTTCTATCATGTACCTGGTAGCAGAGCCTGATATAATGAGGAAGGCCTCTCTTACATCTCTGACTCGGGCCCCCTATTAGTGTAGACTTGAGGCGCAAGAGTGTAACTTTTGCCAGCAGAGGGGCAGGTGTCCTTGCTGGGCAGGAGAAGTCGTCAGATGGCTTCAGCAATCAGGCAAACATGAATGCCGCATACACCCGACTGGACTTTCCGGCAGACAAGGTCCGACGGAATCAGTCCGTTGGACAATCCGATTGTGTGTGGGCTAATCCGATCATTTTTCATATTAAAAATCTGACGGACCTAGAAATAGAACATGTTTCAAATCTGTCCGACGGACTCAATTCCTATCGGGAAAACTGTTCGTCTGTATGCTGGTCCGATGGACCAAATACGACGCAAGGGAAGCTATTGGCTACTGGCTATTGAACTTCCTTTTTTTAGTCCCATTTTATGTCATCACATTCAAAACGAAGGACTTCCGAACGGACTTAGTTCATTTGTGTGTGGCCAAGTTTGGAAGTTGGTCGGAACTCCGCTGAAAAGTCCATCGGGAAGACCGTTGGCCCTAGTGTGCCAGAAAGTCTGGTCGTGTGTACGTGGCATAAGAAGAAAAACAATAACATACATTTTCATACTGCGCTCCTTCTATAATAATTATATAATAAATGTGCAAACCAACATAAAGTGCTAAATATGTGAGTAGGTGAGTAGGATGTTTGCCTAGGGGCTGGTGAAAGAAGGCATCTTGTTTTTTTCCACATATGAATTATTAAGAAGATATACTTCATTTTCACTTGATTGGAGACATCTGGTGGTGGTGTATGGACATTTTTATATTCAACATTAATTTTATATTTAGCACTTTTTTTTATGTTGGTTTGCACATTTATTATGAATAGGACAAATTTATTGTTATTGTTTTGCTTCTATATTTTTGACATTGAGTCTCACTACAGGCTGCTCTTTTTTGTTTATTAATATTTCAATAATAAAAATGTTTTTCACATATATTTTGTATATCCAGAGTGCTCTGATTGAAGGGTTTTGCAAAACTTGTTTTTTTACTGTTTCAAATCAGGCAAACAGGCAGGCAGCTGGTGCTGACGACAGCGGGCAGAGTAGCAAGGTCATGCAGGCTGGGTCATACACAGACAGGATGGATTGGTACAAGGCATAGACAGGAGCGTGGTCAGGAAACAAGCCGGGTCTGGAACCGATCAGTGGAACAGGAGCCAAAAGAGCAGACAAGAGCGGAGGTTAGGGGACAAGCCGAGGTCGATGTAGGTGGAGTTCAGAGAATGGTCAAGACAAACTGGGTCAGCAACTGGAGGCAGGATACAGGATCACAGGTTACACAGGAGGCTGAAGACAAAGCACTGATTCTGAGCACTGGCTGAGTTTAAATGCTTGGTGCCACCTATCACAGGTGCACGCCAGTACCCAATTCTTGTGAGCACCAAAGGGAATATATTTTAGCCTGTGCACACAATTTTGTTTGCTGGCATGTGCATTCTGACAATTTTCCTATCCTAAACTCCGCAGTGTCCTTAGTAAACAGTGCTTTCCTGTACTGTGCAGTTTTCCTGAAGCTGCACTGGTTACCTATAGCTGTGAAATTGTGTAGGGTAACAAGGTGACAAGGAGACTTGCCTCATGGTATGCAGCTTTGAGGCTTTAAAATCATTCTAAAGGTGGAAGGTTTTTGCCTTAATGCAGTCTTACACTTTCCCATACAGCTAGGGTCATGGGCTCTCTGTACCACGGGTTTGGTCCAAGGTGCTTTGATCACTGATCACTAGGAATGGAGTTAGAGCACCAACCCCCTTGCTACGAGTGGACCCATCACCCATACCTGGTACCACTCTTTGCTGTCTGGCTGTAATTACATTCCCACCAGTTCATAGGTTACTTGTAGTAGCTAAGTTTCTTTCTCCAACTCTTCTGTTGAGGGGAACAGGAGAACTCATGGGCTGCTGTTGGTTACATCTTCATTGGCGGACTTCTCTCCACCTTCTCACGCAGTCCTTGCTTCTTCTTTTCTGAGTCTAGCCTTCTATTTATATATATCACAGGATGCAGGGCAGAACCCAGAAAAGCCCGGGAAAAAATGCAGTACCCACATTAACCCTTCCCTAGCGAACTGCACAGCACTATAGTTGGCACCTGCCTACAATGAGCCAATAAGAATGTGTGTAGGTGGGGATTAGCAGCAAGCTTTTACACATCCAGGAAAAGTCAGTGCTTTGCCTGTCAGAATGGCTGGAATTTGGCTTTGACAGGAAGCTGCTACAGGTACAGTATCTCCCAAAAGTGAGTACACTTTTGGGAGATACCTCACATTTTTGTAAATATTTTATTATATCTTTTCACAACACTGAAGAAATTAGGCTGTAAAGTAGTGAATGTATAACTTGTATAACAGTGTAAATTTGATGTCCCCTCAAAATAACTCAACACACAGCCATGTCTAAACCACTGGCAACAAAAGTGAGTACACCCCTGAGTGAAAATGACCAAACTGGGCCCAATTAGCCATTTTCCCTCCCTGGTGTCATGTGATTTGTTTGGGTTACAAATTCTCAGGTGTGAATAGGGAGCAGGTGTGTTAAATTTGGTGTTATCGCTCTCACTCTCTCATACTGGTCACTGGAAGTTCAACATGGCACCTCATGGCAAAGAACTCAGAGGATCTGAAAAAAATTATTGTTGCTCTACATAAAGATGAACTAGGCTATAAGAATATTGGCAAGACCCTGAAACTGAGCTGCAGCCCGGTGGCCAAGACCATAAAGCGGTTTAACAGGACAGGTTCCACTCAGAACAGGCCTCGCCATGGTAGACCAAAGGGGTTCAGTACACTTACTCAGTGTCATATCCAGAGGTTGTCTTTGGGAAATATACGTATGAGTGCTGCCAGCATTGCTGCAGGGGTTGAAGGGGTGGGGTCAGCCTGTCAGTGCTCAGACCATACGCCACACACTGCATCACATTGGTCTGCATGGCTGTCATCCTAGAAGTAAGCCTCTTCTAAAGATGATGCACAAGAATGCCTGCAAACAGTTTGCTGAAAACAAGCAGACTAAGGACATGGATTACTGAAACAATGTCCTGTGGTCTGATGAGAACAAGATAAACTAATTTGGTTCAGATGGCGTCAAGAGTGTGTGAGGTCAACCAGGTGAGGAGTACTAAGACAAGTGTGCCTTGCCTACAGTCAAGCATGGTGGTGGGAGTGTCATGGTCTGGGGCTGCATGAGTGCTGCCAGCACTGGGGAACTACAGTTAGTTGAGGGAACCATCAATGCCAACATGTACTGTGACATACTGAAGCAGAGCATGATTCCCTCCCTTCGGAGACTGGGCCGTAGGGCAGTATTCCAACATGATAATTACCCCAAACACACCTCAAAAATGACCACTGCCTTGCTAAAGAAGCTAAGGGTAAAGGTGATGGACTGGCCAAGCATGTCTCCAGACCTAAACCCTATTGAGCATCTGTGGGGCATCTTCAAATGGAAGGCAGAGTAGCGCAAGGTCTCTAACATCCACCAGCTCAGTGATATTGTCATGGAGGAGTGGAAGAGGACTCCAGTGGCAACCTGTGAAGCTCTGGTGAACTCCATGCCCAAGAGGGTTAAGGCAGTGCTGGAAAATAATGGTGGCCACACAAAATATTGACACTTTGGTCCCAATTTTGTTGCCAGTGGTTTAGACATTAATGGTTGTGTGTTGAGTTATTTTGAGGGGACAACAAATTTACACTGTTAGCCCTTGTACACACGGTCGGAAATTCAGATGAAAAATGTCTGATCGGACCGGGTTGTCGGATAATCCGACCGTGTGTGGTCTCCATCGAACTTTTTCCATCTGAATGTCAGACCAACAAAGTTTGAGAGCTGGATATAAAATTTTCCGACAACATGATCCGATCGGACTTTGTCCGATCGTTTGTAGAGAATTCGGATCGGACAAATGCTCAGATCAAATTACAAGACCAAAGCTATTGGCTACTAGCTTGAACGTAGTCCCGTTGTAACCAACGAACGTCATCACGTTCCGAACGATCGGATTTTCCGACAACTTTGTCCGACCGTGTGTATGCAACACCAGTTTCATACAAAATCCGTTGGAAAAAATCAGACGGATTTTGTTGTCGGAATGTCCAACCGTGTGTACAAGGGCTAATGCAAGCTGTACACTCACTACTTTACATTGTAGCAAAGTGTGATTTCTTCAGTGGTGTCACAAGAAAAGAATATAATAAAATATTTACAAAAATGTGAGGGGTGTACTCACTTCTGTGAGGTCCTGTATATGAATGCACCTCTAGTCGTATCACTTTGGCATGCTTTTCCCATGGCAAAGTCTGTTTAAATGTTTTACAGGGCAGTTTAACATAAGGGTATTTACAGTATATATTCCAATTCATAAAAAAAAAAAAGTGTTTGTAGTGCCCATACAAATCAGTTGTCATTTTTGTTTTGTTTTCCTACCTGCACATGGAGAATGACAGTTGGACTTTGTTTGGTTGTAATAGGCAATGCCCCACATTAAGGTTTGCTTCAAGAAAAGAACCACATTCCTTTCCTTGCATCATTTTTTAATTCATTTATGTTTTTACCATTAATTTGTAGGAGACTTGGGTAAAATAGCACATTGCTTCACCAACTCATACCTTTCTTTATATGGGAATTTCCAGCAGACCTGACAGCATCTAAAATAACCGAAAAGGCAGTATTACATGAAGCTAAAATAGCTCATTCTAATCTAGCCAGAATCCCAGAGATAACTAGGCTTAGCTATGAGATTTACCAGCTTTCCCCAGGGAAATGGATGGGGCAGATGGATGAGAGCTATCTGAGCAAAGTACAGCTATTAAAAGACGTTTAAAGTGCTCGGTACTAGGTACTGTGAAGAGGCTAATACTTGTGAGAACATGGTGACCACACAGGGAAAACAAGTAGTGTCAGGCGGAGGAGTAAGAAGACTAGGAGGGAAGGTATAATGGTCATGGCAGCCAAGACAGCAAAGTACAGTTACTCATAGCAATCAATTGGATTTCCATGGAAGATTAAATCTGAATGGTTGTAACAGGTTACTGCGTTTTGCTGTATTTAGTGAGCCTGATAAATGTACAGATGCTTTCTATTGGGAAATGTTTATTGTGAGTATCACAGAGCAAGGCATTGTACAAAAGAGTAATGTCTGAGCTCTCAATTTTCAATATCAATGAATTGAACAATAGAAATCATTGAGCAAATGACATATTGGGGGTTATTTACAAAAGCAAATTCACTTTGCACTTCAAGTGCAAACTACAAGTGCAAAGTGCACTTGAAATTGCACTGAAAGTGCACTTGGAAGTGTAGTCGCTGTAAATCTGAGGGGTAGATCTGACATGAGGGGAAGCTATGCTGATTTTATCATCCAATCATGTGCAAGCTAAAATGCTGTTTTTTTTATTTTCCTTGCATGTCCCCCTTGGGTCTACAGTGACTGCACTTCCAAGTGCACTTTCAGTGCAATTTCAAGTGCACTTTGCACTTGTAGTTTGAACTTGTAGTGCAAAGTGGATTTGCCTTTTGTAAATAACCCCCATTGTTTTTCTATCACAGATCATGAGAAAATATACTATACAATGCTGCAAAAACTCAGTTTGTATTAGAAATGGTTTAAAAAGCAGTATTAAACCCAAAAGCAGACATTTATTATATTTTAGCTTACCAATTCTTAAAGAGGAAGTAAACCCTGATGGGTTTACTTCCACTATGATTCACTGCAAAGTAAAGCATAATGGACTACTATGCATCGCATAGTAGTCCATTATGTGTCACTTACCTGACACAGGAGCCAGCAAATACACCGCTGTCCCCTGTAGTCCGGAGCATCCATCTTCTCGGTGGATCTCGCTGCTCCGCCGCTGTCATTCGACAAAGCCGCAATGACGTCACACCCGCGCATGTGCACGGGAGCCGCCACTCGCGGCATATCGCTGTTGACAGCGGCGCGCTCAGTGCGCCTGCGTGCCACTGTCTACGGCGCATGCGCCGTAGACAGCGGTGCCTGTCTTTCGGCAAATATCTCTTAAACCGTGTAGGTTTAGGAGATATTTCTCAGACCTACAGGTAAGCCTTAATCTAGGCTTACCTGTAGGTGAAAGTGGTTTGTAAGGGTTTACAACCACTTTAAATATGGTGGCTCCGTTCGTTTTCTTTTTTTGGTCTTTCTTCTATTTTAATTTGGTGATCTGGCAAGTAAATCTGTTGTTTTCAAAAGAACAGGCTCTCTTGCAGATGTATCAGTTAAGAGATTAACAATGCTACTGTCTGCTTTTCCCCGTGGTCATTCATTCAGAGTGGGGGCACTCTAATACAGGAGGTGTGTTGTTTGCTGGGTCACCAGGTGAAATCAGAGGGGGAAAAAATATAAAACGAATGCAACCACCACATCTAAGGCTTGGTATTCTGCAAAATATACATTTTTGGTTTTGGGTTTATTGGCACTGTAAAGGACAACTGCTTTGGTGGGGAAAAAAAGCGAATGAAAAAAATAATATAGCGAATACAATTGCGGAACAAGTCATATTGTAATTGAATCTTATTAGAAATTACCTTTCCTTTTCAATCTGTAGCGCTGTCATTTTCTGTAAAATGCAATGCAATATGGTAACCTAGAGGCATTCTGTACAGAAATGGCATACAGAATGCCCACAGAAATGTAATTTCTTGCTTGTGTGATTAGTTTACTGATTTCCCAGAAGACTGTACTAAGCTACAAGTCAGATTTTGGGCAACATCTGTCACCAAAAAAATATTTTTGGTGAGATACTCCCAAAGTGAAATCACATCCAAAGGGATGTAGAACCTGTCACTTTCCTCATTAGATTCCTGCAAGTTCATCAGCTAATTGATAATTATAAAATCACTACCATACAGATTCACACACATGGAAACAAACAGCTATTTCTTTAGAATAACAAAAGGCAGGAATCTACAACAAAATTCTTGCAATGTACATAGATCACCTACTCTTCAAAGGAGAAGTACAGCCAAAGCTCATTTGGCTGTACTTATCCTGTGGATCACAGGAGTGCAGATCGTTCTGCACTTCTGGGACCCGTTTTCAGCAGACAGCAGGCTGAAGCCCTCTGTCAGCTGATGTCACAGACCTGGTCCAGGCTGGAGCAAGTGCAAGACAATGAAATCAGGACCCGCCCTCATGCCTGGATAGCCACCTGGCTCAGCCTCTGAGCAAACCACTGAGATCCTGAGCCACCTGCTCCCACCCCCCTCAACAGCCCAGTGCTCCAGTAAGCATGGGGGGGGGGGGCAGAACAGACAGTGGTGACCAGCTCTCTGCTCAGGGAGCCCTGAGAACCAAGCGGCTGGCGGTGTTTGATCGCTCGGTTCTCAGTCTTGGAACTGGAGGGGGACAGATGCGGCATTGGACCATCCACCTAAGTAAGTATAATTATGAAAAAGAAAATCCCCCATACTTCTCTTTTAAGCTATAATAACATTGATGTAACCAAACTCTTTGAACAACATTCAGAACTGATGGAAGTAAGAGTGAAACCCCAACTGCAGCAATAGCCGAGGCTCAGGAGAAGACTCAGAGTGTATATTGTGGATTAATACTTGGGCATGGGGAAGGATGGTCTTGGTGGGTTAGTGCAATGGTAATGTTTTTGTGATATTGAAATACAAGGTGGGTAGCACTTACTAAACTGATTGTGTCTAGGAGGACGCCAGTGGTGGGGCTTCAATGCCAAGAGACAAAAGTGAATTTAGAAGAATTTCAGCAATCCCAAGTCATTCTACATCCACTCTATGTTTGCAAACCGTGGGTGGCATTCTCCAGAGCAACACCCAACACCCTCATCTAACAAATTTTAAACAAGCTAATATCACATATCTGCATAGCTGCTGGAAGCATATCATCCACCAGTTGAAAAAGCCTCCACCCAAACAGAGATTAATAGATAAGATAAGGTGTACCACATGAAACAAATCACATACACACAAAATAACTGACTCCTTTAATAAAATATGGGCCCTTATTATTATTTTGTACCTAGAGAACACCCAAAATCCATCCTAGCTGAAAAGCATTCCGAAATGAATGCAGCATACTCATACTCTCTCTCTCTCAAGATGTAATGATTATGCATTCTGTATCTTATGTATGTGTATACCTCCATAATATATTCATGGCAAAATAATTCAGATATTATTTCAATGTTATTATTATGAGTAACCAGGTAGAGAAAGCTAAAATGTACTAACACAGACACCTGCTTGAAGTGTTGCTGACATGTTTTATTGAGCACCGTTTAGAGGGGTTACAACCAGGCCATAGCAGTTAAGAAACTTAACAGAAATATTATAGACATGCTGGTAGGTTAATTGGATCCTGTCTAAATTGTCCCTAGTATGTATGAATGTGAGTTAGGGACCATAGATTGTAAGCTCCTTGAGGGTAGGGACTGATGTGAATGTACAATGTATATGTAAAGCGCTGCGCAAATTCACGGCGCTATATAAGTACCTGAAATAATAAATAATAATAGCTATAGGAAAGTCTGCGTTTTTTACAAGAGTACCCATCACTGTGTGTAGCCAGAACACTTCTGCTAGCAAATACTCTTCACTTGTGCCTAATTACAAGAGGCCTGGCACAGTACTGCTTTCAACAACTCAACACTTGTTCTCTTTCCACCCCACGCCACCCTGCGTAATGTGTGTCAGAGTGTAGTCCCAATCAGGGGCACGTATGACAGGGTATACAGGAGCACAATTAGGAAACAGTTGTCACCTTATAATAGGAAATGCCTTAACCTCCCTGGCGGTATTATTATTTTGGATTTTAGGTGCTGAAAGCGGTACAATTATTTTGCATGAATATTTGGCGTTTTATATTGTAGTCCTGCAATTCTTAGGAATAACTCTCTTAAATCTGTCTAAACCAGAGTTTAGCAGACATCCCGGGTATGATAAAGTTCGAAAAATGAAATCATAAATTATTATATAATAAATAACTATAAATAATTATACCAAATAATATTATAACAATAATACAAATTATTCAATAATGTAATCAAATCAAAAACACTGAAATTTGCTCAGTTGCAGAATTGTCACCCTCAATTCTGCGAGTGATTCCAATTTATTATCGCTATTTTCTAGCTGGTCTAAAATCATTTTTGATGTAAAGGCACAGTTTTGGTTGCTATGGACAATCTCCAGTTTCCTGGCATAAAGAACAGTTTTTATATTATAAAACTGCATGCAGGACACTGGGCAGACCACTAGGGACAACAGGGATGTGAATGATAATTACATACAGCAATGTAATCTGTAAGATTACATTATACTGTATGTATACTGTGTGTTTCACTTTTTGAATTTGGCGCCGATCTCTGTCCCTGTGCGTTGCAACACTCGCAGGGAATGTTGCTCGGCTCCGTGATGAATCGTGCGGAGGACAAGCCGCTCGTACAGTGCGGAGACATCACTGGATCCAAGGGAGAAGGTAAGTAAACCTCCTCCTGCATACAGCGATGCGGTCCCGAGTCTGGCTCGGGGGTTACCGCTTTTGGTACAAAACTTCCACCCCGAGCCAGACTCGGGAACACCGCCAGGGGGGTTAATGAAGGAGCAAACCCTAACCACAAAGATTAAAGTGTATGCAAATTAGTCCCAGTCTTCCTAATTTAAACTTACCACCCTACTGCATCCCACCCCCTCGCTGCTTACTTAACTCAGATATCTGCCCAACCAAAGTTGATATCCTCCAGCTGAGAGCTTCTTCACCACTGGCTGCACCTGCTCATAGGGGTTGATTTACTAAAACTGGAGAGTGCAAAATCTGGAGCAGCTGTGCGTGGCAGCCAATCAGCTTCTAACTTTAGCTTGTTCAATTAGGCTTTGATCAAAAAAACTGGAAGCAGTTTATATGCAGAGCTGTGCCAGATTTTCTTCTTTCTTCTCACAGCATTGCACAACCGTGCAATTGTCAGTTAAAGTAACGCAGTGCCATATCGCAAAAAGAAATGGCCTGAACAATCTGCATATGGCCATGTTCAGTCATGAAGGGGGCTAATTTTATATTTTTTTGTCCTAAACATAATAAAGAAATGATTTGCATACACATTTCCCACACTATACATTCCCTTTTAAGTGCCGGTTCACACTATTGCGATTCGCAGCGCCACTGCTGTTCACATTACATGCGATGTCTGTGCGGTGTGATGTCAGCCATACAGATAGTATGGCTGATATCGCACCGCATTCGGTCCAAACACGCACAGGACCCTTTTTTCTGTTCAGACCAGAATTGGATCACATGTGTGTTCACACATATGTGATCTGATTCATGTCCGAACCGAACCCTTTGGTTTTGCGCTGGTCCCATATGTAACACCCCCCCTATCATCTACTTTCCATATGTAAGTACCTACACTAGGCTGTGACACTAGGCTGACTCATTTTCATTTGTCATGCCTAGTGTCACATCTAATATATTCCAATCTTTTTAGATATTTGGGAGCATCTGGCCTTGATGGGTGTATTAACGTCCTTGAAGTTATCGTGCTTTCATTCATCTATATTATGCCACTTTTATGCATTGTGCTGCTTCCAGAAACTGTGTATACATGCGTATGGTTTCATGGGAATTGCTCACCAATTTTTGTTATTTGTCATGTGTTTTTAAGTTGATATTATATGTATCCTTGATGTACCATGTTAGAGATATATATTGGCATATTGTCATGAGTTTCCAAAGTTGATATGATTATGTGTCTCTTATGACCATGCATTATATGTACATTTATGCACAACCCTATGACCCATATATCCATATTTATACACTTTCCATGTCAATAAACATGGGATTCTTTTAAACACACTCCCGCCATGTCTTGAACCTCATTTAAAGTCCCAATTCCCCCTTTTTTGTTACTTTGTACAAGGAATGGAGGCACACTAGATGTGTCCTCATTTAAAGTCCCACATGAGTTGATTACACATTTTTTCCCCCCATTTGTTTTCATTCATGTCCAAACTGTCAGTTTGTAGTGCGATACGCGAGCTGAAATGGGGGTGTCGTTAACATATAATGACACTCCCCAGCAGTTCGCATATGGCAGTGTGAACTGCCGTGCGTGCCTGGTGCGATGCGGGATGATTTGCAGGGTTCTCGCTCCGCAATAGTGTAAACCGGTACTTAGACCCCTTTCACACCAAGTGCGTTTTGCAGGCGCTATAGCATTAGAAATAGCGCTTGCAATCCTCCCTAAAACAGCTGCACCATTGTCTCCAGTGTGAAAGCCCCGAGGGCTTTCACACTGCATCGGTACGCTGGCAGGAAGCCAGGAAAAGTCCTGCCAGCAGCTTCTTTGGAGCGGTGAAGGAGCGGTGTGTTTACCGCTCCTCCACCGCTGCTCCCCATTGAAATCAATGGGGCAGCGCTGTAATACAGCCGGCAAAAGGCCGCTATTGCGGCATATTGCCAGTGGTTTTAACCCTTTCTCGGCCGCTAGCGGGGATAAAAGCGCCATGCTAGCAGCCAAAATGTTCCACAAATCCGACGGTAAAACACTGCTAAATATAGCGGCGTTTTACCGCCGACGCTATGGGCGGCGTGGTGTGAAAGGGGTCTTAGGGCGCTAGTAGACAAACTGCTGCTAGATTGCAAACTACCTGTTCTCCCAGGGGCTGGAAAATGAAAAAAGAAAATGGTACACAATCTATGATCTCTTATAGCAGCTTGCTGTGCATTTTGGTTTCTTACATATATTTCAACTAATGTTTATCATTATTTTTTAATGAATTATAACTTTAAGGAGTAGAATTCTGTCTGTCTGCTTGTTTCTTTCTCCGAGTCCACGCCTTGGCCAGCAGTGTCTGCTGGTAGCATGTAGACATATGGTTAGTACCAACTGGATAGGGAGACAGACTGTCATCTAATTAATTAACTAATGCTTCTGGTCAGTCAGAATATATATTCCGTAACTTTCCTTTACCTAGTAAATAAATGCTTAGACATTTTGGCAACAGAAATACCTGTGGTCAATACTTCAACGACAGATGATGGCTAAGACACAGAAAGGACAGGAGACAAGAAGTTAAAAGAAGCAAAGGAGAATGCACAGCTGACATTCCTGCCTAGCTCTAGGGAGAAGTGTCCTGGGAAAATAGTGAAGTACCATTATGTTATTAGACCTTTGCTAATAATATCAGTAAATAACAACAAGCCTCTATTCCTCCCTACTCTGAATATTAAAAAAAATCCCATAAGAGATATTTACTTGGAACTTTGGTTAGCCATACATGGACTGGTCTTTTCACTTACAAAGCAGGGTCTTGATAATACATACCTAGCACCAACTTTTATTCCCAAGGTTAGATGCATTTTTTTGTTGCTGCATGCTTTTGCTAATGATTCGTTGTTAATCCCAAAATGACTGTTGAAAGTTATTCCTATATATGTTGTATCATTTTAAATATTGGGTCTAGAGTGTATAGATTGCAGTTGACCTGACGGTTTTATTTGTGAAGACCAATGTCGGTACAAGCCATTTATGTGTATAAAGCAGCAAGTATGGACAATTTTTTTTTCAATTTTTTTTATTAATAAGACAGCAGTTTCCAACAGCGCAAAACATGCAGTAAAACAGATATAGTATACCCAGAGTGCAATGGAATGTAGTAAACCACCCTGGTGAGTGCAACAACTACAATTTTTACAAATAATATGAATAGCTGACGCATAGTTAGCAATAAAAAAGCAATTTATTATTAACACTGTTTTATGTTATCGTTAGGGTTTTCTGTACCAAAAATACCAATGACTGTTCCACAGCTTGGAAAAAGTCTCTCAAACCAGAAGAAAAAGCGTGGTTTCAGGTGAATTGATGGACAGTGGACAAATATTATACATTTCCTCCCTAGAGATGAGATATCCACCCATGTAGAACCAGTTTCAAGTGCAGTAGTACTATAGTTCAGAAGTTTAGAATGTGTGAGGGGTCATTAAATTATACTGTATTCTAGAATACATTTTTGGAGTCCTCCAAATGTGTTAAATATTTTAGGTTTGATAGGAAATTATATCATTTTAGACACCAAAATAATGGGTCATTGATAGGTGCACCAGAGGAGAAAGGGACGTACCAGGTTTCACATGGCTTCTTAGGGCAACTGGTGCATTGTTCCCCCCACTGGCCATGTCTTTGCTGGTGGTTTCTAACTGTCTTTTGCAACATATCCCTGCACCCTCTAGTGACTAAAATACAGACTGCAGCAATAGTATGCCGCAAATATGCCACTTTCAACACCAAATGGCAAGTAAGAATTATTTTCTAGGCACTGGGAGAATGCTTGTGCAGAAAGGTTCCTTTCAAATATTACCTCCCATGAGCATGCCTATCCTTTTTTTCTGGTTCTGACCTTTTTTGGCTTCTGGGTAGATTGGCGGGCTCTGACCTTAAATCTTCTGGCTTTATTACTGCGATGCAATCAGGCTACATACATAGTAATACCTTTTCCTATTTTCAAGATTATGCATTTGCCCATTATTTTGTACCTAAGATTCATTTTCTGTATCTTAGAATCATTGGTGATGCAAACCCAGAAAGGTCATCTCTCACAATGAATACTTCCTTAGAAGGCTTCAATGGAAATCAGGCATTTTTTAGACTTGACCCCTTGATAATGTCCTATTGGACGAAACGCACTTGGGCGGGATATTTGGTACTAACATCTCGCCACTGAGCGATTCCAGGTCACCAGCTGCTATCCATGTGAGTTTTTACTTGTGTTTTACACTGTTTTTACTTAAATATTACTTGAAATAAACATACTACACTAGGGGAAATCCATCTGGGCTCCTGGTGAGTTTTATTTATCATTAGTGGGCGTCTGCTTCAAGTTACCAGTGGAGATGCAATGCTGTCACGCTTTCAGAGGGATTTCCATGTGTGTTAAATGGCACAAATGCTGCTGTCATGGCAGCTATTGTTTCTGGCAAATTTGCACTTTATTTGAAGGGGCGTTATCTGGACACGTGTTTGAACACTGTACCTTTATATGTCGATTTTATGTTCAAACCAAAAACACTGTGATTTAATTGTCTCTTATATATTTGTTGGCACTGCACTTGATACAATAATTTCTAAAACTTTGCACATCAGGGAAGACCATGCGCTACCATTGGTGACAAAGAAGCTCCACACTAACCCATGAAATCACAATATGAACTGGTCAGCCACTAAGTTTTCTAGCTTTAAGACCCCTTTCACACTCAGGCGCTTTTCAGGCTCTAACGGCGTTTTTCAGGCACCTGAAAAACGCCTCCCGTGCTGGCGATGGCAGGACGGTAAAGAAATTCTTGCAAGCTGGGCATCGCTGCTGAAAGTGCCTACAAAGCGATTTGGCAGTGGCACTACATGGGCGCATTTAAGACTTTGTTCTGCCACTAGCAGGGGTTAAAAGCGCCCCGCTAGTGGCCGAATAGCGCCGCTAAAACAGTGGTAAAGCATCGCTAAAACTAGCAGGGCTTTACCGATAATGCTTCCCAAGGCTCAGTGTGAAGGGGCTTTTAAAGAAATTAACTGCCTTGGCACACATGCCGCGTACACACGATCAAACAATCCCATGTGTGGGCTCCGGCTGACTTTTTTTTACCCAAAAGTCCGGCGGACTAAGAAAGTTGTCGCAGTCCGGCGGACAATACAGCCGTGTGTGTGCTAGTCCGCCATACTTTTGAAATGAACAGACTTTTCCCGCACGGAAAAAAGTCAGTTCATTTTGAGCGTGGCTCCAGGAAGCCCTATGCTGAGAAAACGGAGTGGGGGTATCCTCCTAGGTCCATATCAGACCCTTATCCGAGCACGCAACCCGGCCAGTCAGGAAAGGGGGTGGGGACAAGCGAGCGCCCCCCCCCTCCTGTGCCGTACCAGGCCGTGTGCCCTCAACATGGGGGTGCTTTGGGGAAGGGGGGCTGCGCGGCCCCCCCACCCCAAAGCACCTTGTCCCCATGTTGATGAGGACAAGGGCCTCTTCCCGACAACCCTGGCCGTTGGTTGTCGGGGTCTGCAGGCAGGGGGCTTATCGGAATCAGTGAGCCCCCTTTAATAAGGGGGCCTTGGATCCCAGCCCCCCACCCTATGTGAATGAGTATGGGGTACAATTTACCCCTACCCATTCACCTGTGAAAAAAAAAAAAAAAACACAACACACAAGGGTTAAAAATAGTTTATTGCACAGCTCCAGGTGTCTTCTTCCGGGGTCTTCTTCTAGCCGGACGCTATCTTCTGCTAGCTCTTTTACTAGCGGAGGAGCCGGGTGATGTCCCCGCCCATTATGATGTCACAGTCCCAGAGGATGCTGGCGATCACCCGGCGATGTCCCTATATAAGTCGCGGCACGCCGCGTGCCTGTCATTGTGGCCAGAGACAGCGACGAGTCAACAGCTCAAGAAGAAAAGAACAGAAGAACAGAAGAAGAGAAAAGAAGAAAAGAAGGCGGCGACAGAAGACCGGGCCACCGCTTGTAAAAGAGCTAGAAGAAGGCGCGGAGGCCTGGAAAGAAGAACCGAAGAGGCGGACAAAACCCCCGAAGTCGGAAGTAGAGGGCGTGACGAAGAAGAAAGCCGGGCTCCTCCACTAGTAAAAGAGCTAGCAGAATATAGCAGAGGTGTTGGGCGAGAAGACCCCGGAAGAAGACCCCCGGAGCTGTGCAATAAACTATTTTTAACCCTTGTGTGTTGTGTTTTTTTTTTTACATTTTTTTAACAGGTGAATGGGTAGGGGTAAATTGTACCCAATACTCATTCACATAGGGTGGGGGGCGGGGATCCTGGGGCCCCCTTATTAAAGGGGGCTCACGGATTCCGATAAGCCCCCCACCCGCAGACCCCGACAACCAATGGCCAGGGTTGTTGGGATGAGGCCCTTGTCCTCATTAACATGGGGACAAGGTGCTTTGGGGTGGGGGGGCGCGGCCTCCTTCCCCAAAGCACCCCCCATGTTGAGGGCACGCAGGTATGGCTCAGGAGGGGGGGGTGCTCGCTCATCCCCACCCCCTTTCCTGACCGGCCGGGTTGCGTGCTAGGATAAGGGTTTGATATGGACCTGGGGGGGACCCCCACGCTGTTTTTTCAGCGTAGGGCTTCCCCTTTAAGTCCATACCAGGTGACAGGTCTAGCGACGCTTCATTCGCTGGTCCCGGCTACCTGGAAAATGAACGGACTTTCCTCCATGTGTGTGGGCAAGTCTGTTCATTTCAAAAGTACGGCGGATAGTCTAGATAGTCTAGGATAGACTAGGTCCGCCGGAAAAGTCCCGTGTGTGGGCAGGTCCGCTCGTTCGGACAGTCCGGCAGACTTTACGGCGGTTTGTCCACCAGACTAAGTCTGCCGGATAGTCTGATCGTGTGTACGCGGCATAAGAATGTTAGCCCAGTTCTCATGGTGTAGTAGGATCAAATAAAGAAGACCATATGGCTAATATCGAATGCTACCTAAGTAAGCCATGGAAGTATGATTTGGGTATGTATACCATACCTTTATAACATCCAGGGAAAATGGATTAGCTGGTAATTGCCAGATTGCCAACTGAGGCCTAACCACTGCTGTAGAATAAGTTATATGCAAGACTAGAAGAAATATACTATGGCTTTAACATGGGGACAAGGTGCTTTGGGGTGGGGGGGCGCGGCCTCCTTCCCCAAAGCACCCCCCATGTTGAGGGCACGCAGGTATGGCTCAGGAGGGGGGGGTGCTCGCTCATCCCCACCCCCTTTCCTGACCGGCCGGGTTGCGTGCTAGGATAAGGGTTTGATATGGACCTGGGGGGGACCCCCACGCTGTTTTTTCAGCGTAGGGCTTCCCCTTTAAGTCCATACCAGGTGACAGGTCTAGCGACGCTTCATTCGCTGGTCCCGGCTACCTGGAAAATGAACGGACTTTCCTCCATGTGTGTGGGCAAGTCTGTTCATTTCAAAAGTACGGCGGATAGTCTAGATAGTCTAGGATAGACTAGGTCCGCCGGAAAAGTCCCGTGTGTGGGCAGGTCCGCTCGTTCGGACAGTCCGGCAGACTTTACGGCGGTTTGTCCACCAGACTAAGTCTGCCGGATAGTCTGATCGTGTGTACGCGGCATAAGAATGTTAGCCCAGTTCTCATGGTGTAGTAGGATCAAATAAAGAAGACCATATGGCTAATATCGAATGCTACCTAAGTAAGCCATGGAAGTATGATTTGGGTATGTATACCATACCTTTATAACATCCAGGGAAAATGGATTAGCTGGTAATTGCCAGATTGCCAACTGAGGCCTAACCACTGCTGTAGAATAAGTTATATGCAAGACTAGAAGAAATATACTATGGCTTTACATCAAAATGTTGTATAAATACATTTTTGCTTTTATCATCTTGTGTGTCTGGTGTGCCTCTCCAATATCAGACATTGGCTTAGAAAATGTGTGGTGTGTTATCAGTGCTTCAGATCTATTGTGAAAAGGAAAAATTCTTTTTTGATAAATAAAATTAATTATTTTCTTTTTTCTTCTCATTTAAAATGCTGACACCCTTACATGTAATGGAAAGTGTTCTAAACAAGATCATAGATAAAACATCCTTGTAAATAACACTGAAGGTCAATGTTGTGAACTTGCTTATGATGGGATGATAAAGACAAGTGAGGGATAAACACAGAGTATCTGAAAACCACATTTAATGTGGGCAATGACTCAGGAGATAGCGACAGCAATATTTACACAAAAGCAGACATAACTGGTGGCTGCTAAAATAAACATGTAGATATTGTAGTCAACGCATGTATGCAGAGTGTGTATGCAGAGGGATATGTGGGGCTTACAATGAGGCAATAATAGTACATATGGTTCATTACATGAAAAATCAGAAGTGTACATGAAGAGATTCTTATATTTGCAATTTTTTACTTTTTTAGTTTGTTTTTTTTTTATCCAAAGAGCTAACGTTACAGAATTGTAAACCACCAATGTGTTTTTTAAGTTACTATTATACAAAAAGAGCCTATGAACACTGAACTATATAAACAAAGTTTTTCAGGCGGATCTAAACGGACGCTCCATGTACCTGTATGGAACGACAGAAGTCAGCGGCAGGGAGGAACTTTATGTTTGAGTCAAACTCATGTTCGACTCGAACATTGGCTGTTCGGCAGTTCGCCGAACAGCGAACAATTTTGGGTGTTCACAGCAAATTCGAAAGCCGTGGATCACCCTTTAAAAGTCTATGGGAACAATCAAAAGTGCAAATTTTAAAGGCTTATATGAATGATATTGTCATAAAAAGTGTTTGGGGACCTGGGTTCTGCCCCAGGGGACATGTATCAATGCAAAAAAAAGTTTTAAAAAGGACAGTTTTTACGGGAGCAGTGATTTTAATAATGCTTAAAGTGAAACAATAAAAGTGTAATATTCCTTTAAATTTCGTACCTGGGGGTGTCTATAGTATGCCTGTAAAGTGGTGCAATGTTTCCGCGTGTTTAGAATAGTCTAACAGCAAAATGACATTTCTAAAGGAAAGAAAAGTCATTTAAAACTACTCGCGGCTATAATGAATTGTCGGTCCGCAATACACATAACAGTTAATTTATAAAAACAGCATGGGGATTTCCCCACAGAGGAGACAAAGGGAGATACAACGGCAGAAGGTCACCAGATGGAATGTTTCTTCACAAAGGACACCTGAGTGAAACCCTCCATCAGGTAACCCCACTGAAAAAAAAAAAAAGAATATATTTTTTTATATATTTTTGGGTTTACAACCCAATAACTGAATAGAGGGCATTAAAGGGTCCCCCCATCAATGAAACAGCATTTAAATAGTATTTAAATGAGGAGAGGGACCAAATATAACTACCTTATTAGAAGAAAAAAATATGTGGAAGGTGTAGACCAGAAGGTGTAGACCGGAAGGTGTAGATGCACAGCAGTCTAACCTTGTATCAATATGCCCCTGACGATCAAAAAATGGACCCGGGAGCCTTCGAAACCAGGACAAAAAGACCTGAAAGAAGTAATGCAAAATAGTATGTTTGCCAAACCTAATGAGACAAAAAAGTAAGGGAAAAAAGAAAGCAAAGGGGGCCACGAGCTGCAAGGGCATAATAGTCAGAGAGTATTGCAGTATTGCACTATTGAGTATTGAGAGTACACTGCCACAGACAGTGTAGTGCATAATTGCCCCCAGTTGAGCCACGAGAGTAAATGCAGACAGTATTACCTGGAGAGGAGTGTAATGAGATGTAATTCAGATGCCTGTCAGCTGATAGCACACCTGTAGCGGTAACCAGAATACACAGCATGAGGTTTAAAATAGTGCAGCTGATTGGTGAGTGGCCAATCAGAGTGCACAAACCCAGTGGAGGGGCAGCTAATTGGCGAGTAGCCAATCAAAGTGCACAGACCCAGTGGAGGGGCGAATATTCACGGGGGGTCCCCCGGAAAGGTGGCGCACAGACTGCGCCTCCCACCACCGCCCAACAATGAACAGCGGTCACATGTTTCCCAAGGGGGAGACTGGGATTAGAAGTCTGCATGGCTGCGAGGTGACGGTATGCTCGTCGCCAGAATTCTTGGGATGTTTTTCCTACATAAAAACACCCGCAGCCACATAGGAGAAGGTACACCACTCCAACTGTGCTACAGTTTGCATAGTGACGTGGAGAATATTTTTCCCCATTGGGTAAAATTAAATTTTTTGAAGTGTTGATGTACTGACAATAGTTGCAACCCCCGCATGGAAATGTGCCAAAATGCTTACAGGGGTCCCTATGGCCACCCTGTCTGAATTCACTTGATACGAGCTGGTCACGGAGGGACCTAGCCCGTCTGTAGGTAAACATGGTATTTTTTGGTACAAAGGGACCTATAGCTGGATCCATTGTAAGGACGTGCCAGTATTTCTGCACTATGGATTTGATCTTCTTATGTTGTTTCGAAAACCCCGTAATAATGGATATTGGGTTTTCTTTTTTGGTTTTAGACGTAAGATTTTATAATAGATCATTACGGGATCTTTGACATGCCCTGTTGTACGTCTTCTTTAGGCAAGTTTTTGAATACCCACGCATAAGTAGTCTTGTTTTTAGGAGGTTTGTCTCTTTTTTAAATACATCATTTTCTGAACAAATTCTTCTGATCCTTAAATATTGACTGTACGGGATAGAGGTTGGGAGTGCCCGTGGATGGAAGCTACTCGTATGTAAAAGGCTAGTGCTTAATAGGCCATTCTCGTCTTTGTGTATGGTTACATCAAGAAAGTTAATATTGGAGCTCTCATGTATCGTGGTAAACTTAAGATTGAAATTGGTGTGATTGAGCTCAATCAAAAGTTTTTTCCAATAGTTTGATAGATCCGTCCTAAACCATGAACACATCATCGATGTATCGTATCCAGAACAGTGCGTGTTTCATTAGCGGGATCATTTTCATTAATTGCACATTCCCACTCCCCCAGGTACAGGTCCGCGTACGACGGGGCACACGAAGTCTCGCACTTTTGATTATTCATGTTCTTGTCCCATAGACTTTAATGGTGTTTGCGTGTTTGAACTATTTTTTTGCCTGTTTGCATGTTCTGGTGCAAACCGAATGGGGTGGGGGGGGGGGGGGGGGTTGTTCGACTCATCCCCAGGGACATGTCTGCTGAAACCCAATTTTCCATCCATCTGGTGGATGGGATTGGATGAAAAAGGACACTAGCTATTTGGTACACAAAAGTTCTTTTCAGGACTGGTATAGGTGTTAGGTGTTGATAGGTTTGCTGTGCTGCTGATTCTTGCAGCAGCCTGAGTGTCTTTTGTTAGTTTAGAGAAAGGGAAAGGACGGTGTATGCTACAGGGACAGCCAGATTAGTCTTTCATCATCATCATCATCATCATCATCATTAGCTGTTACTATCAAGGTCCACAAAAGAGCTGTTCCAGTAACCACTAATCGTTCTCTTTTTTTGCCAATTTGTATAGGGACAGGAAGGAAGCAGTGTTGTCAGGCAGTGAGGGTAATTTTAAAGACTTGCTGTTATTATTAGTTCCACAAAGGTTCTTTTCAGGACTGGTATCAGTGGTACAGTAATAGGCTTGTACATGTATAATATTCTTTCTTCCAAATATAGAAAGGATATTATACTTGACTGCTGCCCTTCTGCTGCAGTCTGCTAAACATTCACAACTCACTTGTTCCACAAAAGTTCTTATAAGGACTGGTAACTTGGTATAGGGTGCTACGGTACATAGGCTTGAGTGCGGTACAGTCTGCTGTTCTGTAAGGACCGCTATCGGTCCACAATAGATAGGGTTGACGTGCACCACTGCTGACCGCTGCCCTATACTGCAGCAGTCCTTCAGCGGTATAGGGACTGACGTACAGTCTGCTCACTTCCTTGACCCAAAAAAGCACACCGTACTATATGCCCCTACCCTCCTCTTTGAAGAGGTTGAGCGGTGTCATATTTCTACTGGGGCTGCTTATGATATCCCTGTGCTGTGCTGACTTCCTCCTGGGGGTTCTTATTATGAAGGGATCACACTATCCCTGTGCTGTGCTGACTTCCTCCTGGGGGTTCTTATTATGAGGGGATCACACCATCCCTGTGCTGTGCTGACTTCCTCCTGGGGCTGCTTACGGTGCTGCTGTCAGTGCTGTATGTCACGGTGCTGCTGTCAGCGCTGTATGTCACGGTGCTGCTGTCAGCGCTGTATGTCACGGTGCTGCTGTCAGCGCTGTATGTCATGGTGCTGCTGTCAGCGCTGTATGTCACGGTGCTGCTGTCAGCGCTGTATGTCACGGTGCTGCTGTCAGTGCTCTGTATTACGGTGCTGCTGTCAGATGCCTCTATCACGGTGCATGTGTCATTCCGGTATGTCACGCTGCTGGTGATCATCTCCTGCACCCTCTTCTTTGCCTACCCTGGTCCCTGACCTTCCCTCTCCTCCATTGCCTTCATTAGCTCCATAGTCCTGAATTGTTAGAACAATTTCCCAAATAAAATAAAAATGCTTGTAGTTATCGATCCCAAATTCACCTCATACATGTATTATGTCATTGTCCAGATGGTGGGACTACGTTTTACCCCCTAATAATTACCACGTGGCCGCAAATTCGACATGAAGGTTTGCAAAGTTCGCCTCCCATTGAAGTCAATGGGGCCCGCGGCGAACGTTCGGTTTCGCGAACGTTTGGGTCCGTTCGCATTTCGCTTTCGCGAAACGTCCCGTCGGAAGTTCGTCCATCACTACTGATCACTTCTTGATGCTACTGCAGCATTAAAGAGGTTGTAAACCTTAGAAAAGAAACAGAAAAAAAAAAACAAACCCTGCAAGACGATGCCCTGGTTCAGCGTCGGCCCTCCGAGTACAGCGCGGACATCTTCCACCACAGTTACCTCCGGGTTTGCAAGTCGCTGTGATTGGCCGAATCTGCAATGAAGTCAATTCGGCGCATTTGCGAGGGAGCCAGTCACGGCCTGACTTCTGAAGAAATGGCACCAGCGGCCTTTTTCTTCAGTGCGCATGCACGATGGTGTCGGCAGCGGCGGATATACTGAATACCTCCTAAGCTGTGCAAGTTAAGAAGATATTCAGGGTACCTACAGGTAAGCCTTGTATAAGCAACAGCAGGGTTTACAAACACTTTAAGTGCTTGGCACGTACAAAATGGCTAAACTTCTAATGCTGCATACACACGATCGGACTATCCGGTGGACAACCTGCCGGACTTTGCAGCGGAGGTCCACTAGACTTTCCGAACGAGCGGACCTGCCCACACATGACCGAACTTTTGAAATGAACGGACTTGCCCACACACGGAGTAAAGTCCCTTCACTTTGAACGTGGCTCCAGGTAGACGGAACTAGCGAAGCAAGTCAATGTCGCTGCCTCCATTGGTGAGATTCACACCTTGCTAGCCCCGTCACCTGGTATGGATTTAAAGGTCGGATAAGGGTCTGCTATGGACTTTGCGGGGACCCCCACGCCGTTTTTTCAGTGTAGGGCTTCCCCTTTAAATCCATACCAGGTGACGGGGCTAGTGAGATGTCAATCTCACGTTGGAGGCAACGACATTGACTTCCTTCACTAGTTCCGTCTACCTGGAGCCACGTTCAAAATTAATGGACTTTACCCCATGTGTGGGCAAGTCCGTTCATTTCAAAAGTCCGGCAGACTCGGCAGTCTGGCGGACAATTTTGAGTCAAAACTTCTTTCTAAGTCCGCTGGACTTTTGGGAAGAAAAAGTCAGCCGGAGCCCACACATGGGCGGATTGTCCGGCGGACTCTGGTCCGCCGGACCAAGTCCGCCGGATAATCCGATCATGTGTATGTGGCATAACACATCAACACCCCATCATCATCATTCTCTCATAATGTCCCTGTCTGCTCTACTCTTTCAGGTAACTGCTTACTGCTTACACTTTTCCCTGCTACACAAAAGCCACTCTACCTATCTGCAATCCATATCTGCCCGCTGAAATCATTGGTAAACACTGCCTAAACTTTTCTCTGAAACTCTGGGCTAGGGATGAGCCGAACACCCCCCCGGTTCGGTTCGCACCAGAACTTTCGAACGGACCCCAAATTCGAATGAACTTTAGAACCCCATTGAAGTCTATGGGACTCGAACGTTCGAATTGAAAAATGCTAATTTTAACGGCTAATATGCAAGATACTGTCCTAAAAAGGGTTTGGGGACCTGGCTCCTGCCCCAGGGGACATGGGTCAATGCCTAAAATGTTTTTAAAAATGGCCGTTTTGGCGGGAGCACTGATTTTAATGACGATTAAAGTGAAAAAAAAAGTGAAATATTCCTTTAAATATGGTGCCTGGGGGGTGTCTGTAGTATGCCTGTGAAGTGCCACGTGTTTCCCGTGTTTAGAACAGTCCCTGCACAAAATGACATTAAACGGAAATAACACCATTTAAAACTGCTTGCGGTTTTAATGTTATATCTGGTTCCTGCAATATGGTTGAAAATGATTGAGAAAAATGGCATGGGTAGCCCTCCCTGCCCATTACCAGCCTATTTGGGTCTTGTACGCATATTAAGGGGAACCCTGTACCCATATTAAAAAAAGGAAATGCGTGTGGCCCCCAGGCCCTATATACTCAGAACAGCAGTATACAGATGGTGCAAATAAGACAGGGACTGTGTAGGTCTGTTGTGTTAAGTTGAATCTGTTTGTAATTTTCAACTGGTACATTTTTAAAGCGTAACTATTTTTAAGCTTTTTGGAAAACATACGGAAGGGTTATCACCCCTGTATAATTTGTTTTGTCGTCCATCTTTTTTCATCTCACTTGCTGTTGTCTCCTTCCGTTTGCAAGTAGGAGATGTTTGTAAATTGGATGTTTGAAAGTAGGGGCCTGCCCTATATGCTCTGCAGAAATGGCGGAACAAGGTGTTGGTTTTGCCACAACATTGTAAGCCCTCAAAGTGACTCTTGGTGGGCGCTGGAGCGCCCTGCTGTGAACGATTATATCAAGAATTGTAATTACATGCCATTGTTGAAGAGTGGTAGAAAAATTGACCTTTGGTGGTTGCGGTGCTGGTGCCACAACACTATAAGTCCTCACCGTTACTCTGGGTGGGCACAGGAAGGGGCCCTCCTGTGAAATATTATATCAAGAATTGTAATTACATGTCCCTGTTAAACAGGGGCAGAAAAATTTGGCCTTAGGCACTGCTGCTGGTGCCACCACACTGCAACCTCTTCCATATACTCTAGTTTTATTGCAGGAATTAGCCCTGCTGCAAAGCATTGCATCAAAAATTGTACTTAAACGCCCCTGTTAAACAGGGGCATAAAAATTGGGCCTTAGGCACTGGTGCTGGTGCCACCACACTGCAACCTCTGCCATATACTCTAGTTTTATTGCAGGAATTAGCCCTGCTGCAAAGCATTGCATCAAAAATTGTAATTAAACGCCCCTGTTAAACAGGGGCAGAAAAATTGGGCCTTAGGCACTGGTGCTGGTGCCACCACACTGCAACCTCTGCCATATACTCTAGTTTTATTGCAGGAATTAGCCCCGCTGCAAAGCATTGCATCAAAAATTGTAATTAAACGCCCCTGTTAAACAGGGGCAGAAAAATTGGGCCTTAGGCACTGGTGCTGGTGCCGCCACACTGCAACCTCTGCCATATACTCTAGTTTTATTGCAGGAATTAGCCCTGCTGCAAAGCATTGCATCAAAAATTGTAATTAAACGCCCCTGTTAAACAGGGGCAGAAAAATTGGGCCTTAGGCACTGGTGCTGGTGCCACCACACTGCAACCTCTGCCATATACTCTAGTTTTATTGCAGGAATTAGCCCTGCTGCAAAGCATTGCATCAAAAATTGTAATTAAACGTCCCTGTTAAACAGGGGCAGAAAAATTGGGCCTTAGGCACTGGTGCTGGTGCCACCACACTGCAACCTCTCCCATATACTGTAGTTTTAGTGCAGGAATTAGCCCTGCTGCAAAGCATTGCATCAAAAATTGTAATTAAACGCCCCTGTTAAACAGGGGCAGAAAAATTGGGCTGATGGCATCACCCAGAACCAGAAATGTTCTTTCAACATATCAGCGGAGGAGGAAGAGGATAGACAATCAACATAACAGGACAGTCACTCAGCATCAGCATAGGCAGTCTTGAAGGGATGTGATATTTCAAAAAAAATTATTCGGTTACATCAGCTTCAGGTGCTTGGTAGCTGTGGGTGATCCAAGACTGATTCATCTTGATGAAGGTCAGTCGATCAACTGATTCGGTGGACAGGCGCACCCTGTGATCGGTAACAAAGCCACCAGCAGCACCGAAGGTGCGTTCCGAAAAGAACGCTGGATGCAGGACAGGCCAGTAACTCAATTGCATACTGTGCAAGCTCTGGCCAGTGATCCATCCTCAAGACCCAGTAAGCCAGAGGATTTTCGGTGGGAAAGGTGTCCAAGTCTGACCTTATTCTGTTACATCAGCTTCAGGTGCTTGGTAGCTGTGGGTGATCCAAGACTGATTCATCTTGATGAAGGTCAGTCGATCAACTGATTCGGTGGACAGGCGCACCCTGTGATCGGTAACAAAGCCACCAGCATCACTGAAGGTGCGTTCCGAAAGAACGCTGGATGCAGGACAGGCCAGTAGCTCAATTGCATACTGTGCAAGCTCTGGCCAGTGATCCATCCTCAAGACCCAGTAAGCCAGAGGATTTTCGGTGGGAAAGGTGTCCAAGTCTGACCTTGCCCCTAGGTATTCCTGCACCATGTAAATCAGACGCTGGCGATGGGTGCTGGAACCGATCATACCTTGGGGCTGCGGACTAAAAAATTGTCTGAAAGCATCAGTCAGACGGCCACCTTCTCCACCGCTCCTTCTGACCGATGCCTCAGCAACACGTTGTCCAGGACCAGGAGTTTGTAACCTCCCAGTCTCTGGGAACGCGTTGCACAGACCTTTCTGCAAGGCCTCCCGGAGATGTCTCATCCTCTGCTCCCTCTGCGATGGCAAGATAAGGTCGGCAACCTTACCCTTGTACCGTGGATCAAGGAGAGTGGCCAGCCAGTAATGGTCCCTCTCCTTGATCCGAAGAATACGAGGATCCTTCCGCAGGCTTTGCAGGATCTGGGAGGCCATGCAGCGTAGGTTAGCTGAGGCATTCGGTCCGGAGTCCTCTGGGTCACTAAGGACAACATGATCCGCAGCTACCTCCTCCCAGCCACGTACAAGTCCATGTGTTTCTTGGGACTGTAAATCATCCCTACAAGACTGCTGCTGCTGCTGATGCTGATGCTGAGTGCCAGCCTCCACCTCCATGCTGACACAATCATCCTCCTCCTCCTCTTCCTCCTCCTCATCCTCTTCCTGTGTGATGGGTGGCACAGCAGGAACACTGTCTTGATAAAGGGGGCCTTGAGAGGCAAGGAAGTCCTCCTCTTCCTGCCTCTGTTCTGCCTCAAGTGCCCTGTCCATTATTCCACGCAGCGTATGCTCCAAGAGGTGGACAAGAGGTACAGTGCCACTGATGCATGCACTGTCACTGCTCACCATCCTTGTGGCCTCCTCAAACGGTGACAGGACAGTGCATGCATCCCTGATCATGCCCCACTGGCGTGGTGAGAAAAAACCGAGCTCCCCTGACCCTGTCCTGGTGCCGTAGTCGCACAGGTACTCATTGATGGCCCTCTGCTGCGTGTGCAGCCGCTGCAGCATGGCCAATGTTGAGTTCCATCTGGTGGGCATGTCACATATAAGGCGGTTCTTGGGCAGGTTCAACTCCTTTTGGAGCTCAGCCAGCCGAGCACAGGCATTAAATGATTGGCAGAAATGCACACAGACTTTCCTGGCCTGCTTCAGGACATCCTGTAAGCCGGGGTACCTGCCCAAGAACCGCTGCACCACCAGGTTAAGGACGTGAGCTACACAGGGCACATGGGTCAGTTGTCCCTGTCAGAGGGCGGAGAGGAGGTTGGTGCCATTGTCGCAAACCACCATTCCTGGCTTAAGCTGGCGTGGCGACAACCACCTCTCGGCCTGCCCCTGCAGAGCTGACAAAACATCCGCCCTAGTGTGGCTCCTGTCCCCCAAACAAACCAGCGCAAGCACGGCATGGCATCGTTTTGCCTGCGTACTTGCGTAGCCCCTGGAACGCCTACGGAGCACTGCTGGTTCTGAGGACAGAGCACTGGAAGAGGCCATGGAGGAAGAAGAAGAGGAGGGGGTGGAGGAGAGAGGTGTGTCACAACGAATAGTAGCATTTTGGAGGCGTGGTGGCGGAACAACCTCCAACACTACTGCACCTTGTCCTGCATCCTTCCCAGCTGCCAGAAGAGTGACCCAATGGGCCGTGAAAGACAGGTAACGTCCCTGTCCATGCTTGCTGGACCATGAGTCAGCGGTAATATGCACCTTACCGCTGACCGCCCTGTCCAGCGAGGCAAGGACATTGCCTTCCACATGCCGGTAGAGAGCCGGAATCGCCTTCCGTGAGAAAAAGTGGCGTTTGGGGACCTGCCACTGAGGAACCGCACATTGTACAAACTCACAGAAGGGGGCCGAGTCTACCAACTGAAAAGGCAGCAGTTGAAGTGCTAGCAATTTAGCCAAGCTAGCATTCAACCGCTGGGCATGTGGATGGCTGGGAGTGAACTTCTTTCGCCGGTCCAGCAGCTGGGGCAGGGACATTTGCCTGCTATAATCGGACGTGGGTGTACCGCTAGCAGAGTTCCCAGAAGCACTTGGCTGTGACACACCTAATTCTACACCTTCATTCCTCTCAGAGCAGGTTTCAGAGAGGACTGAAGGTCTAGTGGGGTTGGAGATGCCAGCTGATGAGGAGCAAGGAGAGGTCCGCTTTGTTCTTTGGTGTGGGTCTTTGAGGTACGCTTGCCAATGAGCTGCATGGCAGGTCAACATATGTCTGGTCAAGCATGTGGTGCCCAAGCGGCTGATGTTTTGGCCACGTGAGATACGCTTGAGACATATGTTGCAAATAGCAGTGGTGCGATCTGATGCACTCGTCTCAAAAAAGGCCCACACCAAAGAACTTTTAGAATAACGCGCAGAGGCAGCGCTCTGCACAGGCGGAGCTCTGCGGTGTGATTCAGTCGGTGTGCTGCCCCTAAGCTGGCCCCCGGAGGGGATCCTGCCTCGTTGGACATGTGCCTCCTCCTCCTCCTCCTCCTCTCTCCTTCCAGGCACCCACGTGGAGTCAGTGCCCTCATCATCCCCTCCCTCTTCATCGCTGTAGCAAACCTGGCAGTATGCTGCAGCTTGTGGAACATGACTGCCAGATTGCTGTCCTTCTTGAGCATCCCCTCTCTCTGCGCTCACGCTACTGTATTCCTCTAGCTGAGTGTCATCATCAGAGCCCACAAAACACTGGGCATCCTCCTGGAGCATGTACCCAACACTGTGCTCAAAGAGTTCAGGAGACTCCTCAGGAGGACGTGGTGGGTCTAGGGAAGGAGTCACTGATGATGACATTGAGAGGAGGGAAGACGATGCGTTGGCAGCTGCTTTGCTAGTACCCTGAGACTGGGTGAGAGAGGATGAGGAGGATGAAGAGGGCTTGGTCATCCACTCTACCAAGTCGTTGGCATGTTGCGGTTCAACATGTCCAGCTGCCGAAAAGAAGGACAAGCGTGTCCCATGGCCACGTGCTGATGACAATGCACCGCGTCCACGACCAGCACTGTTGTCTCTAGACACAGAGCCTGCTTGCCCTCTTTTATCGGCTCGCGCCTGTCTGCCTCTCCTTGCTGGCCTTCCAGACATGGTAATGGCCGGACACGAAACTCATCCCTACTCTGGACTACATTACATGATTGATTTTAACTACTGCTTTGCTAAGACATTGAAACTGCTGTTTATACTTGTCTGTTGAAGTTACGCTTACTTTTATTATGGTGCTTTGGCCAAGATCAAACATCTAGTCTTATCTGTTGTCTCCCTCTTGCTTAGCAATTTGTTTAGGGCAAAAAAAAAACACTTTCACCATGTGCCTTTTTTATTATCTCTTAATTGAATAATTGATAACCTCCCCCACTCCTATCCCAGTAAAATCAGTTTAACTCTCGGGACAGCTTGCAAGGGACAGGCTGTCCATTTCTTGGGCATTGTGCCCATGTGGCATTAAGTGCCTGACACTTTCAAAATGGGCTGGCATTTTAACTAAGGCACTGCTTTAAAGCCAAGTACAAACATTCATTATTCACGCCAAGTTCTCTGAAAATTCCCTTTCATCTTTTCTCTTTTCCTCTGCCTTCTTTTCCCCCTCTTCCCACCTCCAACATGCTCATACTAATCTTCTTCTTTCCAGTAAAGCCCTCTCTCCTCAGACTCTTATTTCTTTACCCCCTTCTCAACCCCACAACCTGTGCATATCCCCCTAATTTTTGCCCTCTCAAAATGACTGCACGTATCACCTCCTGCCCATTCTGAGCCGACACAATACCACCACTTCTACTTCACTGCAGCACCTGCCCTCGTAAAAATCACACTCCCACCCTTCTAGGCATATCGCCCCAAACCTTGGCCCCCCTCCAGCTAACTCTTACTCCCAGAATTTGCAGCCTACCTTCTCTGACAGTAGCCATAACTCCCGCTCCCTTATCTCAATTCACCTGATTCCAAGAGTCAGCCCTCCCTCATGGGTGCCCTCTGGAATGCCCAGTCTCTAACAAACTTGCCTCTGTCAATTACCTTTTCCTCTCCAACTCCCTCAATCTAGTTGCTATTACTGAAACCTGGCTCCAGGAACCTGACACTGTCTCTCCGACTGCTCTCTGCCATGGTGGCCTCCTCTGGACCCACTCACTCAGATCCAGCGGACAAAAAGGAGGCGGAGTTGGACTTCCCCTCTCCCCACAAAGCTCCTTCCTACACCTCTCCCTCTTTCCCTCTGTTCTTTTGAACTGCATTCCCCATTTTTCTCCAGTTTTTTGGAGGATTGCAGTAATTTACTGGCCCCCTGGCCTAGTGTCATATTTTTCTGGATGACTTCTCCTCATGGCTACCCTATTTTCTCTCCGCTGAAGTACCTGCCATCATCCTTGGCGACTTTAACATTCCAGTCAGTGCTAACACCTCAGCGACTTCTCAACTACTCAATTTAACATCCTCTTTAAACATAACACAATGGACACAAACCACCACTTACTCCAATGGCAACACTCTTGACCTTGTATTCTCCCACCTCTGCACTCTACTCAACCTCTCTAATATCCTTTTCCTCTCTGTGATCACAACCATATCAGTTTCATCAGTTTCATACCGAGGAACATATCAGTATGGATGTTACATCACTTCCTCAATCTTTCTAAGACTGATCTTGTAATATTTCCACCTCCCTGATCCCCTCCCCATGACCAGTGCTGGAACAAGGCACTGGTGCCCAGGACGAAAATGCAAACTGCACCCCCCGCCTCAGGATAGGGTCAGTGATGTTACGTTTGTAATGTAATTAATATATGTGTGTGATGTGTACCAAAATAGTACCAATTGTTGTGTTACACTGCAGTGAACTGATGGTGTCACTGGAAGGAAAACATACCACTGTGTCACTGGTGTCAGTCTGAAATGGACTGATTGGCATCTAAGTCAGTGGTATGAAGGACAGGGGCTGGAAGTTAGGCTCTGTGGGGTGCACGGAACTAAAGGACTCTAGGGGGCTCAGAGGGAATGAGACTGAAAGGGTTCCTTCAGATGTGCCGTAATCATTGCTGGTTTTTGACACTGCCTGCTTTTACCACAACCCAACTGTCTGTGAACGAGCCTCAAGGCCTTGTTTACAATAGGGACAGAGGGGAAAAATATCCCCCCTGTCACATTTAGTGGACAGTTGGATGTACTGGAATCATGACAGAATGCACAAATCAGGGATCAGTGTTAAGGCTTGATAGAGACTGTGAGTGATAACGTGAGTTAGAAAATGTAAAATAAAGTTAGGCTAGGTTCACACCTACAGGTGTGATCATGCATGCATGATTTTTTGTGTTTAGGGCAGCCCCTTTATTTCAATAGGCTGCCCTATATGTGGGAAACTTGGAAAAGTCCCTGACCCTTTTCAAAAGATGCCCCACACCAAACCGCATGATGCTGCGGCACCTTGCAGTTTGAGGTCCTTTAAAATGTGTGCATTAGAAGATGCATAGGGGTGCCATCAATAGCACTGCTGTGTGTCAGCTAGATGGAAGCACATTCCTGTGCCTGATGGGAAAACATGTGATTTTGCGGGAATGGGCCAAGATTTGATCCATCTGTGGGTAGCCTATTGAATCTTTTAAATGGGATTACTGTCAGTGGTTATAGAAGCTAGCAATAATCGTGTTCTGCTGGCCAGGAAGGCTCCGCACTAGCAGAACACAACAGCACTGCGGAAGGGATTCCACCATCAACACTGACTGTGGGAATCAAGCAATTTAAGAAAAGAAAATGGCATAATCTGTGCCCTGCTCAGCCACATATAACACTCAGTACAAGGAAAACTCTTCCCATTAAAAATGTTTTTCAGCAAACTTTTCATAGACTACATAGCAATCTTCACATCAGAATCCCGCCGTCACTTCAGGAGTCCACCTTTACATCAAGAGCCCCCCCGCTTTCATATCAATAGTTCCCCTTTAAATCAGGAGTCCCCCTTGTCCTCCCTTACATAAAAAGTCCATTGTTACATAAGAGGTCCTCCCTCCACACAGTGGTCCCTCTTTACATCAGAGTCCTTCCTTACATTACAGTCCTCCCTTACACTGGAGTCCTTTCTTATATCAATGTGCCCTCTCACAGTAAAGTCCCCCCTTACATCATTGTCCCCTCTTACATTAATTCTCCATCATACATCAGAGTCCTTCCTTACATAAATGTGCCTCCCTCTTAACATTAGTGTGCCCCCTTCTTAAATAAGTGCACCACCCCTTACATTAGTGTGCCCCCTTCTTACATAAGTGCATCCCCTCCCTACATTAGTGTGCCCCCTCCATACATAAGAGCACCCCCTCTTACATTAGTGTGCCCCCTCCTTAAATAAGAGCACCCTTCCTTGCATTAGTGTGCCCCTCCTTATATTAGTATGCCCCCTCCTTACATAAGATCACTCCCTCCTTACATAAGAGCACCCCCTCCTTATATAAAGAGGGCCCCTCCTTACATTAGTGTGCCCCCTCCTTCCATAAGTGCATCCTCTCCTTACATTAGTGTGCACCCTCCTTGCATTAGTGTGCCCCTTCCTTACATCCAAGTCCTTTCTTACATAACTGTGCCCCCCTCTTAACATTAGTGTGCCCCCTTCTTACATAAGTGTACCCCCCTTACATTAGTGTGCCCCCTTCTTACATAAGTGCATCCCCTCCCTACATTAGTGTGCCCCCTCCATACATAAGAGCACCCCCTCTTACATTAGTGTGCCCCCTCCTTAAATAAGAGCACCCTTCCTTGCATTAGTGTGCCCCTCCTTATATTAGTATGCCCCCTCCTTACATAAGATCACTCCCTCCTTACATAAGAGCACCCCCTCCTTATATAAAGAGGGCCCCTTCTTACATTAGTGTGCCCCCTCCTTCCATAAGTGCATCCTCTCCTTACATTAGTGTGCACCCTCCTTGCATTAGTGTGCCCCTTCCTTACATCAAAGTCCTTTCTTACATAACTGTGCCCCCCTCTTAACATTAGTGTGCCCCCTTCTTACATAAGTGTACCCCCCTTACATTAGTGTGCCCCCTTCTTACATAAGTGCATCCCCTCCTTACATTAGTGTGCTCCCTCCATACATAAGAGCACCCCCACCTTACATAAGTGCACCCCCACCTTACATAAGTGCACCCCCTCCTTACGTTAGTGTGCTCCTTCAGGTCTGGTATGGAATTTAAGGAGAACTTCACACCAAATAAAAAAAAAAAATGGTGTGTAGTTCCCCCCAAAAATCCATACCAGACCCTTTATCTGAGCACGCAACCTGGCAGGCCACAGGAAAAGAGGGGGGGGACGAGAGAGCACCCCTCCCCCTCCTGAACCATACCAGGCCACATGCCCTCAACATTGGGAGGATGCTTTGGGGGTCTGTGACCCCTCAAAGCACCATGTCCCCATGTTGGTGGGGACAAGGGCCTCATCCCACAACCCTGGCCGGTGGTTGTGCGGGTCTGCGGGTGGGGGGCTTATCGGAATCTGGAATCTGGAAGCCCCCTTTAACAAGGGGACCCCCATATCCCGCCCCCCCCTGTTTGAAATGGTAACGGGTACATTGTAGTCCTTTAGTCCTTTATTAACCACTTAAGGACTGCAGCATGTAATTATACGTCGGCAGAATGGCACGGACGGGCACAAGCACGTACCTGTACGTGCCTGCCTTCCAGCGGGTGGGGGGTTGGCTGCGGCGGTCCGTTTCACTTCAGGAGCGATCCGGGATGAGGGGATGGCCATCCCCTCTCGATCGCTCCTGGCGAATGAGAAGCTTCTCCTGCCTGTGTAGTGTAAACACAGGCAGGAGGAAGTGATGTCACTCTCCTCGGGCGATCTTTTTGACCGGACTGCGAGGAGAGAAGACATAGTAAGTGCACCAATCACTACACTGACATGTAGGTACACATAGGCACACAAATCACCCCCTGATCACCCCCCAATCACCCCAACCAACCCCCCCCCCCGCCCCCCCTCCCAGTCACAGTGTCATTGATTGCAGTGATCATTTATTTACTGATCACTGCATTTAGTGTCAGTTGTAACTGTAAAAACTGTCAGGGCAGTTAGTGTTAGGTCCAGGGTAGCCCCCTACCCTCCCTAATAAAGGTTTATCCCCCTGATTGCCCCTAGAGTTAACCCTTTCACCCCCTTTTGCCAGTGTCACTAAGCAATCATTTTTCTGATCGCTGCATTAGTGTCACTGGTGCCGCTAGGTAGCTAGTTATTTTTTAGGTTCATCGCCAGGTTTTTATAGCGTTAGGTACCCCCATATACTACCTAATAAAGGTTTTAACCCCCTGATTGCCCCTAGAGTTAACCCTTTCACCAACGATCGCCGTATAAGTGTCACTGGTGACGCTGGATAGCCAGTTAGTTATTTAGTTATTTAGGTTCCCCGTCAGGTTTTTATATAGCGTCAGGGACCCCCATATACTACCTAATAAAGGTTTTAACCCCCTGATTGCCCCTAGAGTTAACCCTTTCACCAGCGATCACCGTATAAGTGTCACTGGTGACGCTGGATAGCCAGTTAGTTATTTAGTTATTTAGGTTCCCCGTCAGGTTTTTATATAGCGTCAGGGACCCCCATATACTACCTAATAAAGGCTTTAACCCCCTGATTGCCCCTAGAGCTAACCTTTCCACCCCTTTTGCCAGTGTCACTAAGCAATCGTTTTTCTGATCGCTGCATTAGTGTCACTGGTGCCACTAGGTAGCTAGTTATTTTTTAGGTTCACCGCCAGGTTTTTATAGCATTAGGTACCCCCATATACTACCCAATAAAGGTTTTAACCCCCTGATTGCCCCTAGAGTTAACCCTTTCACCAGCGATCACCGTATAAGTGTTACTGGTGACGCTGGTTAATTATTTAGGTTCCCCGTCAGGTTTTTATATAGCGTCAGGGACCCCCATATACTACCTAATAAAGGTTTTAACCCCCTGATTGCCCCTAGAGTTAACCCTTTCACCAGCGATCACCGTATAAGTGTCACTGATGACGCTGGTTAGTTATTTAGTTATTTAGGTTCCCCGTCAGGTTTTTATAGCGTCAGGGACCCCATATACTACTTAATAAAGGTTTTAACTCCCTGATTGCCCCCAGGTAACCCTTTCACCCCCTTTTGCCAGTGTCACTAAGCAATCGTTTTTCTGATCGCTGCATTAGTGTCACTGGTGCCGCTAGGTAGCTAGTTATTTTTTTAAGTTCACCGCTAGGTTTTTATAGTGTTAGGCACCCCCATATACTACCTAATAAAGATTTTAACCACCTGATTGCCCCTAGAGTTAACCCTTTCACCAGCGATCACCGTATGAGTGTCACTGGTGACGTTGGATAGCCAGTTAGTTATTTAGTTATTTAGGTTTCCCGTCAGGTTTTTATATAGCGTCAGGGACCCCCATATACTACCTGATAAAGGTTTTAACCCCCTGATTGCCCCTAGTTAACCCTTTCACCAGTGATCACTGTATAAGTGTTACGGGTGACTCTGGTTAGTTTGCTTTTTATAGCATCAGGGCACCCACCATTTATTACCCAATAAAGGTTTAACCCCCTGATCACCCAGCGGGTGATATCAATTAGGTTTTAGGGTCAGATAGGGTCTGCGTCGCCCCAGGCAGCGCTAGGCTAGTGCCAGTACCGCTAACACCCACGCGCAAGGCATACACCTCCCGTAGTGGTATAGTATCTGAACAGATCAATATCTGATCAGATCTATACTAGCGTCCCCAGCAGTTTAGAGTTAATAAAAACGCATTGATCAGCCCAGATACCTGCTAACACCTGTGTTTTGCCCCTCCGCCCAGCCCTCCCAAGTGCAGTATCGATCGATCACTGTCACTTACAAAACACTAAACACATACCGTATTTATCTGCGTATAACACGCGCCAACGTATAACAGGCACCCCAAGTTTAGGAGGGAAGGTTAAGGAAAAAAACTTTTAGGAGGCAAGTTTAAGGAAAAAAACCTTACATTTTAAATGCCCATCCATGTAGCCTTTCACTGTCCCCCTGCAGCCTTCCACTGTCCTCCTGCAGCCTTCCACTGTCCCCCTGCAGCCTTCCACTGTCCCCCTGCAGCCTTCCACTGTCCTCCTGCAGCCTTCCACTGTCCCCCTGCAGCCTTCCACTGTCCTCCTGCAGCCTTTCACTGTCCTCCTGCAGCCTTCCACTGTCCCCCTGCAGCCTTCCACTGTCCTCCTGCAGCCTTCCACTGTCCCCCTGCAGCCTTCCACTGTCCTCCTGCAGCCTTCCCCAAAATTTCAGCATGGTTTAGTTTTAAATTTACCGCCGCCTCCGAGATCTTCGGCTCCTCCCGCCGACGCCGCCAAGATCTTCGGCTCCTTCTGCCGCCTCCGAGATCTTCGGCTCCTCCCACCGCCTCCGAGATCTTTGGCTCCTCCTGCTGCCGCCTCCGAGATCTTCGGCTCCTCCCGCCGCCGCCGCCGACATAGACCGAGCCGAGCCGAGGGTACTCGGCTACTCGGCTCTGCTCGCAGTAACGCCCCGCCCCGCCCCGCCCCGCCCCTTGTCCTGGCTCCTGTGATGGACACAACACCGGAACCAATGGCAGGACGTAAAGGCTAGGAGGCAGGACTGGGCGTGACTGAGAGCGGAGCCGAGTACACAGTACACTTGGCTCGGCTCGGTAAATGACGGCGGCGCTCCACAGACAGCGCAGATCGGTGGGGGGATCAGCGTATAATACGCACCCATAATTTTCCCCTGATTTTAAGGGGAAAAAAGTGCGTGTTATACGCCGATAAATACGGTAACTGCAGCGTTCGCAGAGTCAGGCCTGATCCCTGCGATCGCTAACAGTTTTTTTGGTAGCGTTTTATATTTAAATCCTGAAGGCAGTGCTTGGTTTTCGGGGTCCCGTACGTGGCTAGGCTCCCAAAAAGTCCCCCACATGTGGTATCCTCGTACTCAGGAGAAGCGGCAGAATTTATTTTGGGGTGTAATTTCACTTATACCCATAGCATGTGTGAGCAATATATCATTTAGTGACAACTTTGTACAAAAAAAAAAGTTTGTAATATTCCCGCAAATTGTGGCAAAATATTAAATATTTCATGGACTCAACATGCCTCTCATTAAATAGCTTGGGGTGTCTACTTTCCAAAATGGTTTTGTGCTATTTTGGCATTTTATGGCCTTCAAAACTGTGATAGGTAGTGAGGAGTGAAATCAAATTTGCACCTTTTGAAATCCTGAAGGCAGTGATTGGTTTTCGGGGTGCCGTACGTGGCTAGACTCCCAAAAAGTCCTACATATGTGGTATCCCCGTACTCAGGAGAAGCATCAGAATATATTTTGGGGTGCAATTCCACATATAACTATGGCATGTGTGAGCAATATATCATTTAGTGACAACTTTTTGTAAACTTTTTTTTTTGTCATTATTCAATCACTTGGGACAAAAAAAAAATATTCAATGGGTTCAACATGCCTCTCAGCAATTTCCTTGGGGTGTCTACTTTCCAAAATGGGGTCATTTGGGGGGGTTTGTACTGTCCTGCTATTTTAGCATCTCAAGAAATGAGATAGGCAGTCATAAATTAAAAGCTGTGTAAAATTCCAGAAAATGTACTCTAGTTTGTAGACGCTATAACTTTTGCGCAAACCAATAAATATACGCTTATTGAATTTTTTTTTACTAAAGACATGTGGCTGAATACATTTTGGCCTAAATGTATGACTAAAATTGAGTCATAGTAGAAAATATCTTTTTTTTTTCAAAATTTTCAGTCTTTTTCCTTTTATATCGTAAAAAATAAAAATCGCAGAGGCAAACAAATACCATCAAAAGAAAGCTCTATTTGTGTGAAGAAAAGGACGCAAATTTTGTTTGTGTAAAACATTGCATGACCGCACAATTACCAGTTAAAGCAGTGCAGTGCGAAATTGTAAAAAGACCTCTGGTCCTTAGGCTGACAATTGGTCCGGGTTTAAGTGGTTAAAAAAAATAATAAAAATTCCAGCGGTGGTAATCCACTCTTGGTATCCTGCGATGGCTGATCTCTTCTCCGGGGTCCAGAGATGGATGATCTCTCCCAATGATGTCCAGCGCAGCGCATCCTGTCTCCACCGGAGACACCGCGGGAATCCTGACAGGTCTTAGCTGAGGAGAACGGGGCCACCCGTCACCTGACCCTGCCCCCTCTTATGCAAGGGGAAACCCGGGCTTCCCCAGTGACGTGCGGGTGACCCCGCCCCCCTCTGATGGAATGGAATCCTGCGGCATGGATATTTGGGGGGGAACCCCACATCATTTTTTTTTATTTGACGCAGGGTTCCCACTAATATCCATACCAGACCTGAAGGGCCTGGTAATTGAATTTGGGGGGAACCCCACGCATTTTCTTTTTTTATCAATGACTTTCAATGACTGTTCTCTGTATTACGGGGAGCCGACAATTCATTAGTGCTTTTAAATGACTTTTTTTCCTGCAGAAATTACACTTTGTACAGGGACAGTTCTAAGCACGGGAAACATGGGCCCCTTTACAGGCATACTATACACACCCCCTAGGTACAAAATTTAAAGCAATATTACACATTTATTGTTTCACTTTAAGCATTATTAAAATCACTGCTCCTGAAAAAACATCAGTTTTTAAAAGTTTTTTTTGCATTGATACATGTCCCCTAGGGCAGGACCCAGGTCCCAAAACCCTTTTTAGGACAATAACTTAGCGTTTAAAATGAGCACTTTTGATTTCGAACATTTGAGTCCCATAGACTTTATTGGGGTTCTAAAGTTCACACAAAGTTTAGATCTGTTCGCAGGTTGTGGTGCGAACCGAACCGGGGGATGTTCGGCTCATCAATACACATCATACATGCCAACAATGGCCGACGTTGGTGCACACAGGAATTTGCCTGTCAAAATGCTCGACTGAGCATTTTGCTCCTTTAGCACGTTGCTAAGCCCATCTTGGTACACCTTACACTTGACCTCATCACACCTACAGTAAGAAGGCGGAGCAGCGGACATCTTGCTACACCAAACCCCGTTTTTAATTTACCAACTAATTTCAGCAATCGAGTCAGCTTATCTTCATAAATTTAGCAAGATGTCCACTGCCCCGCCTTCTTACTGTAGGTGTGATGAAGTTGAGTGTAAGTTGTACGGAGATGGGCTTAGCAACGTAAATCTCCTAAGTGTTAGTTGATTTCTGCCATGCGCATGTGCAGTAGTCGGTCCTGCATTTTGTCAGGCAAATTCCTATGTGCACTGACGTCGGCCACTGAAGGGATATATGATGCGGTGCGCATGCACAGTGCACTCGGTTTTGAGATACAGCTGATTCCACGTCACTGAAAGTGACGCGGGTTTTATTTTCTGCCAGGTTGGTAATTTTGTCACAACAATGGCATTGCTTTGCGTGTGTATGTGCAGTGTAGAAGCACGCAGTGGGCATGGCACAGATTTATAACTGCACAGATAAGAGAGTGAGAGAGAGAGAGATAAGGCAGAGTGAGGATCGTTACAGTGCCGCGAATGAGGGAGAATGACAGTCACTCCTGTCAATGAGGCAGGAGAACTGTGAAAGCTCCCAATGTGCCCCCCCTCACTGCATATTGGGACACTGCCCAGGGCAGGTGCCCCTTTCAACCACCCCTTGTACTGGCCCTGCCCATGACTTTACCATCATAATCAACGACACAACCATTGGTCCCTACGCACATGCCAGGGTGCTGGGTGTAATCATTGACCTCTCCTTCAGCCCTCACATCCAATCACTGGATAAAACTTGCCATCTTAACCTCCACAACATCTCCAGAATTCACCCCTTCCTAAATAACAACACCACAAAATAACTTATTCACTCCTTGGTTATTTCCCTCCTTGACTACTGCAACCCCCTTCCTCACTGACCTACCTTTACACAAGCTATTCTCCCTTCAGTCTATCTTGATTGCTGCTGCCAGATTAATACACCTCACTAACCAATCTGTGACTGTTTCCCCTCTCTGTCAATCTCTTCACTGGCTTCCCCTACCCCCTTGTATAAAATTTCAAAATACTAACCACAACATAAAAGGCCATCCACAATATCACCCCTAGCTACATCACCAACCTCATCTGAAGATATCACCCAAATCGTCTTCTCTGCTCCTCCCAGGACCTCCTGCTCTCAAGCTCTCCTGTTACCTCCTCCCATGCTCGCCTGCAGGACTTCTCCAGAGCCTCTCCCATCCTCTGGAACTCCCTGCCCCAGTATGTCCAGTCAGCTCCAACCCTTTTCCACCCTTAGGCGATCCTAAGTAGGCACACTTATTCAGGAAAGCCTATCCCACCTCCACCTAACAATTATACTTGAGTTCCCTTCATCAGATCATCTCCTGCAGCCACTACTTTTTGTACCATCTCCCCCTCCCTTTAGATTGTAAGCTCCATGAGCAGGGCCCATTTATTCCTTCTGTATTGAACTGTATTGTACATTGTACTGTCCCCCTTTTATTGTATATCGATGTGTAAACTGTTGGCACTATATACTGTAAATCCTGTATAATATTAATAATAGGCTTATGTCTGCATGTATGTGGCTTACATATTAGTAGTATACATATTTGTATTGTACTTGTTTTAGACACAGGCAAATAAAAAAAAAACAACAAAAAAAAAAAAAACAGTGGCCAGCCAGGTGTATTTCCTCCAACTTCAAGCATGCTTCTGTTTTTGCTAGTGTACAAGGAGGGTGGACATTTTTTTATATACTGAGAAAATTGTAATTATTTTACTAGCTAATTTTCTTTTTTTTTTCTTCCATCAGGACTTCATCTACATACTGCTGAGTTGGGCTCTTTACACAGGTCTCTGGATAGATATATCCTTGGCAATAGTTTTGGAAGCCGCACTGTTAGTAAGTTACAGAACGCTTTTCAGGCCCATAGCCATGGCACGGCCTTTGCTGTGAAACAGACACTTTAATGGCTATGCTGTGTGGGCCAAGCATCGGGGGCTACTATATTTATTGCACTGTTGAGTGCCATTATTACACACATTTCTTGTTTCCATAAAAAGAGTTAATACCCTGAGCAAATACATGCTGCATCACTGACTGTGAAGTCGCATGCTTGCACTTTATACTCTGTTTCGCCTTTTCAATTTGAGGTAGCATCTTCTTCACAATGCTCAATTTTGCAAGATACTCATGGTTTCACCTTGGTTAGTGCTTGCTGCTGCCTACACTGACCTGGTTGCCTCTGGTCATAAACCTCTCCTGCTTTCAGCAGCTGTTTTTGAGTATCCAAGGCGTTTACCTGGTGTTCTCAATTAAATTATCTCTGTTAAGCAGTGCAGCATGTTGGATCCTGAGCCCAAAGGAAAACCTTCAGCTGCGTTGGGTCTATCAACCTCACGATCCATGAACAGTTCCATGGTAGCCTGCGGTGTCTCTCCTCATCAGCCTGACACCAACATCGCTGATCCAAGCATGAGCTTATTGCAGCTCAGCTCCTAACACACTTATTCAGGGAAGCCTATCCCACCTCCACCTAATAATTATACTTGATTATGTGCCAAATTGCAGATATGATTGCTAACTTGGTACACAGAAACTGTAAGAACAGCAAGCAGGATCTGGAGCCAGAAGGAATGTCAGCCAAGCAAGTCTTTAACAGGAACACAGGAGAGCGTCTCTAGAGATGTGGCGAAGGCCTGCTTAGAGAAGGAAGGGCTAAACCCAGCCCTGACACAGATACAGTTCTTATTGATGTGGTACATGCCACCTTAAATGTATAACAGCAGCCTGTAGCTTTTACAAATACTGTTACTTGTCTGGGATTCCTAGAGAAAGGCACTGTAAAAAATGCATGCTGTGCTTGCCTTTTAAAGGTAAATGGCTTTTTGGTGCTTCTATGGACACCCTCATAAAGGATGCCACTGGGCAAACATTTGTTGGCCTTTGTGGACATCTGATCAGAAAGTATCTTGAATGCCTGAATATGGGAGGTAGGTTAGAGGGGATGCAAGCTAGTTCAGCTCTTTTCTCCCCTGTTATCCAACATGCGTATGCCTCTACACAGACTAGCGGACCTCCATGCTTCTGTTGCAGATCTTTTAAACTAAAGAGGTATTGTCAGTGTTCCAATGACAGAAAAGTTTCAAGGTTTTTATCTCAGACCTTTTTATTTTTCCAAAAGGGAGGCATTTGACTAACGTTTTGCATGACATCCACCAGGTTTGTCATAGCCTTCCATCATCATGCACACTTTCTAGCCTCTGTTGACATCAAGGATGCATTCTTGCATATCCGTATCTTTATAGCACAACTCTACACTGTTTCGCTGTGGACGCTCAACACTACCACGAGTGTTCTCCAAGGTTCCGCACTTCATTCTAGTTTCACTTTGCACCTAGGGCATTCCCATTGTGGGTTACTGGGACAATATGCTATTGAGAAAACAGTGGACCCAAATTCTGACCAACAATGTGATGCAGACAGTCTAGGCCTTAAAATTGTTTGGTTGGATCAATTCAGAAACCAGCATTGTAACTGAGGCATCGCTTGAAATTTCTGAGTCTCATCCTATAAACAGCTCAAGCCAGAGTTTTTCTTCCTCAAGTCACAGACCAGATTCAGACTGCTCCAAGAAATGGATTTCATAGCAGGTCAAAAAACTCTATTTTACCAATCAACCATGTGGCTTCCTTCATTCTAATGGTAACCCTAACTATTTCTTTTTTAAATAAATTCTTGGGATTGCCATATCATATGATTACCATTGCTGATCATCTTAAGATGTTTCACCAAAAACATGTTCTCCATATGCAGTGCTCCTTATATGCTTTGTCTTAATTGCCCAGGTTTGTCATGGTGTGGTTTAATTGAACTAGACACACTGATGGAAATGGAAATACTGAATTGTTTAACAGATGAAAGAATGTGTTCAGAAAAGAAAGCAAAAAATCTTAAGTGGCTAGACATCTGGAGTCTGTACCATGAACTTACAAGGTCAGAAGGGGATGACACTGGACAGAATGAGATGGTACTGGACACCTATCAAGTGAGGTTACTCAAATATCCCAAGTATTTGCTTAAGATATAATAAAGGGAAATAGACCAAATACATAATTTAGGTCTTGACCAACAATGAAAGGCCATGCAATTTCTCACAACAGACAGTTAAAAGTAAAAACAGAGGAAGAACAATTAATCGTTCATGGTGGACAATTTAGAGGTAAAGATCCCAAGAGGTTTTAGCTCCTGATGTTGAATTAGTAACTCACAAGACAAATACAGTTACCATGTGTTGTCTATTTGAGACCCCCTCTGAGGATTCAGACTTACTACAGTTTACTAATTAATCAATTACTCAGCTTTCATGTTAGATGGATTGCTGTGGATACGTTCTAAATGAAGAGCTTTAAACAGATTGAGCTGTGATCATACTCCCATGAAGAGCTACCTTGAAAGAAATAGTTTATTATTAGCAACTAAAATAACATAAAATCAAAGCAAAAAATAACATGAGAGATATAATATCCAGAAGCATATATTTTAACACTTACCTCATTATGAATAATTTTAAATAAATTCTGAAGTTTATAGTAAACAAAATGGACAAAACACCTGCCTTCTTTTTGTTGGTATCAGGTTTTCAGAAGACCTTGCAGTGTACAGATTAATTCTCTATTTGAATCAATTTATGGATATATTTATTGTGTCTAGAACTATTAATATCTACATTTATTTTACATTCTGCACTAATTGAGGAAATCTAGGCAGTGGAAGAGAATAGTATGGTGTGGACATGCAGGTAACAAACTCAGTAATATTTCAGGATTATTAATGGTTAGTCATTTATGTTTGTCAGAAACCATCAAATCGGACCAAGACAGAAGTACAGTAAAATCACACTTGTTTAATAATAAAAGTAAAAAGAACAAACATAGTCAAAACATAGCCAAAGTTCAGTAACCAGAACAGATAGTAGGCCAAGCCAGAAGTCAGGGACCAAAGTAGTGGATCAGCAAGCAGGATCTGGAGCCAGAAGGGATGTCAGCAAAGCCAGTCTTTAAACAGGAACACAGGAGATGTTTCTTGTGATGTTGACCAAGGTGAAGGCAGAGACCCTCTGGACTGGATGGCTTAAGTAGGCAGGACTGATGAGCAGGATATGAACAACAGCTGAGTAACTGTGGAGAGAGATGGGATCTGGCAATTAGCCGACAGCTGAGCGGCCCGCTCAGAGAAGGAAGCACTGAGCCCAGCCCTGACAATGTTCTTAGGTTAATGGAGGTAAAGTATAACTGAAGGCAATGATTTTAAAGTTTTGGATAGAGTGGAAAATGGATTGGAACACCTGTCATGTTGTTATTGCATTCTGTGTCCCCACTAGATATGTCTATGCCCTCTATTTGTTCTGGTGACTGTTACCACTGAAAATAAGTGAAAGAAAACCTAACATTTTGAGTGGTCACTAAGGATGAGCTAAGTTTTAGGCCACACTAAGCTCAGCCCGAATCTGCAGGAAACTGTAACTTTATAGCAGGCCCATGATATGATTTGAGAGTTTTTAGTCTGTATGTTTAATTGTCTAGGTTGTTGATTTACCAACCAGTAAATAAGGAGGAGTTCAGCCCAAACCCACAGGAAACTTTCACATGACAGCAGGGCACTATCTCTATCAGCTGCAATCATGAAATTCCCCACCCCCACATATAACAATGGGTAGAGGATGCTAGTGACATCATTGACCTAATATGGCTACATGGCAAAATGTGGTCAATGAACCTAAGCTCATCCCTAATGGCCACCAGTAGAGGAATAGAGAATCTTCCAATGAGGATACTAGTTTAGGTGACCCAGGTGAAGGGATTTCCTCATACTTCCTCAGGTGGCTACAGGACAGAAAGTGAAGGGAAACCTCCCCACTGAGACATAGATGACAAAGGTTATAACCCTCCCTTATTCTATCTAAAATAAAAAAATAATATTTTGTCCTCAGTTGTGCTTAAAATGTAGAAACAATCATTGAGTTTATGTTGACATGGCAGAGTGGTAATGCTACTGCATTCATTAGCAGCTACTGGTAATTACAGCAAAATTGCAGAATACATAAACAATTACCTTGTATTGCTGACTGTATAAAACAGCCAGTTAAAGACCTGTTTAATGGAGCAGCAGATGTGATTTACTGCTTTGCATAAACAGATTGGCACTAAACAGTTAAAAAACGACAATGTGATTGACTAGTGTCCTGGATGCCATGGGCCCTTATGAATTGGGTTTCTTTATTCCTTATTTCTATCTAAAATCCAATCCCACATTCACTATTAACAATAATGCAAGGGGATACCAAACCACTGAAAACCAACTTAAGGGGGGTTGCTACAAAGACCATCAATGTAATTGGAACTACAAAAAAATAAATAAAGGCACAGGTAACACCTCACTGGTTACTTAGAAATGCAATGGGGACACTTCCCTGATCACCACAGTAATAGGGAAACCACAATGATCACCAATGTAATACAGCACTACAATTTTTGACAAATAAAATCTAAATATTTTAACATTTTAACATTTGCGTAAATCACTTATTCACTTAAATTTACATTTATTTTAGCAACACTTGCATCTCATTCCTATAGTTTAAATGTAGAGGTCTGAAAGCCTCAGCCCAAGGACTCCATATCGGTTCACAGTCCTGTAATTGCAAGACAATATTACCCTCTATATTAGATTTTTTGCATAACTTTCAGATCCATAAATTATATACATGAAAATACGCATACATAATTAATCAACCTCAAGCATCATTCAACAGAAGGCTTCAAGTGAAGAAAGGTTCATAACAGTATGGGGTTTAGGAATGTGAATCAGCACATTGCAGTCTTAGGTACCATACAGGTTTAGAACAGAACTCAAAGTTGCTTTAGGGAAGAAGCTCTCATCATACTTTCCAATGGGATTAAAAAAAAAAAAAAGTAAATCTTGAACTTGGAAAATCAATGAAGTTCTGACAGTATACGTTGATTTTGACATCATGGATTGCTTCAAATGTAGTGAAATGTAAAATGATTTATTAATCATGGGTTCCTGCTGGTCTAATGAAATTTGGAATGAGTTATTATGCTCGGGGTGAAGCTGTGGTTTCACATCATTAGAGAAATATTGAAGCTCTTGAGCCGAGCTTAGATGGTGTCTGGGCATTCACTCAGAGATATAATGGATTTGTATTCTGGTTTTGTATGACCAGATTAGAAGGCAGAGGAGGACTGAGGTTATGTCTAGATTCTTCAGGGCCAATGATACAACAATATTTTCATAATTTGTCTGTTAGATTTGGAGGCCCTAGGTCTCTTCTTAATATGGAAGTTTGTATATCCAATGATATATGTTCATGAATCAAAATATTAAATTTTAGAAAGAATTTAGGGATGGCGTAAGACATTTGTCTTAGCAGAACTTAATTTTATTAAACAAGGAATACATTGGAATTCCAGTTCTAAAAATATCTGAAGATAGTGGATTTAAGTAAATGTCATTTATATTGAAAAGAAAACTTTCAGTGTGCAGAAGAATGCCTCAGTCCAACAAGTTTGAAGTTTTCTCATTTTCCTTAAGTTGACAAGATCACATTATGGGTTTAACTCTAGAATATGGGTAGAGTATGTTTGAAAAGTTTGCTTAATAGTAAACTAAACAATACTTTAACATTATTATTTTTGTTTATTGCAACTTCATATATTTGCTTACATAATTAGCATTATTACTTATATAGCTAATGTATGTTTCCATTGATAGGGCACAATGACCATATTGCCTTAAAGTGTAAGTAAACCCCCCTATTGTTTTCAGCCAAGGAAGCTGCCATCTTTGCCTCTGTTTAATATAAAACTACCATGATGCTGCACATGTGATAAGTCATGACACCAGCCATTGGATGGTTTAACAGTTTGATTGAGAGCACAACCAATGGGAGTGTTACATTTCCGGCATGCCCCAGAAATGAAACTGTTTTATGGATGGGTTTACTTCCGCTTTAAAGTGACTCATGCCTTTCCTTTTGCTATACTTTCAAATAGTACATGTGGATAAAGGCTGTTGTGAGCTTTTTATTATCGTCTATCTCATGTCACAGCTCTATAAGGATTCTAGTTGTAAATCTGTGTAAAAATCTACTTCAATTTCACTTCAACCTCCTTCATCTCCCTTTTTTTCCATTGGTTGGAAATATTTTTTTCTCTACTGGCTGACCTAAAGAAATATTAGTTCCAGCAAATCATGAAAGAAAGGATGTCATTATATCCAAAAAGATTGTGATAGACTGATTTTCCCATCAAAAATCTAATACCTAGTCTAAGTTTTTATAGCTTCTGTCTAGGAATTAGGAGAGGGAGCAATAAGGATCTTACAACAGCCTCTGTGCACAGGTGTTGCTTGATGGATAGCAAGAGGAATAGTATGGTTTACTTTAACTTCGAGGAGACATTTGTGCCATCAGAGTATGTATGAGAGACACTTATATCTGGTTCTAGAACATTAGATGAGATCATTAGGGGAGTACATGGTAAAATAATGCCTTTTCTGGAGTTTCATAGCCAATAAAGCAGACCCACAATTTAGCAACTGTTCTCAGACAGCTTCCATAACATAACTGTAGATCATTTACTTCCTTGTGGTCAGACCGTCTGAGGGTGTTATATTTTTCTTTTATAGAGCATCCATATGCATTATTCAGTGTATGTTGGATAAGCTTTCTATGACCAAGGTGAGATTTTGTTAGTATGGACAACCAGAGGGGACTCTATATATCACAAGAGTGGCACACCATTAATATCATGCATCTTACAGCATATTTTATCAACATAGAACACATAAAGACTTTGGGACTGCTAGCAACACAAAGGTTTGTTTTGAGATTGCAAGATTATTATGTAGTAATGCTATACCATTCAAGTAGAGGACATACAGTAGGTATACTGTATATTATAGCTGATATAAAAACAGTTATATGATATAGGAAAGCATTAGCTGAAGTTCAACGTTTCAATATTTAAGGTCCCCAGTGTACTGAAAGAAGTGAGTGAGGTCAGCACAGGAGGATGAGGGGACACGCCTGTGATAACAAGTTATAGTCGCACACAAAGGATGATCACATGGTTACCTTCTCGAGGCCTCTCACATTCTTTATGTCCTGTTCTTGTGTATTGTGCTGGAACGGATCATTTTGCATGTGAACAGCATGACAGGGCCAGAGCCACAATAAATCTGGATAAACCAATGCACCTACAATAGTGCCCATGTTTTATGCACATTTTAATTCAGAATTGCCTCTTGCAGTAAATGTAAAATATACTTTGTAGCAAGGTTCTTTGGTGTGGTCATATTGGCACAATAAACAACATTTTATATATTGCAAAAGCAGAGATTGCGTGCAAAAATATCCCTAGGCTGATTCCATCCAATATTGAATAGTTCACAGCTGGTGGAATTTAGAGTATTAAAAGATACACTAACGACTTACTGCTTGGGTCCTGTAAAGGTTGTTTCAATTAACAGGCAAAAAGACCCTTTGCTCCAGATCCAACCAGAGATTTTCAAGAAATGAAGGTTGTTTTTTGAGGCTGGAAAGAAAATCATATCTCAGTCCAGGAGCACCTTAGAAAGCCAAAAGATCACTTTTTTTGAATATTAATGCATTCCTTTGAATATATTGTAAAAATTGCAATGCATTTTGTATCCTCGAATCATAAAGTCCTATTCAATATTTTAACAATAACCATTTCCTTGCATACTATTTAAAATATTAAGATGGTACCGAAGTCAGGACTTTGTAAATTATAGCTATTTAAAAGAAACCACTATAGACACCAGACTTGGATTGAATAAGGCCACATTTTTATTTATAGGCTTAATAACAACTTATATACTTTGGTAATATATATATACCATATATAAATAACTAAATTTTATTCAGCATTACAATACATATGAATATTAATAATAATGTTAATTGCAAGCTCAGGTTATAATCACATACAATATCAATCTCCTCTCAAAAGAGAGAGACACAGCGCCTCATAAACTAACTGCGACAGGGAGGGGTGGGGGGGGTGGGGGGGTGGGACGATCTTCTTCTGTTTTCTAGCGTCGTCTGTGAAATTTCAGTTAATCCAGCTGTTTATATACCTTCCTGCACTAACTGATTACCATTTTTCTTTAAATTAAGTATTCAGATAAACCAATATAAAACAATTACATTTCTTAACCACTTTCAGACCGGACCAATTTGCTGGTCAAAGACCAGACCACTTTTTGCGATTCGGCACTGCGTCGCTTTAACTGACAATTGCGCGGTCGTGCAACGTGGCTCCCAAACAAAATTGACGTCCTTTTTTTCCCACAAATAGAGCTTTCTTTTGGTGGTATCTGATCACCCCTGCGGTTTTTATTTTTTGCGCTATAAACAAAAATAGAGCGACAATTTTGAAAAAAACGCATTATTTTTTACTTTTTGTTATAATAAATATCCCCCAAAAATATATAAAAAAACATTTTTTTCCCTCAATTTAGGCCGATACGTATTCTTCTACATATTTTTGGTAAAAAAAATCGCAATAAGCGATTATTGATTGGTTTGCGCAAAAGTTATAGCGTTTACAAAATAGGGATAGTTTTATAGCATTTTTATTAATAATTTTTTATTATTTTTTTTTTTTACTAGTAATGGCGGCGATCTGCGATTTTTATTGTGACTGCGACATTGTCGGGGACCCATCAGACATTTTTGACACATTTTTGGGACCATTGTCATTTATACAGTAATCACTGCTATATAAATGCAGTGATTCCTGTGTAAATGACACTGGCAGTGAAAGGGTTAACCAGTGGGTGGCAGTGTAGGGGTTAAGTGTTCCTAGGGGTGTGTTACTAACTGTGGGGGGGTTGGGCTTTCATTTAGTGTACACTGATCTCTGCTCCAATCACATGGAGCAGAGATCAGCGTCACTAGTTGCTAGGCAGAATGGAAAAATGTTGTTTATACAGCATTTCCTCCATTCGGCCGCTCCGTGAGACGATCGCGGGGATGCCCGCGGCGATCGAGTCCGCGGGTCCCGCGACCGGACTCACGGGGGTCCCGACCAGCGCGGGAGCGCGCCTCCGGCGGCGCGCTCCCGATGGCAGGGCGGCATCGAATATTGGACGTACATGTACGCCAATATGCCTGCCCGTGCCATTCTGTCGACGTACATCATCGTGCGCTGGTCGGGAAGTGGTTAACCTATAAATTTCATTCTTTTATGCCTGACTCGTTCCCATAGGTGGTTGTGGGGGACAGTTTTGTCCCACTTCCCATTTTTCATTCTCATACAAGTGCCAATTACTGACAGGTTTTATACACATACACACATATACAAACATACACATGGACACATATTGGGTCAATGATGTCACAAGCATTCTTGCCTCTATGTTACCTTTGACTGCATGGTGGGGGATTCCATGGCCACAGCTGATTGGGACAGCAGCCTACTGTCATGTGAGTTTCCTGCAGTTTCAAGCTGAACTTATCCTTGTTCACTAATTAGAAAATCAATGATTTAGACCATTATACAGCAAGTAATGGTTGAAAAGTCTGTAATCCCATCCTGCACACCTACTTATTAGGTCAGTGGGCTTGATTTGTTAAAGGAGTAGAGACTGGTCACTTAACAAATATCCAATCAGATGCAAGCAAAAATGCAGGGTGTTGATTTTTTTATATCCTTGTATTCAAAGTGAACAAAGCTCCACCTTGTCTGCTATTCTTATGCCGCGTACACACGATCAGAATTTTGGTCGGAAAAAGCTCTTATGGTTTTTCTGACGGAATTCCAATGGGATTCCGCTCAAGCTGCATACACACAGTCACACCAAATTCCGACCGTCAAGAACACAGTGACGTACAACACGTACGAACCACATTGTTTTATACTGCAAAACTTTAAAAAAAGAAATGCTCCAAGTGATATAGCCACAGTTGGGCCCGAGGCTGGACTTCGTGAACCAACACTGATGGCCCTGGAAGCTGTCCGCCCTGGCTTGCCCCCCCAAAGCACCCGTGAAGTACGTGAAAAATATGTGGAATATTTTATGGGTAGGGGGGTCATTGCTATGCCAGCTAATTTGTAAATATTTAAAAAATCGATATGATAAAATCTTGATTTGGATTTACTGCTTGTGTTTCTTTTATCTGTCTCCTAGGTTTTCCTAGTGCACTTGTAGTGCCAAGTGGTTTTAACATTATTTAACCACTTTCAGACCGGACCATTTTGCTGGTAAATGACCAGAGGTCTTTTTACACTTTGGCACTGCGCTGCTTTAACTGGTAATTGCGCGGTCATGCAATGTTGTACCCAAACAAAATTTGCGTCCTTTTCTTCCCACAAATAGAGCTTTCTTTTGATGGTATTTGATTGCCTCTGCGATTTTTATTTTTTGCGATATAAACGTAAAAAGACCGCAAATTTTGAAAAAAAATGATATTTTCTACTTTTTGTTATTAGAAAAATCCAATAAACTCAATTTTAGTCATACATTTAGGCCAAAATGTATTCAGCCACATGTCTTTGGTAAAAAAAAAGTCAATAATTGTATATTTATTGGTTTGCGCAAAAGTTGTCACATCTACAAACTAAGGTACGTTTTCTGGAATTTACGCAGCTTTTAGTTTACGACTGCCTATCTCATTTCTTGAGGTGCTAAAATGGCAGGGCAGTACAAAACCCCCCCAAATGACCCCATTTTGGAAAGTAGACCCCCTAAGGAAATTGATAAGTGGCATGTTGAGCCCATTGAATATTTATTTTTTTGCCTCAAGCGATTGAATAATGACAAAAAAATATATATATTTTTTTTTTTACACAAAGTTGTCACTAAATGATATATTGCTCACACATGCTATGGGCATATGTGAAATGACACCTCAAAATAAATTCTGCTGCTTCTCCTGAGTACGGGGATACCACATATGTGGGACTTTTTGGGAGCCTAGCCGCGTACGGGGCCCCGAAATCCAAGCACCGCCTTCAGGCTTTCTAAGGGCGTAAATTTTTGAGTTCACTTCTCACTACCTATTACAGTTTTGAAGGCCATAAAATGCCAAGATGGCACAAAACCCCCACAAATGACCCCATTTTAGAAAGTAGACACCCCAAGCTATTTGCTGAGAGGCATGTTGAGTTCATGGAATATTTTATATTTTGCCACAAGTTGCGGGAAAATTACAAACTTTTTTTATTTTATTTTTTTTCACAAAGTTGTCACTAAATGATATATTGCTCATGCATGCCATGGGCATATGTGAAATGACACCCCAAAATAAATTCTGCTGCTTCTCCTGAGTACGGGGATACCACATATGTGGGACTTTTTGGGAGCCTAGCCGCGTACGGGGCCCCGAAAACCAAGCACCGCCTTCAGGCTTTCTAAGGGCGTAAATTTTTGAGTTCACTTCTCACTACCTATTACAGTTTTGAAGGCCATAAAATGCCAAGATGGCACAAAACCCCCACAAATGACCCCATTTTAGAAAGTAGACACCCCAAGCTATTTGCTGAGAGGCATGTTGAGTCCATGGAATATTTTATATTTTGCCACAAGTTGCGGGAAAATTACAAACTTTTTTTTTTTTTTCACAAAGTTGTCACTAAATGATATATTGCTCATGCATGCCATGGGCATATGTGAAATGACACCCCAAAATAAATTCTGCTGCTTCTCCTGAGTACGGGGATACCACATATGTGGGACTTTTTGGGAGCCTAGCCGCGTACGGGGCCCCGAAAACCAAGCACCGCCTTCAGGCTTTCTAAGGGCGTTACAGTTTTGAAGGCCATAAAATGCCAAGATGGCACAAACCCCCCCCAAATGACCCCATTTTGGAAAGTAGACACCCCTAAATTTAGGGGTACACTAGTGAGACTAGGTAATAAATGGCGGGTGCCCTGAAACTATAAAAAAATAACTAACCAACCAGCGTCACCTGTAACCGTTATATGGTGATCACTGGTGAAAGGGTTAACTAGGGGGCAATCAGGGGGCTTTATGCGGTAGTATATGGGGGTCCCTGGCGCTATAAAAAGCTGCGGCGAACCTAAATACCTACCTGCCTAACTAGCGTCACCTGTGACACTAATACAGCGATCAGAAAAACGATCGCTTATTAGGCTGGGTTCACACTGGAGCGATGCGGGAACGCCACGAATCCGCGGCGGGTTCCCGCATCGCATGCCTCCCGGCGGCAGTTCACACTGCCCTATGCGAACTGCTGGGAGTGTCAGTGAAATGTTAATGACACCCCCAGATCAGTTCGCATATCGCAGTGCGATCTGCAAACTTGGATCGCATGGTGTGAACACCCATGCGATCCGATTCTGCTGCGGACCAAAAAAAGGGTCCCGTGCGAGTTTGCGGCGGGTGCGGCGGGTGCGACACGAATTCAGCCATACTATCTGTATAGCTGAACTCGAATCGCACAGAGATCGGATGTGATTTGCACTGCAGTGCGGTGCGAATCACATTCGTTCTCATAAACCGCTGCAATGTGAACCCAGCCTTAGTGACACTGGCGACGGGGGGTGATCACGGGGTTAAACCTTTATTGGGGGGGTTAGGGGGGTACCTTAGAACTAAAGGGGGCTAACCCTAACTGCCCTAACAGTTATTACAGTCACAAATGACACCCGCCGGGTGATCAGGGGGTTAAATCTTTATTAGGTAATAAATGGCGGGTGCCCTGAAACTATAAAAAAATAACTAACCAACCAGCGTCACCTGTAACAGTTATAAGGTGATCACTGGTGAAAGGGTTAACTAGGGGGCAATCAGGGGGCTTTATGCGGTAGTATATGGGGGTCCCTGGCGCTATAAAAAGCTGCGGCGAACCTAAATACCTACCTGCCTAACTAGCGTCACCTGTGACACTAATACGGCGATCAGAAAAATGATCGATTATTAGGCTGGGTTCACACTGGAGCGATGCGGGAACACCACGAATCCGCGGCGGGTTCCCGCATCGCATGCCTCCCGGCGGCAGTTCACACTGCCGTATGCGAACTGCTGGGAGTGTCAGTGAAATGTTAATGACACCCCCAGATCAGTTCGCATATCGCAGTGCGATCTGCAAACATGGATCGCATGGTGTGAACACCCATGCGATCCGATTCTGCTGCGGGCCAAAAAAAGGGTCCCGTGCGAATTTGCGGCGGGTGCGGCGGGTGCGGCGAATGGCTGAACTCGAATCGCACAGAGATCGGATGTGATTTGCACTGCAGTGCGGTGCGAATCACATTCGTTCTCATAAACCGCTGCAATGTGAACCCAGCCTTAGTGACACTGGCGACGGGGGGTGATCACGGGGTTAAACCTTTATTGGGGGGGTTAGGGGGGTACATTAGAACTAAAGGGGGCTAACCCTAACTGCCCTAACAGTTATTACAGTCACAAATGACACCAATGCAAAAAAAAATAAAAAATGACATTGGTGTCACTGTGACTGGGGGGCAGGGGTAATTGGGGGGGGTGATCGGGGGGGTGTGAGTGTGCCTGGCATGTTCTACTGTGTAGTGACGTGTTGGTGCAACTCACCGATCCTCTCTCCTCGGTGTCGGAACGAAAAATACCGACACGGAGGAGAGAATACATCACTTCCTCTCCTGTGTTTACATTACAGGAGAGGAAGTGATGTCACGAACGATTCCTATTCGTCGGGAGCGATCGCGAGGGGGTGGCCATGAACGAATGGCCGCCCCCTCGTCCGGGATCGCTCGCGCACGAATACCGACCGCCGCAGGCACCGGGCGGGGGCCCAATCGGGCCCCCGACCCGCGGGAAGGCAGGGACGTACAGGTACGCCCATATGCCTGCCCGTGCCATGCTGTCGGCGTACATCGTCGTGCGGCGGTCGGGAAGTGGTTAAATAACACCCATTGTCACTGTACACACCAACTTAATACAAAAAGTGTTATTGAGCATTGAAAGAAGAAGCCACACATTGTTGAGTAGAAAGCCTTTTACTCCGTGTACATTCACATGTACGTTATAAAACGTTTGGTGGTAAAAAAACTCATCTTTATTTTTCAAAGTTTTACCTTGAAATTTTTGAAAAAATACAGAAACAGGCATGTTTCCAAACATAACATACAAAACTCTGGAACTTACAAAGTTCAACATTGCAAAAAAGAAGGCAATATCAGACATTATATTGTAAAAAAGGTCTAGCTCTTGCCTTTATCAGATGGGGTGAAGTCACCCCTGTAAAAGCCAAATTTAGAAGATGCACACAAATTTTGAGTCAAAATGGGAATTCCTTTCTGATCCCATACCTAATGTCAACATGTGCTATCTCCCATCATGGGGGATCAATGGATGTGTTTTGGGGGTGCAACCACTTCCTTTCACCTACTAGAGTTGGGAGGAAGGGGTTGCACCCACAAAACGCATACATTGAAATCCCCTGCTGGCAGATAGCACATGTTGACACACTGTGTGCATCTTCCAAATTTGGCTTTTAAACTGTATTAAAACTGTAGATAAAATTTATAAAAAAACAAATGCAGGAATATTGTAGGATTTACATTCTCCCTAGTGCATCAATCATGTTTTTCAGTCTTTTGTTAAATCTCCTTGGTTTTTTTCTTTGATAAGGTCCAAATCCCGACTATAAGACATGATTTCCTGGATAAGCCGCTGTGCACTGTCACTGGTGAAATTACTTGATTTTGGTTCCACAGCCTGCACAGCACCTAAAATAAAAATACACACCATGTATTATAAATATGCAGGCATACATCGATTACCTGAATCTGTGGTGTCTGACACTGACCTGTTGTGGTGCTAAATTCGAGCACTTCTTCCACCTCTCCTTCCTTCCTCCACATCCTGAGGTACCACAATCCTCTGCTCCCCTTCTTCTTGAGGTGTGGTGTTGCTGGTGTCCTCTGACGGACCGAGTCTTTTCTCCCCTATGAGAATTAAACAAAAGGTATACTTAGCACGCAGATATTTGTGGCCAGAAATATGAATGTGGAACATTGCTTGGATGTGGGGTACAATTTTCTGTTTGGGAAGAGTTCCAAGTTGAAGATTAATTCCCTTAACCAAGCTAGAATATTTACCTTATTTGGACAAATTTCATACATGGAGACACCCCAAGTATCCACTGGAGCACCTGTGTGGGTCACCCTAAAAAATGTGCTCTGGTGTCTCACACTAGTGCTCCTGAGTCCAGATGTGTAAACAGCTGCTGAGTGTCCTCTCCTTACATTACACTGAAAAGTTTGCAATTCATTGTAGTTTCAAAGAAATCTAGACAAAAATGTCCTAAACTTCTTTTAATACAAATTAGCCTGACCAAATGTAGTTAACCCTGTATCAGCTAAAAACATTGTATTTAGTTGGCAAATGAACGATGCTTGCTACGAAGGATTACTGTGCCCACGAACATGAAAGTAGTCATTTTAAACTGTACAACAGTAAAGAAAAGCACATGGAGCAGCATGCAAGTTAATAATCATAATAGGAACACACGACAAGTACTTACTTTTTTTAATCACTTTCTTTATCCTTCTGTACTGATCCTGCTCCCTTAATTTTAGGTCTGACCAGCGTTTCCTTAATTGCTCCTTGGATCGTCGTATACCAAATTTCCACCACAGACTCTTCACCACCTTTGTCATGATTTTGGCCTTTTGCAGATTGGGGTTTGGGTACGGTCCATTCTTCCCATCATAGTCGGCCCTCTTCAATATGTGGACCATCTCCACCATCTCATCAAAGAACATATTGGGGGCCTTAAACCTCCTCCTTGAATGGGACGTTTCAGCTCTTGGGCCTTCCTCCTCGTTACTGCTAGTAGTAGTGACCACCTGCTGTGTCTCCACCATGTTCCTCTCCCACTGCGACAAAAGCGACTGGGCGGGGAATCTTCGAGAAAGAACATCAGGGGTGGGTGACGGGGCAGAGTTTCATGCATGCGCAGTGTATATATAGTTAAGACGTGTGTGTCGTACATACGTTTGGTATGCTGAGGAAGGAGGACGAACGTTCTAAAGATGGTAACATCTTAGGAAAATTTAGGCGAGTTTAGCCTGATATTTGTTGTTTTTGTCTTGTGTTTTGTCTTGCAGCAAATATGAAACAATTAAAAGACCCTAAATTTATGGGCTACTTCATGGACAAATCCAGGGATATGCAAAATTTGTGGAAGGTTAAAAACCCCTTATATCGAAATAAACCAGCTAGGAAAGCATCACTTGAGACACTGCTGGAAGATGTGAAGGCGCATATCCCTGAAGCAGACATCGAGTTTGTGGGTAAGAAAATTGGTAGCTTGAGAAGCACATATAGGAAGGAGTTTAATAAGGTTGAGGCTTCCATGAGATCAGGAGCTGCAGCAGAGGATGTGTATGTACCCAGTCTGGGACTACAGCAGGATGTGGTTTCTGGAAGACCAGATGGAAGCCAGGGAATCAGTTTCTACACTTCCATCCACCCTTCCCTCAACCTCAGCTGAGGCTTCCGAGGACCAACCTGGGCCTTCCATCCTGGAAGAAGTTGAGGAGCCCAGCTGGAGCCAGGCATAGTATTTTTTAACATTGATTGTCCGAAAATTATTGTTGTTAACTAGATGTTATTCTTGCTAACAAATTAATGATTTAACAAAAAGTGTTTGACATATGAATTGACAGTAGGGGCCAAAAATGAGTGTGACAAGAATGAAAAATGCTGGGCTCAGAATGATAGTCTTTTCTGTTTATTAACCAGTTCCCGACCAGCGCAAGCTGATGTACGTTGGCAGAATGGCACAGGCAGGCATATTGGCGTACAGGTACGTCCAATCTTTAATGCCGCCCTGCCATCGCGAGCTCGCCGGCAGCGGCGTGGTCACGTGCTGGTCGGGACCCCCCTGAGTCCGGTCGCGGGTCCTGAGGACTTGATCGCCGCGGGCATACCCGGGATCGTCTCACGGGGCGGCTGAACGGAGAGATGCCGTTGTAAACAGCATCTCCCCATTCTGCCTAGCAAAAAGTGATGCTGATCTCTGCTCCATGTGATTGGAGCAGAGATCAGTGTTCACTAAATGAAAGCCCAGCCCCAAACAGTTAGTAACACACCCCTAGGAACACTTAACCCCTACACTGCCACCAACTGGTTAACCCCTTCACTGCCAGTGTCATTTACACAGGAATCACTGTATTTGTATAGCAGTGATTGCTGTATAAATGACAATGGTCCCAAAAATGGGTCAAAAATGTCCGATGTGTCCGCCATAATGTCGCAGTCACAATGAAATTCGCTGATCGCAGCCATTACTAGTAAAAAAAAATTATTAATAAAAATGCCATAAAACTATCCCCTATTTTCCCCTATAAACGCTATAACTTTTGCGCAAACCAATCAATAATCGCTTATTGCGATTTTTTTTTTACCAAAAATATGTAGAAGAATACGTATCGGCCTAAACTGAGGGAAAAATTTTTTTTTATATATTTTTGGGGGATATTATAACAAAAAGTAAAAAATAATGTGTTTTTTTCAAAATTGTCTCTCTATTTTTGTTTATAGTGCAAAAAATAAAAACCACAGGGGTGATCAAATACCACCAAAAGAAAGCTCTATTTGTGGGAAAAAAAGGATGTCAATTTTGTTAAAGCGACGCAGTGCTGAATCGCAAAAAGTGGTCTGGTCTTTGCCCAGCAAAATGGTCCGGGGCTGAAGTGGTTAACATTCAATTTGAAACAGTCATGAGGTGAAATATGGGTGTGATTGATAAACCAAAAACTAAAAGCATGTCCCTTTTTAATATACAGGAAGACTTCAGCCAGGACGAGGCTCTGGAATGTGGCAGATAGGAGGAGGCGGGGTTAAGTGTCAGCCAGTGAGGCAGCACTGGGCCTCATTAAGGATGCTAATGCGACCCTGAAAAGCCCCCCCCCCCCCCCCCCCCCGATGCTGAAGAGGCCCATGGCTGCTATGTAGCTGCTAAATTGCAGCAAATAGAGGAGGGTCAACACCTTGGGTGTGAGAAATTTGTTTTTGAGGCCATTCAGAAGGGGGTGAGTGGCCAAATAAGTGATAACATGCACTTATGTGTGCTCACCCATCCTCCTCCTCCTCCTTCTCCTGCTACAATTCCACCTCCAGAGCCACAGCCTCCAAGGAAGGCTGCAAGGAAGGGTGCAGGGAAGGCTGCAAGGAAGACAAGAAAGTGATGGCCTGGGTTCAGTCTGGTCTGACAGAAGATGCAGGCTATGTCATCTGTTGCTGTTAATGATCTCTGGGAGTCCTAGACCAGATTGTGCTCCCCATTATATGGACTTCTCAAGCTACCATTTTTATTTTCCAAAATAGTTGAGGTGTGCCCTGGGGTAGAAAGGCTTCTCAAATTCCAGCAGTTTCTCCAGCGTTGCCTTCTTTATTTTGTTATCAGCGAGAATAAATGGGGATTTTTTTTCTGAAAATACTTGCCTATGTGTTTTTCTTCAAATAGGACAGTTTTTGTGAGTAGACAGGTACATTTCAAAAATACAATGTCAAATTAACAAGGACCACCGACCAACCTCCTTGAGCTTTACACACAAAACTTGACACACAAAAAAAAAAAATGATAGAGATGACTAGAAAATAATGTAAAAATATTCCAAAAAAAAAGTTCTTGATTAAAAAATAAATAAAAATAAAATGACAATAAAAAAAATCCAAACATTATTATGGAGATCTGGCTTTAAAAAAAAAAAGATTATTCAGAAGATCAGGAGAAACAATAAAGAAATACGTTTGTGAGAACTCTGTATGAATATGAGCAGCAAAACAACTTCATTCTTCTAGCATTGTAAAGAAGAAGAGAATGCACTGCATTAAACTATTAAAACAAATTCAGCGTGATGAATGTGCTATGTCCATTATGAACGGTAAGCCCTGTACACACTATCAGATTGTCTGCTGAGTTTTTTCTTCAGATTTACCAAAACCATGTAGTAGAAGGGCCTGCCTGATTGCATACACATTGAAACTCCTAAGGTTTGACCTCATATTATATGGTTTTGGTAAGTCTGAAGGAAAAACTCAGCAGACAATCTGATAGTGTGTACGGGGCTGTATTACCAGACCGATCGCTTCCGTCTTGTACTTGAATCTAAGCATGCGTGAGTTTTTGCACGTCAGAATTGCATACAAACAAACGTATTTTCGGATAGGAACTTTTTTGGACTGAAAAAATGAGAACATGCTCTTAATCTTTTGCTGGCCGAAATTCCGCCAGCAAAAGTCCGATGGAGCATACACATGATCGCATTTTCCAACCAAAAGCTCTCATCAGACTTTTGCTGGCAGAATTTCAGATCGTGTGTACGCAGCATTAGAGGACATTCAGCAAAGTATACCATCTTTACACCTGTAATAAATTAACCACATTGATTCACTTAATTGAAAAGCCAGCATGTAGCTACAGAGACTGTACCTTTAAAAGAAGGATTTTAATGCAGGTGCCCACATTTTTGTCTTTACAAGGTCATTTTAATAATTACTCACTTAAAATGCATTTTAAGTCCATCTCTGGGCCATTTCTGACCTCCTATTTCCCTCCCATTCACAAATTAAAAGAAGAATCCTTTCAAAGCCCTTGTTAATTAACCTGAATTCACTGTTACATGGTCAAACCTGTCTTGCTGCAGCCCCATGACAGAACGTTATCACACTTTGCTGCTGGGTAAGCATGAGCTGGGTGTTCGAGTCGAACGCACGTTAGACTCAAACACCGGGTGTTTGTCCATTCAGCGAAGCCAGAACATTATGGGCCGTTCGCGCCATATTGCATCGCAGTGCATTGCTGGCTGATGATTGGCCAAGCATGCACTATGACCTGCATGCTTGGCCAATCACAGCGCCGGCAGCGAGGAAAGCCATAATTGGCCACAGGCAGGATGCCTGTGGCCAATTATAGCTCAGGGGGTTTAGTACACTCCCCACACATGCGTAGTGTGTTGCGGTGGATCATAGAGAGACAGATAGGCAGAGACAGTGTCTTCTTTTGAACCTAGTGCAATTACAGTCAGTATATTTCACCCCCTGCACAGTGTTTACCTGAAGCTACCCCAATTGCTGGTGTTGTTCTGGTCCTATACCACAGGCAGCTGCAGCAGTTATAGTTGGTGTATTGTGCCCCCTGCACAGTGTTCCCCTGAAGCTACCCCAATTGCTGGTGTTGTTCTGGTTCTATACCACAGGCAGCTGCAGCAGTTACAGTCGGTGTATTGTGCCCCCTGCACAGTGTACACCTGAAGCTACCCCCAATTGCTGGTATTGTTCTAGTCCTATGCCACAGGCAGCTGCAGCAGTTACAGTCGGTGTATTGTGCCCCTTGCACAGTGTACACCTGAAGCTACCCCCAATTGCTGGTGTCGTTCTAGTCCTATACCACAGGCAGCTGCAGCAGTTACAGTCGGTGTATTGTGCCATCTGCACAGTGTACACCTAAAGCTACCCCAATTGCTGGTGTTGTTCTGGTCCTATACCACAGGCAGCTGCAGCAATTACAGTGGGTGTATTGTGCCACCTGCATAGTGTACACCTGAAGCTACCCCCAATTGCTGGTGTTGTTCTAGTCCTATACCACAGGCAGCTGTAGCATTTAGATTCGGTGTATTGTGCCACCTGCACAGTGTACACCTGAAGTTACCCCCAATTGCTGGTGTTGTTCTAGTCATATACCACAGGCAGCTGCAGCAGTTACAGTCGGTGTATTGTGCCACCTGCAGAGTGTATACCTGAAGCTACCCCCAATTACTGGTGTTGTTCTAGTCCTATATGACAGGCAGCTGTAGCAGTTAGAGTCGGTGTATTGTGCCAGCTGCACAGTGTACACCTGAAGTTACCCCCAATTGCTGGTGTTTTTCTAGTCCTATACCACAAGCAGCTGCAGCAGTTACAGTCAGTGTATTGTGCCACCTGCACAGTGTACACCCGAAGCGACCCCAATTGCTGGTGTTGTTCTAGTCCTATACCACAGGCAGCTGCAGCAGTTACAGTCAGTGTATTGTGTCACCTGCAGAGTGTACTCCTGAAGCTACCTCAATTGCTTGTGTTGTTCTAGTCCTATACCACAGGCAGCTGTAGCAGTTACAGTCGTTGTATTGTGCCCCCTGCACAGTGTTTAACTGAAGCTACCCCAATTACTTGTGTTGTTCTAGTCCTCTTCTAGTGCTTTGTCCTCAGAACCAGCGGTGCTCCGTAGGCATTCAAGGGGCTACGCAAGTAGGCAGGCAAAAAGATGCCATGCCATGCTTGCACTGGTTTGTTTTGGGGGACAGGAGCCAAACTGGGGCAAACTGGGGCATATATTTTGCCAGCTCTGCAGGGGCAGGCTGAGAGGTGGTTGACGCCATGCCAGCTTAAGCCAGGAATGGTGATTTGCAACAATGACATCAACCTCCTCTCCGCCCTCCGACAGGAACAACTGACCCATGTGCCCTGTGTGGCTCACATCCTTAACTTGGTGGTGCAGAGGTTCTTGGGCAGGTACCCGGGCTTACAGGATGTCCTGAGGCAGGTCAGGAAAGTCTGTGTGCATTTCCGCCAGTCATATAATGCCAGTGCTTGGCTGGCTGAGCTCAGAAAATAATTGAACCTGCCCAAGAACCGCCTAATCTGTGACATGCCCACCAGGTGGAACTCAACATTGGCCATGCTGCAGCAGCTGCACATGCAGCAGAGGGCCATCAATGAGTATCTGTGTGACTACGGCACCAGGACAGGGTCTGGGGAGCTTGTTTTTTTTCCTCACACCAGTGGGCCATGATCAGGATGCATGCACTGTCCTGTCACCATTTGAGGAGCCCACAAGGATAGTGAGCAGTGACAGTGCATGCATCAGTGACACTGTACCTCTTGTCCACATGTTGGAGCACACGCTGCATGAAATAATGGACAGGGCACTTGAGGCAGAACAGAGGCAGGAAGAGGAGGACTTCCTTGTCTCTCAAGGCCCCCTTTATCCAGACAGTGTTCCTGCTCTCCCACCGATCACACAGGACGAGCAGGAGGAGGAGGATTGTGTCAGCATGGAGGTGGAGCCTGGCACTCAGCATCAGCAGCAGCAGTCTTTTAGGGATGATTTACAGTCCCAAGAAACCCATGGATTTGTACGTGGCTGGGAAGAGGTGGCTGCGGATCATGCCGTCCTTAGTGACCCAGAGGACTCTGGACTGAATGCCTCAGCTAACCTACGCTGCATGGCCTCCCTGATCCTGCAAAGCCTGCGGAAGGATCCTCATATTCTTCGGATCAAGGAGAGGGATCATTACTGGCTGGCAACTTTCCTTGATCCATGCTACAAGGATAAGGTTGCGGACCTTATCTTGCCGTCGCAGAGGGAGCAGATCTCCGGGAAGCCTTGCAGAAAGGTCTGTGCAACGCGTTCCCAGAGACTGGGAGGTTACGAATTCCTGGTCCTGGACAACGTGTTGCTGAGGCTTCGGTCAGTCACAGAAGGAGCGGTGGAGAAGGTGGCCGTCTGACTAATGCGTTCAGACAATTTTTTTAGTCTGCAGCGCCAAGGTATGATCATTTCCAGCAACCATCGCCACCGTCTGATTTACATGGTGTAGGAATAACTAGGGGCAAGGTCAGACTTGGACAGCTTTCCCACCGAAAATCCTCTGGGTTACTGGGTCTTCAGGATGGATCACTGGCCAGAGCTTGCACAGTATGCAATTGAGCTACTGGCCTGTCCTGCATCCAGTGTTCTTTCGGAACGCACATTCAGTGCTGCTGGAGGCTTTGTAACTGATCCCAGTTTTTGATGCAATACTTTGCAGCAGGGCTCATTCCTGCACTTCAACTAGAGTATCTGTGAGAGGTTGCAGTGTCGTGGCACCAGCACCAGTGCCTAAGGCCCAATTTTTCAGCCCCTGTTTAACAGGGGCGTGTAATTAAAATTTTTGATGCAATACTTTGTAGCAGGGCTCATTCCTGCTCTCCAACTAGAGTTTCTGTGAGGTGTTGCAGTGTTGTGGCACCAGTGCCTAAGGCCCAATTCTTCAGCCCCTGTTTAACAGGGGCATGTAATTACAATTCTTGATATAATATTTCACAGCAGGGCCCGTTCCAGCGCCCACCGAGAGCAACTGTGAGGCCGCGTACACACGGGCGGACTGTTCGCCCAACCTTGTCCGCTGAACAGTGTTTGGGCGGACAGTCCGCTCGTGTGTGGGCTTTCAGCGGACAGTTTCAGCGGACAGTTGGACGGACAAAGTCTTTTGGAAATTCCGAAAAACTGTCCGCTGAAACTGTGTTTGAGCGAACAGTCCGCCCGTGTGTGGGCTTGTCCGCTGTACTTTCGTAATGAGCGGACTGTTCCCGCTCGGAAAGTCCGCCCATTTCGAGCGCGTGTACAGGTAGGCGGGGCCCGCGAAGGAGACGTCGCGGGCTCCGCCGCCTGGAATGGGCTTAAAGGGGAACCCCAACGCCGAAAAAAATCGGCGTGGGGGTTCCCCCCAAGTCCACACCAGACCCTTGTCAGAGCACGCTACCCGGCCGGCCAGGAAAGGGGGGCGAGCGAGCGCGCCCCCCCTCCTGAGCCGTACCAGGCCGCGTGCCCTCAACATGGGGGGTGCCTTGGGGAAGGGGGGGCCGCGCGGCCCCCCCCACCCCAAAGCACCTTGTCCCCATGTTGATGAGGACAAGGGCCTCTTCCCGACAACCCTGGCCGTTGGTTGTCGGGGTCTGCGGGCGGGGGGCTTATCGGAATCCGGGAGCCCCCTTTAAGAAGGGGGCCCCGGATACCGGCCCCCCACCCTATGTGAATGAGTATGGGGTACAATGTACCCCTACCCATTCACCTGTGAACTAAAGTACAATAAAAAACACAACACAGAGAAAAAATATTTTATTGCACAGCTCCGGGGGTCTTCGGGGGTCTTCTCGCCGGACTCCTCCGCTATGTGTGTGTAGCTCTTTTGCTAGCGGAGGAGTCCGGCTTTCTTCCTCCCCGCCGCCGGCCTCTTCTCCCGACTTCGGGGGTCTTGTCCCCCTCTTCGGTTCTTCTGCCGGGCCACCGCGCCTGGTCCGGTGGCCCGGTCTTCTGTCGCCGTCTTCCGTTCTTCTGTCGCCGCCTTCGGTTCTTCTGCCGGGCCACCGCGCCTTCTTGTAGCTCTTTTACAGGCGGTGGCCCGGTCTTCTGTCTCCGCTGTCGTCGCCGCCGCCGCCGCCTTCCGTTCTTGTTCTTCTTGTTCTTCTTCTTCTCCTGGAGATGTTGACTCGACGAGCTCTCCGGCCGGAATGCCAGGGACACGCTCCGCTGCCACTTATATAGTGACAATGGGGCGGTGTCACATGGTATATGTCACATGGGTTGGTCACATGGGTTGATGTCACATGGGGACTATGACATCGTAAGGGGGCGGGGTCACCATGTGACCAACCCATGTGACATATACCATGTGACACCGCCCCATTGTCACTATATAAGTGACCGCACAGCGCGGCTCTGGCATTCCGGCCGGAGAGCTCGTCGAGTCAACATCTCCAGGAGAAGAAGAAGAACAAGAACGGAAGGCGGCGGCGGCGGCGACGGCGGCGACGACAGCGGCGACAGAAGACCGGGCCACCGCCTGTAAAAGAGCTACAAGAAGGCGCGGTGGCCCGGCAGAAGAACCGAAGGCGGCGACAGAAGAACGGAAGACGGCGACAGAAGACCGGGCCACCGGACCAGGCGCGGTGGCCCGGCAGAAGAACCGAAGAGGGGGACAAGACCCCCGAAGTCGGGAGAAGAGGCCGGCGGCGGGGAGGAAGAAAGCCGGACTCCTCCGCTAGCAAAAGAGCTACACACACATAGCGGAGGAGTCCGGCGAGAAGACCCCCGAAGACCCCCGGAGCTGTGCAATAAAATATTTTTTCTCTGTGTTGTGTTTTTTATTGTACTTTAGTTCACAGGTGAATGGGTAGGGGTACATTGTACCCCATACTCATTCACATAGGGTGGGAGGCCGGTATCCGGGGCCCCCTTCTTAAAGGGGGCTCCCGGATTCCGATAAGCCCCCTGCCCGCAGACCCCGACAACCAACGGCCAGGGTTGTCGGGAAGAGGCCCTTGTCCTCATCAACATGGGGACAAGGTGCTTTGGGGTGGGGGGGCCGCGCGGCCCCCCCTTCCCCAAGGCACCCCCCATGTTGAGGGCACGCGGCCTGGTAGGGCTCAGGAGGGGGGGCGCGCTCGCTCGCCCCCCTTTCCTGGCCGGCCGGGTAGCGTGCTCTGACAAGGGTCTGGTGTGGACTTGGGGGGAACCCCCACGCCGATTTTTTTCGGCGTTGGGGTTCCCCTTTAAGCCCATTCCAGGCGGCGGAGCCCGCGACGTCTCCCTCGCGGGCCCCGCCTACCTGTACACGCGCTCGAAATGGGCGGATTTGCCTCCGCCTTACGTGGGCGAGTCCGTTCATTTCAAAAGTTGAGCGAACTGTTTGCCCAACCTTGTTCGTCAAACAGTCCGCTCGTGTGTGGGCAAGTCCGCTCATGCAAATTTTGAGCGGACTGTTTGATGAAACTGTTTGCCGAACAAGGTTGGGCGAACAGTCCGCCCGTGTGTACGCGGCCTGAGGACATACAGTGTTGTGGCACCAGCGCCACCACCAAAGGCCTAATTTTTCTACCACTGTTCAACAATGGCATGTAATTACAATTCTTGATATAATAGTTCATAGCAGGGTGTTTCAGCGCCCACCAAGAGTAACTGTGAGGGCTTACAGTGTTGTGGCAACATCAACACCTTAGGCCCAAATTTCTGCAGAGCATATAGGGCAGGCCCCTACTTTCAAATATCCAACTTACAAACGTCTCCTACTTGCAAACGGAAGGCGACAACAGGAAGTGAGATGAAAAAAGACGGACGGCCCAAAAAATTATACAGGTGTGATAACCCTTCCCTTTGTTTTACAAAAAGCGTAAAAATAGATTTTTGGACTGGAGCTAAACTTTAAAATGTACCAGTTCAAAATTACATACAGATTCTACTTAACACAACAAACCTACACAGTCCCTGTCTTGTTTGCACCGCCTGTATACTGCTGTTCTGAGTATATAGGGCCTGGGGGCCCCACGCCTTTCCTTTTTTTAATTTAGGTACAGGGTTCCCCTTAATGTCTGTACAAGGCCCAAATGGGCTGGTAATGGGCAGGGGGGGCTACCCATGCCATTTTTCTCAATGATTTTCATCCGTATTGCTGGAACCAGACATTACATTAAAACTGCAAGCAGTTTTAAATGACTTTTTTTTCCATTAGAAATTTAATTTTGTGCAGGGACTGTTCTAAACACGGGAAACATGTGCCACTCCACAAGCATACTATAGACACCCCCCAGGCATGATATTTAAAGGAATATTTCACTTTTCTCTTATATTCACCGGCCGACACAGCTCCTCTCCTCCTGTGTCTTCTGGGCTTCAAGCGGCCATTTTCCCAGTGCTTTCTTATGCAGGACACTAGCGGCCATTTTCTAGAAGCCTGAGCATGTTTCAGTGTTCTCCAGCAGCAGCTACATGTGCTCTCAGCTTCCCGTTTGTCGATACTGGATGCTGGATGGCCTTTCTATGTAGTCTGTGCACGTTTTTTCAGATCGTTTTAAGGATCGTTCTAATGGACTGCCACCGACACAGTTTTGGTTTCCTCTGCACCTGGGAGCACTAGGGGTCTACAGGCACTGCTGTGAACAGCGCAGAACTCCTCAGGGTGGTGATTCCGACGGGTTAGAACCCCTTCAGTCAGCGGCAGTAAGGAGGGTGAGACTGTCACTGTCCTAAGTCCCCTTCGGGTGGAAGACGGTAGGGTCAGCATGGCTTCAGAAACTCGTGTTTCTTCCCCCGAAATCCAGGCAATTGCAACCGGGTCACCTGCGGACTGCGCAGTTCCCATGGACACCCTAACACCCTGACGGCGGCCCTCAATCCGTTCGTTGCCAAGATGGAGGCGGTGTGTGGGAAGAAAGGTGCTAAAAAGCAGCCCCTGCCCCCCCCTTCCGTCCTCAGGGGAGAGCTCTGACACACACTCGGGTCCTGCTGAGGCCGGTGACCCCTGCTCTGTCTTGTCAGACGACGCTGACCAGGACCGTTCAGACAGTGAGGATGAGTCCCCGTCCGGGCGCGACAAATCGCTTGTTGGAGCACTTATCACAGCGGTGCATGATACCCTGAAGATTCAGGAGCCCGCGGATCCCTCTGCTGATGTCCCGGCCCCTTTTGGGTCCTGCAAGCCAGCACGTTCACCTAAGGTGTTCCTGTATCTGACTTATTTTGACAAGTTCATTTACAAGGAATTTCGGTCCCCAAATACATGGCGGTGCGTTACCCCTTTGAGGAAAGCCTTCTCAAGAAATGGTCGGCTCCTCCGGTCGTGGATCCCCAGTATCCAGGTTATATAAACTAACCACGATCCCGGTTGAGGGGACTCCTGCATTCAAGGATCCCATGGACAGGATGGTCGAGGCGGTGGCTCGTTCCTTGTTTATGGTTGTGGGGTCAGCTGTGCGACCTGTACTGGTATTTGCACTTGTGTCGCAGACACTGACTGAGTGGGCAAAACTTTTGCACTGTGAATTTGGAGAGCAACAGGCTTCCCCTGTCTGTGTGGAATTAGCAGACCAACTAGTGCAAGGCCTTAAGTACGTCTGTCACGCGGCCCTGGATACTCTCCCTCTGTTATCCAGGGCCTCAGTGTCAGCTATGGTGCTGAGGCGCCTAATTTGGCTAAAATGCTGGTCTGCTGACCAGGCATCCAAAAAAGCCCTGACGGATCTTCCCTTCCTTGGCGACTGGCTCTTTGGAGCCTCATTAGATGACATTATTAAAAATGCCACCGGTGGTAAGAGTACCCTACTCCCACAGGCCAGGAAGGCTAAGGAGCCACGTCGTAGGCAAAGGTCCTCTTTTTCTGCTCACAAACGGCTTTTTCTTCCGCCTGGAGCTTCGATAAAACGTCCCCAGCCCGACAGGACGTCCACAGATGGTCAAAAACGTCCTTGGAACTGCAAGCCTAACAAGCCTGCGAATAAAAGTGCTACCGCATGAAGAATTGGGGACTCTTTCCCAGAAAGTGGTCTTTCTAGTGTCCATCACATCGGCCAGGAGGGTTTCAGAACTGGCGGCCTTGTCCTGCAAGTCGCCCTATCTGGTTATCCGCAACCGTCTTTTCTACCGAAAGTGGTCTTGTCTTTTCATATCAATGAGGACATTGTATTACCATCTCTGTGTCCTAAGCCGAAGCACCCTAAGGAGGTGGCCCTTCACGCTCTTGACATGGTTAGGGCTCTGAAGGTGTATTTGTCTGCCACGGCTCCCTTTCAGAAGTCAGACTCACTGTTTGTTTCGGTGGCTGGTCCAAAGAAAGGCATGGCGGTCTCGTCGGCCACCATTTCCAGGTGGATCAGACAGATTGTAGTACAAGTCTACACCTTGAAGGGGCAGGTGCCCCCCTTTCCGGTCACGGCCCACTCCACAAGGGCAATCGGAACGTCTTGGGCCTTCCGACACCAAGCGTTGGTCGCTCAGGTGTGTAAGACCTCAGCGACCTCGTCGTTTGTCCATACGTTTACCAAGTTCTACAAAGTAGACGTCAGTGCATCGGCTGATGCCTGTTTTGGCCGTAAGGTTTTGCAGGTGGCCGTGTAGTTGCAATTAAATATGCAACAGATATTTTTTTCCTGTTTTTTTTCCTGTTTTTTTTTAGAAAAACGCAGTACTGTTATGTTAAGGCACTGTTGCATTACTTCTGCAGTTTGGTGCGGTCCTGAGGATCACTCCTGTTGAGGATACCCTGTTTTTTTTTTGGTGGTTTTCCACGCACTGCTGTTTTTTTGTGGGTATAGTTTCACTAGTTCCCACTTGCCATGGTGGATGAAGTTTTAATGCTGTTTTTCCCACCCCTCGTTTGGCACTGCTTGGGGACGTCCCATCTGTTATAGAGAGGAGCTGTGTCGGTCGGTGAATATAAGAGAAAATAGGATTTTTTGTACTCAGGGTAAAATCCTTTTCTCTGTAATTCACCGACCGACACAGCACCCGCCCCTCCTTTTATCTTTACGTTATACTGCTTGTTGACGTACCAGGGCCGGACTGACATACCGGGATACCAGGAGATTTCCCGGTAGGCCGCCTGCCCTGGGGCTGCTTTTAGTTGCGGCTGCATTGCTCCACTCTCTCCTCTGGATCACACAGAGCTGAGTGGCTCTGTGTTCGGCGGCCGCACTGTAACACAGTCCCGCCCCCCCGAGACCAACTCGTGTTATAGTAGATATAATCAACGTTCCTCCTATCACACGAACTGGGGGGTGGGACTGTGTTACAGCATGGCCGCTGAACACAGAGCCAGCCAGCTCCATGTGATCCAGAGGAGGAGATGTCACCCTGTACAGCCTGCCCTGTGTGCCACAGTGCCTGGATAGGAGGATAGACGGGGCAGCGGCATATAGAGGAAATTAGCTTTCTATATTCCTCCATGCAGCCGCTGAATGCTTGCAGGAGGGAGAAGAAGAGAATCGAGCATTCAGCGGCTACATAGAGGAATATAGAATGCTCATTTCCTCTATATGCAGCTGCCCCTGCCGATTCTCCTATCCAACTTGTTTCACTGCCCCCCCCCCCCAGTTCACCTTGTGCTCCCTGCCTCCCCAGTGTTCTCCTCTCCCACCACACTCTCCTGCCTCCCCCCCCCACAGTTCTCTCCACCCTTGTTCTTTCTGCCCCCCCCCTGCTCTCCAGCTCTCTCCACCATCCCAGTGCTCTCCACTCCCTCCCAGTGCTCTCCCCTCTGTTCTTCCCCCCCCCAGTGCTCTGCACTCCCCCCAGTGCCCCCCCTGTTCTTCCCCCATGCTCTCCCCCCCCAGTGCTCTCCCCCCAGTGCTCTCCACTCCCCCAGTGCTCTCCACTCCCCCAGTGCTCTCCACTCCCTCCAGTGCTCTCCACCCCCCAGTGCTCCCCCCAGGCTCTACCCCCCAGTGCTCTCCACTCCCCCCAGTGCTCTCTCCTCATTCTTTCTCACCCCCAGTGCCCTCCAGCTCTTCACATCAATCTCTAGCCCCCACCCCAGTGCTCTCCAACCCCCCGTGCTCTCCACCCCTGTTCTTTCTGTCCCCCACTGGTGCTCTCAAGCTCCCCCCATTGCTCTCCACTCCCCCTGCTCTTTGTACCCACCCAGTACTCTCAAGCCCCCGTGCTCTCCTCCCCTGTTTTTCTGCCCCCCAGTGCTCTTCGCCACGCCACACTCTTTGCCCCCCAGTTCTCTGAGCCTACTGTGCTCTCCACCCCTGTTCTTTTTTGGCCCCCCAGTGCTCTAAAGTTCCCCCCAGTGCTCTCCGCTCCCCATGCCTGTGATCCCCACCCCCCGCTCTTTGCCCCACCCATGTGTTCTCCAACCCCGCCATTGCTCTCTGCTCCCCCTTCTCTCCAGCTCCCACCCAGTGCTTTCCACTTCCCCAGGACCAGAGGACAGGCTGATTGGGGCCGGAAAATGAGGACGGCTGAAGGTGCAGGTGGCCAGGGATCACTTATTCTCACAGCAAACAGATCCTCTGGAATGAGCACCGTCCCCATCCAAAACGAGAACAGACCCTGCCTGCTGCTGGCCGTCATGGACATCCTGCTGGCATGCAAGGTACCATACCGAGCATCAACAGCACACCTTCCCACAGACAGGGACTGCAGACTGGGACATGGGGCACAGGAGGGGCTGCAATGATGGGCACAGTGACGCTGCATTCATGGGCACAGTGAGACTGCATTCATGGCACAGTAAAGCTGCAGTTGATGATCACAGTGAGGCTGCAATGGTGGGCAAAGTGAGGCTGCAATGGTGGGCACTGTGAGGCCACATTTGTGAGCACAGTGAGACTGTATTCACAAGCAGAGTAAAGCTGCATTTGGTGGGCACAGTGAGGCTGCATTGGTGGGCACAGTGAGGCTGCATTGATGAGGACAGTGAGGCTGCATTTGACGGGCACTGGTAAGGCTGCATTGAGCTCTTGCATCAAGTCTGCAGTCTCTGACCATCTCCTGTATCATGTTTACAGTCTCTGAGGGAGTCTGGAGAGGAGTCAAGAGTGGGAGCCGCTGGGATGGGGATCATGGGAGAAGTCAGACTTGTGTGGACTGTGGAGAGGAGACTATAGGATAAAACCAGAGCCACCAAGCTGGAGCCGACTGACTGAGCCCTGCATAGTGCACCTGAGAGGAGGTCAGTGACAGCGCCGCCAGGCCAGTCGGGGGGTTCACTGATGTAAGGGGGAGTTCATATCTATATATAATACACTCTTCATCAAATGTGCTTTAAAATGTATGGTTTTCCCTTTCATGAACAAGAAAATAATGACATTATGCTGTTGGGCTGGTATAATAATGCTGTGGGGCTGGTATGACATTTTTTCCAGGGCTGGTTTTTATTCCCAGTCAAGCCCTGTGACGTACTGATGCTGCTTTGCAGGGTGAGGGATTGTAGCCTGAGGGATCGCACTCCTGGGCGGAACTAAGAGTTCTGAGTGTTGTATTACAATTATGCCTAGTATTCTCCTAGTGATAAGGCTAACAACCCATCTGTTACAGAGAGGAGCTATGTTGGTCGGTGAATTACAGAGAAAAGGATTTTACGGTGAGTACAAAAAATCCTATTTCTTGATCATACATCACGGGACACAGGAGCTTCATTACATAGTGGGTTATATAGGCACTGGTTAACCCCAATTAAGGAGAATTCCTCCCCTATATAACCCCTCCCATATGGGAGGCACCTCAGTTTTTTCGCCAGTGTCTATGGTGGTTGGTCACGTAAAACTTTAGCTCTGTGCAGGTCCCTGCGGGGGCCTAAGGGCTACAACAAACCGGATCCATACCTCGGGCCGATATTTGACTCCCAAGATGGTATGGTACCCGGGCCTCGTCAGCCGAAGAAACGAGGTTTGGCCTATAAGTCCTCTCCTATTGGAAGACTGAGCTCTGGGAAAACCAGACTTGGTGTACTGTTTATACAGAGCGCACTAAAGTTTCTGGCAGAGTCTTTTACATGGTCCAGGTAGGAGGCTCTTCCGAGAAAGAGCCCCAGATAAACCTGAAGGTTGGCTAGCACTGCCCGCCGTGATGGGTGAAGGCTGGAATTTGTCTGTTTCAGCAATTCCTGCGGCGATGACAGGTAAGGGAAGTTAATCCTATATATATAATTATATGATGGATTTCTTCATTTTGAGTAGTTGTATGTCTTACCTGGTTTCCACCACTAGAGGGAGTAAGAACAGCCTGATGCATACTTACATGCCTTTCAGTACACACGCTCAGTGAAGCCTGGTTCTCCAGCTGTCTCACGTCTCCACTGCAGTCCCTGCCACAACAAAGTAACACAGGGGTCCCACGCAGCCCCGGTGGAGTTCTCCTTTCTCCCCCTGGATCCCGCGTTCCTCGTGCACACGCGCCGGGCGCATTCCCGGCCTAATGGAGGAGGGGGAGTGTGGTTGTGAGCCGTGCAAGTCAGTGTGCACGGCGCTGTACTGCGCAGGCGCCAGGCGGCAGATTTAAAAAGCTCAGAGCGTCAGGGGGCTGTAAGTGGAGACACAGGAGCTGTGGGCAGTAAGCATCCGTGGGGATTGGATCCAGGCAAACCTTAGACACCTACTCAGCATCAGGTTGTGCAGTTTAAGCATATATATTTATTGTGAGACTTTAAGCACAACAGTGATTGCACTTGTACTAGTACCTCTGCTTTGTAGCTTAGGATTATGTCTCCTCGTAAGAGGGTCTCAGGGGGAGGTAGCAAAGGCACTGGTAAATCACCGCCTAGGTCCAGGGGTTCTATAAGTGCCTGTAAGTTACCATCCCCCCCTGCAAGACTGGAGCCAGCCTCTCAGGACGAGTCAGTGCCCCTGTCAGTTTTTGCAGCCTCTCCTAATGTCCCAGCCCCGGTTTATGTCACTGAGGACTCCCTTTATGGCTACATTGGAGGGTTTTGAAGGAAGAATAATGAATTTTATTTCTGCTTCCCTGAAAGATAGCAGGAAAAGGGGTAGATCCCCTCCCTCTGCTGAAATTCCTCTCTCAGATGATTCTTCTGACAATGAGGAGAGATCCTTGTCTTGGGACAGGGATCATGAGCAGTCGGATGAATCAGAGGAAGAGGAGAGAGTCCCCTCCTCCCAGGCGCTCAGAAAACAGGTGCAGTATTATACTGAATTGGTGCGTACCACATTCAGAATGCCTGCTGCTGAAGTCGCTACGTCCTGTGTTTCTTCCCTGGGAGTCAGGAAAGCCCCACAGACTGCCTATTCCTTCCCAATTCATCCCTTAATGGATGAATTTTGTATGAGGATTGGGGACATCCCGATAAACTGTTTGCTCCTCCTAAAAGGTTTTCTATGCATTATCCTCTGGAGGAAAGTTTCACCAAGAAGTGGGGGGTCCCATCTGTTGATGCGGCTTTTTCTTGCGTGAATAAAAACCTGACTTGTCCCTTGGATAATGCGCAGGTATTTAAAGATCCAACTGATAAGAAGCTGGAAACCTTATTAAAAGCCTCCTTTTCCATGACTAGCGCTGTAGTGCAACCTACAGTCGCAGTCGTGGGGTTGTGCCAGTTCCTCAAGGAACAGGTTAAGCAGATGCTTGGGCTCCTTCCCAGCGAGGAAGAAGAGAAGTATGCAGAGATGCCTCATATTCTGTGTTTCATGATTGATGCGATTTTGAATTCTGTCCAACAAGCATCACGTTTGTTCCTCATGTTGGTACACATGCGAAGGGCCCTATGGCTAAAGAATTGGGCTGCTGAGCTGTCATGCAAGAAGCATTTGATTGGGTTCCCGTTTAAAGGGGAACGTTTGTTTGGAGAAGAATTCGACAAATTCGTCCAAAAAATTTCAGGAGGTAAATCTACTCTCCTTCCAGTCAAAAGGAGCAAGCGTCCTTCATTTAGGCATGCTCTCTCGCCCGGAGCATCAAGCTCTAAGCAGTGGCGACGGCCTTCTCAACCCTCCTCTACAGGAAAGGCTCAGGGCCGAGCCCAGGGGCAGAAAAAGACTTGGGGGCGAAAGCCTGCCAAGCAGAGCCCAAAAGCTTCCTTGTGAAGGGGTGCCCCTGCTCGGCCGAGTGGGGGGAAGGCTCCTGCAGTTTGCAGGAGCCTGGCGGGAAGAGATCCGGGACAAGTGTGTGATCTCTTCGGTATCTCTGGGCTACAGACTAGAGTTTCAGGAGATTCCACCTTCTCGCTTTCTAAGGTCAAGGATCCCCAGGGATCCAGTAAAGCAAAAACCGCTATTTCTGGCCTTAGATCACTTACCATCCCAGGGGGTGATAGTAGAAGTGGACCCAAAAGAACAGGGTTCAGGGTTTTACTCAAATCTCTTCACCGTTCTGAAGCCAAATGGAAGTGTCAGACCTATCCTAGATCTGAAGGATCTGAACCGGTTTTTACGCATCCGGCCCTTCCGAATGCAGTCAATCCGCACTGTGGTCTCCTCCCTGCAAGGGGGAGAGTTTATGGCATCAATAGACATCAAGGATGCATATCTCCATGTGCCAATTTTTCCCGCACACCAAAAATTTCTAAGGTTCGTGGTAGAGCGGCGCCATTTTCAATTTGTGGCCTTGCCGTTCGGGCTTGCTACGGCCCCTTGAGTCTTCACAAAGATTCTGGACCCTCTCTTGGCAAACCTAAGAGCTCAGGGTAAAGCCGTCATGGCTTATCTAGACAATTTGCTTCTCATGGAGAAAACAGTAGCGTTCCTGAACCACAGCGTCACCAGAACGCTAGAACACCTGGAACGCCTAGGTTGGATTATAAACCTAAAAAAGTCGTCCCTACAGCCTGCCACCAGGTTGGAATACCTGGGTTTGATCATCGACACCGCTCAGGGCAAGGTGTTTCTTCCAAGGCCAAAGGCCTTGGCCATTGGGGATCTGGTGCGCCTAATTCTGGGCAGGAGATCTTCCCCAATTCGATTGTGCATGAGACTGTTAGGGAAAATGGTCGCCTCCTTCAAGGCCGTCCCATTCACCCAGTTCCACTCAAGGCCTCTGCAAAGATGCATCCTTGCGGCTTGGAACAGGAAGCCCCAATCCTTGGATCTTCCTATGCATCTATCCCCAGGGACACGCAGGAGTCTCATCTGGTGGTTACAAACCAAGAATTTGCTGAAGGGCAAAACTTTTCTTCCTCTTCCATGGAAGATTATCACGACAGATGCCAGCCTGAAAGGCTGGGGAGCAGTGTTGGAGGAGACATGCTCGCAGGGGAAATGGTCTGCGATCGAGAAGCTATTGCCCATAAATGTCTTGGAGATCCGGGCAGTTTATATGGCTCTCATAAAGTGGTCTTACAGACTACGAGGTCTCCCTGTTCGGGTTCTGTCCGACAATGCCACAGCAGTGGCTTATATCAATCACCAGGGTGGTACCAGGAGTCTGGTGGCCCAAAAAGAGGTGAATCGCATACTTGTCTGGGCAGAAAAGCATGTTCCATGTCTTTCTGCAGTCTTCATTCCAGTATTGGAAAATTGGCAGGCGGATTTTGTGAGCCGCCAGCAGTTGTGCCCAGGAGAATGGGCTCTGCACCCCGACGTGTTTCAGAACATGTCACAGGTGGGGTACTCCAGACGTAGATCTATTTGCATCCAGGTTCAACAGGAAACTGGACAATTTTGTGTCAAGGACAAGAGATACACTTGCTCAGGGGTCAGATGCTCTGACAGTTCCCTGGGATCAGTACAATCTGATCTATGCCTTCCCCCCGAGCCCGCTTCTGTCACGGTTCCTGGGAAGAGTCAAGAGGGAGACAAAATCAGTCCTTTTGGTGGCCCCGGCTTGGCCCAGGCGAACCGTGGCACGCAGAGATCATGAAGTTGGCAGTAGGCAGGCCATGGATCCTCCCTCTCCGGCCAGATCTGCTCTCACAGGGTCCAATTTACCATCCTGCTTTACACAGTCTGAATTTGACGGTTTGGCTGCTGAGACCCACATTCTGAGAGACCGGGGCCTTTCGGAGCCAGTCCTTTCTACTCTGGTCAATGCCAGAAAGCCAGCCTCCAGACTTATTTATTACAAAATCTGGAGGGCATATGTTTCCTGGTGTGAACTCAGGAAATGGCATCCTAGAAAGTATGTCATTAGCAGGATCTTGGCCTTTCTCCAGTCAGGCCTAGAAATGAATTTGGCCATAAGCACTATCAAGGTGCAGATTTCGGCCCTGTCAGTGTTTTTTCAGAAGCCACTTGCATCGCACTCCCTGGTGCGGGCTTTCCTCCAGGGGGCCATGTGGATAAGACCGCCAGTCAAACCTCCGGTATGCCCATGGGATCTGAATTTGGTTCTCTCTGCTTTGCAGGGGCAACCATTTGAACCTTTGCATCTGGCTTCATTAGTTCTCCTGAGTAAAAAATTGGTCTTCTTGGTAGCCATATCCACGGCTAGAAGAGTATCAGAGCTAGCCGCTATTTCCAGCAAGGAGCCGTATCTAATTATTCATAAGGACCGGGTGGTCATGCGTCCCAACAGGTCCTTTCTACCTAAGGTGGTTTCGGGATTCCATTTGAATCAAGACGTAATCCTATCATCCTTTTTTCTGGACCCACAGTCTGCAGAAGAAGAATCTTTGCACACTTTGGATATGGTTAGAGCAATGAGTATATATCTTCAAGCAACTGCTCAGATAAGGAAAACTGATTGCTTGTTTATTTTGCCGGAAGGCCCTAGGAAGGGCCAGGCGGCGTCAAAATCCACTCTCTCAAGGTGGATTAGATAGGTTATTTCTCAGGCCTATAGTGTAAAGGGGAAGATTCCTCCTTTTCAAGTGAAAGCGCACTCAACGAGGGCTGTAAGTGCTTCTTGGGCAGTGCATCACCAGGCCTCCCTGGCTCAGATCTGTAAGGCTGCAACTTGGTCATCAGTCCACACATTCACCAGATTCTATCAGGTGGATGTCAGAGGGCAAGAGGATATCGCCTTCGGGCGCAGTGTACTGCAGGCTGCAGTTTAGGTCCTCCGGTCCCTGGCGGGCTATAATTATGATCTGTGTCTCCCTCCCCTCAATCTGAGCATTGCTTTGGGACATCCCACTATGTAATGAAGCTCCTGTGTCCCGTGATGTATGATCAAGAAAATGGGATTTTTATATACAGCTTACCTGTAAAATCCTTTTCTTGAGAGTACATCACAGGACACAGAGCTCCCGCCCCTCTTGGGTTTTACGTGGTTTCTTATTGCTTTGCTACAAAACTGAGGTGCCTCCCATATGGGAGGGGTTATATAGGGGAGGAATTCTCCTTAATTGGGGTTAACCAGTGTCCAATCACCAGAGATGCCTATATAACCCATTATGTAATGAAGCTCCTGTGTCCCGTGATGTACTCTCAAGAAAAGGATTTTACAGGCAAGCTGTATATAGAAATCCCATTTTTTTTTTCACTTTAAGTGTCATTAAAATCAGTGCTTCCGAAAAAAATGTAGTTTTTAAAAGTTTTTTTTTGCATTTATCCATGTCCCTTGGGGCAGGAGCCGGGTCCCCAAACCCTTTTTAGGACAATAACTTGCATATTAGCCTTTAAAATTAGCACTTTTGATTTTGAACGTTCGAGTCCCATAGACTTTAATGGGGTTCTAAAGTTCGTACGAATTTTCGGTCCGTTCGCAGGTTCTGGTGTGAATCGTGTTCGGCTCATCCCTACTGCTGGGGTCTTCAGATCCCGGTGAGGATCTCCCAATAGACAGTCAGTGGGAAGTGTCCACCTCACCAGGCAGCAACATGGGCACCTGAAAAAGAATCTTCCCATTCGTAGTCCAGAAGCAAGATCAGAAAAAGTGAAAAGGTGAACTAGCAACCGTACACCCTGCCCACTCACCTCTCCCCCAATCCCTTCCGTACTTACCTCTGTGGGTGATATGATATCAGGGTCCAAGCAGCCCATGTAGCAGTCTGGGGATTTAAAATTCCCACTTTATTTGCTCTTCTTTCTGCAGTGCATCAGGGATGGATCCGAGCAATGTTCTGTGCCCTCTCTGACCAAACATGAAAGCAAATTTGTGTTAGACTACAATGTATGCTGACACATCCTGGCATGGGCGTCTGCAGAACTTTTTTCGGGGGGGGGGGGGGGGCATCATTTTAGGGTCACCCATGCACCGCCCCTTTTCGACAATGTCATGATCACATTATCATGGTCAGAGACTGCAGACATAGTACAGTCCCTAGGATAAGTAATGGATAATGGCCAACAGTCCCTCTTACCAGACCCAGCAAAACTACAGCAGTGATCCCTCCGGCTGGATGATCGCTCACTCTGGGTTCCCCTGGGGCGACTCTGGTCAGTAGTGTAGCATGTCTGTACCCTGGTAGTGGCTCATTTTTTCTCTCTGGTGGCAGTGGGCAGCGTTTCTCTCTCTGGTGGCACTGGGCAGTGTATCTCTCGGGCAGGAAGCTGGGCGGGGAACCTGGTGAGAGCCGCTGTCTCTTGTCCCTGACAGGAGAAGGGGGGGGGGGGGTGAGTGGGGGAAACATTTGATAGCCCGGAGCACGCCTTTCTCCTGTCACAGCGACGCTGAGTTCTCTGCTGGACTGAGCAAGGAAAAGAGCCCGAAGTCACACTACACTGATGGGGGGCTTGACAGCGCCTTGATGGTGTTACCCCACTGGTGCCCGCACCCCGATAGCAATGCAACTGTGCTGAATTTAAGATCTTATTCCAGGGGGGACACTTGACCCCCCCTTGCCCCTACCTGTGGACGCCCATGCATCCTGGTAATGAGGAGCTTGTGTAAGGTGGGATAACTTTTTTTTTATCAAAATACATGAAGATAAAATACAAACACCAATATAACAAATAAGTTATCACATAAACTCCGAAGAGAATACTGTAGGGCAAAGTAAATTTAGATTTTTTAGATTGTAAGCTCTAACGAGCAGGGCCCTCTGGTTCCTCTTGTACCAAATTGTAATGTAACTGTAATGTCTGCCCTCATGTTGTAAAGCGGTGAGCAAACTGTTGGCGCTATATAAAACCTGTATAATAATAATAATAATATTGCATTTTTTCATAATTTTTCGCATATCAGTGTTCATGCTCTAATGCAGTTTTTTGTAGTCACTTCAGTTCTACTTGTATGTGTCAACAGATAAGAGAAAAAAAGAAAGAAACTGCGCTATTCTAAAACCTGCCCACCAAGCAGCAGCTCAAATCGTTATACCTATGACAGTCAAAATTTGTATACAGTGGAGAGCTGCGCTAATTACATATAGAAAAGGTTTTTCTGTGACCACAAAAACCCAAAAAGGATTATTGAATTCAACACTTTACCTCAAAAAAGTAAGAATAATTTGAATAATTAATTTAAATAAATAAAAACCCAAATAAAAACCCCAAAAATTATTGTGTTCGGCACTTTACCTCAAAAAGGTGAGAATCATTTAAGTAATTAATTTAAATAAATAAATAAATATAGTGTATGAAAAAAAAAATTCCTTATATAAATAACCATAAAGGTATAAAAATATTCATAAAAAACACAAATCACAACTAATTGTTGCGTGAAAAGAACCACCACAAAATGTGCTATCACAATATTACCTTAAGTTGATAAGTGAGTAAATACAAACGGATAATGAATATATAAAGATCAAAAAGAACTCATCAAATATTGATGTATTGAATTGTATAATAATAATAGTATTGAATACAAATAAATAAAATAAAAATTACATAAATAAAAACTCCATGCAGTGTATATAAAGCAAGAAAACAACAAATAGTCCATATAAGTCCCAAATTTTTTTTTTTATCAATTGATCCAATGTGCAATGGAAAAGTGACACCAGTAAAAAATCGTGTGACAGGGATTCCACTGAAGCACATCCACCAATGGATAATAGAAGCCGCTTACCAGAGCGTAAGATCTCAGTTTTAAATGAGATCAAAAACGCATTTGAAGGTGGTCTAGATAGACAGTCCTGGGAACCACGCTGAGCCTCTCTCTCCAACCAACCAACCAATTAGAACGTTAATGCCCCAAAGTATATAAAAAACAAGGGAACACATACATAGTGTAAAACCCTTTTAATAAACTAATATGTAAAAAGCAAGTAAACTCACATTTTCAGCATATAAATCAGCGATTTACAAAATCAAGCCGGCCGGCTCTCGGCTACCGCCCGCACTTCCGAGTCTACATAGAACGCGGTGACGTCAACACGCCGTTCCTCCCTACGCGTTTCATCACTAGACGGACGTGGTCACGGTCACTACTTGTATGTGCCCAAAGGATGACTGCATGCCATTAGTGTGGGTCTTCTAATGGTGAAAACAGTGGACCATGCCTGCATAAGGTGTGCCATTTGTAGTATCCATCAAAAGCATGTGTAACAAGGTGGCAATACAGGAGTTCAAATAAGGAAACAAGGACAGAGTATTTGCGCACCATATCAGGAAGTTCCTAAGGATCTTTTTGGCATGATCACCAGATCCAAAAACTTTTTTAAAGTGGAGTTCCACCTAAAAGTGGAACTTCCACTTGTCACCCCCCCCCCCCCGTGCCACATTTGGCACCTTTCAAGGGGGAGCCAGTAACCATTTTTGACAGGTAGCCTGGCCCCACTTCCGCCAGACCTTGGTGGGGCGAGGTATGCAAATGTTCAGCCCCCTCCTCCTCCCCCTGCTGCTGGGCCAGTAAGAGAGCGCAGCGTGATTCGTGCATGTACAGTAGGGACATGAAGCAGCAAGGCTCATGGCTGGGTACCCTCTCTGGCAATGGTGGCGGCAGCACCCCACAGAAACATTTCTTGGCAGATGCAAGCTGTCATTAAAGCAGACCTTGAACATCCATGCAAAGAAGAATAAAGGTCCTTCTGGCATGGAACACGCTTTAAGGGTAATGTTTTTGCAGGCCAATTTGCCTTGCCTAAATGTGTTTTTTGTCTGGATTTAGCTGACATAGCTATCTCAACAAAAGTGAGCCAAAACTTTGTTACAGTTCATTGCCCTACACAGGACCAGGGTCTAACTTTAGTGCTTTTTTCATTAGGGTAAAAAACCCATAAAGGTCATAATGCATATTAGAAAAATACACATGGAATCTGACTAGTGGTTAGGACCAGTTCATATATTTTCATTCCGTTTTTAAAATGTGTTCATTGAAATGTACTAAAGCTCCTTTAGCTGGGGTCAAATCTACACTCTTAGCAAGAGTAGCCCAGAAATTCTATAGCTGAATAACCTGTACAAAATTGTGATAAATGAGGAGACCAGTCAGAAGAATTTGCACTTTCCATGTATATTTTTTGTATTTTTCCTTGAAATTGTCATCTGGAGCTAATGAAAGAATCTTTAGCATTTGTAAGCTGATATTTTGTTTACAATTGAATGAAAAATCACACTATGTCATATCCCGTTACCAAGACAGAGCAGGGGTTAATGCGATGACATGTTATATGACAAATTATTAATGTCGGTCACCTGTTTAACAGGTGTTCTATATTTGCAGGTTGTAGTTTAAACTTAAAGCGGTTCTTCACCCTAAAGGGGAAGTTCCGCTAGTATTATCCCTCCCCCCCTCCGGTGCCACAATCGGCACCTTTCGGGGGGGAGGGGGGTGCAGTTACCTGGATAATCCAGGAATCTGCACCCACTTCCGGCCAGACCGCTGCATGGCTCCGCTCCACCCCCGCATGGCTCCGCCCCCCGTTGTGTTCTGGGAAACACACAGTTCCCAGAGACACAGCGGGGGACCATAAGAGAAGCGCAGCGCAACTCGCGCATGCGCAGTAGGGAACCGGGCAGTGAAGCCCTCATGCTTCACTTCCCGATTCCCTGACAGAGGATGGCGGCGGTGGCTGCAGCGAGACGAGCGATCGCTCGTTATCTGCCGCCGACATCGCTGGAACCTGGGACAGGTAAGTGTGATATTATTAAAAGTCAGCAGCTGCAATATTAGTAGCTGCTGGCTTTTAATATTTTTTTTTTTTAGGTGCAGCTCCTCTTTAAAGACCAGGCCTCTTTTTCAGAATCAGTGTTTACAAGTTAAAAACACGTTTTTTTTTGCTAGAAAATTGCTTAGAACCCCCAAACATTATTGAATAAAATAAAATAAAAAGACAACAGTAAAGTTAGCCCAATTTTTTTTTTTTTTATATTGTGAAAGATAATGTTATGCCAAGTAAAATGATATCCAACATGTCATGCTTCAAAATTGCGCCTGCTCATGGAATGGCGTCAAAATTTTACCCTTAAAAATCTCCATAGGCGACGTTTAAAAAATTCTACAGGTTGCATGTTTTGAGTTACAGAGAAGGTCTAGGGGTAGAATTATTGCTCTCGCTCTAACAATCACGGTGATATCACAGATGTGTGGTTTAACCACCGTTTTCATATGCGAGCGCTACTCACATATGCGTTCTCTTCTGCGTGCAAGCTCGTCTGGACGGGGAGCTTTAACCACTTGCTTACGTAAACCCCCCCCCCCCCCCCCCCCATCCAGACCAATTTTCAGCTTTCAGCGCTGTTGCACTTTGAATGACAATTGTGCGGTCATACAACACTATTCCCAAATGCAATTTTTATAATTTGTCCCCCCCAAATAGAGTTTTCTCTTGGTGGTATTTGATCACCTGTGCGATTTGTATTTTTTGTTAAAAAAATTTTTTTTTTGTTATCATTTTTGTACATCATTGATGTATGCTGATGAAGCGGCACTGATGGGCACTGATTGGTGGCACTGATGGGTGGCAGTGATGGGCACTGATCGGTTACACTGATAAGCAGCACTTCTAGGTGGTACTGATTGGCATCACTGGTGGGCATTGATAGGTGGCACTTGTGGGCACTTTCATATGGCATAAATGAGGCATAATTGCCTCTTCCGTTTTGGAAATATGAGATCTGGGGTCAAAAAGTCCACAGATCTCATATTTGGACTTGGATGCAATAAAATAAAAAAAAATTAAAATGTTGTCATTTGAAAAAAATGACAACAAAAAAATGGGCCTTTAAGACGTATGGGCGGAAGTGACGTTTTGACGTCGCTTCTGCCCTGCTGGAGATGGGTGGGGGCCAGCTTAGTCTCACTTGTCTCCATACCCAGCCATGGACAGGTCCCGATTGCCTCAGCCCCTGCCGACGGCTCCGGTAAACAGTGGAGAGCGCAGGAGAGCAGCGGGAAGGGGGGTGGCCTCTCTCCCACCACCGATAACCGTGATCTCGTGCTGAAACCGCTGCAGAGATCACCATTATGATAAACAGGACCGCCGGCGCAAAAGATGGATACCTCGGCGATTGTGGCAGCAGCTGCTAATCTTGCTGACGTATATATGCACAGGAGCCGGTAGGAAAGTGGTTAAGTTGCTCACAGGTTTGGACATGAATGAATTTGGTAAACTGGTTAAACTCTGAGTTTGGCTGGTCTTAAACATGTTTAAGTGTAGGTGTAAAAGACACATTTAATCAATTTCCGCGTTCATTCAAACACTTATTTGCACTTATAAAAGGTACCTTTGTCTGTGTTTGCATTGCTTACTACAATTCCTACACAGCGGCATTAGAGAGAACAGAACAGCACAGTTAACCTATTAGGCCTTAAGCCTAGTACACATGGGCCGAATGCCGAGCGACACCAGCTGGTTCAATAAAAACCATCCGACATTCGGCCCGTGGTGTATGGCAGGCGGTCTGACAGAAGCCACTACTTTCCTGGCTCTGATGCACACACAAATCCCCCTGCTGGCGCTCGTGCACACGATCGGCGGTGATCATGCCCACCAGCCACACGCATCGGGTCCCCCACCGTGCAGCAGCCATGCGCACGCGCCCTCTAGTGGCCAAAAAGGGTAGGACATCCAGGTACGGGATTTCGCCCAGGAGTGCCATTGTGCTGCAGTATATCTGCGTGACACGGTCGGCAAGTAGTTAATAGACCTTCATGTTAGTGGAGGACAATTTACTCTTTTAATCTTTTGTAGCTGATATGTAGATATATCATAGGGTGTATTTACACTGCTTTGCTGCTCTTGGCTGAGGGTAATTAATGTTTGCTCAACACTCACTATATATTATATATATATTCTGTAAAATGCCACTTGCCTATGTATATACACTGTTGTTTATTTCATGTGGCACACCACATGTCTTGTTTTTCTTTTTTTTTCTTTCTCTCCCTGTTTCCCAACCCATCCCAGTTTTGCCAGGACATCCACTTTCACACTTGAGAGTTAGATTATTTTCTTGCAACTCCGAAACATTGTTTCCTAGGCAGGGGGAGGATGTAGCACCCTGGTGTTTAGGCAGGGTTGCTAGTAAATTTAGTTTGCCAGGTGGTAGTGGCCCTGGTTAATTGTTAGTAGATCCACTGATTCCTCTTTGGTTCTGGACTTGCTGTACCTTCTCTCTTCTCTTGCTAGGTATCGTTATGCTGGTGACATTAGATAGACAAGGGCTTAGCAGGGTCAGGTTATGAATGGATTGGTGTCTCAGCCAATTGGCGGGGGTTTCTTTAGCCCCTTGGCCTGCTGGGGGAGCCTATTTATTTGAGTCGAGTCGGGGAATTGGGGTTCTGTGCCACCCGGATGGCTATCTGGGTGGATGTGTGTTATGCTTCTCCAGGCTGCTAGGCCAGAAGCCTGAGGCCTATGCAGAAGCCAGTTGGACATCTGGTTTCTATTCTGTCTGAGGGCCTATCCAGAAGCAGGAGAAGAAGCGCAGGGTTGGGACTGCAGGATTGGAGTCCGAGTGTAACAGTTCAGCTGGACGGGGAACTTGTTGTGGGACCTAACACTCCGGTTATCCCTCGAGGTGGTGGGTGGGCCCACCTGTGTTCCTTGATGCTGGAACCACAGGGGAAAAAGACGCCGGAATCCGGTACGCCTGATATGGGTAAAAGTAGTGTGCCAGTGGGGGCGGTGGTACCTGTGGCCAGTGGGGGAGACAAGGTTGTTGTACCAGTTGCTGCTAATTCCAAGCGCAACCTACTCCCGGCTGAAGAGTGCTCCACTATCTCTGATTCGGATATCCCATTGGATCGGCTCTCTGAACCGTTTTCAGTCAATTTGTCATGAACTGGAAAGTGGGGCGATAATGAAGAGGAACCATTATGTGATCTGGAGGAGGATAAAATTCCTTCTGGGCCAACTGCAAGTGTTGAGATTAAACTGTCTGCCATTACAGCTCCAACTGTGTGTATTGCTAAATCTTCGAGGAGGATTGCTGTGCAAAATGGGTCCCTAAAGTTGTGCCAACCAAACCAACCCATGTGACTATGTTTGATTGCAAACCCAATGCTGGATATCCAGTCCAACGTGCAGCAGATGCACAAGTCTTAACTGGGTATGGGGACCCTAAAACACTGCCCAGGCTGTCTAAATCATAGGGCATAGTCATCAAGAATGTGGCAGAGGAGTATGGCTACTTGTATCCATATATACCCGCTCAACTAGAAGAGGAGATTCAGGAAAAGAGAACACAGTGGGTGGATGAGGCCATGCAGAGCTTTCTTAAAATTCCTCTAAAATTGGAGTTCAACAAGTTTTCACACAGAATGTATAAAAGATATACTTCAGTCCCACAAACTGGGACTCTGGTCGTCAAATCAATCCTGACTGTGTTGTCATCGGCAGGCCAAATAAGAAAAACATACAGTATCATATTACCACTGTGAATACAAGAGGGGAAACCCTATGGCTACCGGATCCTAGGTACTACTGGTAAAATGTTGTTGAACTGTATTCATTCATCGAAACCATGTGGATTACAAATGTGTGTTCTGTGGAGTCAGGACATTATGCTGGAAGCCACTCCACCTTCTTGTCAAAAATGTTTCTAGTGGGAACACTCCTGTTTTGCTGTACTGCTGGGATTGTGTTCTGCTGGCAATTGCAAGGAGTGCCTAATTGAGTCACACTGGCTAGTGTTTTGGAATCACTTGTGTGCCTCTCTCTGAAAAGAAACATGTTGATTTCAACGTGTTGTGTGGACAGGCTGTTGTGTGGACAGGCTGAGATTTCACATGCAAGGGGACCTATGGACTTCACTTTCAGGAAGTGCAGTCCCTTGCACCATGGCATGGCCATTTTCTGTTTGACTGCAGCCATGCACTCTCTCCCCGGAGTTTGAAGAAGGGAAACAGCTGGGAAATATGGTTCCACCCTGAGTGAAAGATTGAAGGACTTTGGGGCTCCAAAGACACTGGAGTGTTTAGTCAGTTAGGTAGAATAAGCAGTGGCAAAGAGGGCAAGTTCTCACCTTAAAATTTTATAATGGACTGGAAAGTACACAAGGATTGTTTTATGAATATGCTAGCCACCAAGTGGTGTGAGAGTGCCAGCCTGAGTGAGCCATTGTTCACATTATACAACTATTTTATAGGAATTGCTAAGTAAGTTTCTTTAGGTCTGTTATCGAAAAGGGGTGTCACCTTCGGATGGGGACAAGGCCCAGTTTCATCTGTACTCATGTTAGATATATCATAGGGTGTATTTACACTGTATTTACACTGCTTTGCTGCTCTTAGCTGAGGGCAATTAATGTTTACTCAAGACTCACTATATATATATATATATATATATATATATATTCAGGGCTTTTTTTCAAGGGGAACTTGGTGGGACTCAGTTCCACCACCTCCGGCTCAGACCCTTGGGGGGGCCTGCTCACCACCATTACTTGTTAACAACAGAAGTCTGGTTTCTCTGTTTACAAGTGACAACTCTGCACTCTGTATGTAAGGCAATCCTGGTATTTAATGCCCCTTTAAGACCCTCCTACTTTTCGTGAAATTTGACTGACTACATCCACTATTTGATGTGATTTGGAGGGTGTGTGTGGAGGGGTTTTGGGGGGTCGTGGTTGAGTTCCAGCACCTATTGTTTTAGAAAAAAATCCCTGTGTGTAAATATATATATATATATATATATATATATATATTTTATATTTTCCACTTCTATATTTTTCGAGTGGTACACCACACGTAAAATTGTATATATTATCTACTATTTATATGTCCTTGTGTAAAATGCCACTTTCCTATGTATATACACTGTTGTTTATTTCATGTGGTACACCACATGTCTTGTCATTATTTTTTTTCCCCTCACAATGAAGTCCAGGGTTACTCTGGTAAGAGATTGGTCAAATGTGCTTGGCAGAACTCAGTCCCTAATATATAAATCCAACACCAACATTAAATTGCCCCATGGACCAAAAATAATGTCATAAAACAGATAGTAAATGAATATACATTTTAGTCCATATAAAGTTAAAAATCAAACAGATTGGATGTAAAAATTGTCATTAAAACCAACCACATTAAAGTGGAGTTCCACCCTGAAATAATTTTTTCCAAAATCAGATAGTTTCATACGAATCGAAAATTAGTACGAATTTCCAGAAATGTGTACATTCGTACAGAATCCAAAATACGAATTTTTATGCATACGAATTCTGTGCGAAATACGAATTTTCGTTAACGAAAATTAATAATTGTTACAAAAAGTTAACGAACCTAAAAGTTAAAAACCCAGGAAGTCAGCACAGGGATGGTGGGAACCCCTCATAATGATAAATTCATCATAACAAAAATTCGTAATTGTTTACGAAAAGTTAACAAACCTAAGCATTAAAACCCCAGGAAGTCAGCACAGGGATGGTAGAAACTCTATTGGAAATTTCTATGCTTACGAATTTTATACGAAAAACCAATTTCGGAATTTCGGATCCAAATTAACAGAATTGTGACTGGTGTTTTGTTCACCAATCAGAGAAAGTAAGCACAGGGGTGGTAGGAACCCCTCATAATGGGCACAGCAGGTGTACAGACCTGGGAACTCAGCACAGGGATGGTGGGGACCCTTCACAATGATAAATTCTTCATAACGAACATTCGTAATTGTTACGAAAAGTTAACAAACCTAAAAGTTAAAAACCCAGGAAGTCAGCACAGCACAGGGATGGTGGAAATCCCTCATAATGATAAATTCATCATAACAAACTTTCGTTATTTTTACGAAAAGTTAACGAAACTAAAGGTTAAAAACCCAGGAAGTCAGCACAGCACAGGGATGGTGGGTGCCCCTCATAATGATAAATTCATCATAATGAACTTTCGTTACTTTAACAAAACGTTTACGCATCTAATGAAAATTCGTATAATACGATTTTTTTCCCGGACGAAACAGAACAAAACAAAACAATTTTTTGGATGGCACCCATGTCTATAATCAGACTCCTTTAAACCTATAAAGAAACATTTGGAGGAAATTTTCTTTTATACTTACCAGAAATGCCCTGTTGCTATGTAGTCCTACTAATCTGCCACTTCCTGGTCCGCGGAGCTCCTCGTCACTTCCTCCCTCGCACTCACATTTCCCAGGAGTCTGTGGGCAGTACTGTGAGCAAAAATTGCGTTCTTTCCCAACAGGAAATGGAGCGATTTAAGGCGATTGCCATAACAATGGGGCAGGACCATCCTCCTTCGCTGCCCGTTGTTATGGCGACTTTAGAAACAATCGGCACTATGGCCGTTGGTGAATCATGCATGCTTGAGATCGAGAGGTGCATGCTGGTTACCCAGCATGCACCTCTCCAACGCTTATCCCGTAAGAGTTATTGTTTGGGTTTCACATGCCCACAATCATGGCGGCAATGGACAGAACAGGAGGTACAAACTTGTGAGTATAAAATATACATTTTAGCAACATCCACTATTAAACTTTTAGAATCGTTTTTTCCTTTTAATACTGCATTATGCTTGGATCAATAAAAAAAATGTGTCCGGAACTCCGCTTTAAACATGCACTATTGAAAGTATATTATATGCAATACACATTCAAGTTGGAGTATTTAGGAACTGGTGTCTCTACGCATTTCTGGGTACTCATACTTGCATACAAGTATGAGTGCAAACATCAGTGCACATAATTGTCACTGCAAGGTGAAAAAAATCATGGACCAGTTTAGCATGGAGGACAACCAAAAGGTGATAAATTCAGTTCGGGAGCTGAGAGGCAGTCCCAGGGCCAAAGCATAGAAAAGGACTAGAACAAGAAAATGTACAATGTGACTAAAGACATGTAAAAAAATAAAAAGGGTAGGTAGCTCTGGTAACATAGGTAAACAGTTGGCGTGATCTTATGCCGCGTACACGCGATCGGAATTCCGGCCAGAAAAAGACCGATGAGAGCTTTTCATCAAAAAATGCGACCGTGTGTATGCTCCATTGGAATTTAGCTATCCCAATTTCCGCCAGCCAAAAATTGATAGCATGTTCTCAATTTTCCAGACGGAAAAACATTCTATCGGTAATTCCGATTGTGTGTATGCAATTCCGACACGCCAAAAATCACGTATGCTCAGATTCAACTACGAGACAGAAGCTATTGGCTACTGGCTATTAAACTTCCCTTTTCTAGTCACGTCATACGTGTTGTATGTCACCACGTTATAAATGATCGGAATTTGATGTGACCGTGTGTAGGCAAGACAGCTTGAGCCGAATTCCGTCGGAAAACCATCAGAGCTTTTTTCGATGAGAATTCCGATCATGTGTACGCGGCATAAGGCTCAAGTATGAAGTGTCAACCCATTGGAACTGGAGTAGAAATCTAGCAGAGGGACTCACAACAGTAGCTGGGTCTTTTAGAGCAGATGTGCGCTATTAGAATCTAGCCCAGCTGCCCACAAACTGGTTCTGACAGTGGAGGGTATCTCACCTGGCTATAGATCATTTGCCCAGCAACCTTTTCCTCACCAGGTGCCCTCTGTAAGCTGCTGTATACTGTAGAGTATAGAAACATATCTTCCCTGGAGGTATCCAGGAATTCAGGGAGATGTGAGACAAGGAGATAAAAGGGGGCTGTGGGTGCATCTAAGCAAGGTGAATAAGTGGGCACTTGGCTACACTCCACCCCTAATTAACATAATGTTCTCTGCAAATCTGCATTAAAATTTAGCCCGTGCAAGGCCCCTCCCAAGTAAGCTGCAATTTATTATTTTTGTGGGATAAGATATACTTTAAACTAGAATTCCCGACATGATTTGTGGTGGTTTCATTTATGAAGTATAATCTGTTTTCATACAGTATTTGACTTTTCCCTAAATGCATTAGTGTATATTTTAAAAGTAAAGAATCTACTTTAGTAGATCAAATAATTATCCTTTCTGTGAATATACTTCTTTTGACAGTTGCATATGAAGTGACCCAGCAATTTGTGGCGTGGAATGCAAACCCTTTTATGTGTGTATTATACCGCTAACTGTGCTCCCTCCTGCTTATATATATAAGTTGTTTGAGTATAATCTTCCCATGTCAAAGGGGTCAGTAGCACAATGTCAAATGTGCTCCCTCTCTCTCTATCAATGTCAGGAGCTCATGAGCATGCCATCCCATAATAAGTGTCAGAGCCCCTCCATTAACATCAAAGAGGGCAATCACCCCCCCCCCCCCCCCCCGTTCCCTTGCCTGGTCCCCCCATGCTGTGTGTTTAGTGTCAGGCTGAGCTTTCCTTCTATCTGCCCCCTCCCATGCTCCTCTCTGAAGTTTAGGGGAGTTCATTACCAACCTGTGTAAACAATACAAAATCATTGTCATATTTATCACAAGTGGAATGATCTGGTAAGTGGCTAGGAATAACAGCGAACATTACCAGTGGAATTTACAAACAATCATCAATGCTACGCTGAGCATAACCAAATGTGTCCCTGGATGTAATAATTTATGCATTATAATTTGTGAGTCATGCCAGAAGCTGCCTTTATTTAAATTGTTTTAAAAGACACATTTATTAAAGCACAGCAATATACTGGGATATGTATATGTAAGATCAGAAAACTGAATGGGACCTTTATCTGTCCATAGGGTTCTGCTAAGGCTGGCATGTTTTTCAGAGAAGCCTTCCAGTTATTTGACTTCTACTCATTGTCATGGAACATCTACATTACTACTCAAACCTCTTGCATTGCTTGCTACTGACCCATAGCTAAACCATTATATCTCAACATATTGCATAGGATAAAATTCCATGTCGTATGCTTTTTAATGACATGCAATATTCCCTATAAGTAACATTATCTACCATACCAAGGTCTTGGGGATTTTCAGATAAACAATCTTTCCATAAAGTTGAGTACTATATCTAAAACTAACAAAAGTATTTGTGGGACAGTTATAAAGAAAAAGGCAAAAAGAGCATTTGAATAAAAATCAGGTAATGAGTGCATTTTTGTTTCAAAGATGTATATAACTATTATTGAATATTGTCACCTGCTTCTACACTAGGTTTAAAACAGTATTAAAGTGTTCATAAACCTCCGACAGTAAAATCATTCTGTATATGCAGTAAAGCATGCTCCTAGGACCCCTTTCACACCACACCGCCCATAGCGTGGGCGGTAAAACACCTCTATTTTTAGCAGCGTTTTACCGCCGGATTTACGGCGGATTTGCGGCAGATTTCGGCCGTTAGCGGGGCGCTTTTACACCCCGCTAGCGGCCAATCAGCACTGTCCAGATAGGGGGCCAGGTGTTCTGCAGACTCATAGGACAGTCAGAGTAGAATAAAACTGTCACGTACCTAGTAGGCGAGCCCGGAATGCAGGAAGCGGCCCCTCGTAGCCCCTGGCTAAAGAACCCCTGGAGATGGTAACAGAAGCTCAAAAGTTCAGGGGGCACAAGTGCCTGGCAGGTAGATGCTGGTCCAGATGGGCAGCAGGACACCAACAGCGAGCAGATGAAGCTGAAGACAAGAGACTGGTGTAGGCAGGCACAAGTGGTAGACTGGCTGGCAGACGGACGTCAGCGGGTACAGCAGTCACAGGATATCCAACAGGTAGGTAGGAACAGCAGAGTCGGGTACAGGCCGGGTCAGCAGGTAGCGGTCAACGTGGTACAAGAGGGATGAGGCAGAGGCGTAGTCAGACAAGCAGGAGGTCGTAGGCAGGCAGCAACGGATCAGGGTCAAGGTCAAGCCGGGTAACAGGAACCAAGGTAACAGATACAGGTGTAGGGTAGTAGGATCTCCGAATGCGCTGTAGACTGGTCAGCACGAGTGGAAGGGAGCAAGTGCCTTAAGAAGACTGTAGGGCGCCAAACGGTCGCACGACGAGTCAGCGTGCGCGAGTGGACGTGCGCCCGTTCGTGCCCCCACGTGCACGCGTGCGTTCGTTCAAGCCGACGCGAGTGCGTCCGATCGCTCTAGCGCGCGTTAACGGAGCACGACGGGTCCTTGACAACAAAATTCTGTGGGTAAGTCTCTCGTGCGCAAACGAGACGCCAGGACGATCGTGACACTGCCCCCCCCCCAAAGGGCAGCCTCCGGATGCCCAACCGAGCCATCTTACTCAGATGGGAGTTCTTAAAAGCACGGATGAGTCTTTTAGCGTGAATATTAGATTCTGGCTCCCAAGAATTCTCCTCCGGGCCGTACCCCTTCCACTTGACCAGAAATTGAGTCTGGTTTCGCCTTCTCCTGCAATCCAGTATGGATTCGATCTCAAATTCAATTTCTCCATTGATCATCACGGGTTCTGGAGGGCCGGTCATCCTGTCAACGAAGGGGTCCGGGACTGCGGGTTTGAGTAGTGACACGTGAAAGACTGGATGGATCCGGAAGGACTCGGGAAGCTTAAGTTCGAAAGCCACGTTATTCAGTTTCCTTTTGATCGGAAAGGGGCCCACAAATTTCAGACCCAACTTCTTAGAGGGGCAGGACAATCTGAGGTTCAAGGTAGACAACCAGACCTGATCCCCAATCTTGAGATCCAGCTCCCCCCTCCTTTTCCTGTCAAAAACTTCTTTGTTGTGCTCTTGGGACTTGGTCAGGGTCTCTTGTAGAAGCTTGTTGTTTGATTCAAGGAAGTTAAGACGGTCCTGTACTGCTGGTACCGAACATTCAGGGAAGGTGCCAGGCAAGAACACTGGGTGGAAGCCGAAGTTCGCGTAGAAGGGGGACTGTTTGGTGGCAGAGTGGACCGTGTTGTTGTAGGCGAATTCGGCCATAGGCAGGAGAGAGGCCCAGTCGTCCTGGGAGAAGGAGGAGAAACAACGGAGGTACTGCTCCAGGGTCTGGTTCGTCCTCTCAGTCTGGCCGTTGGTCTGTGGATGGTAGGCTGAGGACAGACAAAGATCGATCTTTAAGGCTCCGCAGAGCGCTCTCCAAAATCTCGAGGTGAATTGCACCCCCCCTGTCTGATGTGATGTTAACGGGAATGCCGTGGAGTCTTACGATTTCTTTGATAAAGGTGTTGGCTGTCTCTGTAGCTGAGGGAGTGCCCTTCATGGGCAGGAAGTGAGCCATTTTGGTAAGTCTATCGACTATAACGAAAATCGTAGAATAGTTCTCTGACGGGGGAAGTTCAACGATGAAATCCATGGAGATCATCCTCCATGGTCTATCAGGAACAGGCAGCGGTCTTAGCAGGCCCCAGGCTCTTGACTTGCTGCCTTTGCTTCGGGTGCAGATGACACAGGTTTCCACGTACCTCTTACAGTCGTCCTTCATGCGAAGCCACCAGAATGTGCGTTGGAGTAGTTCCAGAGTCTTGAATACCCCAAAGTGGCCGGCCAGTGGGTGATCGTGACAGGCGGCCAGGACTGGGGTCCGAACTTCTTGGGGAACAAAGATCTGATTCCCATGCCACAAAAGGTCATCGCTGGAGGACAACGGGATACCGGGTGGAGGCGTTAGGCCTATGGAAGCCTGCTTAATTTGGGATACCACATCCCCCTGGAGCAGAAGGAAGTTCCCCGTAGAGAGGATAGTATCTGTGGATGGCGAGCTCTCCGATTGGTTGTACATGCGGGAGAGAGCATCTGGTTTGGTATTCTTGGATCCGGGACGGTAGGTAATGTGAAATGAAAATCTGGAGAAGAAGAGTGCCCACCTGGCTTGACGGGGCCTCAATCTCTTTGCGGTTTTCAGGTACTCCAAATTTTTGTGGTCCGTATAGACCAGGATCGGGTGGGTGGCTCCCTCCAGCAGATAGCGCCACTCTTCGAGTGCGGATTTTATCGCCAGTAACTCACGATCCCCGACGTCGTAGTTTCTCTCCGCCTCCGACAACTTACGGGAAAAAAAGGCAACTGGGTGGAGTAAGGACTTGGCCCCCTGCCTCTGGGAGAGTATCGCTCCTACTGCAATCTCCGAAGCGTCGACCTCGAGGATGTATGGTAGAGCAGGATTGGGATGTTTCAGGACAGAAGCGGATATAAACAAATCTTTTAAGGTTTTGAAGGCCTCTTGTGCTTCGGGAGTCCAATGAAACTTCCGAGACTGCTTCGTTAGTCCGGTGATGGGAGCGATAATTGCAGAGAAGCCCTTAATGAACTTGCGGTAGAAGTTCGCAAACCCCACAAATCGCTGAACTCCTTTCTTATCGGAAGGGGCAGGCCAGTCCTGAATTGCGGAGATCTTCTGGGGATCCATCTCAATTCCCTTTACCGAGATAATCAGGCCGAGGAACTGGATGCTCGATTGTTCAAAAACACATTTCTCGGGCTTAGCGTATAGACCGTGAAGACGGAGACGGGTCAGGACCTTTTTAACGTGTACCCGGTGATCTGCTAGAGAGGGGGAGAAAATCAGAATGTCATCAAGGTAGACAATTACAAATAGGTCAAGGTAATCTCTAAAAATGTCATTGACAAAGTGCTGGAACGTGGCAGGAGCGTTACACAGCCCGAACGGCATCACTCGGTATTCAAAGTGCCCGAAACGGGTACGAAAGGCAGTCTTCCACTCGTCCCCTTTCCTAATGCGGACGAGGTTGTAAGCCCCCCGAAGATCCAGCTTAGAGAATATTTTAGCGGAACCTAGTCTCTGAAAAAGTTCGGGAACCAATGGCAGAGGGTAGCGGTTCTTGATCGTGATTTTGTTCAACGCCCGATAGTCCACGCATGGGCGTAGGGAGTGGTCTTTTTTTTCCACAAAGAAAATCCCCGCACCAGCTGGGGAAGTAGAGGGTCGGATAAATCCCTTTTCAAGATTTTCATCCAAGTAGGTTTTCAGAGTGCTAAGTTCAGATTCAGACAGAGGGAAAATTCTTCCAAAGGGAATCTCGGCCCCCGGGAGTAGTTCGATAGGGCAGTCATAGGGCCTATGAGGTGGTAGGGTTTCAGCCCCTTTTTTACTGAACACGTCTAGGAAGTCGTGGTATTCTCTAGGCACAGCTTGCCGGGTGTCATCATCTGCTTCCAAACAGAGGAGGGCCGGAGAGTCCCCGTTAATTGCTGGATAGCAATGCTGGAGGCAGTAGTCCGAAGGGAATTCAATTTTTCCGGTGGCCCAGTTGATACGTGGATTATGTGCCTTCAACCAAGGCATGCCTAGAATGATGGGGAACAGGGGAGATTTGATGACGTCTAGGCACAGGAATTCTTGGTGAGTCCCGGCGATGACAGCAGAGAGGGGACTAGTCTCCTGAGTCACCGGTCCTGATTCTAGAGCGGACCCATCGGCCAGGTATACCGAGAGTCCCTTCTCTCTCGGTCTAAGGGGAATCTTGTTCTTCAGGGCAAAGGATACGTCCATGAAACCACTGCATGCCCCCGAATCAATAACTGCGTGGGTTGAAATAGTCCTTCCTGGGAGCTGCAAAAGAACAGGAACAGCCAGGTGAGAGGAGTTTTCAGACAGCACTGACGAAGGAACAGGTGGAACAGGTAGGCACTTACGTATCTTGGCTGGGCAGGAGCGAACAAAGTGTCCTGATTCTCCACAGTACATACAGAGGTTGTTGACCCGGCGCCGTTGGCGTTCCTCTGGGGTCAGTGATGGACGGAGTAGCCCTAACTGCATCGGTTCTGGGGGATCCAGCGTGGCTGTGGCAGGAACTGAAGGAGCTGGGTGGGCGGAACTAGGTACCCGTGGCAACATCCAGACAGGGCGTGCGGCTGAAGAGGAACGTTCTTGGTGGCGTTCCCTCAAGCGCCTATCAATTTGAACGGAAATGTCTATCAGGGCCTCCAGGGTTTCGGGAATGCCAACACGTGCCAACTCATCCTTCAAAGGCTCGGACAGGCCTATGCGGAACTGATATCGCAGGGCTGCGTTATTCCAGTCCGTGTCAGCGCTCCATCGACGGAACTCCGACACGTAGTCCTCCACAGGCCTGCGACCTTGCTGCAGAACGTGTAGGGCTGCTTCTGCAGTTGCAGCAAGTTGGGGGTCCTCATAGAGTCTGGACATTGCCATAAAAAAGGTGTCTAAGGTGTCTAAGGATGGGTCCTTGCGTTCCAGTAGGCGATGTGCCCAGGCTTGGGGTTCGTTCGTTAGGAGGGAGATAACGAACCCCACCTTGGTCGCCTCGAGGGAGAAGTTCCTCGGTTGCAGGGCGAAGTAGAGCTCACAAGAGTTACGGAAGGCTCTAAACTTGTTCCGGTCACCAGTGAACCGCTCTGGGGTTGGTACTCTGGGCTCAGGTGGCATCATCACCACTGAAGGCGGGGTGTGGCCCCCTGGAACAACGGGCGGAGAAGCAGATAGTGCTTGGACTTGCTCTTCCAGTCTGCCGTAGCCTTCCTGTAGGCTCTTTACTGCCTGGGTAAGGCCGGCCAAATGGCGGCACAGTTCGTCCATGGGGGAGGCTCCCTGCGCAGGCTCGGACATGGCTGACCAGTACTGTCACGTACCTAGTAGGCGAGCCCGGAATGCAGGAAGCGGCCCCTCGTAGCCCCTGGCTAAAGAACCCCTGGAGATGGTAACAGAAGCTCAAAAGTTCAGGGGGCACAAGTGCCTGGCAGGTAGATGCTGGTCCGGATGGGCAGCAGGACACCAACAGCGAGCAGATGAAGCTGAAGACAAGAGACTGGTGTAGGCAGGCACAAGTGGTAGACTGGCTGGCAGACGGACGTCAGCGGGTACAGCAGTCACAGGATATCCAACAGGTAGGTAGGAACAGCAGAGTCGGGTACAGGCCGGGTCAGCAGGTAGCGGTCAACGTGGTACAAGAGGGATGAGGCAGAGGCGTAGTCAGACAAGCAGGAGGTCGTAGGCAGGCAGCAACGGATCAGGGTCAAGGTCAAGCCGGGTAACAGGAACCAAGGTAACAGATACAGGTGTAGGGTAGTAGGATCTCCGAATGCGCTGTAGACTGGTCAGCACGAGTGGAAGGGAGCAAGTGCCTTAAGAAGACTGTAGGGCGCCAAACGGTCGCACGACGAGTCAGCGTGCGCGAGTGGACGTGCGCCCGTTCGTGCCCCCACGTGCACGCGTGCGTTCGTTCAAGCCGACGCGAGTGCGTCTGATCGCTCTAGCGCGCGTTAACGGAGCACGACGGGTCCTTGCCAACAAACTTCTGTGGGTAAGTCTCTCGTGCGCAAACGAGACGCCAGGACGATCGTGACAAAAACCTCCTCCTGCCAGCTTTAACCAGACACTGATAGAAGTCACATGACTTCTATATACTGCTGATGAGAAAAAGTATTCAGCAGCAGTGGCGGCTAGTGGTATACATCCCCCCCCCCAATCGGTCGGTCACCAGCGCCGCATTTACTCCATCTAGGTCGTGGGCACCACTTCCTCCAGACGGTGGCTTCCCCTGTTTTTCCTCCTTCTCAGGTGGATCGCTTCTCCTCTCAACCAATCGGCTGACGAGTCTCAGGACCCGCTTCTCGATTGGACGGGGGGAGAATCAGTAAGACAAAAGCAAATATTAATTTGCTACTGTCAGGAGTATTGTTAAATGTATTGGCAGATTTGGGGCCGCTAACAAATTGAAGCCACACTACAGTTCACACTTTATAATTAGTTACTTTTTCCTTTTGGGATAAAGATTTTTGCTTGAATAAATACAAGTTCATTTTAATCACATCTGCCAGAGATAAAGTGATAATAAAGAGTTAAAGTGATATTCTTGGGTCCCCTGCTGGCGCACCTAGCCCCTCCTCTTCTCCTGGTGCCCCTATAGCAGGTCGCTTGCTATGGGGGCACTCGTGTGTGCTCGCTCCCGGGCACTGTTCACTGTGTCCATAAGACACACAAAACAGTGATCAGCCGCGCCCCCCAATCCCTGCAGTGAGCTGTAATTGATCGTCTTTCAGCCAATGAGGAAGCAGAGACCCAGGAAAGCAGCCACTCTCATGCACATCACTGGATCGTGATTAAGCTTGGTTATGTAATGGGAGGGCTGTAGGGGGAGCTGCATACCAGAGGTTTTTTATTTTCATGCATAGAATACATGAGGGTAAAAAACCTTAATGCTACGTACACGCAATCGGAATTTCAGCCAGCAAAAGACCGATGAGAGCTTTTCATCGGAAAATGCGACTGTGTGTATGCTCCATCGGAATTTAGCTGGCTGAATTCCGCCAGCAAAATTTTGAGAGCATGTTCTCAATTTTTCAGACGGAAAAACTTTCTAGCGGAAATTCCGATTGTGTCTATGTAATTCCGACATGCAAAAACTCACGCATGCTCAGATTCAACTACGAGATGGAAGCTATTGGCTACTCGGTATTGAACTTCCATTTTCTAGTCCCATCGTACGTGTTGTACGCCACCACGTTCTCGACGGTCGGAATTTGGTGGGACCGTGTGTATGCAAGACAACTTGAGCGAAATCCTGTTTGAGCTTTTTCCGACCAAAATTCGGATCGTGTTTACATAACCCTAAGCATAAGCCTTCAGAACCCCTTAAAGACCCCTTTCACACTGAAGGCGATTTTCAGGCATTTTAGCGCTAAAAATAGCACCTGAAAAGCGCCTCTCAAGTCACCCTAGTGTGGGAGCCCGAGCTTTGTCGCTAACGTGGCTGCTCTAGCAGTGTGAAAAGGATCTATGTGGTTTATCTCATCCATGAAAACTGACTCATTCTGCTAGAGAAAAACAACAGACTTGCTGGTTGGAATACTAGGTGAAAATAGAAGAAAGAGCCTAAAAAGGAAACTAGTACAGTCATCACATCTACAAATTCACAAGCTACAATATAATAATGTTTGTTTTTGGATTTAATACTGCTTGAATTATTTTAAAGGTTAATCTGGATAGTTATAGAGGCACTGTGCTCACTGTTATGGAGGGTCTTCCTGTGACTGCTCATCTTTTTGGAAAAGTCCATCAATAGTTTGGTTACTTTTTGGATAAGTTTGGGTGTTAGTGGGTGAGGAGTGCCACAAAAAACTAGTCAATATGCTTGCAAGTTTGAGGAAACCATTTATTTATTAGAAAAGGGTTTCCGCCTTTTTACCATCTTCTTGAGGGCTCCGGGAATACATTATTTCAGGTCCAGATGGTGACTGAATTGTTTATGGTTTTGGTCTTTAGGGGGTTTGCAATGTAGTAAATGTCTTTTTTGCTAAGAACAATTTTCTGTTTTGACACACAGCTACAGATGCATCACTGTGTAAGTCCCTAATGATCCAAGGCATAATGATCCAGTAGCAACTGAACCCAGAATAAAACATTCCCAGAGTCACATTTTAAAATGTATTAAAACATGGACGGTGTCGGTAGGATGGTGGATGGTGTCAGTAGAGCAGTGGACATGTCAGTAGAACAGTGGGAGGTGTCTGTTAATAGGGCAGTGGAGTTCGTCAGTAGGGCAGAGAGTGGTATCAGTAGGGCATTGGATGGTGTCAATTGTTTTTTATTCTTATTATTTTATTTTGTATTATTTTTTACAGTTGACCCGGCTTTGAACATGAAATAACATGAGCTATGGCAAGTCCTCTTTATAGAGAGATCTGGGATCTATTAGATCCCAGATCTCTCCTCTAGCCTCCAAAATATCTGATCAAAGTGAGATCGCTGCTCCTACAGGGCTTTAGAAAGCTTGTTTTCTTTAGCTTGCAGAAATTAACGATAAAGGTGCCTAGGCCCCCTCCCCCGTTGAGCTGACTGGGCTGGGCCTGGTACAGAAGGGCTGACTGTACTGTCTTATCAGCGGCCCTGGTGCTAACATCACTTTATTACATGCAGTGCCTTATAGCTCTTTGCTACATGCAATGCCTCATGCCTCTCAACATTAGGCTACTTTCACAGTCCTCCTTGCCGTTAGCGCTAAAGCGCCACTCGTTTTTACGGCTGTTTTAGGTGGGCTTTTGCGCCACTTTTCAGCCGCTAGCGGGGCAGTTTTTACCCCAAAAAAGGGTACTAACTCCAGTTTTGCTGCGCTTTCACAGCACTTTAAAGGCACTTTGGAAGCGCTGCCCATTCATTGCAGGACTTTTCGAAAACGTCCCGCAAACGCATTGCCACAGTGTGAAAAGACACACTGCAATGAATGGAAGGCTATTTATAGCGCTAAAGCACCTGAATACCGCCCAAGTGTAAAAGGGGTCTTACTGTCTGCCTCAAAACTATACATGTGAGGGTTATTTACTAAAATCAAGGAGTGCAAAATCTGGTGCAACTCTGCATAGACACCAATCAACTTCCAGGTTTTATTGCCAAGCTTAATTGAACATGCAGAAGTTGGAAGCTGATTGGCTACCATGCACAGCTGCAACAGATTCTCAGTGCTCCAGTTTTAGTAAATCTCCCCCAGTGCTACTACTTCATAACTCTGTTGGATACAGTGCCTGATGCTTCTTTATTACAAACAATGCCTTATGCATTATTTTTACCAATGACTCATGCTATCTTTACACTCTTTCATCCATGCCTCTCTAATAAATGCACTGCTTTATGAGTCTTTGCAGTGTTTTATACATATGTATTTTAGTCAATAACTCATATTTCCATATTGCTCAAACTTTTTCTCGTCATTGTCCCAAGCTGTTGAGTAGGGATGAGCTTCGAGTTCGAGTCAAACTCATGTTCGACTCGAACATTGCCTGTTTGCCGAACAGCGAACAATTTGGGGTGTTAGCCGCAAACTCGAAAAGCCGTGGAACACCCTGTACAAGTCTCTGGGAGAAATCTAAAATGCAAATTTTAAAGGCTTATATGCAAGTTATTGTCATAAAGAGTGTTTGGGGACCCAGGTCCTGCCCCAAGGGACATGTATCAATGCAAAAAAAAGTTTTAAAAATGGCTGTTTTTTTGGGAGCACTGATTTTAATAATGCTTAAAGTGAAACAATAAAAGTGTAATATTCCTTTAAATTTTGTACCTGGGGGGTGTGTGTAGTGTGCCTGTAAAGGGGTGCATGTTTCCCGTGCTTAGAACTGTCCCTACACAAAGTGTCATTTCTGCAGGAAAAAAATTCATTTAAAAGCACTATAATGAATTGTTGGCTCCCCGTAAAACAGAGAACAGTCATTGAAAGTCGTTGATAAAAAAAAAAAGTGTGGGGTTCCCCCAAATTCAATTACCAGGCCCTTCAGGACTAGTATGGATATTAAGGGGAACACCACGTCAAATAAAAAAAAATGACGTGGGGTTCCCCCCAAATATACATACCAAACCCTTCAGGTCTGGTGTGGATTTTAAGGGGAACTCCACGTGGCGTGGAGTTCCCCCCAAAAATCTGTGACCCCTCAAAGCACCATGTCCCCATCTTGATGGGGACAAGGGCCTCATCCCCACAACCCTGGCCGGTTGTTGTGGGGATCTGTGGGCGGGGGCTTATCAGAATCTGGAAGCCCCCTTTAACAAGGGGACCCCAGATCCCGGCTCCCCCTGTTTGAAATGGTAAGGGGGTACAAAAGTACCCCTACCATTTCACAAATAAAGTGTAAAATTTTTTTAAAAAACACACACAGACCATTGGGAAAAGTTCTTTATTAAAAATAAAAAAAATAAAAAAAGATTCCAGCGGTGGTAATCCACTCTTGCTATCCAGCGATGGATGATCATCACTCCAGGATCCAGCGACGGGTGATCTGATCCAGCGATGGGTGATCTCTCCCGATGATCCAGCACAATGCTTCCATCCTGTCTCCACCGGAGACACTGCGGGAATCCCGTCAGCGTGACACTTCTTAGCTGAGGAGGGCGGGCCTCCTGTCACCGGACCCCGCCCCCTCTGATGCAAGGGGAAAGCCGGGCTTCCCCAGTGATGTACAGGTGACCCCGCCCCCTCTGATGTAATGCAGGTTTCCGTTAAATCAGAGGGGTCGGGGTCACCTTTACGTCACTGGGGAAGCCTGGCTTTTCCCTTGCGTCAGAGGGGGGTGGGGTCAGATGACGGGTGGCCCCATCCTCGTCAGCTAAGAAGTGTCAGGCTGCCGGGATTCCCACAATGTCTCCAGTGGAGACAGGATGGATAAGCCCCTGGCCTGCAGACTCCCACAACCACCGGCCAGGGTTGTGGGGATGAGGCCCTTGTCCCCATCAACATGGGGACATGGTGCTTTGAGGGGTCACAGACCCCCAAAGCATCCTCCCAATGTTGAGGGCATGTGGCCTGGTACGGTTCAGGAAGGGGGGCGCTCTCTCATCCCCCTCTCTTTTCCTGCGGCCTGCCAGGTTGCGTGCTTGGATAAAGGGTCTGCTTTGGATTTTTGGGGGGAACTACACGCCATTTAAAAAAAAAAAATTGGCATAGAGTTCCCCTTAAAACCCATACCAGACCTGAAGGGTCTGGTATGGATATTTGTGGGGAACCCCATGTCATTAAAAAAAAAATGGACGCAGGCTTCCCCTTAATATCCATACCAGACCTGAAGGGCCTGGTAATTGAATTTGGGGGAACCCCATGCTTTTTTTTTTTTATCAATGACTTTCAATGACTGTTCTCTGTAGTACGAGGAGCTGTCAATTCATTATAGCCGCGAGTGCTTTTAAATGACTTTTTTTCCTGCAGAAATTACACTTTGTGCAGGGACCATTCTAAGTACGGGAAACATGCACCCTTTACAGGCATACTATACACACACCCCAGGTACGAAATTTAAAGAAATATTACACTTTTATTGTTTCACTTTAAGCATTATTAAAATCACTGCTCCCAAAACAACGCCCGTTTTTAAAACTTTTTTTTGCATTGATACATGTCCCCTGGGGCAGGACCCAGGTCCCCCAAACAGTTTTTAGGACAATAACTTGCATATTAGCCTTTAAAAGGAGCACTTTTGATTTTGAACGTTCGAGTCCTATAGACTTTAATAGGATTCTAAAGTTCACACGAAATGTAGGTCTGTTCGCAGGTTCTGGTGCCAACCGAATCAGGGGTGTTCGGCTCATCCTTACTGTTGAGGTACAAGAACACTTCTGAACAGTATATTCTGCAAATACAATTTGGTTTAATGTACTATTAGGCATATTTTATACTCAGTATAAATGGCAACAGGGATGTGCAGAAGAAAGTTACCCACAGCCACAAATCAGATTTTGGATTGTATAGCTTAGTTGTGTCAGCCAGCAAATGATTTCTGGTTGCTTTAGATTACTTTCATTTGTTCATTTTAAATGATTTTCATTTTAATTTCAAGAAAAACTGATGCTCAACAACCTTGCTGCTTTACCGTCTTTTACTGGAATAAAACACATGGCTATAGAAAATGAGTTCTACAATCCAGATGACTCACTTTAATGCCAGGTTGACATAAGAGGTTCTGGAGCAGGAAATAACTGTGGAGTTTCTGTGATGCAGTACCCTCTATCATGCATGGAAAGTGACAAGTAAATTCCTCACAGATGTGCTGGTGTGGGAGATTCAGAGACCCCAGAATCCACATGTGCCCCCAGAAATTCCACTAAGCTACTAATACCCGCAGGGAGATAACATCAGAGGGTTGCCAAACTCCTGACAATCCCCCTAATAGACAACCTGCCAACTTCAGTCAGGGTGCCTCCCAAAAAGCCTCTTAAACTACAACAATCTTTACCTAACGAAAGCTTTATATTATTATGAACAATGGGTCTACCTCCACATCTGGACTATCAAGAGTTTGGAGTGTTTCTGTTTTAAATTGATTACATACCCAACAGTAAATTAATATAATCTGAAACTCAAAGGCTTTTAAAGATCCTTCAAAAATGTTATCCTAAAAGCTACCATACAAAAACACTTTAGGTTGTGTTTATAAGATTTTAATGAAAAAAATGCTTCCTTAATAGAGACAATGTGTAAAAAGTATTGTATTCAGATAACTTTTACTTTATAGGCCTACTGACAGTATTTAGTAAATGCCTATATTTTTCTCCACATTAACATGGAGACCAAGTTGTCTAATAAAAATGACAGTGAAAGATGTTCTGACAAATATAACACGGCTAGGGCTGCATACAACGGTAAGTGCAGAATTTCTCAACCAAGGTGCCACTGAACCCTGGGGTGCTGTCTCAGTTTGATAGGGGTGCCACACCACATTACATTGCCCTTCCATGTGCACCTTACTGCAAAGGCTAGTTGTAGATTGGGATGGGTGCCTCTTTTTTTTTGCCACACCACACCTGAGTTAGCCATTGCCAAGGTAGGCTGGCCTTCAGTACCATGGAAACGCATGAACCTAATCCAGGGCGGATGGCATTTGGGCAGCCCCAGCATTCAGAAGGGGAAGGAATTCCACCTCCTGCCCACTGCCATGCTGCCACAGCTGTGTTGTACTGAAGATTGGGAGGTAGAACTCGCTTGTAAAAAGGAAATGCGGGGTCTGAGGACTTTAATGTGAAAGTAGGAAGGGACTGAGGTCTCTGATGTGAAAAGGGGGCAGTGGACTGAGGACTCTGATGTGAAAAGGATGGGGGGGAGGGGGGGATAAAATCTCTGATGTGAATGGGGGAGCTCTGGTGTAAAAGGGGAGGGGCTGAGGGTGTGAAAAGAGTGGAGAATGTGATGTAAATTTGAAAGGAGGGACTGGGGATCCTGATTTTAAAGTGGGAGAAGGATTCTGATGTGAAGGGGGGGGGGGGCTGAGGACTTTACTGTGAAAGTGTATGTCGGGGGTGAGGATACTGATGTGAAACTGAGGGGGTGAGGACTCTGATGAGAGAAGGGTGGGGGGGGGGCACTCCTCCCTAAAGGCATAGGGACACAAATCTTTACTTTTTATTATTAAATTTAAAGTAAGTGTTACGTCTATTACATCAGAAAATGGCTCAAAAACAAATGTATTCGTATTTTGACAAATTTCAGACCATTTTTAGAATATTTGTAAATCACCACCTTAGACCAGTTATGAAATAACTGAAATAACAGAAAATGTTCAGTATTTTATAATAAAAGAATCAGCTTTTATGAAAATGAATTGCTTTATTACATGACATGCTAGAAATGTGTTCATGTCAGATTGTAAAACTGCAGATAGATCCACATTAAGGTATGCAGAGGCACCTGTTTCTGTATTGTACATTATGGACTATTCATGCCTTTATGGTAGTGTTAAGTTCACTTTCATAAAGAAAAGATGATTGGCTTATGTGCCATCATTCCAATAGCATGCCAACACACTTTGCAAAATATTATTAACCACTTCAAGTCCGGACACCTTCACCTCCTTCAAGTCCAAGCCATTTTCAGTTTTCAGTACTGTCAATGACAATTAACCAGTCGTGCAACACTGTATCCACATTTAATTTTTGTAACTCCAGATAGAGCTTTCTTTTGGTGGTATTTAAAAATCACTGGGATTTTAACCTTTTGCTATATAAATGAAAAAAAAATTTAAATGTAAAAAATAAAAAAGGGTTTTTCTTAGTTACTGTTATGACATTTTTCAAATAACTACTCTTTCTTAATAAAGTAAAGTATTCTGCTACATTTCTTTGATTAAAATAACTCAAATCAGTGTATATTATTTATTTTGTGTGAACGTTATGGAGTCTACAAACTATAGTATACATATATTTGAAAATTCCTGTCCTGAGCACAAGGTTGTCATTTAATACCATATTTCTAACACACATCATGGTCATACTTAAAAATACTTCCCAAAACTAATTTTGCTACTCCTCTGTGTGCTGATATCACATGTGTGAGACTTTCCACTGCCTAGCCACACCAAGAGGCCCAAAATCCAAAGAACACCTTCGGGCTTTCTAGGGGCATAAATTAAACATCTATTTCCTGACTACCTATCACAATTGTGGAGGCCCTGGCACACTAGGACTGTGGAAAAACCCACAAATGACCACATTTTTTGAAAGCAAGCACTCCAAAGTATTTTCTGAAAGGCATAGTGAAGCTTTTAAAAATGTAATTATTGCCACAAGTGTTTGAAAAACTCAGGAAAGAAAATTGTAAAAATATATTATTTTGCACAACGTTGAAAACTAATATGATATTTCTAACAAACATCATAGTCATACTTAGAAATACACCCCAATACACATTCTGGAGCACCTTCAGGTTTTCTAGAGACATAAATTACACATCTTATTTTCTGACTACCTATTACACATTTGGAGGCCCTGGAGCAGCAGGACAGTGAAAACACTGATAAAGTGACCATATTTTGGAAGCAAATACCCCAAAGGCGTTTTTTTTTAAGCGGCACGGTGAGTCTTTTGAAGATTCCTTTTATTTTGCCACTAGCTTTTGGAAAATGCAAAATGAAAAAAACATTTTTTACACAAAGTTGGCAACTTAATAAGATGTTTCTCAAATACAGCATGGGCATACTTAGAATTACACCACAAAACACATTCTGCTACTCCTCCTAAGTATGGCAATATAACATGTGTGAAACTTTTTCAGTATCACACAAATCAACCAATCGTGTCAAAACCAACAGGAGTGAAGTTATCTGAAGAGAATGGCTGGGACTGATGTCTCATAGGAATGTAGTCCACAAGATGCACAGATGGGTTAGTTCAGGCTACAGGCTGAGACATGGTCAGCAAGCAGGCAAAGGATTGGTCCAGGCAGTAGGCAGAAATGTGGTCAATAAACAGGCCAGGATTGGTATAGGCAGCTGGCAGAGACAACACTGCACTGGTGTGGCAGCGATCAGGGACACTGGGACTGGTGTGGCAATGATCAGAGACACAGTAACTGGTGTGGCTGTGATCACAGACAACATAACTGGTGTGGCGGTGATCAGGGAAACTGTAAATGATGAGGTGGTGATCAGGTACAATATCACTGGTGTTGTGTTGTTAATCAGGGACAATATGAGTGGTGTGGTGATGATCAGGGACATTGTCAGTGGGGCTGCTGTGATTGGCGACACTGTGAGTGGATGGCAGTGATTAGGGACAATATGAATGGTGTGGTATTGATCAGGGACATGGGGCCTGGTGTTGTGGTAATCGCGGACACCGTAACTGGTGTGGTGGTGATTACAGACACTATAACTGGTGTGGCGGTGATCACAGACACCATAAATGCTGTGGTGCTGATCAGGGACACTGTAACTGGTGGAGTGATTAGGGACATTTTGAGTGTGTGGCAGTGATTAGGGACACTAATTGGTGACAGTAAGTTAAAAAAGTTATACATTTTTTTTACACATTTTTTTAACACTGTCACCCTAGCAGTACAGTGCCACCATAGTGACAATGTACTACTCTGGAGGGGGTGTAGTTCTTTATTACACTGTGATTTCTTTTACAGCCACGATGGCTGTAAAAACAATAATTTCTCACTTTTTCCAGCTGCATTAGTGCAGCCATTGACAAATACTGTGATAGCTGTGATTGACCACAGCTTATCATATGGTACAGGGGTGCTGTGAATGGCCCTGTACCATGTGATCTCTGTGACCATTCACAGAGATCACACAGTAGTATGCAATGATGCCAGGAAAGTACATATTGTTTACTACTGTCCATATGATCGCTGGTTGGCTACAGCAGTCACATGGTACCAGGGTTGTCTATAGCTTCCTGGTATAACGATCAGTGTTCTGCTGTGTCTGGCATAGATTGCACTGCTGTTCAGTTTGTGTAAAGATGGGCATTAATTACCCAACTGTTATTCTCAGGAGATATCTCAGGGATGAACTCAAGGTTTGGTCCGAAAACAGTGACGTCACCTGGACCCATTCATTTAGTGGTCGGGAATACCCAGCCATGTAAGCAAAAAAGAAAAACACCAACCAAATATGCCACATGGCATATTAGGTAAGCAGTGTCACCCAAGAGAACCGGTCCCTTTGTTTACTTTCAGAGATGGGGGCCACAGGAGATATAATTTGCGGTGAGTCAGCAACAGAATCAAATGTGTCTGTTAGTCAGTGAGATTTCTTATTTTGGTTGGTGTCGAGCACCATTCATCATGATTGACATGGATCTGCATTGCTGGATGTCGTGATTGATGGTGGCTGTACATTGTGGATTATTTTTTGTTGTTTTTTGTAATAAGGCCTCATGCACACTGGATGTTTTTACAGCTGCTGTTTTTGGCTTCAGACATTTTTAAACTCCCCAGCATGTTATCCATGCACATAGGCTATTATTAGTGTTTTTTGGCAGGGCGTTTTCTGGCAGGAAAAAAATACAGAACCAGCGAGCTTTAAGAGGCATTTTTCAGCTGTATAAATGCTCTAACTCTGATAAAAGCTGTAAAACGCGGATATTCAGCGTTTATCAGCATTTTTGAGCCATAAGCTTTTGCGAGATTGTAGTTTTGCATGTGGTAAAGGTCAAAAATGGAGTAAGTGTGTTTATTTACAGTTTACTTTTTATATGTTAATGAGTAGGGGTACCCCTTCCTCATTCTCATGAGGTGGGGGTGGTATCTAGTGGTCCCTTATTGTTTAAGGGTTGCTTTCAGGATACATCCCTCACCTACAGATCCCTACAACACACTCTGTGGGGGTTATTTACTAAAGGAAAATCCATTTTGCACTGCAAGTGCACTTGAAAGTAAAGTCGCTGTAGATCTGAGGGGGTCATGCAAGGAAAAAAAAAACAGCATTTTAGCTTGCACATGATTGGATGATAAAATCAGCAGAGCTTCCACTCATTTCAGATCCACCCCTTAGATTTAGAGCAACTGTACTTCCAAGTGCACTTTCAGTGCACTTGCAGTGCAAAGTGGATTTTCCTTTAGTAAATAACCCCCTGTGTGTAGTAAAAAGGGCTTTTGTGAGATGTAGTTGTATAGGTGTGCAGATGCCCCTGCAAGAATTTTACAAGCTTGGTGATGATATCACATAGAGCGATAATAGCTGTTTCTCGCTACAGGAATGAGGCAAACGAAAATAAATAAGGATGGTACATGTTGTAAAGGGTGAGAGGGAATATTGAAAGCCAGTTCACACAGGGGCAGGACGACTTGCAGCAAGACTCACAGAGGCGACCTGCACACGACTTCAGCGGCTACTTGCAAAACGACTTCTGTATAGAAGTCCATGCAAGTCACCTGAAGTCGCCCCAAAAGTAGTATAGGAACCTTTTTTGAAGTCGAAGCAACTTGAGTCGCTACTATTAGAATGGTTCCATAGTACAGAACGGAACGCGACTTGTCAGGCGGCTAAGTCGCCTAACAAGTCACCCCTGTGTGAACCGGTCTGAGGGTAAATTTGGGTAATGCTTGGACATACACTTTAAATATTTTTCCAAGTACAGGCATACCCCACTTTTAAGTACACAATGGGGTTTATTTACTAAAGCTAGAAAGTGCAAAATCAGGCTCCTTTCTGCATAGAAACCAATGAGCTTCTAACACCAGCTTGTTCAATAAAACCTGGAAGTTCATTGGTTTCTATGCAGAAGTGAGCCTGATTTTGTAACTTTCTAGCTTTAGTAAATAAACCCCATTGTGTACTTAAAAGTGGGGTATGCTGTAGTGTGAAGCGAGTTAGTAGATTTTATTTTTTCCATCAACTGCTTCTCTGGATAAAAAGATGGTCTTTGAATTTTAAATAAGATGTTTTATATTTTAAAGTACCTGTGATAAATTCATATTTAGAGTAATAGCAGCCATTCATAGGTGTTCAGCAAGTGAAAGCTACTCTGCTCTAAAATTCTAATAGCAAGTAGACATGTGTGATTAGTTTCGTACTTATAGAAAATTCGTATGAATTTCCGTAAATTCGTACATTCGGGAGGATCGAAATACGATATGCTATGTTTCAGAATTCTGTACGAAATACAAAATTTTGTTTATGAATTTCGGATCCAAATTCCTAATGAACATTCGGAATTGTTACGAAAAGTTAACAAACCTAAAAGTTAAAAACCAAGGAAGTCAGCACAACTGGACTACGCAAACTCGCTTTACATAGGATTACCACAATATCAACTTGCGCGATTGCAACTGATCCAAAACAAGGCAGCAAGGCTGATAACAGGAAAAAAAACCTGGGAATCCATCTCTCCTTCCCTGAGGAGCTTACATTGGCTAACCGTAAAAAATCGAATCACGTTCAAGACCCTCTGCCTCACCCACAAATGCGTGCATAGAGAAGCTCCGCAATATCTAATGGAGAAAATAAATCATTACACACCAAACCGCAGTCTTCGATCAGCCAACAAAAACCTCCTCCTCGTGCCCAAAGCTCGGTATAAATCCAAGGGGGATCGGAGATTCGCTGTCCAAGGGCCTCGGCTATGGAATGCTCTACCAATCAACATCCGCCTGGAAGAAAATCACCTGGCTTTTAGGAAAAAACTCAAGACCTTCCTCTTTTAGCAGATGATCAAAGCTCGCCACAGCGCCTAGGGGCGATTCAGTTCGCATTGTGCGCTATACAAGTATTTCATTCATTCATTCATTCAGCACAGGGATGGTGGGAGCCCCTCATAATGATAAATTCATCATTCGTAATTGTTTCGAAAAGTTAACGAATCTAACGAAAATTCGTATTTCGTGCGATATTTCAGACACAAATTATGGAATACAAATTAATTCTAATATGAAACAGAACGGAATGAAACAAAACAAATTTATTGACGGCGCACATGTCTAATAGTAAGGCCATCCAAAGACAGTACAACCTGTTGAACCAGCCAAGATTCTAACCCTGTATGGGCAGACAGAATATACCAAGTTGATTGATCGATCAACATGGGTACAACCAGCCTGCTGGATTTTGCTTGCAAAAATAGCAATAATCACTGTTTTTTCTTGGTGGGGATGGCATCCCTCACGCCCGGCAAGAATTAAATTGTCTCAGCAGGAAGGATTGCCCTGTCAGCACTGTCTGTGTTCATGGGAGAATAGTGCAAATTACAAAATTTTCATTGTCTTTGGCCTGCCTTAGGCAATGATAGTGTGCATTCGCTGTCTGATAAAGAAGCAAAACCTTGATTAAAGTTTTACAGATGTTATGAAAATTATTTCGGTTTGTCCATCTGTTCTTCTTTAAAGAAACCTGGAATTTGAATGCTTTGTCATTTTCTGCCACCCCTGTTGAGAGACTGTTCAATGAATCAACGAATTTACTAAAATACGACTTCCTCACTTCCCCCCTGAGCATGCCACAATAGCTCTAAATAATAATTAGCCATTCTAGCTTTTCTCTTTTTCTAGGTCACCCTTCTGTCCTTTGTAGAATACATTACGGCGCATGATATATTCCATATCCCTTCTTTTGTGCTCCATCTGATCACGCCTGTGGAATCCCTGCAGTGCACATGGTTCCTGTTCTGTACTAGTCATACACACATCTGCTCATTGACTGTTATTAGTGTATTTTAGATCACTCTTCAAACTGCATGGTTGGGACAGGAAAAAGAACAGATACAGTGCCTAAGGGGCACCACTTTTACAGGCCCTCGATTTACATGTCTAATGTAGACCTTTCATCAGCTGTTACTGCAGGAAGACCTCATTATAAATCAGCAGTGGGACAGTAACCAATCAAAATACTTCATTTCTCCATCCAGGATCATTTAGGCAGGTGCTGAGTTGCTGACTCCTATAACGAGGAAACTCCGACTGCCTCACACAGTTGTCCATTGTCCAACTGATGGATATTTTCGTAACTATTCTCCGCTATTACGCCTTGACACTCTGACCTTGGTTCTTTCCTTGTAAAAATAGTCTGAAGTACAGATTTAGAACCCGGTATTTTATATGGCCTTAAAGCATGAGCCTAAATATTTCAGCCCCAGAGGAAAGGGATTTCACTGGCTTTAAGAGTGAGAATATTATAATAATGTTGGCAGTCAAGTAAGTGCTAAACAAAGCAGGTCCCTTGTGCTATGAAATCACTGGGTATGTAAATGATCCAGGCATTGTCCTAGACAAGCATCCCAAGAACATAAAAAGACCGACAAAGGCAGCAGAAAGGTAAAAATAAAAAATATATTGTACATTAATATCCAACATACTTGAAAATCTGCAAATAAGAAGAATTTATATGTTTCATTACTTATATAACTGCTACAGGTGGATGTAAGGTTCGTATTAACTTCTTGGCCTGAAAAAGACATATATTTTAACCAAGTAATTACCTTGGTCAATAAAGAAATGTAGTAAATGTAGTAAATTCAATGTGATATAAAATACAACCAACACCTGGTACTCTGAAAAGGAAAAGTGTTGTAAGTTTTCTATTACTTTGCAAACCATTTAAAGGAAATATAACAAAACCAGGTAATATACATTTGGTACCATATGTACAAGTGACTTTCTTGGCATCCATTGATATTGTACACTTTTTGTAATAATAGCCACAACCTGACACTTCACCTCAGGTATTCATTTTAAAGCACATTGTATTCTAATATTACATAAAGCAGGAAGCAGCTTACATTTTTTTAATTATACGAGTTGTTTCTAAAGTTTAGTCCAAGTGTTGCCTTTGTGTGGTGCGTGTGTTTTATACTGGCAGGGAGTGATATATACAATCTTGCACTTAGTTGTAAGACTGTTAATGATCCTTTGGGGTTGATTTACTAAAGGCAAATAGATTGTACACTTAGCAAGTGTGGTTGCACTCATTTTCCCCAGCGCTTAGTGAATGTGGTGAAGCTCTGCTGATTTCCATCATGCAATCATGTGCATGCAAAAATGCTGTTTTTTTTTTTTCTTACACCTGATTGGGTATTCTTCACAAAGTTTCACTATTCATTAAACTCTGGGGGAAATTAGTTCAACTGCAATTGCAAAGTGCAGTGTCTATTTGCCTTTAGTTAAACAATCCATTTAGGTCAACAAACCAACACAGGTCTTGTAGGATGGCTGCAGGATATTAAATCTCCGAATACCGAATGCCAATACTGACTAAAAAATTAACTTTCAGTATACTGGCTTCCATTTTGGGATATTACACGGTAACACCCAGATGGCATGTGTGGTTCATTTTCTTTCTGGAAGATTTAAGATTAAGGCATAGACATGCACAGGGGATGTGCCAGGTGTGCCTGGGCACACCCTAAATCACTATGTGTGGTGCTGATTCCCCCTACTGCCCAGGCACCCCCCAACAACCCTCCCTTGTTGCCAACACCCCACCCCACAGTGCTGCTGGCTTCCCTCTTCTCTTATTCCTCCCAGCTGCTGTGGGGGATGTTTCAGGATGGAGAGTGGGGGATGGGGCTAGTAAATATATAATTTACCAGCCCCTTCCTTTTCTAAATGAACACACTTGCTGACTGTGTCCATTCACAGCGGAAGCATAGTAAACTGTGTTTACTATGCTTCAGTTGTAAATGAACAGGAAGCCACTCAGCACAGATCACTCCCTATTAATTCACTGTCCAGCACAGCTGGGACTGCAGAGAAAGGCGTGTGTTTGAGCATTGGGGTGCACACCCTAATGCAATGGTCTGCAGACACCTGTGGATTAAGGGAAAACCTGGAACCTTGCAACAGCTCCACAACCCTAGAGGTAGGAACAATGTTTTTCTACCAAACAGTTTTTTTTATCTCTGTTTGTGTTTGCATAGAGATTTCACTTCACTTCCTCTGCCAGTATCAAGGGAACATGAAATGATTTTAAATACCCCAATGGGTATTGCAAATTGTATCCAAAACTAAAATTGTACTTAATTTCAGCCACCTGAGTCTCAGGTTCTACTGATCATTTTGACATGCAGTTTTCACTGGAGATAGCTTATGCTTATATATTTTTTATTACATTGTTAAATTAAATTGCTTTTGCTTTTTTTTGTGGTCATTTTCAAAATGGAGGCAAGCCTGTCTATATAGTGCTAGCTATGTCAGAGAAAATTATATTTCTTTTTAAGATTATACATTTCATTTATTATCTTAATAAAGTCTAGGTTCACACCTATGTGGCTGCGTCTGATGCGTTTTTCATGCACATTTTTCAGTGCATTTTGCGTTTTTAAACCAGCATTTTTTATGTGTTTTTGCATGCAGTTTTCATGCACTTTGCGTTTTACGTTTTATTTATTTTTCTCTTTAAACGCACTGTAAAATACACTGTATAACGTTGGTTGCTAAGGAGGGGGCCAGGAAGCTGGCCGCCGCATCCTTAGCAACCAATGAGTCCACATTGCTACCACACTGTATATTATGCTGTGACACCCTGTAAGTGGTGCTACTCGGTTCGGGCGTACCCCCTCTATATGTCACCGCCCCAATGTGAGCAATGAAGGCAAAGTGGGCCTCATCCTACTATGTGCCCATGTGCAGTTTAAAAAAAATAAAAATATGATTTGGCGTTAAAAGGATTATATTGGGGAGGGTAAGGATTAGGTATTAGGGTTTAGCATAGTCCAGGTTTTAAGAGTTATTTTCATAGGTTGGGTTGGGGGTTAGAGTTCAGTGGTAGGGTACAGGTAAGATGTACATTTTAGCTGGTAAATAAGGCATTAAGGCACAGGAACATAAAATGACAGGATAACAATACATATTCAGGATGGGCGACTGCTGTGGGTAACATGCCCTTTAAGAAGGACATTTAAGTTTATCCTGGGGACAAAAAAATCAAACCCCCAGATGTAATAAATCTGCTAAGAATTTGTGCCCTACCGTTAGTAGCTGCTTAACAACAACTCATATTAGCTGCATTCTCATACCTCCCAACATTTTGAAATTGAAATCAGGGACACCTATTAGAAAAAGTATATAGGCTCAAAACACACCCCTTCCATGCCCTCTTAGGTGAAAAGTTTAACACTGGGAAACACTTTTTGAAAGACAAAAAGTGGATTTTATATACATCTATATAGATCAGACCAAAATGAGGGACAAATGAGGAGGAAAGAGGGACGGAGGGACCTTCCAAATCAGAGACAGTCCCTCAAAATCAGGGACAGTTGGGATCTATGCATTCTACATTTTGATTTAATCAAAAGAGTCTCCACTACATGTCTCCAGTTAGGCCCAAGTACTGATGGACAGGGGTAATCCTTCATAGATAGGTATAAGTGGGCAAGCAAATTCTCCTGGCATAATAAAACTCTCTAAATGGCTGCTATTGTTTGGCCACCAAGCAACACAATTTTCGCATTAGCTGGAGGTCTGAAGTTCATTTACTGGCATTGACTGAAGCAAATAGCACATTAGTGGAACATGTACTAAGAGTTCTCAAGTGCAATTGCTTGACTGAGGAGGAAGCCAACTATACACAGCAGAAAGTTAATTTCTTCTTGCAGAGCCAATTCATAATTATGTGTAAAACACCAGACAGTCTATTATTACTATAGAAATAAAGTCTGATGAAAGTAAAATATACACACTGACCATAATGTAGTAAAGCTGTTTGAGTTATGAAGGTGTTCCAGCTAAGTCTGGTGACAGACACAATTCGAACTGTGCTATGAACTCTCTAATGGAACCACTAGGCTTTATCTGTAATTTTATTGTGCAAAGATCACTCCAGTTATGATGTGTCTGTGATTTTATGCTATTAAAAATACAGCACAGAAGATAGTGTTGCCTATAAATTTTGTAAACCACATGACTGGTGTATTGCTGACTTACCGGCTGCTGTGAACACACTTGACTTCCCACCTTACCCCAGTGTTGCCAACTGCCCATAGATCTATGGGCAGCCCGTAAATTTAAGCCCATTTTCAGAGTGCCCATAAATGTCCATTATGAGCAGCGGTGCCTGTAAAAAAGATGGCTGCGAGCCAACCATGTAACTGCACATGCGCCGCTTCAAAGCCAGCTGGGCTCGGGAAAGCTCGTACTCGCTCGGCCAGGCGTTGCATGCACAGTAACATAATGGCACCGCCTGGCGCCATTTTTGAATAGAGTCCACTCTTCCCTGGCTGTGACATGGCGGCTGGTGCAAAAGATGCCATTACTGGGGACAGAGGATGACATTACTGGGGACAGAGGATGGCAGACATGGCAATACTGAGGGGTGAAGCCATGGTATACAGGGGGACAGAGAAGGACACTGATGTGCTGCCCTGTGGAGAGGTGAAAGGGGCACAGCACAGGAGCAGGACACACTGATGTGGAGACTGTAATATGATGGTGGACAGAGGAGGAGGCTATGGTGAGGGAGTGATCCTCTGATAGTAGGAGCATCATCGGGATGGGGGTAATGGGAGGAGACAGACATATGTGGACTGTGGAGAGAAGACTATATAATATAACCTGAGCTGTCAAGCTGCTCGAGCCATCTGACTGAGCCCTGCATGGTACACCTGAGAGGAGGTCAGTGACAGCGCTGCCAGGCCGGTCTGAAGGGGGGTTGCTTATGTAAGGGGGGGTGAATACAATAATGTAATGGGATACTGATATAAAGTTTCCCCCCTATATTAGTAACCCCCCACTTTCGTGTATTCACTCTGCCGAAGGTGGTCTTTGGTTACCAGAGCCCCTCCCCCCCACATCAGTGTTCCCCTTTACATAAGAGTTCCCTTTCACTGTAAGGGGGAATCCTGTAGATTCTGTTGTAAGGAACTCTGTGCTGGCTGAGTTATAGTAATCTGACCTTCATGTAAATTGAGAAATATGTTTTTTGACTTTTGTTTAACTTAAACACATTGCTAATAGCACTAGCTATGTGTTTATAGTATACAAAATGTATATTTGCATTGTTTAGCACTAGGGTTGTCCCGATACCGATACTATTATCGGTATTTGGATTGATACCGAGCATTTGTCCGTGCCAGCTAAAAAACAAAAACACCATTAATAATACATCTTTCATCACATTCTATGAAGATAAAACTTTACCCCACTAATGTACACAAACTGACTCTCTTGTGCAGGTATTTGAAAGCAACCGAATCGGCTGTATCAAGCACCAGTTCCATACCACGGCCTCCAGCCGCAAATACACCTACTCAGGGACAATTAGTTACCACATTACCACCTGATACAGCCCCTTGCTGCAGAGTATCAATACAATGTCCATTGCACAGGCGCTGAGAGGGAGAAAGTTGATAGAGAAAGTCTATCAACTTTTCAGCTCCTTCTGCTCCACAAACACCTTTGAAATTAACAACACAAAAAGAAGAAATGGGGTAACAGGTTCAGTAAGCACAGTTCTGTATCGTTACAGGTTCTGAGTGGAAGAGTACTAGTGTCTTCTGCTAGCAAATGTTGGGGCCCTTTCCAAAGACAGTAGGTTTAATCAAGCAAAGTGATACTGTAATCACCTAGGAAATCCCATCAGATAGTGGTTTGTAAGAACAAAATGGATAAAAGTGGCAGCTCCAAACAAGCATCCTCTGACAGTAGAAAGGGGAAGGTGTATCTGCATGCAGTGTTTGTACTGTGTTAAAAATGATTTAACACCCTCTCACCAGTCCTCTGTGCGTTGACACAACGATAATCCCAGGTACTGGATCAGGCTCCAGGCGATGTTGTAAGGCACCAGATCACCTCCTGTCGGCCGATCAGGGTGGCTGGTAGCTGAGCTGGCAGGGTGATTTGACAATGGCCAACTGAACACCTGGATGGGTCTTGTGATCCTTGAAGCGGTATGGGTCATCTCTGCTGGGTGGCACTGGATTGCTGAGCAGGGTCCCTGGGCTGAACAATGGCGATCTGTGTGGGTGTCACTGTTTCTGGCTCCTCTCTGCCGTCCTCTCTCCTCAGTCTCGGGAAAAGTGTGGCTATCTCTCTCTCAGATGCTGGTAGACAGTGTCTCTCTCTCTCTCAGGTGGAGTTCCACCACACAATCCCGTTACCTCACCACACCTTTCCTCTATTTCCTCTACTCTTGGTAACTCTCGTGGTAGTCTCCAGAGAATGGTAGATGTATCCCCCTCTGTTGGGGCACACAGTCCCTGGTGTCAGCATCTTTCTCTCTCCTCACTCTAGCACCTCAGTCCCTTCCCCTCACACACTCCTCCTTTACTCACTGTTAAGTGTCACTGTGTCCCAGCAAAGGACTTTTTGAGCCTGGGAATCTCCCTCTCTTTTAAGCACTCTTCTCACTGTTTCCTGTGAGCACTCTGTAGTGCTGTGTGAAAAACCTGTCTCTCTCTCTCTCTCTCTCTCTTTCTTTCACCTCAGCACTTCCTGAAACTCCCCTTTTTCCCATTGTGCTCTGTCTCTCTCAATTTTCTAGAAGGACAAGCCAGCATCTCTCTGTTTCCATTTTATGGCCAAAAGGATAAAGTTATCGTAGTGGAATCCTGCACGCATGTTCTGGAATTCCTGGCTCTAAATTTCCACAGCTAACCCTATTGGGATCAATTCCGATAGCACCAGGTCGCAAATGAAGTCTGATTTACTCCAGGACTCTGGCCACCACCCTGCGCTCCACCGGCTCCCAAAATAGGCTGCGTAAACAACCGAGCCAGCCGCATCTGTATAGAGGTCCAAGTTAAAGTTGGACACGGCCCCTTCCATCCAGAGGGGCAGTGGACAATGCACAAGGAATATTAAAACCGTCAGTAAAACCGCGCAACAAAAATAGTGCAATTGTCCTGTCTGTATACCTACTGAGAAAGGGAGCAATCTTTTCCACCCTTACCTGAGTTCTCCCTCTTTCCAGCGTTGGTCGACTTCCCCTTACCCTGCTTAAAGCACTTAGACAAGGGATGTGAACCTCTGCATCTGGAGCATTCACGACGATAATTTCAGGATACCCTGAATCTGCAGGTTCCTTCATTGAACTGCCAAGAGTAGCCCTTCAGTTTTGTGGCCGATGGTGTTGAGGTAGTAGCACCCCGACCCCCCCTTGAATGGGGAACGGTACTTGCCTGGGTCATCAGCTTCATCCACAAGCTAATGTCCTTGTGGTCACACCTCAGTGAGGATCTAGCCTCCTTACAATGCTGAAATTGCTCATCATAGTGCAACCAAGCTACCCCCCATACACCCTCAGGGCCTCACTAATAGAGTTCAGATAGCAAAAAAGAGCTCTCCGGCACCTTTTCCCCAATCACAGTGGCTTAAATTGTTGAACGCCTGAAGCCAATTTCCTAATGACCTAGGAATCAAGGGGTAACACTGCTTTTCTTCCTCCTCCTTTTTACTTTCGTCTGGCTTAACTTTATCTAAATTAAACTTTTCCAGTGGCATGAGGGAAAATATCTTGACATATTCCCCCTTCCAGAGGAAGGGCCCAAGGAAGCAGATGTAAATCTCGCATTTTGCTAAGACGGACAAACACACTCCATCTGAGGCCCCATCCGACGTTGTGGACTCCAACGCAGTCTTTGACGCGCTGTCAGCCAAAACCAAAACATGGTCCATGACGCCACCTGTGTGCTCGCAGGAGCCTCGGCAGGGAGTACCTGCAGCGAGTGTATACTTTCAGCAATGGGTATCCCGTGGTCCCCCGCCATCATCCATGCAGGTACAGGGCAAAATCACTGGTGAGGAGGATACCCCAGCAACGCTGCTCACTAACAGATCCCTGCACCCCAGCCAGGTTTGAAGCATCTGTGCCACTAACCCCTCCTGTCCTGCAATCACTGCATTAGGCACATCCGGCGAGCCCAGGATGCAACAAATGTTACCCGGCCTACCCCCTACTAAGGCATTAGGTATCACAGATTGCACAATACTGACAGAAGAAGGAATAACAGGCAATGGTACAGATACACGCATCGCCTGTTGTCAGAGATGGAGCAATACGTCACTTTAGCAAGCCACTCTGTAGATCATGGCACAGCCAATGAGCTGTTAATGAGGAATAAAATTAGCAAATTACATCAGTGGCAACAATATACAGGGATATTGCCAAAATGGCAAAGTACTTTTAAGGTATAAACAAGTGTAGCGCACCTGAGGAGCCATAAGTAGATTGGGATCACCCACCCTGAGGAGCCACAAGTAGAATGGGATCACCCACCCTGCACAGCCAGGCATACCAAATCTTCACTGGCACTCTTGAGTCAGAGAACAGTGAGTGACTTTGTTTTTTTTCTTTCATTGAGGGTAATAAACTTGGATAGGGATGGGAAATTATAGGATGCCCATTTGACTTCAGAACAAACTTTAGGGACAACTCTCCCTATATACAGTCTCTTTACACAGCTCCTTCTCTTCCTCCAGCACTCACTTGCTTTCAGTACACAGCTGGTACACTGAAAATGTCTGACAAACACTCAGTCAGATCGAAGCAATAGCCTAGTACAGGCAGGAACACGAGGCCACTTGGTTGTGTAGCAAAGTTCAGTGTCAAGCTAACATTCCTTCTGTGGCTACTGATCCAAGCACCACCTCTTCAGGAACTGCCAACTCGCCTGGCTGCAGCTGCCCCTTTCACTAGCCCTCCAGGCTAACTTATCCTCTCAGTCCTCCAGACTGACACTCACCAGCCCACTAGCCCACCATCTCTCAGATGTGCTGATCTGCTTCTGCTGTCCTTTCTCCTTGCTCCCATGCCTCCGGGAAAGCCACCTCCTGTGTGTTGTAGAAGGGACCTTCCAGCACCCGATCCCGAACCCATGTTCACCCCCCCAGACTAGAGGGCACCCTCAAGGGCCACCGAAAGCCTGCTCAGCACTCCATCTCCATCTTCCACCTGACTGCTCTTGCTGGCATGGCTCATGTCTATTTATGAGTTGGCCTGCACCCTTCCAGACCCTTTTTGCTGGGGATTGGTCAAGGTTTTCATATGCATGTCATCCCCTCCTTACTCCTTCCCTCCAGTTCTAGAAGTTTCTACAAACTTCCAGACCAAGGGGAACTGCCAGAGAGAGCTGTCAGATGAGTCACCCAGCCCCTGAGTGACTAAACCTTGACCCAGATTCACAACCTAGGCTTGGCCCTAAGCCAAGCCAAAATTTTCCTACACTAACAACCACTTCTAGAACACATTAGAATATGTATATTAGGATTGTAGAGGGGGAAACATTTGAGTACTAAGTTTATTTTCACTAGGTGTGAATAAGGTTCAGGAGGGCAGTATTTTCAATATGAAGATAAGATTAAGAACGCAGGAACTGGCATGAGGAGGATTCACAGATTTTTGGATCTGCATACTTATTCCAGATAAGGATAACCAGTCAGACGGCACTATTAAAATGAGGTTATCAATGGTAGCTCTCATATATCTCTCATGCTAGATTAACTTAAAGTGTACCTAAACCAAGGACAAAATATTGCAGGTTACCAGTATTTGGAAGTGGTGTCTGCATATGTTTTTGACACACTTCCTGTTTTAGGGTGTCCATAGGACAAGACGTATTCTAGAACCCCCCCCCCCCCCTCAGAATGCACAAGACAGCACTGGATTTCATGCAGGGCCACCGTTTTTGCACGTATTGATCAGATATAACAAAACATCATTAAACAGGTTTGCACATACCTTAATTATATTAATTTATAAAACATATTTCTTCAAGATACCATCTGATCTGAGTTCATAGCTACTTTATTTATCTTATAAAAATAACACCTGGTTTTTAAATCCCACCACTTCCCCCTCTAATCAGAGAGGTGCTATTTGAATGATGACTTATGCCGCGTACACACGCGGGCACTGTTCGCTCAACTTTGTCCGCTGAACAGTGTTTCGGCGGACAGTCCGCTCGTGTGTGGGCTTCAGCGGACAGTTTCAGCGGACAGTCTGACGAACAAAGTTTTTCGGAAATTCCGAAAAACTGTCCACTGAAACTTGGTTTGAGCGGACAGTCCACCCGTGTGTAGGCTTGTTCGTCAAACTAAGTCTCGCGCATGCTCAGAAAGAATTTACACGCCGAAGGTTGCATTGCAGTGTATAGGACGTCGTTTTCTAGTCCCGTCGTACGTGCCGTTCACGTCATCGCGCACGGTTTCAGCGGACTGTTCGTTCGTCGTGTGTGGGCAAGTCCGTCCATGCTAATTTTGAGCGGACTGTCCGCTGAAACTGTTTGACGAACAAAGTTGAGCGAACAGTCCCCGCGTGTGTACGCGGCCTTACAAGTTTTGTTCATCCTCCTCTCTCTCTTATGCCCCATGCACACTATCAGTTTTTCTGCTGAGTTTTTCCTTCAGATTTACCAAAACCACATAATATGAGGTCAAACCTTAGGAGTTTCAATTTGTATGCAATCAGGTAGGCCTTTCTACTACATGGTTTTGGTAAATCTGAAGCAGAAAAACTGATAGTGTGTATGGGGCATTATATTTTAAGTCCTGGTGAACAGAGCACTTAATCTATAGAGGTGTTATAGAATTTGAATGGACATATCGGGATATAATCTCATGCCCATAATCAGCTTCATATATTCCCAGCTCACAAACATCAGTGAGAAAGTGGTTGGGCTTGTTAGAATAACAATACTGTTTCCTCGGATTAGATGGTACTGGGTCTGCACGAAGCATGTCTAACCCTGTACCCCACTCTCCTGCATAGCCTAAAGAAGAACCCTTGAGTACCACTCCTATTTATGGCTGAAACTGTGTTAAAGGACATTTTATACTCAATCATTCTCTGGTGCCTATAGAATCGTAATGTAGATCTGTAGGCTCAACAAGAGCACTCTCCACAATAAGCATTTACATATTGCATTCTTGCATATTATGGGTACATATAGGGTTTTCTCTATTGCCACTCACAACTGCCACTGCTATATTCCCAAAAACTTCCTCTGTTGTTGGCGCCTTCCTTCCCCAGCCACAGAGCACTCAGTGCTAAGGCATCTCTTGTGCCAGATTCTAGCACTCAGCTGAACCACGTACACTATATTACCAAATGTATTGGGACGCCTGCCTTTACACACATATGAACTTTAATGGCATTCCAGTCTTAGTCCATAGTGTTCAACATTGAGTTGGCCCATCCTTTGCAGCTATAACATCTTCAACTCTTCTGGAAAGGCTTTCTACAAGGTTTAGGAGTGTGTCTATGGGAACATTTAATCATTCTTCCAGAAGCGTATTTGTGAGGTCAGGCACTGATGTGGACAAGAAGACCTGGCTTGCCATCTCTGCTCTAATTCATCCCAAAGATGTTCTATTGGGTTAAAGTCAGGACTCTGTGCAGGCCAGTCAAGTTCATCCACCCAAAACTTGCTCATCCATGTCTTTATGGACCTTTCTTTGGGCACTGGTCCAAATCATTTGATGGAGTGGGGGTTGTGGTGTGGGGTTGTTTTTCAGGGGTTGAGCTTGGCCCCTTAATTCCAGTGAAGGGAACTCTTAAGCTGTCAGCATACCATGACATTTTGGATGATTTAATGCTTCCAACTTCGAGGGAACAGTTTGGGGGTGGCCCCTACCTCTTACAACATGACTGCACATCAGTGCACAAAGCAAGGTCCATAAATGTATGGATGGGGTGGAGGAACTGGTGATAGAACACCTTTGGGATGAATTATGCCGCGTACACACGGGCGGACTGTATGGCGTACTTAGTCCGTCGAAACACATTTCAGCGGACAGTCCGCTCGTGTGTGGGCTTCAGCGGACTTTTTCAGCGTGCAGTCTGGCGTACTAAGAATTTCGGATTTTTCGAAATTCTGTCCTTCGTACTTTGGTTTCAGCGGACAATCCGCTCATCAGTAGGCTAGTTCGACTGACTAAGAATGGCGCATGCCCAGAAAGGATTTACACGGCGGAAGGGTGCTTTACTGTGTATTGGACTTCCTATTTCTAGTCCCGTCGTACGTGCTGTACACGTCATCACGCAAGCTTTCGACGGACTGTTTGTGCATCCGTGTGTGGTCAAGTCCGTTCAGTCGAAAGTATGACGGACTGTCCGTCGGATTGTATGACGGACTAAGTACGCCATACAGTCCGCCCGTGTGTACGCGGCCTTAGAGTGGAGACTGTGAGCCAAGCCTTCTCGTCCACTTTACAAATGCGCTTCTGGAAGAATAATCAAACATTCCCATAGACACACTTGTAAACCTTGTGGACAGCCTACCCTACCCAGAAGAGTTGAAGCTGTAGCTGCAAAGCGTGGCCTGGCCAACTGAATATTGAACCCTATAGACTAAGATTGGGATGCCAATAAAGTTTATGTGCGTGTAAACGTAGGTGTTCCAATACTTTTAAAAATATAGTGTATGTGCTGCAGACAGTGTCAATTGTTTATAAATTGTTAGTAAAAAAATCTAAATCTCTTTTACCAGAAAAATGAAATTTTTTTGCAAGTGTTTAACTGTTCTGTATAAGTATGACATGTAACAATACTACAATGGTATCTTATATCTGACTTATTGGTGGGACCCGCATACTTCAGTTGGAAAATGCTCATATACTTACTATACCCAAGCTTTTGCATCAGTGATGTTGCCTCTTGGTTACTCTAATGAACAAAATGCTTGATGACTGTAGAATGTGTTTTGGAACATATCTAATGGCTACCATAGTGCATTCATCAAGCAGTGGCAAACAAGTACACCTCATCATTCAAACACCATTCTGCTTAGTAGATCTCTCTAAATCCTAATTTATTAAAATCTTGAAAAAAACATTGTCAAGGACTACCCTCACAAACTATTTGATGGAATGCATAGAATGTCTATTCAAAGGTAACACATTCTCCTAGATGCCATATTATCTCCTTCTAGCAGGGATGCAGAGAAAGCAAAGAGATAGTGTAAGTGAGTGTGGACATGTTGATAGGACTCTGATCAGGTCAGACAAAGGCAGTGTAACGTAACAGTAATGTATTGGGTGTAGGAACTGCCCAAACAAGTTCTGATCAAAATTTTGACAGAACACAGGAACTCTGAAAAAGAAGGACTCTGGGGTAGCCTAGATGAAAGCATGGAAATGTCTGCTTAATGTTCAGGATTAAAGGGTTTTCAGAAAGCAAAACCATGGGGATTATTTTTCTCATATCATAGTTTAAAATCTTCCCCCTCCATGTATGATGGAAAAATCGCTGACAGTATGAGCACTTATGATCAGGGGATGAAATAACAAGATTTCCAAGGAAGAATTACGTACATTTACTAGAAAATCCCAATATGACACACACCCTGCCCGAGTGTTTGGGAGCAGACAAGGAGCCATGGCTATATTTTCCAAGAGCACTGGTATATGACAGCTATAGCTGTTGCATGCTGAGGGGTAAGGTCAACTTCGGGGACCTTCTTGTGCTACAGTAATCCAAGTGCTGTACATTAAACACTTTTTAACATCCTGGGAGATGAAGTCAAGAATAGGGCTCTAATGATTTATCTAGAAACAGCAGAGGAATTACTGTATATTTATTTAACCAGGAGGTCGTTACTTAGTTGAAGCTTGTGGTTTTAGAGAATTCTTTTCAAAGTGATAGCAATATTCTTATTATAAAATTGTAATAAAGCAGAAACGGCCCTGGACACTATGAGCTTAATGAGTACACCACAAGTAGTAATTAGATGCCATCTAAAGCCTTGTACAAACACAATCGGATTTTCCGCAGACAAAATCTCTGACTTTTGTCCGAAGGCGTGTGCCCGGATTTTGTCTTGCATACAAATGGAAAGGAATTGTCAGCCAATAAACAAGAATGTAGTGAAGTACTACATGGTTTTTCAGCTCTTTAGCTTAACTCTTTGGGCTCCTTTTGCTAATTTCATGTTAGTAGAATTTTGGTGAGTGTTGATTCGTGCTTTTCATTTAGCACTTTTCAGTTCATGGTTTTCATTTCATGCTTTTCAGTTCATTTCTGAACGGCCGTTCGTCAACCAGATATGTTGCGTAATCAGAGGAGATAACATGTTATTTATTATTGGCCTTGGAGTTATTGCTTTGACCCAAGTCCAGTCCAGGAACAGGAGAAGGAGGAGTTCTTGGACCAAAAATTGGTTGCTTTATTAATCGTGACCAATTATGCCATATGCCTGTGCTGCGGGAGCTCCAGTAGAATAATCCAGATGAGTTTCAGAATTATCTCCGGATGACGGACCCTGCATTTCACCAACTCTTGACATTGCTGACCTACTATATTAAGAAGCAGGACACATGCATGAGGCTTTTATTTTATTTTGTGGTTGAATAATAATGATTTGATTTGTTATATTTTCTATATTTTTGGATGCATAGAGTGCACCTTTTGGTTAAGTTCTATTGGCAGATAGCATGTCTAATTTTATTTGTTTTCTTTTTTTAATGCACAATGAAAAAATTATGGAGAATAATACTTGGGTATGTGTTTTACTTCATATTACAGTTTGGGAGTATCCAGTTACATTAAAAAAATACAATGTAAAATTGACAAGGGACACCAACATAGTTGTATCTTTGATTTTAAAAACTACAGGATAATGGTGTTGTGGTAACTTGCCCAAACAAAAAAAAAAAAAAGCATAATAATATTATTCTTGATATCACTACAAAAAAAAAGCCTTTGAAAATTTGTTTGCAATAACTCCATCAGTATCACTAGCAAAGCAGCTTCATTATTATCTCATTAACCTCCCTAGCGGTGATCCCAAGTCTGGCTCGGGCTGGAATTTCAGTACCACGAGCGGTAACCCCGAGCCAGATCGCATTGGGATCGCATCGCTGGATACAGGGAGACTTACTTACATTGTCCCCTGGATCCAGCAATGTCCCCCCCGCTGTGTGTGCGAGCTGTCTTCCGCTCAATTCACACAGTGCCCGAGTGCCGCTGAGCTCCGTTCACTGCGACGTTACGACACACGGGAGCGGAGATCGGCGCCAAATTCAAAAAAGTTAAAATACACAATACACATACAGTACTGTCATCTTACAGAGTACAGTACTGTATAAAAAAAATACACATCCCCTTTGTCCCTAGTGGTCTGTCCAGTGCCCTGCATGCACTTTTATATTATAAATACTGTTTTTTTCTGCCTGGAATTTGGAGATTGTCCATAGCAACCAAAAAGTGTCCCTTTATGTCAAAAGTGATTTTAGACCAGCTAGAAAACAGCGATAATAAATTAGAATCACTTGCACAATTGAGCGATAGCGATTTGTGGGGAGATCCGTCATCAAACACTAAATCTAATGACAGCGACAATTCTGCAAATTAGCAAATTTCTGTGTTTTTGGATTTGATTACATTATTGAATATTTTTTATTATTATTTGTTATCAATATTTATAGTTATTTATTATATTATAAACTTTATCATACCCGGGATGTCTACTAGACTCTTGTTTGAACAGATTTAAGAGAGTTATTCCTAACTATTGCAGGCCTACAATATAAAACGCCAAATTTCCATGCAAAATAATTGTACCGCTTTCAGCACCTAAAATCAGAAATAATCATACCGCCAGGGAGGTTAAAGAAGAAGAGAATGTGCACTGCATTTAGAGATTTCATAATTTGCCACGTCACGAATATTAATTCTCCATTACGAATTCTGGTTTACAAGACAGATCACTTCTCACTCGTCCTTGTTTACGAGCATGCATGTTTGTACTTTGGACTTGTACAAACGCTTGGAAAATCCGACAACAGACACTTGTCTGTGGAAAATTTTAAAGCCTGCTATCCAACATTTGTCTGCGAAAAATCCGACAACATTTGTCCAATGGAGCATACAAACGGTCGGATTTTCCACCAACAGCCTGTCATCACACATTTCCCATTGGAAAATCCGATCGTGTGTGTGTGCTTAAGCTCATTTAACCACACTTTCATTTTGAATTATTTGTATTGATTTTCTAAGATATAAATTGAAAAAAGGGGACGGTAAAGCGCCCATCTATTCAAAAGTGAAATGGTATTTACAGGTGGAGTCTGGTGGGCTGAGTCAACAACTGTCTTTTTATATGTTTGCTATTCCAACAGTGTGATGCCTTCAAAACTGTTATTGTCCACCTCAGAGTTCAGGGTGTTCCCACCCAATTTTGCCCCTCATTTGGGACCCAATCCAGGAACTCAAGCACAGATATTTCACCAATTGAGTCCCCGAGAGATATAAAAACTGTGAAGCAGATTAGCTCAAGCATCCACCAAAAGAATAAATATAAGTTTTGGATTGACTGATGATTTAATACCAGACAGTGATTTATCACAACTATTTAGGCATTTCCACTGATGTCTATAATAGCATACTGAAGGAGATTAGTTATCAGGAGAACGAAGAAAGTGAATACTCATCAGGAAAATTAAGGAAGTGAGCAGATGACAGACAGCAGGACGCAGTAAAGAAGAAGAGCGGGGAAGTGAGGCAGTTAGGAAGGTGGGGAGTGAGTCTGTAATCTAGGAATTAGGCACACATGTACACACATATGCGCGCACACCAATTAGACATAATGGGAGGTGCGTGTTCATATCAATGACAGCATGTGTAGAGAGAAAGGGAACCAGATCAATGGGTGTTGTACGGGGAGTGGATCAGGAAAATCAATTAAGGGTGGATGGATAAGAGGCCAGGGACGTCCAGATCATTTACAGGGGGGCGGGAGGAGAATTTAGGGGTGTGTGAAGCTGTAAACTTTAATTACACTTAAAAAAAAAAGGGGTCAGTACAAGATATTAACTCTGCAGGGTGCCCAAACTTTTGCAGACACCATTTTTTTGTTTTCTGTAATTTTGAAAGTGTAAATGATGGAAATAAAATCTAACTTTTTTGACATATTATAAGAATGTCTAGTCTGTAATTTGATGCCATTTGGAGATTTTTCCATCTTTCCTTGGCTTCGTTATGCACATTAATACACATTTTTACCTGGGGTGCCCAAACTTTCGATCCCCACTGTAATACTGTATCTGCACATTTAATGCTATAAAATAAAATTAGATATACTGAAAAGTAAAAACGCATTAAATATTGTCCTGCTAAAACTGGGTTATTACAGCAGTGATATACAATGTTGTGAAAAAGTATTTGCCCCTTTTCTGTTTTTTTATTGTTTTTATGGTCAGCATTGGCTTTGGCCCTGGATGCCATTTTTGCCCAGTCTCTTCTTATAGTTGAATCATGAACACTGATCTTATCTGGGGTAAGTGAGGCCTGCAGTTCTTTAGATGTTGTTATGGCTTCTTTTATGACCTCCTGGATCAGTGGTCGTCATGCTCTTGGAGTACTTTTTGTAGGCCAGCCTCTCCTGGGTAGGTTCACCACTGTTTCAAGTTATCTACATTTGTGGATAATGGCTCTCCTCGTGGTTCACTGGAGTTCCAAAGCCCTAGAAATGGTTTTGAAACCCTTCCTAGAGCAATACATGTACATTACTTTGTTTCTAATCTGTTCTTGAATTTTTTTAGATTGGGACATGATGTGTGGCTTTTTGTGATTTGTTAGCGTGCTTCACTTTCTCAGTCAGACAGCTTCCATTTATGTGATTTCTTGATTCAGCATGTCTGGCAGTAATCAGGCCTGGGTGTGGCAAGTGAAAAATTGTGGTTAATCACAGTTCATTCATGATTCAGCATGGGGGGGGGCAATTACTTTTTCACATAGGGCCAGTAAGGTTTGAATAAATTAAATAATAATTAAAAAATTGCATCTTTGATTTACTTGTGTTATCTTTGTGTAATATTAAAATTTGTCTGATGATCAGAATCATTTAAGTGTGAGAAATATGCAAAAAAAGAAAGAAATCAGGAAGCGGGCAAATACTTTTTCATAGCACTGTAGGTTGCTATGATATAAAAAATAAATAAAAAATATTTATATATATATATATATAGATATATATATATACAGTGCCTTGCGAAAGTATTCGGCCCCCTTGAACTTTTCAACCTTTTGCCACATTTCAGGCTTCAAACATAAAGATATAAAATTTTAATTTTTTGTGAAGAATCACCAACAAGTGGGACACAATTGTGAAGTGGAATGAAATCTATTGGATAATTTAAACTTTTTTAGCAAATAAACTGAAAAGTGGTGCAAAATTATTCGGCCCCTTTACTTTCAGTGCAGCAAACTCACTCCAGAAGTTCAGCGAGGGTCTCTGAATGATCCAATGTTGTCCTAAATGACTGATGGTGATAAATAGAATCCACCCATGTGTAATCAAGTCTCTGTATAAATGCACCTGCTCTGTGATAGTCTCAGGGTTCTGTTGAAAGCACAGAGAGCATCATGAAGACCAAGGAACACACCAGGCAGGTCCGTAATACTGTTGTGGAGAAGTTTAAACCGGATTTGGATACAAAAAGATTTCCCAAGCTTTAAACATCCCAGGGAGCACTGTGCAAGCAATCATTTTGAAATGGAAGGAGTATCAGACCACTGCAAATCTACCAAGACCTGGCCGTCCCTCTAAACTTTCAGCTCAGACAAGGAGAAGACTGATCAGAGATCAGAGAACTACAGCTGAGGTGGGAGAATCTGTCCATAGGACAACAATCAGTCGTACACTACACAAATCTGGCCTTTATGGAAGAGTGGCAAGAAGAAAGCCATTTCTCAAAGATATCCATAAAAAGTCTCATCTAAAGTTTGCCACAAGCCACCTGGGAGACACACCAAACATGTGGAAGAAGGTGCTCTGGTCAGATGAAACCAAAATCAAACTTTTTGCCCACAATGCAAAACGATATGTTTGGCGTAAAAGCAACACAGCTCATCACCCTCAACACACCATCCCCACTGTCAAACATGGTGGTGGCAGCATCATGGTTTGGGCCTGCTTTTCTTCAGCAGGGACAGGGAAGATGGTTAAAATTGAGGGGAAGATGGATGCAGCCAAATACAGGACCATTCTGGATGAAAACCTGTTGGAGTCTGCAAAAGACCTGGAACTGGGACGGAGATTTATCTTCCAACAAGACAATGATCCCAAACATACAGCAAAATCTACAAAGGAATGGTTCGCAAATAAATGTATCTAGGTGTTAGAATGGCCAAGTCAAAGTCCAGACCTGAATCCAATCGAGAATCTGTGGAAAGAGCTGAAAACTGCTGTTCACAAACGCTCTCCATCCAACCTCACTGAGCTCGAGCTGTTTTGAAAGGAAGAATGGGCAAGAATTTCAGTCTCTCGATGTGCAAAACTGATAGAGACATACCCCAAGCGACTTGCAGCTGTAATCGCAGCAAAAGGTGGCTCTACAAAGTATTAACGCAAGGGGGCCGAATAATTTTGCACACCCCACTTTTCATTTTTTTATTAGTTAAAAAAGTTTCAAAAATACAATAGATTTCGTTCCACTTCACAATTGTGTCCCACTTGTTGGTGTTTCTTCACAAAAAATAAAAATGTTATATTGTTATGTTTGAAGCCTGAAATGTGGCAAAAGGTTGAAAAGTTGAAGGGGGCCGAATACTTTCGCAAGGCACTGTATATATATATATATATATATATATATATATATATATATATATATATATATATATATATATATACAGTATATATATTATATTGCAGCTTACCAATTCCTAGATGTGATGACTGTATTCAATTTATTTTTTAGGTGTTCTTCCCTTATTTTCATCTGGTGATTCTGGCAGAAAGTCTGTTGTTTTTTTCAAAAGAACAAGTTCTCTTGCAGATGTAACAGTTAGAGAGATGAGACAAACCAGTTATCACTGAGAGGGGTGCTTGCAATAATCAGCTTTTATTTATTTAGCTAAAGCCTTTATCTCAAAAGGAAAAAGCTGTTGCTGTAAATGCTTATAAAGTGCTAGTTGGAGTTCAATTTCAATTTGTTAGTGTATCTAAATCTGCTAGTATGTCTAACACTGACACTCAGGACAGGATGCTAAAGCAGCTTGGCACTGGAGCAGGAGATGGTAGCAGAGCCGGTATCCAGACAGCAACCAGGGACAACTGGGTAACGAGGGACAGAGTCGCCAGAAAGAGCAAGTCCAGGAAGCAGGCCAAGGTCGGTAACAGCCAGGCAGTGCAGTACAGAATCAGCAGGCAAATAGAAGTCCAGTAAAAAGGCTGAGGTTAGAGCAATCAGATGAACAAGGTTATGGCAGGAGCAAAGGCAAAGTCCAGGAGAAAGCCAGGCAGGCAGGTTCAGTGGATCAGGTTTCAGTAATATAAGTACAAACTGAAGACCATTCAACAACTGATCATGGAAACAGACCAGTTTATACAGGTCAATGGATGCCAAGTGTGCATGCTAATTGGTGTGCGCGCATGTGTGTGTACATGTGTGCGCACTAACATGAGCATGACGGACTGTAATGGTACATCTAATGTTGCCTCTTCGCTTAGAAGTATGTGCATGAATATTAGTGTAAGTCTGCATTGGTTTTCTGGTGCTAAGAAACCGGTTTACCATACAGTCGCTGTCCAAAGGTTCCCCTGTGCTCCTTCATCCAGAGTGAAGGCACTCTGATACAGGAGGTGTGTTACTGGACAGATCACCAGATAAAAACAGAAGGAAAAAAGCCTAAAAATGGAAAAGTACTGTAGCCACCACATCTAATGTTTGGTAAGCTGCAATATATTATATTTTTTGTTTTGGGTTTAAAGTGATAGTAAACACATTATCCCTTCTCTTAATGTATATAGCAGATTAAGGAGGGGGAAGGGGGTGTTTGGGACTTTATATGAGGCAATGATGGTTAGGTTAATCTGCCTCCATCGCTGTTATATATATAAAATAAAATCACATAATAATGGATTTCAAAAAGATATAGATTAAATAAGGGGATAACATGATACACATGAGTTGCACATTGGCAATGTATTATACATAATAACAAGATAATTCATAAACAATCTATAGGTAATAGATGCATTGGTATATGATAATACAATTGTTTGAGGACATGAAAGACATAATTATGTTAATAATAGTAATGACTGATAATAAAATGCATAGCGTTCGTATTGTTGAATTGCAGCCTCATCTCCCGTGAGATGTCTGTCTCTCCATGGCGCCTCCAGCTGTCAGCAACATCATTAAACTATTAATCAATTTTATTCGTAAGTAAGAGCATTTTAAAATATCTACTCCACCTCCGCTCTGTTCTCCCTCTGTGACAAAAATGTGTTCATTTTGTAATTCTTCTTTTCTATTATAATCTTATGTTTATGTAAATTGCTCCTGATGAGTGGATATCTCCACGAAACGCGTAGAACCCCAGCCTTATGTTACATCATACAATCATGTGATTCTGAGATTCAACAATACAAACGCTATGAATTTTATTATAAATCATTAATATTATTAACATAATTATGTCTTTCAGGGTCTGGAACAATTTTATTACCATATACCAATGCATCTATTACCAATAGATTGTTTATGAATTATGTCGTCATTATGTATAATAAATTGCCAAGGTGCTACTCATATCCATCACGTTATCTCCCTTATTTAATGTATATCTTTTTGGAATCCATTATCATGTGATTTGATATCCCTACTTTCTTAGCTGTGGTTCATACAAAGTCGCAACCAATTCTTTTAATTAATCAATTGATTTTATGTTATCTTAATGTATATAGATGATGGCACTGTATTTATTTTAATTTAAAAAAAAAGCATCTAAGTACCTTTTTTCACAATCGATATACAGCTGTCACAGGACCCGGTTCTTTTCCAGCCCATCTACAGGGACATCAGTGGGAGGAGCTTCTAGTCCACTTTTGCAGGTCACATGTTCAAAAAAATAAAAAAATAGCCCTCAGAATACAAAGGAAAAATACATGATTAATATCAAATGTTTTAAATTGTCACACAAATATGTAGTTGAACTCAAATCTTTATTATTTTTGTATAAAAATATGGTGTAGGCTCTCTAGGGGGAAGTTCTACCAATCACAGCCTGTTTCACACTCCTCCAGCCAGTGCCTACTGTTTGTATGTGCTTAGAATTACAGGGCGGTGAAACCTCCATCAATCAACATGTAATATTCTGCCACAATTGTGTTTAGCCGTTTAGTGGGCACGGAGGAGGAGGGAGCGAGTGGGCTGTCATTTATCCGCTGTACACCCACATGTGTCACTTTATAGTCACATGGGCTGCTCAGAAAAGAAAAAGAAGGAAATGAACAGAACGAAACTGCATCATGCTTAGTAGATGTGGCAACAGCTGGTCTATACAATCACAGGCTGCAGCTGGAACACAGACAAGGAGGGAGGGACAGTGAACAGCAGGATCAGCCAACATTTTTACAATTTACAGAAAACAAATCCAATATTGAGTATGAACAGCATGAAATACAGCATGCACTGACATTTTTTAATAATGTGAGTGTAATGACACTTTAACCACTTTCAGACCGGACCATTTTGCTGGCTTAAGACCAGACCACTTTTTGCGATTCGGCACTGCGTCGCTTTAACTGACAATTGCACGGTCATGCAAAGTGGCTCCCAAACAAGATTGACGTCCTTTTTTTCCCACAAATAGAGCTTTCTTTCGGTGGTATTTGATCACCCCTGCGGTTTTTATTTTTTGCGTTATAAACAAAAATAGAGAGACAATTTTGAAAAAAACGCATTATTTTTTACTTTTTGCTAAAATAAATATCCCCCAAAAATATATAAAAAACTTTTTTTTCGTCAGTTTAGGCCGATACGTATTCTTGTAAATATGTTTGGTAAAGAAAAACGCAATAAACGATTATTGATTGGTTTGCACAAAAAAATTATAGCGTTTACAAAATAGGGCATAGTTGTATGGCATTTTTATTAATATTTTTTTTTTTTACTAGTAATGGCGGCGATCAGCGATTTTTATTGTGACTGCAACTTTATGGTGGACACATCAGACATTTTTGACACCTTTTTGGGACCATTGTCATTTATACAGCAATCAGTGCTATACAAATGCACTGATTCCTATGTAAATTACACTGGCAGTGAAGGGGCTAACCAGGGGGTGGCAGTGTAGGGGTTAAGTGTTCCTAGGGGCATGTTACTAACTGTGGGGGGCTGGGCTGTGTGTTAGTGAACATCTCTGCTCCAATCACATGGAGCAGAGATCAGTGTCACTTGTTGCTAGGCAGAACGGGGAGATGCTGTTTACATCGGCATCTCCCCATTAAGCCTCCCCGTGAGACGATCGCGAGTATCCCCGCGGCGATCGAGTCCACGGGACCGACGACCGGCCAGCACCTGCGCGCACCGCCAGCGGCGCATGCGCGATGGCAGGGCGGCAAATGCAAATGAATGTACCTGTACGCCAATTTGCCTGCCGGTGCCACTCTGCCGACGTACATCGGCGTGTGCTGGTCGGGAAGTAGTTAATATTAATATAAAGTATAACTAAAAGCAAACTTCTTTTTTTTTTTTTTTGGACAGAATGAAAAGGGACCTGTCATGCTTTTATTTCTATCTATCATCCTCTCTATTCGTCCTGTTTGCCATTATCACCAGCGAGAGAGAAAGTGAAAGAAAATGCCAAATTTGTTGTTACCAGAACAACAATAGAGGGGAAATCTTCTAATTGAGACACTGGTTCTGATGTAACTGGTAACAACCAGAAGTTCCGTCAATTTGGAGGGATTTCCTATCACTTCCTGTTTTTGGCTATGGGACAGGAAGTGAAGGGAAATCTCCCCTATGGGAGACATGGAAAAAACTGACATTGCTTATAACCCTCCGTAAAATGAAAAAAAAAAAGTTTTGCCTTTGGTTCTTTTAGCATGAATTAGTACACATACAATCTGCATCATCTTTATGATACATGCAGACAAACATGCAATACTACATCCCAGCATACAGAAGATACAGACCTGAGTAGGTGACACAGTGAAACAAATTACAAATACCTAGCAAATTTCAGTTTATAATTTTTTTCCAATATTATGCGTTTCAGAATAAGTCCAGTTGAATGTGACTAATTGCTTCTAGATATGGACAGTCTTCATTTCAAACAAACGTATTTACATTTTATTTTTTTTATTGCAAGATGTTCTCTGTGTAGCAAACTTATTTTTTTCAGAATGCAGCATAAAACCGAAGAGTTCTTTCCTTCATTACCTACAGAGAACTGTGTCTCCTGGCAGCTGTCCTTGCTGTGGTCACGCACGTGGCAGAATGTCTCGGTCAGAGGAATGGCAGACAGACACTGTGACAGACCAAGCCTTCAGACACATACAGCTTTTTCTAACCACATCTTCATTTAGCATGGTTCAAGACTTCAATTAGTGACCTAATCCTTAAAGGCTACAGGGGACAAAGAAGTTGTGTTAAAACACCCATAGCTGAAACTGTTGTGTGGACCCTCGTACCTGCACATACCTGGGGTTATAGTTGAATACACATTAATCACTTGCCTACTGAGCACTTTTACCCCCTTCCTACCCAGGGCCATTTTCACCTTTCAGTGCTGTCTCATTTTGAATGACAATTGAGCAGTCATGCAACAATGTACCCATATGAAATTTATATCATTTTTTTCACACAAATAGAGCTTACTTTTGGTGGTATTTAATCACCACTGGGTTTTATATTTTTTGCTAAACAAAAGAAAAAAGACCGAAAATTGTTAAAAAAAAAAGTTAAATGTTTTTCATAGTTTATTATAAAATTTTGCAAAGAGGTAGTTTTTCTCCTTCCCTGATATATGCTGATGAGGCTGCACTGATATGCACTGATGGGCACTGATAAGGTGGCACTGATGAGGCGGCACTGGTGGGCACTGATGAGGAAGCAATAATGAGGCTGCACTGACTAGGTGTTATATTTTTTGCTAAACAAATATAAAAAGACTGAAAATTGTTAAAAAAACATAGTTTGTTATAAAATTTTGCAAACAGGCAATTTTTCTTCTTCACTGATGTGTGCTGATGAGGCTGCACTGATAGGCACTGATAGGCTGCACTGATGGGTGGCACTGATAGGCTGCACGGATGAGCAATGATGAGGTGGCACTGATGAGCACTGATAGGTGGCACTGATAGGCTGCACTGATAGGCAGCAATGATGAGCACTGATAGGCGGCACTGATGGGCACTGGTAGGTGGCACTGACGGGCACTGATAGGTAGCACTGATAGATGACACTGATGAGGAGGCACTGATGAGCACTGATTGGCAGTACTGGGGGGCACTTATTGGCAGCACTGGTGGCACTGATAGGCAGCACTTGTGGCACCTTTGGAATTGCACTGATAATCAGTGTCCTAATTATCAGTATAGATATCCTTTTAACACAAGCCGGTTAGTGGCTTGTTTTTACATCATGATTAGCTGTGATTGGAAACAGCTGAACATGTGGTAAAAGGCCCTTTACCTTGATCTGTGCTCAGATGTGTCTTAGTGACATAGCGATCACAGAGCATGCAGCCCACACTCTGCAGTGGGCACGCGGCAGCCTCGATCATGGGATCATATGAAGCCCATCCAGGACTGTAGCCGTCATTTGGCTATATCACAGTCGGCAAGTTGCTAAAGTAAGCCTGTCCCACACACGGGAACCTTTCCTTTAGAATTCAGAAATTACCCGCTTCATCACATTAAAGCTGAACTTCAGCTAGTTATAAAATACACACATATAGGCTAGGTTTACATCAGCCGCAACCACCTGCACAGAAAAACATGCTCAATGTGAGCGGGTGCCATTAATCCTAATAGCACATCCCACACACTGGAATTTGCCGTGCGGTTCCCGTGCGGGCTGAAATTCCAGAAATGGTGCAGGGACCTTTTCACTGTGTTTCAGGAGGCACGGCAGCCCATTCAAATGAAAAATGTAGCTTGCAGAGCCGCATCAATGTGAACCTAGCCTAATGCAACTGTGTAATCATTAGATCATTGTTTTTTTTGTTTTTTTTTTTTTTTTAATGCAGGCATTGTAAGTACCTGAATGTGTCTTGGTTTCAGCCTCTTGTGGTCTACTGCTCAGTCTTTGCAGCAAAGCTCAAAGAAGGGGTGTAAGAAGTTGCACAAGGGTCTGCTAAGGTGTGCTGCAGTGCAAGGAGCCTGCTGTTAGAAGGAGAAAGCAGTGTGACAGAGAGATGTGCTGCTTCTCCTTTCACTGTCCAATCAATGGGTGGGGCTAAGGAGGGGACCTGTAAGTAAAAGTAATACTGCAGCAGACAAAAAAACATATCCCCATCTGTGCTAGAGAGGCTGTGTCAGAGCTGTTTAAAGAATAAGTTCACCTTAAAACAAATTAAAAAATAAATGCACATCTTTTTAGCAGGTAAAAAAATTTACATTTTTTTTTTTTTTTACTTTATTTACTTTACTTGTAAATCATTACACCCACAATCAGCAGATCACAGGTGCCACTCAGGGCTCCTGCAGAATTGTCAGTGCATCTGTCTGCTTGTACCTTGTTTGGGCAGATACACACTGACAGGAAGAAAGAATGAACTACCATGGTGCTTTTACATTTTCAAACTAGATGGACAAAAGTACAAATCCTTCAGTAGGTAAAAGCGTTTTCCTATATGTATTTCATCTGTGTATTATTATTATATAGGATTTATATAGCGCCAACAGTTTGTGCAGTGCTTTACAAATAAAGTAAGACAATACAGCAACAATATAATTCAATACAAGAGGGTTAGGAGGGCCCTGCTCCTGTGAGCTTACAATCTAATAGGGAGGGGCTGGTGAAACAAAAGATAGTAACTGCAAGGGATGAAATGATGAGGGAAGTAGAAGATTTGGTTGTTAGCTTAAGGCAGAATATGCCTCCCTGAAGAGATGAATTTTCAAGGATCATCCAAAAGTGGACAGAGTAGGAAATAACCAGACAGATTAGGGTAGTGCATTCCAGAGGATGGGAGAGGCTCTGGAGAAGTCCTGGAAAAGAGCATGGGAGGAGGAGACAAGAGAGCTAGAGAGCAGGAGGTCTTGGGAGGAGCGGAGTGGATCATGGTTTGGGTGAAATTTGGAGATAAGATTGGTGATGTAGCTCAGGACGGAGTTGTAAACAGTTTTGTATGTTATTGTTAGTGTTTTGAATTTTATTTGTTGGGCAATGGGAAGCCAGTGAAGGGATTGGCAGAGAGGGGTGGCAGACACTGAACGGTTGGTAAAGTGGATGAGTCTGGCAGCAGCATTCATGATAGACTGAAGAAGGGATAACTTCCGTAGAGGTAGGCAAATGACGAGGGAGTTACAATAGTCAAAGCGGGAGGAAACAAGGGAGTGAATAAGTTGCTTAGTGGTTTCAATGGTTAGAAAGGGGTGTATTTTGAAGATGTTGCGGAGGTGAAGTCCACAATATTTGGACAGAGATTGGATTTGAGGCCGAAAGGACAGGTATGAGTCCAAGATTACACCTAGCACCCCGACACGAGGGGAGGGACTGATGGTTATATTATTGATCTTGATTGAGAAGTTGGGGGGGGGGGCATAGGTTGGAGGAAAAATTATGAGCTCTGTTTAAGAAAGATTGAGTTTGAGGAAGTGTTGTGACATCCATGCTGATATGTCAGTTAGTAAGTTAGTAATGTAAAAGGAGACTGAAGGAGTGAGGTGAGGAGTAGAGAGATAGATTTGTGTGTCCTCAGTAAAGAAATGGTACTGGAAGCCATGAGAGTCTATTAATTGACCAAGGGAGAAGGTGTAAATGGAGAAGAGGACAGAACCTTGAGCTATCCATACCGAAAGAGATAGTAGAGAGGAGGAAACAAGTTATAGGTAACACTGATAGGAGGAGAACCAGGAGAGTCTTGAAGGCCAAAAGAGTGGCGTTTTTGTGAGGAGGAGGGGATAGTCAACAATATCAAAGCCTGCAGAGAGGTCTAGTAGTATGAATATTGAGTAGCGGCCATTGGTTTTAGCAGTTAATAAATCATTAGTGAGTTTCAGTAGGGCTGTTTCAGTGGAGTGTAGAAAGCGGAAGCCAGATTTTAAGGGGTCAAGAAGGTTGTTGTCAATGAGGTAGGAGCTCAGACAATTGTAGACTAAGCGTTCTAAATGTTTTGATGCAAATGGGAACAAGGAGATGGGTCTTAAGTTGTTCAGGCTGATGGGGTCCAGTGAGGGCTTTTTAAGTATGAGGGTGATCAGGCCATGTTTGAGAGGGAGGTTTTGAAGATGTGAGTGAGGGAGCATAGGACAGAAGAAAAGGGTGACCATAGTAGTTGTGAGGAAATAGGATCCAGGGGACAGGTGGTAAGGAGGGCTTCTGAGAAAACTTTAGCATCCTCTTTGGTAGTAGCAAGGTCAAAAAAGGAAAGTGTTGAGAGAGAATTTGTACAGGGTATATTAGGTGGGATAAATGTCTGTGCAGTGGAGGTGCCCCCATGAATTGCATCAATCTTGTTTTTGCAGTGATTGGCAATCTCGTTAGCAGTAACTGAGTTATTAGGTGGAGGAGGTGGTGGAGAAAGTAGAGAGTTAAAAGTAGGGAAGAGACGAGGTCTAAAGGACAGAGTATTATTGAGAGTGACAAAGTAGGCTTGTCACTCTCAAGGTATTTATCAATATGCCTGTGGTTCAGCTATAAAAGCCTATAAGGAAACTTAGGAGGTGGAAACTTGTAAGGCCAAGTTGGACTGTAAACCAGGAAATTTATATTAGTTATGATTACTGTTGATGTGATCATTGTTATTCATCTAAATATGAGTGCATTAATTCTACTGTAACACTTGGATTTACATTAAAAGGATCCATTGTGCTAGGGTTTGCAATGTTTTCTGTATTTATTGTTTTCAAATTCGACTGTCAATTAATGGTTTTATTAAAATTTAGCAGCATTTCTCTTTACTCCAGGAGTTGTCCTTTATTTGACCTTAGGTCCCCAATTGATTGCCCAACATGTTCCTGCACTCCTTCTGCCATAATGCAGAAATCATTATCATCCCCAGTTCTTAAAGGGACCGGTATGACTCTTTGTTTTGTTCATATGTAGTGATGGACGAACGTTTCGCCCGGCGGTCGTTTCGCGGCGAATTTCCGACATTCGCGGTCCGCACGTTCGAACGCCTTTTTCCGTCGTTCGCCGCGGCGGACTTACGTGTTTAATGTATACAAGAACTTTAACCTTTGGTGACACGTTTATCATGTGATACAGGACAGCCAATTGAGACATGACAGCACATGGACACTTGGACATTCCCCCTAACCTATAAATACACCCGATCCGGTGGCCATTTTACATTCTTTCTTCTGTTACGATAGGGACAGGTTCCTGTGTGGAGTAGGGAGAGATAAACCACTAGCTATTTGGTACACAAAAGTTCTTTTCAGGACTGGTATAGGTGTTAGGTGTTGATAGGTTTGCTGTGCTGCTGATTCTTGCAGCAGCCTGAGTGTCTTTTGTTAGTTTAGAGAAAGGGAAAGGACGGTGTATGCTACAGGGACAGCCAGATTAGTCTTTCATCATCATCATCATCATCATCATCATTAGCTGTTACTATCAAGGTCCACAAAAGAGCTGTTCCAGTAACCACTAATCGTTCTCTTTTTTTGCCAATTTGTATAGGGACAGGAAGGAAGCAGTGTTGTCAGGCAGTGAGGGTAATTTTAAAGACTTGCTGTTATTATTAGTTCCACAAAGGTTCTTTTCAGGACTGGTATCAGTGGTACAGTAATAGGCTTGTACATGTATAATATTCTTTCTTCCAAATATAGAAAGGATATTATACTTGACTGCTGCCCTTCTGCTGCAGTCTGCTAAACATTCACAACTCACTTGTTCCACAAAAGTTCTTATAAGGACTGGTAACTTGGTATAGGGTGCTACGGTACATAGGCTTGAGTGCGGTACAGTCTGCTGTTCTGTAAGGACCGCTATCGGTCCACAATAGATAGGGTTGACGTGCACCACTGCTGACCGCTGCCCTATACTGCAGCAGTCCTTCAGCGGTATAGGGACTGACGTACAGTCTGCTAAACACTAATACACAACCTGCTTGGTCCACAAAAGTTCTTATAAGGACTGGTAACTTGGTATAGGGTGCTACGGTACATAGGCTTGAGTGCGGTACAGTCTGCTGTTCTGTAAGGACCGCTATCGGTCCACAATAGATAGGGTTGACGTGCACCACTGCTGACCGCTGCCCTATACTGCAGCAGTCCTTCAGCGGTATAGGGACTGACGTACAGTCTGCTAAACACTAATACACAACCTGCTTGGTCCACAAAAGTTCTTATAAGGACTGGTAACTTGGTATAGGGTGCTACGGTACATAGGCTTGAGTGCGGTACAGTCTGCTGTTCTGTAAGGACCGCTATAGGTCCACAATAGATAGGGTTGACGTGCACCACTGCTGACCGCTGCCCTATACTGCAGCAGTCCTTCAGCGGTATAGGGACTGACGTACAGTCTGCTAAACACTAATACACAACCTGCTTGGTCCACAAAAGTTCTTATAAGGACTGGTAACTTGGTATAGGGTGCTACGGTACATAGGCTTGAGTGCGGTACAGTCTGCTGTTCTGTAAGGACCGCTATCGGTCCACAATAGATAGGGTTGACGTGCACCACTGCTGACCGCTGCCCTATACTGCAGCAGTCCTTCAGCGGTATAGGGACTGACGTACAGTCTGCTAAACACTAATACACAACCTGCTTGGTCCACAAAAGTTCTTATAAGGACTGGTAACTTGGTATAGGGTGCTACGGTACATAGGCTTGAGTGCGGTACAGTCTGCTGTTCTGTAAGGACCGCTATCGGTCCACAATAGATAGGGTTGACGTGCACCACTGCTGACTGCTGCCCTATACTGCAGCAGTCCTTCATCGGTATAGGGACTAAGAGTTTTGTCACAGGGTCATTTAAAAAATGACAGGCAGAGGAAGAGGCAGGCCCTTCCGCAGGGGTGGTAGGGGTAGGGCAGGAGCAACAGGCTTGAGCCAAAGTGGGAAGTTGCAGAAGGTGCGTTCAATTACTTTAAAGGATGCACCAGACTTGGTTGAGTGGCTCGCTCAGCCTTACTCTTCTGCACCCTCCTCATCCTCTCGATCTGCACCCTCTTCTTCACTCTCTGCTATGTGCACCCCCAAAGACACTACCACCAACAACACGACCACCACCACCACCACCACATACCTTCCGCTTGAGTCACTGGAATTATTTTCCGATCCATATCAAGAGGACATTTCTGATGCGCAGCCACTCTTGGTATTGGATCAGGAAGAGGAGGTAGCAACAAGCGCTACTCAGAAGTCTGACGACAGTACCCAGATCAGCCCAAGGAGGAGGTTGGTCCCCGGTGTTGCTGCCTACTCCGAGATCTCTACTTATAGCGGTGGGGAAGGTGACGTTGATGATGACGTGTCTAGTGATGTCACGTGGGTGCCCACAAGAGAGGAAGAGGAGGGGAGTTCAGAGGGAGATATGGACCAGCAGATAGGGAGGAGAAGCAGCAATGACTTACATTGCACAGCAGGGACAAAGCAGACTGCAAATGTATCAGGAGCGAGTCATCGACCATGTACGGTCACATCTGGCGCTCCCAGGACACCGGCACATGGCTCCGCAGTGTGGGCTTTTTTTAACGTGTCCGCTGCTGACAATAGCGTTGCCATCTGCAATCTTTGCAGTCAACGCGTTAGTCGCGGTAAGCCCAATACTCACCTAGGGACGACCGCCTTAAGAAGGCACATGAGCAGCCATCACCGAGCCCAGTGGGAGCAACGGAACACACAAAGCCACACTGCAGGCTCTCACCGTCCAGCCTCGTCTTCTACTTCTCCTTCTCCTCTCTCCTCACAATTGTCCTCCACTCCACCTTCCATCACGCCAAGCTCACATTTTTCTGCAAAAAGGCAGGCTTCCGTGGGCCTAATGTTTGAGCGTAAAAAAATGATGACGCCGGATAACCCTCTTGCCCAACGGTTGGCGGCTGGCTTGTCAGAACTCATAGCCCGCCAACTACTGCCATATAAACTGGTGGACTCGGAGGCCTTTCGCAAATTTGTGGCCATTGGAACACCACAATGGAAGGTCCCAGGAAGGAAGTATTTCTCAGAGAAGGGCATCCCAGAGCTATATGGCCATGTTCAGCGGCAAGTGAATGTATCTCTGGCACACAGTGTCGGTGCCAAGATACATCTGACCACAGACACGTGGTCTAGCAAACACGGGCAGGGAAGGTATATCAGTTTTACTGCCCACTGGGTGAACCTTCTGACGGCCGTCAAGCATGTAACCCGTGGCACCCGTGTAGATTTGGTTTTACCGCCACGGATTGCATGCAGGCCTGACTCTTCTTCTCCTCCTCCTACTCCATCCTCCTCCCTCTCCTCCTCAGCTGCCTCCTCCTTTTCCGCTGCTAGCGTCTCTTCCGCTGCACCGCCCAAGCTCCCCAGAACCTATTCCACATGCCAGGTGAGACGTTGCCATGCCGTGCTGCGTCTGTTGTGCCTGGAAGCAAAGAGCCACACTGGCCCGGCACTCCTTTCAGCTTTGCGTTCACAGGCAGATGAGTGGCTAACACCGCTCAATTTGACAGTTGGTAAAGTGGTGTGTGACAACGGTGCCAATCTGCTTAGCGCATTGAAACAGGGCAAAATCACGCACGTGCCGTGCATGGCACACGTCTTAAACTTGGTCGTGCAGCGATTCCTTGTCAAATACCCTGGGGTCCAGGACATCTTGCGGCAGGCAAGGAAAATCTCGGCCCATTTCAGAAGATCTTACACGGCCATGGCTCGCCTTGCTGACATTCAGCGGCGACACCATCTGCCGGTCAGACGTCTTATTTGCGATTGCCCGACGCGATGGAACTCAACCTTCTATATGCTTGATAGGCTGCTCCAGCAGAAACGTGCAGTTAACGTCTACCTGTATGAACTCTGCGAAAGAAACGGTTCTGGGGAGCTGGGTTTTTTTTCACCGCGCCAGTGGCTGCTCATGCGCGACACATGCAGACTTCTGCGGCCATTTGAGGAGATCACCAAACTGGTCAGTCGCAGCCATGGCGCCATCAGTGACATGGTACCTTATGCCTTCTTTCTGGAGCGTGCATTGCGTCGTGTCATTGATCAGGCTGTGGAGGAGCAGGAGCGGGAAGATGAGGAAGTCGCAATGCTGGATGAATTCCCAGGGGGGGCTACTCTATCTGAGACAAGTCAACAACAGGAGTCTGATGAGGAGTCAGAGGAGGATGGTGCCGGGGCGGATGAGCAGGAGCAAGAAGAGCATGCTTTAAACCTTTCTGGGATCCCTGTTGTGCGAGGATGGGGAGAGGAGAATGAAGAGGACGACATTATCCTGGATGATGAGCAGGAGCCAGGCCACCACACCGCTTCCACTTTAGTGCAAATGGGGGCCTTCATGCTCCAGTGTTTTAATAGGGACCCCCGTATAAAAAGCATGAGGGTCAAGGACCAGTACTGGGTGGCAACGTACTTAGACCCCCGGTACAAACACAAAATGGCGGAAATGTTACCGCCGTCGCAGAGGGCTGTCAGAATGCAGCACTTCCAGGCCTTGCTTCGAGAAATGCTGCATTCTGCTTTTGCGTGCGCTGGCAGAGGAGCAATTCCCACTCCCAGAGAAGGATTTGCGGGTACCAATCCAACAGCGCCTGCAAGAAGAGGCCGGTTTGAAGATGTGTTGGTGACTTCGGATATGAGGTCATTCTTTCAGCCGACCCATCGACAGGTGTCATCCGGATCCAGCATCAGGGAACGCCTAGACCGTCAGGTGTCCGACTACATTGGGTTAACGGCCGATGTGGACGCTCTGAGGAGTGATGAACCCCTAGACTACTGGGTGGGCAGGCTTGACCTCTGGCCAGAGCTTGCCCAATTTGCAATCGAACTGTTGGCTTGCCCCTCATCCAGTGTCCTGTCCGAAAGGACGTTCAGCGCAGCAGGGGGGATTGTGACCGATAAGCGTACTCGCCTAGCTCACGACAGTGTTAACTACCTCACATTTCTAAAAATGAATGAGGCATGGATCTCGGAGGAATTCAACACATGTGACCAGTAGACCATGTATATGTCTATAAACTATTTTTTTAATCAAGCACACAGACCTTCTTAATTCATTTGGCTCACTTCCTTGACCCAAAAAAGCACACCGTACTATATGCCCCTACCCTCCTCTTTGAAGAGGTTGAGCGGTGTCATATTTCTACTGGGGCTGCTTATGATATCCCTGTGCTGTGCTGACTTCCTCCTGGGGGTTCTTATTATGAAGGGATCACACTATCCCTGTGCTGTGCTGACTTCCTCCTGGGGGTTCTTATTATGAGGGGATCACACCATCCCTGTGCTGTGCTGACTTCCTCCTGGGGCTGCTTACGGTGCTGCTGTCAGTGCTGTATGTCACGGTGCTGCTGTCAGCGCTGTATGTCACGGTGCTGCTGTCAGCGCTGTATGTCACGGTGCTGCTGTCAGCGCTGTATGTCACGGTGCTGCTGTCAGCGCTGTATGTCACGGTGCTGCTGTCAGCGCTGTATGTCACGGTGCTGCTGTCAGCGCTGTATGTCACGGTGCTGCTGTCAGCGCTGTATGTCACGGTGCTGCTGTCAGCGCTGTATGTCACGGTGCTGCTGTCAGTGCTCTGTATTACGGTGCTGCTGTCAGATGCCTCTATCACGGTGCATGTGTCATTCCGGTATGTCACGCTGCTGGTGATCATCTCCTGCACCCTCTTCTTTGCCTACCCTGGTCCCTGACCTTCCCTCTCCTCCATTGCCTTCATTAGCTCCATAGTCCTGAATTGTTAGAACAATTTCCCAAATAAAATAAAAATGCTTGTAGTTATCGATCCCAAATTCACCTCATACATGTATTATGTCATTGTCCAGATGGTGGGACTACGTTTTACCCCCTAATAATTACCACGTGGCCGCAAATTCGACATGAAGGTTTGCAAAGTTCGCCTCCCATTGAAGTCAATGGGGCCCGCGGCGAACGTTCGGTTTCGCGAACGTTTGGGTCCGTTCGCATTTCGCTTTCGCGAAACGTCCCGTCGGAAGTTCGTCCATCACTATTCATATGGAATGGATAGATAAGAGCAGAACAGGTAAATGAAAACCATAAGTATTTTATCGGATTTCGTTTAAAAAAGGCAAATCACAAATATACACACAAGCTACAACTAGTGAGATTTTTTTTGTTTTGTGAAATCAAAACATGGAATTGAGGTACAGTTACTGATGTTAGCTGCATGCCATCTGATGCATGAAATCAATTTCACCACTTTGATTTCAGGTTCCATAATGCAGAGAATCCTGTTTCAATTTGCTTTATTGTTATTAGGAGATAAGTTCCATTCCCCCATCATTTGATTTCTGTTGCTCCTTGGAGTAAGAACTACTAAACTACCTTTATGAAGCTGTAGAGACGGGAGCTTGTGGGGCTAAGTTTGACCATTAGGTTGAGAGTTGCATATTAAGTCAGCAGCCTGTCTACTTATATATTTTTTTCAGCATTTGCTTAGTTTGAGTTGAGTGGTTTACTGACAGGTTTACTGACAGGTTTACTTTTAAAATGACCAAAGCAATATTTCAACATTATGGAACATCAAAAATGTTATGATGATCATTTCCAGATCCATATGCATAGGATACTTTTGCTGTAAATTACATAACCAACAGCAGCACCAAATGTTTATAACGTGTGAAGGCTTAGTCCAAATTAGGAGGCCAGCAAAACTTTGAACAGAATATTGCTAAAACTGTTATTTCAATTGAAGGCAGGTATTTGGTTAAAGGCAATGTTAACACATATGATGGTGACGATTAAGCACTCACATTTCAAGCAGCGCTGTACACTGAACCAGTAAGCTTGCAGTCATTATAACACAATAGCAACACACAGCACAGTCCATAAAATTTAGATGTAGCAAGATCCATGGATGGGTTACAGTTATGAATTCTTTTGAAACCTTAGATTATTATCTACATTTAGTATAAAAAAATCACTAAAGCTATGATGAGTGGGTGTTGTATCCATATAATGTGTAATACAGTTGTATTATTTTATGATTAGTTCTTGATTAGATGGTATACCGATAGAGATATGAACGTGTATCATCATACTCTATGGTCATGTCATGTTAGAAAGCCTAATAAAGAAAAACATTGCTCTCCTTTAGTAGCCAAGAAAGAGAGGATGTGTGGCTACAGTCTCTTTTTCAAGGTCAGATTCCATTTCTACAGCTTTTATTTTTTAGACCGATTTTACCAGTGTTTATTATAAAAAAACATTAACCTCTCTTTCCCACCAAGTAATGGGTTCTAACTGAGAAAAATGCACGACTTTGCAGTTTGCAGTTTATGTAATTATAACATGTACCACTAATCACGTAAATAGGGAATTCCGATTGGATTCCTCACTCTCTGTCTGAGGAGGGCCTGTACAAAGGCTTTTACAGAACTAGTGTGAATTAGTTAAGGTTCAAAAGACACATTTACCAGTTCATTTTAATGATGAAGTGAAGCAATTTGATATATGCAGTAAATTGAGCAATGTTTGCTGAAATTTGGGTTAATTTTTTTTGGCTTTTGGTGCTTTTTCGATTTTGTTGATTGCAAGGTCCAGGATGGTCCCATGTTAAGGGTCATGTTTTGTGAAGATTGTCCTCACCCCTCCACCTAATCTGTGTCTAGCTGGACTAATCAAAACTATTTAAATCTTGTAGTTTATGAGTTAGCGTTAGTTCGAATTAAGAGGGCATGCCCCTCAAAATGCGTCAGCTGCATCCTACTCAATGGTTGTGCGTCTGGTGGTTTTTGTATTAACGCCTGTGATATTTCTCCTTTTGTGAGTATAAGGCTCGGTTCACACTGGTGCGATGCAGGAACCCTGCAAATCCAGTGCGGGTTCCCGAATCACTGCACCTAAATCGCACACTGGTTCACACTGAGATCTGGGAACCGCTGGGGGTGTCAATGTAAAGTTAATGACACCCCCAGATTGGTTTTCAGATCGCAGTGCGAACTGTGAAATGGCACAGGAATCAGATCGCATAGGAGTGAACAATCATGTGATCCGATTCCAGTGCCAACCAAAAAAAGGGTCCGGCACCATTTTAGTGCGAATGCTATGCAATTTCAGCCATACAGTTTATATGGCTGAAATTGCATTGCACAGACATCGCATGTGATCTGCACAGCAATGCGGTGCAAATCACATGAGATATCTGTCATCACACTAGTGTGAACCGGGACTAATGTTTGCATCTTAATGTTTATTAAAGACGTCATACGGTAATGCATTGGGCTGGTGCACCTTCTTCCTTTGTATTCAGTGCTGAAATTCGAGTGTTTGTTAATTTTTTGGAGGTTCAATATTGATTTGGCCCTATCAATTTACTTATCTCTACCAGTAAACTACTATACTACTTTGATGCCAGTTGTCGCTTTCACTAAATGTGGTAACTTTCACTGAAATGTAAATTGCAGGAAGACATGAACAAACAAATATTGGAGGATCACCCAACAAAGGGCAGTGCCAGGTTCTCATCCTAGACTTACCAATTGGTTTTTACATTTCAAATTCTTCAGCCACAAGAAATAAAATATTTTTGATATACTGAGGTGATAAAAAAAAATTAATTAAGCAAGTAGCAATAATATGTTGACACAGCAAGCTGCCTTTCTGGGATCATTACCAGATCACCAGAATAGATGGAGACACTATGACAGCGAAGCAATAAGAGAGCCTGAGAAATAAACCCACATGCCAGACAATTCAGCCAAGATTAGTCACAGAGCTCGAAAGTAACCGCCATCCCCAATACAAAGAATGCACAGGCACTTATGTGTGAGTGACCCATGGAGGCTGCAAAATGATGGAGTATAAGTGGTTATCCATCATCTGGGGAAGTGCCACCACATGTCCCTCACATAACACAACACTAACACACAGATAAACGTTAGCAGCTTGTAAGTGTGACTTCCACAGGCCGGCTGTGCTGACAGGAGACAGTGGGAGAGGAACAACTCTCAGGCTGATAGTGCCGCTTGATATAAGCCAGGGAGAGTTCTCTAATCATTTAGTAAAGGGAGCAATATGTACGAATACTGTAATGCAGCAACAGGAAAAAAAATAATTACTTCAATGATACCCTAACCATAACTTTTTCCTTTTTCACATATGGAAATCTCAAAGGCTGGAAGACATATGTAAACAAATTACCTTTTTGCGTGATATTACCCAGTACCTGTGACTGCATTTGTTAAGTATGTAATTCATAAAAATAATATGAAGCAAAAGTAATATTTTTGCTAGCATCACTAAATCCTGACACTACTGAGAAGAGGATTTTGATGGGTGACATGCGGAGATACTATTACCACGGCCTAGGAATTAAGCTTTTGTTTATCAGGCATATAGAGGAACTTCACCCTTATCATTAAGCCCCATACACACTATCAGATTTTCTGCTGATTTCTTTCTTCAAAATTACCAAAACCATGTAGTAGAAGGGCCTGCCTGATTACATACACATTGGAACTCCTAAGGTTTGACCTCATATTATATGGTTTTGGTAAATCTGATGGAAGAAATCAGCAGAAAATCTGATAGTGTGTATGAAGCTTAAACATCATAACTAAGGCAGTTTTGAAATGTTTGGCAATATCAACCTACAAACAGATGCTTATAAATAAATATGGGCTTTAACATTTTTGTGTACCTGATTTTTCTCCTCATCTCCATTCTTCTCACAGTGGCCATTTTCACTTAGTGTAGATGAATCCATCTCCTTTTAGATCCATAGTTGACAACAGTTCTGATTTGCCTGGGACATTCACAGAAATTAGACCGATGTGCCAGTCTGAGCCTGTCCCAGGCAGAACCCTGAAAAATAGGGCATCACTATGGAGGTGCGGACCACACCCAGGCAACACCAATGGTGTAGCTGCAGGGGTCACTTTGCGCCCCTCCCATCACACTGACATACGCCCAGGGCAGGACTTAGGGTGGTGGGGGCCCCTGGGCTTGAGTCACTTTCGGGCCCTACCTTCTATAAATTACTGTATTTATCAGCGTATAACACGAGCCGGCGTATAACACGAGCCGGCGTATAACATGCACCCCAAGTTTAGGAGGGAATTTGAAGGAAAAAAACTTTTAGGAGGGAAGTTTAAGGAAAAAACTTACATTTAAATGCTCATCAATGCAGCCTTATCAGTGTCCATCTGCAGCCTTGCCCATCCATCTGCAGCCTTGTCCAGTGTCATTGCAGCCTTGTCAGTGTAGCCTTGTCATTTGCAGCCTTGCCCCAGTGTCATTTGCAGCCTTGCCCCAGTGTCATTTGCAACCTTGTCATTGAAGCCTTAAAGTTTAAAACTGGCGCCGCCGAGATACAGAGTCCTGTGTATCTCGGCGGCTCTCGGGTCCTCTGGGCAGCTCTCGGGACCTCTTGGCAGCTCTCGGGTCCTCTCGCAGTCCCGAGCGGAGCCAAGAGTAGCCAAGTGCACTTGGCTCACAGTCACGCCCAGTCCCTGTGTTATGTCCATCATAGGGCGGGACTGTGAGCCGAGCCGAGCCGAGTATACTCAGCTATGTATCTCTGCGGGGCCAGCGGGGCCCCCTATTGGGTGGGGCCCATGGTCTTGAGCCCAGTCAAGACCAATGGTAAGTCCGGCCCTGCATACGCCCACCACTCACACGCCTTCCAGTCTCAAGTCTGGTCCTGAAAAACACCCAAGGCAGGTACCCATGCCTGCCACCAGAAAAGCTACAATTGCAGTGAGTCCTCCTATAGAAAGCTATCTGCTAACTGTCCTGTGCTGAGCCTGACTCCTCAGTGTCACTGCCATGTACACTTTTGTATACATGTCCCCCCCCCCCTGCCCTGTCCCAGTGTGTTCCCTCACAGCAGCCCAGAACCACCTACCTCTTCTCCATCCCCAGCCCAACTCTGCTTACCCCCCTCTTCTCCATCCCCACCCCAACTCTGCTCACCCTCCTCTATTTATTTTTTTTACAATAGAATGATATTCATTTATTCTGAAGCATTATTAAAAATCTGCAATTCATATTCACAATAGAAGGGACATTCCAGAAGCTGTAGATTATCCAGAAGATATATAGCTGCAAAATGAGGCTGTGAATTCAACACAGTCAGTCTACAGGGTTTCTGTGTTTTAATTCACCCCCCTCTTCTCCATCCCCAAACCAATTCTGATAATCCCCCCTCTTCTCCATCTCCCCAACTCTGCTCGCCTCCCTCTTCTCCATCTCCACCCCAACTCTGCTCACCCCCCTCTTCTCCATCTTTACCCCAACTCTTCTCACCCTCTTCTTCTCCATTCCCACCCCAACTACACTCACCCTTCCTTTTCCCCATCCCCTCCAACCCCCTGCCCAACATACTACTGACCCCTGGACACTGCCAAACAAACTACCAAAACCTCTGCACACTGCCCTACCTACATTTTATATATATTACCACATGCTCCACTATGTAAATCATCTCAGACTCTTTTTAACCACACCCCTTTAAGCCACACACAATATTTAGCATAATTTAAACTACGCCAAAATACCTTGCCTACAAAAAGAGAATGTTGACAACCATGTACATCCTGGAACTCTGTCTAGAACTCTAGGTCTGCCTCCTTGAACATGTGATAGAAACTTCCCAGGATGCAGATGTGAGGCCAGGGTTACATCACCAGTGCCTCTCTCAAGCAAAAAGTGGAAAAACATTAATTGTAAGCCAAAGCAAAAAATAACTAATGAATGTAAGATTATTTTATATGAGCACACAGGGCTGAATGCTTATGTGGTTTTAGTGAAAAGGGGGAAAGGTCTTCTTTAGGGACATACAGTAATTCTAAATTGCTGTCCCATTCACTGGCCACATGTGCAATTGGTCAATATTCCACTAGGCATCAGCTATTAAACTTGCTGGAGTAGCCATTTTGGCTAAATACTGTACTACAGTATGTGTTCACAATTAACTTTTATAACACACCATTTCCCCACTGAGTTCTATGTAGTTTTGTGCCATAGATGACATGGGCTTCTCCACTTTGTACATTGTCTTTGGCTCCATCATGCACAGTAGACACCTTAAAAATCCTGCAGATAAAACACTATTATTTTAAGTTTTTTGCCAGCATTTTGGCAGTGTTTAAGAGCATTTTCAAAAGTTTTTAGGCATGGTATAGTTTTTGTTAAGGAGTGGGCAGTTTCCGGTATCCTTAACAACCAGTGAATAGCTGGTAGTTAAGGAGCAAGGCAGCAATTGTGTCCTTAAGAACAAATAACTTTTCAGCTGTCAGCGGTGTTCCCCACTGACAGCTGAATGTAAATAAAACAATTACTGACAATAAACATTGAGTAAAAAAACAGCATGGGGGTCCGCCCAATCCATACCAGGCCCTTTCAAGTCTGGTACAGATTTTAAGGGGAACCCCACACCAAAAATAATAAGAAAAACGTTGTGGGGTCCCCCCTAAATCCATACTCCAAAATCTAAAAACAAAATAGCATGGGGCCTCCCCAAAAAGCATACAAGACCCTTGTCTGAGCATGCAGTCCAGCAGCCCAAGAAAAAGGGGGACAGAGGGAGCGCTCCCCCGAACTATTCCAGGTCACATGCCCTCAACATGGAGGTTGCTTTGGGTAGGGGGACTCCCTCCCAAAGCACCTGGTCCCCATGTTGATGAGGACGAAAGCCTCTTCCCCACAACTTTGGCCAATTAGTTGTGGTGGTGCGGGGGGTGACTTATCAAAATCTGGAAGCCCCCTTTAACAAGGCATCTCCCAAGTGAATGAGTAGGGGTACAATGTACCCCTACTCATTTACCAAAAAAGTGTTAAAAAGTAAATAAAAACATACACACAGTGCTTTATTTAAAATAAATAAATAAAAACAATCTCCCCCAGATTCATTGTCAGTTATGATAAAAGCCAGCCGCCGACCCAAAAAAAAAGATCCACATCCACAGAATGACAGCTCTGCCACCTTCTGCCGCTAAATAAGTGAAGGGGTGGGGCCATCCGGTGATGTCACAGAGTGGCCTTTGCCCTCTTGTGACGTCATTGACCCAGCATGTGTGGTCTATGACATCACAAGGGATCAGGGTCATCCGGTCACATCACCGGGTGGTCACATCACTTTATTTAGCAGCAGGAGGCGGTGGAGCTGTCATTCTGTGGCAGCCCTCATCAGGTGTAGTACTCTTTTTTTTTCTTTGGGTTGGCAGCTGGTGTTCACCATGGCTACAAAATCTGCCATTTACCATGGCTACAAAAGCTATGGTTGCCTACAATAAAGAATGCCTTCAAATTTGCAGCATGCAGGTCCAATCATTTGGTTCAATATAGAATGTTACTCTCTTTCTTCACTCAAACATCAGCAACCACCTGGATATTTCATGAGAAATAACTATTGCCACCAACAAGTAAAAGTGCTTGTTATATTTCCTCTATTGGCATGATGTGGCATAGAAAGCCACAACACTTACTCAAACCAAGCAGACATTAGCCATCTCAACATCCTCAAGACATTTGCTGCTTTGCTGGGGCCCTCTGCGGTCTCCTCTATGACTTGTTAGCAAAGCATGTGCAAAGATCCTTTCCTTTTCGCCAATATATAGGAGAATAATTGGTGCCCACTTGCACAGAGTTCTTTTTTAACAAGTTGAATCCTTTTTTGTGATTTCGAACACTTCAGGTGGTCATTGATCCTTTTTGTCACTCGTATGTGGTTTAATCCTCTGTAGATAGCCATATCCAATGCCATAAAAATATAAATAGGATAGGCATTTCTAGATTTATGGATTACATTACACAGGTTAATTAAATAAAGTAGGAGTTTAATTGATTAGGATATAATTATCTTGTAAAGTCAGGTTTAGAGGTTAATGTGCCCCCTAATTAATTTACTTTGGCTAATTAGGATAAAATCACCTTTGTCATTATTTCTGTGCCTTTTATTAAACAATACAAATCAGAGAAACACTAGTTTTACAACATACCCCTGTTAAATACTACAGGTATCTACATTTTTCATGCTGTTGATTATGTTTGGCATTACTAGGTTTCTGGAAACACAGTATGGTGTCAATAAATGAACCAAGAAAATCATGCAATCTGAAATCCTAAATGCGTCCCATTCTATCTAGGCCCATAACAGGTCAGAATAGTGAGTAGAGCACATATTGTATATGGTGCATCCCTGTAAAAAGGAAAAAATATCTGGTAAAGTGGAGCTTCACCCAAAAAGGGGAGTTCCGCAGAAGTTCTCCTCTCACTCCCCCTCCCTGCAAAAGATTGCCCAACCATTGAGGAAGTGCAGCTGGTTCAGAGAACCCAAGGCTAGTGAAGCCAGGGGGAGGACAGTGCTGGATCCCTGAACAGGTAAGTGTCCTGTTGTTACTTAACTTGTGGTAGAGTCTGACTTTGTAGAAGGAGACCTCTCTTATAGCCCTGGCTCAGGAGCCACTGGAGTGGAACAGTAGACTCAAGAGCACAGTGAGGTAGGAGTGTCTGTTTGTGGTATAGGCACTGATGGATGGATGACAAGCCACCAGACAGTTCCGGATGCTGATGTCAGTGGAGGCAGGTGCAGGTCAGCGACCTAAAAGCTGGCAGGTACAGACTGGAGCAGGGTGAGACAAGCCGAGTCAAACACAGGTAACAGGGTGTCTGCAAGGAAGTTCTTATAGCAGGGTCAAGGCAAGCCAAGGTCAGCGTGGAGAGATCGGGTAAGTCAAGCAGAGCCGGGTCAATACAGGTGATCAGAAGGCAGGTACAGGTATACAGGAATCACTAGCTGCAGATCAAACAACACTGCACTTGTACAGCTGCTGTCCTTTTAAAGGCCTATTGGCCCCAAACAGCGTTTGATGCATGTGCACATGCATCGGGCACGTGCTCTCACGCACACGTGCACACAGACACGTCTGGCACACGCTATTGCGCACATGCCACTGTCTGGCTACCGCATGTGCGCACGCACCTCCGTCTTGTCACAGCAGATTCCTGACACCTGTTATTAAAAGTCAGCAGCTACACGATTTGTAGCTGCTGACTTTTCATTCTTTCGCCCAGAGAACTGCTTTAAATATTAGGATGCTTTGGTATATTTTACAAATAAAAAAAATCATAATAAAACAGTAAAGTGTCTTTTTACAGTATTGTTTTCACATAACTCATGTATCTACTTTCATGGCTGGAGTAACATTTTTGTTGGGCTGGGTTTACACTTGTGCGATGACAGACAGCACATTTGGGTTGCAAATCTCAGTGTGAACCAGTGTGTGATTCAGGTGCGATGCTGAACCGGTACTGAATTGCAGGGTTTCCTGCATCACACCAGTTTGAATTGGGACAAATACTATGTACACATGATCGGACATTCCGACAACAAAACCGTTGTTGGCTCAAACAACAACAGCAAATGTCCGCTGGAGCATACACACGGTCAAAATTTCTGATAACAAGCTCACATCGAACATTTTGCATCAGAAAATCTGATTGTGCGTATGGCCCATTAGACTTTGTGGTGAATTAGGACCATTGAACATAGAGAATGTACACAAGAAGTTTAGGGCAATACACTGCAGAACTGTTTCTTCTCAGTAAAGTTACTGTGAAGTGGTAAAGACACTCCAGTATTGCCAACCTACCAGATTAAAATTTACTGACACAGCCACGTTTTTACTGGCATTTCCAAAAGTTACAAAATTACAGTTTTAAGTGCAATATTTCAGTATTTCAATTTCAGTATTTAGGCTACACACAAGTATAATATGCATTTAGTAATGTGATTAAGAGCCCTTTCACACCAGGGCGTTTTGCAGGCGCTATAGCGTTAGAAATAGCGCCTGCAATCCGCCCTAAAAAAGCTGCACCATTGTCTGTAGTGTGAAAGCCCTCGGGCCTAGAGGCGATTCAGTTCACATTGTGCGCTATATAAGTATTTCATTCATTCATTCATATGGAGAAGCCAGACATTTCCAGTCCCAAGACGGGTGTCAGTCCTCAACTTCTCAATGAAGTTTTGAGAGCATTACAGAAACTCCTCTTTGCCAAGCCGGCAGGAAACTTCAAGGGACCTCAATGAGGGAGCTAGTTGGGAGTCCCAAGGGAAGGCTGAGCTCCAAGGATCAGAAAAAAAATTGGAAGAAAAACAAGAGGGGAGAACGTAAGTCATCAGTTCTCTCGCCCCCCGCCTGTGCTTAAGCAGGACCCAAAATTAAAATCCCCAGAAAATGGAAGAAGGGGACAGGAAATCAATGCACACCTCGCTAAACAAGCAGTTAAATCTCAAACACTGCCTTCAAGGAGGCCTGTCAGGGCACATGCCTTAGAGGCACCTGGAGGGTACCCAAGAACCTTGAGGCCTTCCCCTATAGTATCAGTCCAAATGGAGGGCATCTATACCCAAGCACTGTTGGATACTGGAGCTCAAGTAATGCTGCTGTATCAAAACTTCTATCATATGTACTTGAAACACATCCCCTTGTGTAAATTTGATGAGCTGGAAATTTGGGGAATTGGGACTCAGAAGTGCCCTTACGATGGTTACATACCTATCAAGATAAGCTTTGATTCTGCTTTAGCTGGAAGGCCAGAGACATTCGACACGTTAGCCGTTGTATGCCCTTGACCGCCTGGAGCCAGCCGAAATTCTTTGCTGATAGGAACTAATACCAACGTAGTGAGAAAACTACTCACCCCCTTGGCCAAAGAGGGTGCCCCTGTTGGGAAAATCCATCCTCAGTTGAGGCAAGCATTTCAGAGCATATTGTAAGAAAAGACGGCACTTGCAGAAGGAGTGGGGAGGTTGTGGCGACTGGACACTCAAAAAAGGGTGCTGCAGCCTGGAGAGAGGGCCTGTCTCAAAGCCACTGTCAAGTTGTCCTAGGACCGACTGGGTCTGTATGTGGTGGAAGAAGCTGCACCACAGGGGAGGAAGTTGGGCTAGATTTAGTTCCAGAAATTATACCCACTCGGGCTCTATTCCAGAGTGGAAGTCGAGTTCCTGTTAGTGTGTGGAATGTCACCCGATCAGCCTAAAGCCTCGAATGGTGATCAGGTAAGTGAGTGCTGCTACCCCGGTAGAGAAGAATGAGGCAGCCCAAATGGCTCATTGCCCAAGCCTCCCCCTGTTTCGGAACAAAAGAATCAAATCTCAGATAGATCGGTGGGAGAAGATATTCTCGAAAAATGACTTTGATGTGGGCTGTGCTAAGAGTGCTCAACATCGCATCCGATTGACTGAGGATAAGCCATTTCGAGAAAAGGTAAGACGGATCCCCTTATGTGATTTGGAAGACCTTCGGGAACAACTAGCTGAACTAAAAAGGTCAGGAGTGATTAAAGAATCCCAAAGTCCTTACGCTTCCCTGATCATGATGGTGAGAAAGAAGAATGGGTCCCTACAAATGTGCATCGATTATCGAACCTTGAATCGAAGAAAGATCCTTGATCAATACACAACCCCTCACATAGAAGAAGCCTTGCAGTGTTTATCCGGGGCAAAATGGTTCAGTGTGTTAGACTTGAAGAGTGGGTACTACCAAATTCTTATGCGCCCAGAAGACTGGGAGAAGACTGCCTTTACTAGTAGCCCACTGGGATTCTTTGAGTTTGATTGGATGCCTCAAGGACTGACCGGGGGCCCCTGCCACGTTCTAGCGACTGATGGAGAATACAGTGGGTGATATAAACCTGGTAAAAAAACTGGTTTACCTTGATGACATCATCGTGTTTGGCTGAACTTTGGAAGAGCACGAGGCCTGATTGGAGAACGTTTTCCAGCGATTACACAAAGAGGGGTTGAAATTGTCCTTGTAGAAGTGCCAATTCTACCAGACCTCTGTCACCTATTTAAGGCATGTGGTATCTGTCGAAGGGATAGCCACTGACCCACAAAAACTGGAGGCCGTCACTTCTTGGTCATCGGCCCATCACCGTACTGAGTTGAGATCGTTTTTCTACAGACGGTTTGTGAAGAACTTTTCTTAGATTGATCGGCTCTTGAACGAGTTGTTATAGATGCAAACAGATGGAGAACAACAAAAAACCCCAAGAGGAGGAGGCAGAAGGCCAAAGGAATCTATTCAGGACCAGTGGACCGTGAAGTGTGAGAGGTCCTTTGAGAAGCTGAAGGGGAGTTTGGTCAAAGCTCCAGTGCTGGCCTACGCTGACCACTCGAAACCCTACGAATTACATGTGGATGCCAGTAGAGACGGTATTGGGGGAGTGTTGTCTAAAAAATCATAAGGGAAGCTCCTCCCAGTAGCATACAGTGGTGTGAAAAAGTGTTTGCCCCCTTCCTCATTTCCTGTTCCTTTGCATGTTTGTCACACTTAAGTGTTTCGGAACATCAAACCAATTTAAACAATAGTCAAGGACAACACAAGTAAACACAAAATGCAATTTGTAAATGAAGGTGTTTATTATTAAAGGTGAAAAAAAATCCAAACCATCATGGCCCTGTGTGAAAAAGTGATTGCCCCCCTTGTTAAAACATACATAACTGTGGTTGTCCACACCTGAGTTCAATTTCTCTAGCCACACCCAGGCCTGATTATTGCCACACCTGTTCACAATCAAGGCATCACTTAAATAGGAGCTGCTTGACACAGTAAGGTCCACCAGAAGATCCTTAAAAGCTACACATCATGCCGAGACCCAAAGAAATTCGGGAACAATTGAGAAAGAAAGTAATTGAGATCTATCAGTCTGGAAAGGGTTATAAAGCCATTTCCAAAGCTTTGGGAATCCAGCGAACCACAGTGAGAGCCATTATCCACAAATGGCGAAGACATGGAACAGTGGTGAACCTTCCCAGGAGTGGCCGGCCGCCCAAAATTACCCCAAGAGCGCAGCGACGACTCATCCAAGAGGTCACAGAAGACCCCACAACAACGTCCAAGGAACTGCAGGCCTCACTTGCCTCAGTTAAGGTCAGCGTTCATGCCTCCACCATCAGGAAAAGACTGGGCAAAAATGGCCTGCATGGCAGAGTTCCAAGGAGAAAACCACTGCTGAGCAAAAACAACATCAAAGCTCCTCTCAATTTCTCCACAACACATCTTGATGATCCCCAAGACTTTTGGGACAACATTCTGTGGACCGATGAGACAAAAGTGGAACTCTTTGGAAGGTGTGTGTCCAAGTATATCTGGCGTAGAAGGAACACTGCATTTCATAAAAAGAACATTATACCAACAGTAAAATATGGTGGTGGTAGTGTGATGGTCTGGGGCTGTTTTGCTGCTTCAGGACCTGGAAGACTTGCCGTGATAAAAGGAACTATGAATTCTACTGTCTACCAAGAGATCCTGAAGGAGAATGTCCGACCATCTGTTCGTGTACTCAAGCTGAAACGAACTTGGGTTCTGCAGCAGGACAATGATCCTAAACACACCAGCAAGTCCACCACCGAATGGCTGAAGAAAAACAAAATGAAGACTTTGGAGTGGCCTAGCCAAAGTCCTGACCTGAATCCTATTGAGATGTTGTGGTATGACCTTAAAAAGGCCGTTCATGCTCGAAAACCCTCTAATGTAACTGAATTAGGACAATTCTGCAAAGATGAGTGGGCCAAAATTCCTCCAGGACGCTGTAAAAGCCTCATTGCACGTTATCGCAAACGCTTGGTTGCAGTTGTTGCTGCTAAGGGTGGCCCAACCAGTTATTAGGTTTAGGGGGCAATCACTTTTTCACACAGGGCCATGATGGTTTGGATTTTTTTTCACCTTTAATAATAAACACCTTCATTTACAAATTGCATTTTGTGTTTATTTGTGTTGTCCTTGACTATTGTTTAAATTGGTTTGATGTTCCGAAACACTTAAGTGTGACAAACATGCAAAGGAACAGGAAATGAGGAAGGGGGCAAACACTTTTTCACACCACTGTATGTGAGTCGCAGCCTTATGCCGCATACACGCGTGCGGAATGTCTGACAGAAAAAGTCAGGTGGAAGCTTTTCATCTTATATTCCGATCGTGTGTATACCTCATCAGACTTTTTTTTTCCAAAATTCTGACGAACCTATAAATAGAACATGTTCTAAATATTTCCGAAAGGAACCAATTCCTATTGGGAAAACCGCTCGTCTGTATGCTGTTCCGACAGACCAAAAACGACGCATGCTTTGAAGCAAGTACGAGATGGAAGCTATTGGCTATTGGCTATTGAACTTCCTTTTTCTAGTCCTGTCGTATGTGTTGTACGTCACCGCGTTCTTGACGATTGGACTTTGGTGTGATCGTGTGTATGCAAGACAGTTTCAGCGGAAAACCTTCAGAGTTTATTCTGATGGGAAAACCGGTCGTATATACAGGGCATTACTCCCCCTGAGAAGAAATATGTCCCCTAAAGACCTATGATACCCTCGGAGAAAACTCTGATGAACTCATATACACTGCTCATCAGCCCACACAAGCACTTGCTTCCTTTGTCGAGTCTTTGGCAAAGGGTGACCTTGATTCCCCCCGACACTACTTGGTGGACCACTGATCTACTTTTGGCCTGTCATACACTTAATATGATTTCCTCCTTTGCTGATGTGTATAGTTTATTATCAGAGGATCCTTCGTTAAGCCAGTTTTTAGCTGTTACCACCTCTAGTTTAGTAGACGAATGATTGACTAGCTCCTGCAGTAAAGTGATTTGGGTCATATTCTGTCTTTGGGGAACAAAGATTTTCTAGTGGAAGGAGGATGTAGTGATACGGACTGTTATCAGAAAGCTTTTTACCTTCCAGTGTTCTAAACATTGTTTGTCTCCATGATTATTCATGCAGCCAGTGACCTTTTATGGGGCATGTACTCCTCTCTGAATCTGCTGCTACGTATCCATGTACCCTAAGACTACAAATCCCAGGGACCCTTGCAGTGGCCTGAAGGTTGCTGGGAGGGATGATAAAGGAGCTTAGATGTCCACGCACACTCTCTTCTTCCTAGTGCCTGACGCAAGAAGGACCTCACTGTGACAGAGAGAGAGGACGCGGTCTACCATGTGGAACGCTACTCCCACAATGAGGCCTGTGGGGCCTAGTCCTGCTAGCTGCTGTCGGACATCCTGAGTAGGCTAGATCCAAAAAGATGGGAAATGAGCAGACACACACACTTAACTCTTTCCCCCTCAGCCTGGGCCAGCCACTAACTAACAAATGCAGCAATAAACAAGCTGCCTACAAACTTCCCATACATTCCAACTTTCCAAGACAGGAGGACACCTTTTAGCATGAAGAATGCATACAAAGAGCATTAACCTTCTAATTATGCAGAATGCAAATAAATGTATTAAAAAATACAAAAAATGTATTAGATACTTCCAGAAGTGTTTTTTTTTTTTATTAATACATTTCTATCATACTGACCTTTCCAAATAACAAATGCAATGATTTAGTGTAGGATTTAAATAGAGGCAGTCCCTCCAAATGATAAACATCTGGGAATTATGATCCCTCTCCCCATACTGAGGCTTAATTGTAGAGAATTGTGAGAATGGTATGAGAAGAAAGTGTAACGTCTTGAAATCTAAACAAATCTAAACAGCTTAATAACCTTATACCAGCATCAAAACTTACAGTATATATATATATATATATATATATATATTTATTTATGCCCCATGGCCGATACATATCCGAACAAGACAAGCTTACCATAAGATATACCATGTGAAATGCACCTGAAGTGTGCCCTGGTCTAATGGACGGTATACCAAAATAAGGGGGCATACCCAAGATTAGAAATTAATATTCTTTGAAGAGAAATGATTTAAGAAATGCCCTAAAGAGGGGATATGAGGGTGGGTATCTCGCACAGGAAACCGACAAAGACCACAGGCGAGTGGGCTGATTAAATACCCCCGGGCTCCTCCCATAAATTCAGGCCATCATACTGGCCTTCCTACATATATATATATACACCCTACCAAAAGTATTGGGACACCTGCCTTTACATGCACATTGACCTTAATGCCATCCCAGTCTTAGTACTTAGGGTTCAATGTTGCGTTGGCCCACCCTTTGCAGCTATAACAGCCTCAACTCTTCTGCTAAGGCTGTCCACAAAGTTTATGAGTGTGTCTATGGGAATGTTTGTCCATTCTTCCAGAAGCACATTTGTGAGGTCAGGCACTGATTTGGATGAGAAGGCCTGGCTTGCAGTCTCAATTCTAATTCATCCCAAAGGTGTTCTATCAGGTTGAGGCAAGGACTCTGTGCAGGCCAGTCAAGTTTCTTTACCCCAAACTCGCTCATCCAGGTCTTTATGGACCTTGCTTTGTGCACTGGTCCAAATCATTTGGTTGAAGGGGGATTATGATATGGGGTTGTTTTTCAGGGGTTGGGTTTAGCCCCTTATTTCCAGTGAAGGGAACTCTTAAGGTTTCAGCATACCAGGACATTTTGGACAATTTCATGCTCCCAACTTTGTGGGAACAGTTTGGGGATGGCCCCTTCTGGTTCCAACATTACTGTGCACCAGTGTACAAAGCAAGGTCCATAAAGTCATGGATAAGTGAGTTTGGGGTGGAGGAACTTGAATGGCATACACAGAGTCCTGACCTTACCCGACAGAACACCTTTTGGGTGAATTAGAGTGGAGACTGTGAGCTGGGCCTTCTCATCCACATCAATGCCTGACCTCAACAATGCACTTCTGGAAAAATGGTCAAACACTCCCATAGACACACTTCTAAACCTTGTGGACAGCCTTCCAAGAAGAGTTAAAGCTGTTAAAGCCGCAAAGGGTGGGCTAACTCAATATTGAACCCTATGGACTAAGACTGGGATGCCATTAAAGTTCATGTGTAAGTTATTTAAAATGGCAAAAAACGTAATAATATATATATATATATATACATATATATATATATATATGTGTGTGTGTGTGTCTATATATATATATATATATATATATATATATATATATTTGTCTTGTGGCAAAAATATGCATGGCGTGTATTAAAAAATCTACCAAAGAAAAACAAACAGTAAAAGTAAATTTGATATGCAGCACAAGTTGAAAATTATTGTTAACTGCAAAATGTGGTCACAGAGTTTTCAGTTACTCAGGAAGAGAGTGGAAGAGGGTGAACAAATCAAGGTTAACTTATGAGAAAGGTATGTGAACCTCTAGGATGACATCCTAAAAGGAGAATTATTGAAGTATGATATTCTAATCAGTGATCCTAATGTGCTCATTTCAGTTGAAGGGTGGAGTTGATCCTGCTCTGCCATATATAGGAACTCACTGTACTTGATTACCTGAACATCATACCAGCTTTCTGTTGAAATGGATCTAAGAGTTTTATATTAAGATTGAAAAAAAGATACAAGTCCTTTGAGTTCAACCAAGAGTGGAATGTTTACAAAATAATTTCTAATGATTTTAGCCTCTGGCAGTCTCCAATCAGGCAGATGGATTAGAAACAGAGAAAATTCAGCACTACTGTTACAATCTCTAGCTGTGAACTTCCTGCAAGACCAGTCTCAGGCCATTCTCTATAATTCTTATTAGGTGACAAATAATACTGGAATTGCGCCACGGGAGGCGGCATGACCAGGCACACAGAGCAGCCAGAGGGTGGGACTGGCGTGTCATTGGTATCTGGTTTCTGAACCCGGAAGAGGCAGCCAGCTGAAGAAGAGCAAGATGGACAATGCTGTATTTGCTGTACGTCTGAGTATGTGAAAAACATGAAGGTGTCTTTGGTGACCTCTTTATCCAAAAATGCAAGTTACCTAGATGCCATGATGGCCCACTTGCTTTAATACATCAATATGGAATAAGTATGTAGATAAGGTCTTTTGATCTTTCTCTAACTTTCCTTATCTACCTATTTGTTCTGAACAATCAATTCAGAAAGTATTAAGGCAAGGGGGTCAGCATGACAATTAGACAAGTTGTATTTTCAGAAGAAAGTCAATCAAAGTAACTCTTATTTATCTCATGTAGTTTGAGGAAAACACTAAGCCAGAACAGAGTTCATGGACGGTTACCACAGAGAATACCACTGTTCTCGAAATATTTTCTGCTTATCTCAAACTTGACTGTTCCAAAGCGCTAAAGGAATTATTAGACAAGACTTGAACTTTTGGGTAATTTAAAATAAAATAAAGCAATGCATATGAACATCAAATCCCAAGTGTGAAGCACACTGGAAGCAGTTATGGGTGCTGAGCTGCTTTGCTGCCTTAAGGGCCATACACATGGGGGCCAAATATCAGGCGGCATCAGCCAGTTCAATAGACATTCAACTCATGTGCACAGCAGCCGGTCCCACAGAAGCCGACTGTTTGGCTGGCTTCTGTCGAAGGGACACGACCAAAAAATGTCTGCAGATTGGCATCTGATGAGTGCGATGGTGTGATTTGGTGGGGAGGGGGTGTCAGAACACAATAGCTCAGTGGGTGAGATCGCTGTACTAACATTGGATTGCTAGTACAGCGGCTCCTCCTGAGCTCTTCCGTTTTTTTTTTCATTCAGCCCGCTGGGTTGAACGAAAAAAGAAGCTAATAGGGTATACTAGGCTATGTCTGTGGCTGTGTCTAGGCTGTGTCTGTTACCACTCATTACCAAGCAAATGGATGCCAGGTTGTATCTGAAAAATGTCAGCCAGATTTATGACCCAAAAGCAGTGACTAAAAACAAATCCATATTTTGAATTGAACAAGTCTGATTCTTATCCTCACTCCAATTGAAATGTAGTGACGTGGTTTGCATCACGTTATTAAAGCAACACTTTTCAAGTATAGAACAGAATCAAGAACAGTATTAAAAACACTCCTAAATATTGTGATAGTCTAGCCAATGCTATACAAAATTGTTTTAGTTTAGGTTTTTACCAATAAAAGGCATTCTACTACTTACTTAAAATAATGGTTTGCTTGTACACAATCCTGACATTGATTGTTTTAAAGCGGTTCTTCACCCTAAAGGGGAAGTTCCGCTAATCTGATCCCTCCGGTGCCACAATCGGCACCTTTCAGGGGGGAGGGGGGTGAAGTTACCTGGATAATCCAGGTATCTGCACCCACTTCCAGGCAGATCGTCGCAGACCCCCGCAGACGCCCCACCCCCCAGTTGTGTTCTGGGAAACACACAGTTCCCAGGACACAGCGGGGGAGCAGAAGAGACGCGCAGCGCGACTCGCGCATGCGCAGTAGGGAACCGGGCAGTGAAGCCGCGATGCTTCACTTCCCGATTCCCTGACAGTGGATGGCGGCGGGGGCAGCAGCGAGACGAGCGATCACTCGTCATCTGCCGCCGACATCGCTGGAACCTGGGACAGGTAAGTGTGATTTTATTAAAAGTCAGCAGCTGCAATATTAGTAGCTGCTGGCTTTTAATATTTTTTTAGGTGCAGAACCACTTTAACTATTAATAAAATGTTATTTATGTTTGATAAATAATATCTTTAAGTTATAATTGTTATTTTCTAATCCAATCAAAATTAGGAGCCATTCATACAGACCATTGATTCCAAATATTTTGTAGCAACTGTTTTGTTTTGTTTTGTTTTTGTATTTTTTTTTTGTTTTTAACTTCCATAGTGTAGTGTCATCAAATGATTTTCATACCATTCAGTTTCACGCAAATATTTTTTTAAAGTTATAAGGGACCGGGAAGAAGAAAACAATTGCTTCACGTACAGATGTTGCACAAAATAACTGTCTGATTATATAATCACGTTTGGAATGACTGCATCAATAACAGTTTTATTTCACAACATATGGAATGGGTCCAAACAGTTTTCTGTTTTGAATGCTATGTCTTCTGTTTTTTCCAGGAAGCCGTTTTAGTATTCTAAATCAGAAAGAATTTTAACATTTAAACAAAAACTCAGCTAAAGATTTTCAATCTGAACAACCTGAAAAAAGATATCAGTTCTTAAGACTCAGTCCTTTGGCCTGAATTTTTGGCAGCTATATCTTTTACAGAGATATTTGACTATGCCCCAAACTTTCAGGATGCAATGTAAGTAAAAAAAGAAGTATATGGTGTCTACATAAATACATAGGCTGGGCTTCCATACAATTCCTACCATAAAATATTACAAGAGTTCAGCAGGATTAATTTTCTTAATATGACTGGGGATACTAGAGTTTTCAGACTAAATTACCCTAATCTTATAAAATAATAGGCACATATGTGGCACTTAGAAGCCTAGATCAAATAATTTTAACAATGTGGTAATCACAACTGATACAGTAAGAGTCCATTCACACAGGGGCAACTTTGGATCCAACTTCAAGTCATCCCAAGTTTCCCCTAGTCGCCTCAAGTCACGCTACGTGAAAAAAATCAATGTAAGTGAATGGATCCGTCTTAATGCACACTACTGCAGTCGCTCCGACTTCAGAAAAGGTTCCTGTACTACTTCAATCGGACTTCTAGGCGACTTGAACCCATAGAATTCAAAGGAAGTCGCCTCTATTATAATAAAAAAAACAGCATGGTTTCCCCTCCAGAGGCAAACCAGGCCCTTAGTTCTGGTATAGATTTTAAGGGGGACCCCCCTACGCCAAAAAAATGGAGTGGGGTCCCCCAAAATCCATACCAGACCACTATCCAAGAATGCAGCTTGACTGGTCAGGAAAGGGGGTGTGGACGAGCGAGCCCCCCATCCCAATGCACTTTGTCCCCATGTTGATGAGGACAAGGGCCTCTTCCCGACAACCCTGGCCGTTGGTTTAATAAGGGGGCCCCCAGATCCCAACCCCCCACCCTATGTGAATGAGTATGGGGTACATCACCTGAGGGGAAAAAAAAGTGTCAATAAAAAAACACACTACATAGCTTTTTAAAGTAATTTATTAGGCAGCTCCAGGGGTCTTCTTCCGACTTGGGGGGTCTCTTACGACTTCTCTGCTCTCTTCTGCCTCTTCTCCCGGTGTCTGGTTCTTCTCCCACTCTCTGGCCTCTTCTCCCGCTCTTCCCTTTCTTCTGACGGCTCCTCCACTATCTTCTTCCAGCTCTTTTGCTAGTGGTGGCCCGGTCTTCTGCGTCGTCTTCTTCCCTCTTCTCTTCCTCCGATGTTGCATGATGCTCTCTCCCGCTATAATGCCGTGTGAGCGGTGTGCAACAACTTATATAGGCATGGGGTGTGGTCACCAGGTGATGTCACCCTGTGACTCTGCCCCCTTATGACGCCACAGCCCGGGGCATGATGGGACTCTGATATCATAAGGGGGTGGGGTCACCGGGTGACATCACCCATTCACCACGCTCCATGCCTATATAAGGCATTGCAAACCGCTCACACAGCATTACAGCGGGAGAGAGAGTCGAGTCAACATCGAAGGAAGAGAAGAGGGAAGAAGACGACGCAGAAGACTGGGCCACTGCTAGCAAAAGAGCTGGAAGAAGATGGCGGAGGAGTGGGCAAAAGAACCGGAGAGCGGAGAAGAGGCCGGAGAGCGGGAGAAGAACTGGACATCGGGAGAAGAGGCCGAAGAGAGCGGAGAAGTCAGAAGAGACCCCCCGAAATCGGAAGAAGACCCCCAGAGCTACCTAATAAATTACTTTAAAAAGCTGTGTAGTGTGTTTTTTTATTGACACTTTTTTCCCTCAGGTAAATGGGTAGGGGTACGATGTATCCCATACTCATTCACATAGGGAGGGGGGCCAGGATCTGGGGACTCCCGGATTCCGATAAGCCCCCGCCCGCAGACCCCAACAACCAATGGCCAGAGTTGTCGGGAAGAGGCACTTGTCCTCATCAACATGGGGACAAGGTGCTTTGGGGTGGGGGGCTGCAGGGTGCCCCCTTCCCCAAAGCACCCACCCCCCATGTTGAGGGCATGTGGCCTGGTACGGTTCAGGAGGGGGGCGCTCGCTCGTCCCCACCCCTTTTCCTGATCGGCCGGGTTGCGTGCTCAGATAAGGGTCTGGTGTGGATTTTGGGGGGACCCCCACACCGTTTTTTTGGCATAGAAGGTTCCCCTTAAAATCCATACCAGACCTAAGGGCGCAGAAGACCGGGCCACTGCTAGCAAAAGAGCTGGAAGAAGATGGCGGAGGAGTGGGCAAAAGAACCGGAGAGCGGAGAAGAGGCCGGAGAGCGGGAGAAGAACTGGACATCGGGAGAAGAGGCCGAAGAGAGCGGAGAAGTCAGAAGAGACCCCCCGAAATCGGAAGAAGACCCCCAGAGCTACCTAATAAATTACTTTAAAAAGCTGTGTAGTGTGTTTTTTTATTGACACTTTTTTCCCTCAGGTAAATGGGTAGGGGTACGATGTATCCCATACTCATTCACATAGGGAGGGGGGCCAGGATCTGGGGACTCCCGGATTCCGATAAGCCCCCGCCCGCAGACCCCAACAACCAATGGCCAGAGTTGTCGGGAAGAGGCACTTGTCCTCATCAACATGGGGACAAGGTGCTTTGGGGTGGGGGGCTGCAGGGTGCCCCCTTCCCCAAAGCACCCACCCCCCATGTTGAGGGCATGTGGCCTGGTACGGTTCAGGAGGGGGGCGCTCGCTCGTCCCCACCCCTTTTCCTGATCGGCCGGGTTGCGTGCTCAGATAAGGGTCTGGTGTGGATTTTGGGGGGACCCCCACACCGTTTTTTTGGCATAGAAGGTTCCCCTTAAAATCCATACCAGACCTAAGGGCCTGGTATGCTCTTGGAGGGGAACCCATGCCGGTTTTATATTTAAAATTTGGTGTGGTGTTCCCCCTCGAGAGCTGATTATTCTGTGATTGGCCACAGCCAAAGTCGCCTGGCCTGGGGGCGACTTGAAGTCATGTTGTAAGTCGCCCCAAGTCCTGTTGAAGTCGCCCCAAGTCGCGCTGTGATTCATACTCAAGTCGTGTCCAAGTTGCCTCCCAAAGTCGCGCTGCAAGTCATGTTGCCCCTGTGTGAATGGACTCTAAGCCCTTGTACACACGGTCGAACATTCCGACCACAAAATCCGTCTGATTTTTTCCGATGGATTTTGTCCGAAACTGGTATTGTATACACATGGTCGGACAAAGTTGTCGGAAAATCCGATCGTTCGGAACATGATGACGTTTGTTCATTACGACAGGACTACGTTCAGGTTAGTAGCCAATAGCTTTGGTCTCGTAATTTGATCTGAGCATGCGTGACACTTTGTCTGATCGGAATTCTCTACAAACGATCGGACAAAGTCCGATCGGATCATGTTGTCGGAAAATTTTATATCCAGCTCTCGAACTTTGTTGGTCGAACATTCTGACGGAAAAAGTCAGATGGAGCCCACACACGGTCGGATTATCCGACAACACGGTCCGATCGAACATTTTCCGTCAGAATGTCTGACTGTGTGTACAAGGGCTAAGGCTTTTATTTGGTAGCTTATTTTTTTGTAAATTCTTTATTTAAGTAAAGAATTCAGGTTTGACAATATAATACATATATGACTGCAATGTACACAGTATCAGTAAATGGAATACATAGCTAAATAATAAACAATATACGATAGTTCAAATGTCACAAATAATAAATAAATAAACACATAAAAAAAACATATAAAATTGGTAATACGTTAGAGAAAATAGAAAGGAAAAACCAAATTCACTTCCTTCGTATTTATTCCAAAAATGTGTAAATAAAGAACACAAAAGAGAAAAGGGGAAATGTAGGGTAAGGAATAAGAAATTAGTGTGCAACCCTAGAATGTCATAAATGAATTGCCAGTCACGAGTAATGCTTTTCCCACATCTGAGTATTGAAAAGCATTCCATAGGAGCCATGTTTTATTGTAATTTCCATGTAGGTTGTGTGAGGTTGGTACCCTATTTTAATCAATGCCTTGCTTTTGTTTTTATTATAAGCTGTAAAATGGACAAATATGTTGCATTTTGCAATTAATAGCTTTTTTAATTTTTTAAACCTTAAATAATAATTTTTTCGTCAGACTTAAATTTCAAAGCCCCAGTCCCACTCTGTGTGAGGCGCAATGACAGCTCAGCTGGTAGATTTGTTTTGTAAACATGTTCATGTGATTACTGTGATTGGTTGTCACAGTAATCACATTATCTGAAACCAATCAGATTGTTTCCCAGTCAGAGACCAGCATTGTTACATATCGGAACTAAGAGTCTGCATTGCTACAGGCTCCAAGCTCCAAAGGGAATGTACATAAACTTTCAAACAATAGCTTTAAAAAAAAAATGATACACAACTTTACAAATGAAACATTTAAAAAAAAATACAATTGATCCAAAACAGTATCCCTTTAATGCACAAAACTTGTCAGATGAATGTTGGCAATTAATAGTATATTCAGTCACAGTTTAACGTTGTCATCTAAACAGGTTTCAGTTTTGTCTTGACTCAGCACTCAGGTAGTTAAATATATTCAAAATGTTCAAATTCAAGTTTCAGACTAAACAGAACTTTGCAGTTTTTGCTACGTTCTTGTCACCTCTTTTGCCAACTTCCAGCTCTTAGAGCATTAATCCCATAAGGGATCAGAATGTCTGTCCGTCCATTCCTTTTCTGCCTAACAGGGTCCAAGCTCACATCTCCTGCAATCCCATTGTGGCTATCTGACATTTAAGGTTTTGGCTACCTAGTCCATAAACCTCCTTGTGTTGATGGAATGAATGCTAGCTCCATTCACTTCTAAAAAGCTAATTGAGTGAACAAGGGTTCTTGAAGACATCATTTTTTGGCAGAACATACCTATGTATATGCCAAAAATGTATAATCCCATAACAGGCACACCCTGTTCTGTGTGGTACAGATGGCTCTGCTCCACAACTCTGCATCAAACACACCGTCCTGGTTACAATTGCTCTTTATCTTCAAAAGGACAAGATCATTACATTGCTCAAATAACTTTTAGTGGAGATCATTGATTATATACTACAATGTACAATAGCATTCCTAATATATTATATAAGATTCAATCTTGACGTGTTCTTGTTATTCATGATATTTACTTTTTACAGCTTCTGGTATATAATGTGTTTTGAAAGGATCAGGCAACTGGCATTTACAGAAGGGGATCAGCAATTGCAGATTCATATTTCACGGAGCAAATGTTTCCTTTATTATAACACATTTCCAAACACCATGATGAGCCTGAAGTACTGGTGTCTAGAGTACAAAATATGGTGATCAGGTAATGCTTCATAGTATAGAACCTGACACAACATTATCCCAGTACCAATGCTGACAATCCTCTGGGCATTTATGTATAGCATGTAAAAAAAAGCAGGGCTATCTATAGTAAATAAGAGGAAAGTGCAGCGCAAAACAAACACATATGAAATAATACATATAAAAGTCCTCAGCGCTGATGAAGTACCACCCTGGACATAACACGTATGGGGAGGAGCCTTGAGATGACGCCACTCACGGCTGTCTCGTATGATTCTGTTTGACCCATATTTGGATACTGGTGCCTTGTTTATGCACTGGGAACAGTGCCATCTTATGTGAGTGGATTTTTTTCTCCTTTTTTAAATAAATCATTGACTACAGAGAGCACTATTCTGTTGGCTTTTTGATTGCATATATGTGTCAGAGTCCTGCCTCTGGAAATAGTGATACCTTTGCCTTTGGATATTACCCAGAGGGGAATGCTTGATATGACCTTCATGTTGGTTCAGGGCTCATACAGGTGAGGTGAGGTGAGCTGCTAATTTAGCTTCTCCTGGTGGGATTCGGCACATTTGGCCACACTGAAGTTTCATCTGTCACAATAGTTGACACTGGACTCATTGAGACACTTTTTCTGAGGACTTTAGTATATATTATTTCACATTCACAGTATTTCATGTGTTTGTTTTGTGCTGCACTTTTCTCTCATATTATTAATGTTGTGGGTATTGTTGAAATTCCCTTCTAGTGTACAGCTTGCAATTTTAATTGTATTTATTATATGTTGTTGTGCTGATTGTTTTTCGTAATATCTACAGTACATTGTCCATCATTGGTGTTTTCTAATTGCAGTGGGCCAATGTACAAGAACATACTGTAAGTTGGGCCCAATGTATATAGTGCAGGACTCAGGAGTGCATAACTCAGAGTGCAGGACCCAAGAGTACGCATCACACAGTGCACATTGCACAGGTCTAAGGCTTGCATAAACAAACAAGGCACAGGAATGCAAATTGTACTGCTGTCAGGAGTGGTATATTAGGGTTTGTGGAAGAGTGGGATGGTAACAAGATGTGGAGCCTATCTGGTGGTATGGTGTTGGTGGTTTTATTTAGGGCTTGGTCCCTTTAGAAAGCAACCATGATCAATTTGGATATGTTCTCAAGTCAGTGGGGTGCACCTGGGGACAGGGGTGGATAATAGTCAACCTACTAGTCCATCGGACATCAAAGTCCTCCTTCTGGTAACCAGTAGGGATGAGCTTCGTGTTCGAGTCGAACGTACGTTCGACTCGAACATTGGCCGTTCGGGCGTTCGGCGAATTCCGAACGTTTGGGCCGTTCGCGTCAAAATTCGAGTGACGCGCGCGCGGACCACAATGCACTGCGGTGGTGCAGTGCATTGCTGCCCCATGATTGGCCAAGCATGCACTGTGACCCCGCATGCTTGGCCAATCGCAGCGCCGGCAGCGAGGAGAGCCATGATTGGCCACAGGCATCCTGCCTGTGGCCAATCATAGCTCAGGCTGTGTAGTGCACGCCCCACACTATATAAGGCCGCCTTTGAGGCGGCTTCGTGTAGTGTGTTACTTAGCATCTGAAGCAGTGGGTGTTCTGTGTACCTTCAACACAGTACACACCAATCGTTTTTGGCTGATTTCCTATCTTGCTGCTGTGTAGTGGTTGTTGTCTGTGCCCTGACTGCAGTATACACCACTATATTCACCTCACCTATATAGCTAGTGATCTAGCTTTAACCACTTAACAACTGCCCATTGCCGATTAACGGCTTCAGGGGGGTTGTTTAACTCTGAGAGGCCGTTAATTAACGGCCTCCCAGAATTCTGCTCTCGCGTGCCCCGAGGTGTGCGCACTCGAGAGCATCCGTGACCGCCGGGTCGCATCACGGATCACGGTAAACGGCCGCTCATAGCGACCGTTTACCACGTGATTGCTCCGTCAAATGACGGAGTGATCACTTGGAAACAAACCGGCGTCATGTTATGACGCCTGTTCCTCCCTCCCCTCTCTGTACCGATCGGTACAGCGGAGGGGAAAGAGATCGGTGTCAGCAGCGATGTGGGCTGCATCTGCAGTGCCCACATCGCTGCTCACCGAATTTAACCCCTCAATTCCCTGCCAATACTCTGCAATACCAGTGCATACTCTGCAGTACCCTGCCATTACTCTGCAGTACCCCGCCATTACTCTGCAGTGCAGTACCCTGCCATTACTCTGCAGTGCAGTACCCTGCCATTACTCTGCAGTACCCCCCATTACTCTGCAGTAACCCCCATTACTCTGCAGTACCCCCCAATACTCTGCAGTACCCGCCATTACTCTGCAGTACCCCCAATACTCTGCAGTACCCCCCAATACTCTGCAGTACCCGCCATTACTCTGCAGTACCCGCCATTACTCTGCAGTAACCCCCATTAACCTGCAGTACCCCCCAATACTCTGCAGTACCCGCCATTACTCTGCAGTACCCGCCATTACTCTGCAGTACCCCCAATACTTTGCAGTACCCTGCCATTACTCTGCAGTACCCCCCATTACTCTGCAGTAACCCCCATTACTCTGCAGTACCCCCCAATACTCTGCAGTACCCGCCATTACTCTGCAGTACCCGCCATTACTCTGCAGTACCCTGCCATTAATCTGTAGTACCCCCCAATACTCTGCAGTACCCTGCTATTACTCTGTAGTACCCCGCCAATACCCCGCCAATACTCTGTAATACCCTGCCATAAATTGCCATACCCAGCCATACTCAGAGATACCCAGCCATACTCGGTGATACCCTGAAATACCCAGCCATAGACGCCCCCCACCCCTCACCGCCCTCCGGTGCTTCTACCAACTCGCCAGTACGATCAAAGCCAGAATCTTTTTTTTATTTTTTATTTCAGGCTTCCCAGCCTAGAGGTGAGATGTGGGGTCATATTGACCCCCCAGATTTCACTGTAAAGAGGACCTGTCACCCCATATTCCTATTACAAGGGATGTTTACATTTCTTGTAATAGGAATAAAAGTGATCAAAAATATATTTTTGGGGAAAAAAATGTCAAACTAACATAAATAAAGTAAAATGAACAATAAAAAAATAAAATAAAAATTAAAGCGCCCATGTCCCCATGTGCTCGCATGTGCCACACATGTGAGGTATCGCCGAGAATGTTAGAGCGAGAGCAATAATTCTAGTCCTAGACCTCCTCTGCAACTCAAAACATGTAACCAGTAAAAAAAAAATTAAAGTGTCGCCTATGGGGATTTTTTAAGTAGCGACGTTTGGCGCCATTCCACGGGCATGTGCAATTTTGAAGAGTGACATGTTTGATATCTATTTACTCAGCATAACTTCATCTTTCACTTTATGCAAACATTGGGCTAACAAGTGGTTAATAATAGAGCTTGCAGTCAGTAGTGTTAGGAGATAGTGCGTGTTGTCTGCGTGCTCTGTACCCAGTACATACCGCTATAATATAGGGCAGGCCCCTACTTTCAAACATCCAACTTACAAACATCTCCTACTTGCAAACGCAAGGAGACAGCAGCAAGTGAGATGAAAAAAGATGGACGACAAAACAAATTATACAGGGGTGATAACCCTTCCCTATGTTTTCCAAAAAGCTTAAAGATAGTTTTTTTGACTGGAGCTACACTTTAAAAATGTACCGGTTGAAAATGACAAACAGATTCAACTTAACACAACAAACCTACACAGTCCCTGTCTTGTTTGCACCGCCTGTATACTGCTGTTCTGAGTATATAGGGCCTGGGGGCCACACGCATTTCCTTTTTTTAATATGGGTACGGGGTTCCCCTTAATATGCGTACAAGACCCAAATAGGCTGGTAATGGGCAGGGAGGGCTACCCATGCCATGTTTCTCAATGATTTTCAACCATATTGCAGGAACCAGATATAACATTAAAACCGCAAGCAGTTTTAAATGGTGTTAGTTCTGTTTAATGTCATTTTGTGCAGGGACTGTTCTAAACACGGGAAACACGTGGCACTTCACAGGCATACTACAGACACCCCCCAGGCACCATATTTAAAGGAATATTTCACTTTCTTTTTTTCACTTTAATCGTCATTAAAATCAGTGCTCCCGCCAAAACGGCAGTTTTTAAAACTTTTTTTTGCAGTGACCCATGTCCCCTGAGGCAGGAGGACACTATCTTGCATATTAGCCGTTAAAATTAGCACTTTCCAATTCGAACGTTCGAGTCCCATAGACTTCAATGGGGTTCTAACGTTCGTACCGAACGCGGGGGTCGTTCGCAAGTTCTGGTGCGAACCGAACCGGGGGGTGTTCGGCTCATCCCTAGTAACCAGCAGTTGGACTGCTGAAAAATGTGAGCACAATATTAGCATAAATGTAAGGACACAGTAGTGATCAATAAGGTAGCAAACTGAAGGCACGTGTTGAGGGAATGTTTGAACTCAATCATCAATTATTACTAATAAGTACATTGGTGGGGAACAGTTGTAGAAAAAAACAAGATAAGGTGTCTACACATATTTTCACCAACAGGTGATGAGAGATCTGGAAATTGTCTGTGAATTGCACACTATGTTGAAATGTTGAGCGCTATTGCAAAGGGGAACACCTTTTAACCCAAAGAGTGTAAACAAAGAACATACCCCTGCTATACCTTGGTCATACAGAAAATACACATAAAAAATGTTTAGTGCAGTAAAATGCTAGTTAAATAGAACATTTTTGTAGAGGTCTATACATCAGAATAAAGAAGAAGGAAAACTGGGGAGGAAATAGAGACATAGGGAATTGGGTTTAAAAGAGGGGCAATCCTTCCAAATGAGGGACAGTTAAGCTAGCCGCACACTAGCAAAATTTTGCTCGAAAAAATAAAATTTTAAGAATGTTAATTTGGTTTTCTAATCATTAGTTGGTAGTGTAGTGTAGTGATGAGAAAATTAGAAGGAGCAGGATGGAACATTTTTCTCAATAACACATTTCTAATGCTGCGTACACACGACCGGACTTTCCATCAGAATAAACTCAGACGGTCTTCCCAACGGAGTTCCGCTGGAGTTCCGACCAAACGGACTTGCCCACACGTGATCACACCAAAGTCCGTTCGTTTCTAACGCGATGACATATGGCGGGACTAGAAGTCCAATAGCCAGTAGCCAATAGCTGCCCTTGCATCGTATTTAGTCCGTCGGACCAGCATACAGACGAACAGTTTTCTCGATAGAAATTTATTCAGTCAGAAAAGGTTAAAACATGTTCTATTTCTAAGTCCGTCTGAATTTTTGAAGAAAAAAGTCAGATGAAGCCCACGCACGATCGGAATATCCGTTGGAATGATTCTGTCTCACCTTTTCTGCCGGAAATTACGGTCGTGTGTACGTGGAAAGTCCACTCAATCAATAATAGAATGTTAAACGCAAATGAAGTTTTAAAGTACAGTACTTTCAAATGGCATTCGTCAAGACATCAAATGTACTCATAAGAATTTTCTATGAATCTTCTACTAGAGTATGCCCATCTTTAGGACCTATAGGAGACTAATCACAGAGAGATGCTGACAATGTTACACGTGGCAGCAGGTAGAGAAGAGATAACAAAGTAAAGTGGATACCTAGTAGGAAAAGGAAATATAGGGGTAGGGAGAAGTAAGAAAAGAGAGAATATGAAACAAAAGACAGCTAACCAGAGTAAAAATTTATAACACAAAGCCTGCAGGAGCAATGAGTAGAGCCAGGGATGACAAAAATCAGCAAAGCAGACAATAATCATAAAATAAAAGGTAGAAACTCAAAAAGAAGACAACTATTAAACAAAAGAGAAGATATGCCAGACAAATGGCCAAAACCAAGGTCAATTTTATGTTTGCATTCTCCTTTTAAGTGCATGTTATTGGTGGTTAGTGAATGTAATTATAGTAAACTGTCTGGAGACTGCTTTTAAGAGTGATTACTGTCAGGATCTTTGAACTTCAAATGGTTTGGTGCATGCTAACAAACTTTGAATATAAACCTTAGTCTGTCCTGGGGCTTACTGCACAATCAAATTTTTTCTAATTTCTTCTCCTTCTCCCTGCAAGAGAGAGCAGGACGTTTGTTAAACACAAGGCAGGTTGGTAACAGAGCCTAACAAAAAGCTGAACTCTAGGCACAAAATACTGATCACTAATACATCATTAAAGGAGAAGGATGGTCAAGGCTTTTTGGCAATACTCCTTCTATGGATCACAGGAGTGTAGTTCATTCTGCACTCCTGTGACCAGGTTTTGGCCGACAGTGATTTAAACCTTGGTCCTGGCTCAGAGGAGATCCCGACCATATGGTGGCGATCTTCCCAGAAGTCTGGACCGGCTTCTGGCTCAGCCTCTGCGTGATCTGCCGAAAGGCTGAGCCAGCTCCTCCTGCCCCCTCCACAACCCAATGCTGACATCACCCATTTATATGCTGGTCAGTTATAGGCCCTTTGTCAGTTGCCCCGCTGTCCACCCAAAATAGAATCTGCAAGAAGAGCTGTCTGTGTTGGTCATAGCTAACAGTTAAATGCTTCCTCTCACATTTTTAGTGCAGGATACAAAAAGCAAGGGAGAGCCTGGTTGCAGTGGGTCATTTCCATACTTAAGGCAATATAAGTCTTCCAGACCTTATGATAAATCTTCCTAGTGACAGCTTTTCTAGCATTCACTAGAGTAGACACCACTGATTCCGAGATGCCACGGTCCTTTAACACCCTGGCTTCAATAGCCATGCTATCAAATTTATAGACTGTAAGTTGGGATGGAATATAGGACCTTGAGACAGTAGATCGAGGCGACGTGGAAGCGTCCATGGCCCATCTACCGTCAGTCTCACAATCTCCTGGAACCAGGGCCTTCTGGGCCAGGCTGGTACCACCAGAATGAATGGATCCCCCTCTCTCTGAATCCTGCACAACAAATGTGGAAGGAGAGAGATCAAAGGGAAAGCATAAACAAGGGAGTATTGGCTCCATGGAACTATCAGAGCATTTGCTCCAATTGCCAGAATATCTCTTGCTCAAGACATAAACTGCTGTAGTTTGTTGTTGAACCTGGATGCCAGTAGGTGGACCTCTGGCCACCCCCAACATTGGAAAAGTTCCTGGAACACCTCTGGGTGTATGGACCATTCCACCAGGCAGATCTCCTGGTGGCTGAGATAATCTGCCTTACAGTTCTCTACTCCCGGGATATGGACTGCCGATATAATTGGCAGATGTCCCTCTTCAAAGGCTAGTATGTAGTTCACCTCCTTAAGAGCTAAATGACTCCTGGTACTGCCTTGGTGGATTATATAGGCTACTGCCGTAGCATTTATCGGACTGATCCCTGATGGGACAGACCTGAAGCACCACCATCCAGGACCGTAGGGCCAGACGTACTGCCCATAATTCTAGGACATTGATGGGCAGGGTCTGCTCTGTCCCTGACCATTTTTCTGGAGCTGTGAGCCCATCTGGGGTCGCTCCCCATCCTGAGAAACTGGCATCTGTAGTCAGTACCGGGAGAAAGGATTTTCCCTTTCGCAGGTTGTGATTCTGCAACCACCAGTTTAGGCTTAAGCATGCCTGAGGAGATAAGCACATTGCATAATCCAGGGCTTTTCTTCCTCTGTTCCAAGCCAACAAGATGTCTTGTTGTAAAGGCTTGGAATGGAACTAGGCATAGGTCACTGCCTCAATGGAGGATACCATCCTCCATAGAAGACTCATAAAGAGGCGAATGGAGGATGATCTGGTGCCCCTTATCTGATGCACTTAATCCTTCAGGGCACAGATCCTTACAGGGGGGCAAGAATACTTTTGCTTGGACTGTTTAGAACCAGACCTAAATATCTTAGACTTTGAGTTGGTCTCGAGGCTGGCTTTTTGGTATTTATGATCCAGCCTAAGCTTTTCTAGGTTCTAGAGCCTGTACCGAGTGATCTCTGAGCAGGAAGTCGTCCAGATACCCGAGCACCAGAATCCCTTGGGCCCTTAAAAGACCCAGTACTGGTGCTAGGACCTTTGTGAACACCCGGGGAGCTGTAGCAAGCCCAATCGGTAGAGCCACGAACTGAAAAAGACATCCTCTACTGCAAAATGTAGGAACCTCTGATGAGACTGAAAGATAGTTACGTGTAAATATGCATCCTTTATATCGATGGAGGCTAAAAAGTTTCCCCTCTGGAGTCAGGTTACCACTGAGCGGACAGACTCCATCCGAAAGGACTGTATCAATAGATACTTGTTCAGGGGCCTTAGGTCCAAAATGGACCTTGTGTCCCTGTTTGGGTATTGAAACGTAAACAGGTTTGAGTAAAACTCTGTGCCCCTTTTTGAATACAGGAACCTCTACAATCACTCCTTGATGCACTAGATGTAGTGCCTGAAGCAATACGTTTATTTTTGTAGGATCCGAGGGAACGCTGGATCGTAGAAACCTCTGAGGGGGAACCCCCCGTAACTCCAGCTTGTAACTGCAAGATATAATTAAGGTGACCCACTCTTCTTGAATTGTTGTTTTCCAACTATGCGCAAAGTGCAGCAGCCTTCCCCCCCACCCAATGGAGTGGGGGCGTCCCCTCAAAAGGAGGGCTTGGTGCTGGATTTAGAAGAATTTTGGACCCAGAGCCTTTTCTGACCCTGGCCTTTGCGGCTTGCCACTGGCCCTAGTGCCCTGTTGACGGTGCAACCACCCTGATGCTGAGACATTTGAAGTAGAGACCTCTTCCCTCCGGAAATCTTTTGGATATATTTGTCCAAGTGATCACCGAATAAATGTTCTCCATAAAACGGGAAACCTGACAATAAGCTCGGCTGACCAGTTCTTAAGCCATAAAAGTTTGCACATATGTACAGACAAGAGAGCCAGACGAGAAACCTGCTGTATTGAATCCTTTAAAGCATCAACAGCAAAACACAGCGCTCGAGGAATATCTGTCTTACTTTCAGGCAGATCGTCCTCCTGGTTAGCCAACAGGCCATTTGACCTGATCCTTTACGGACTGGCAAATACCAATTGCTGCAACAGCTGGCTGAATAGCTGAACTGGCCAAAAAAAGGAATCTTGTAATAATAATTCCAATTTCTTGTCAACAGGGTCTTTCAAGCCCTGTGCGTTATCTACCGGACAAGTTAAGCTCTTGTTTAAGGAAGAGACTGCTGCATCTACAGCTGGCATGCTCCATTTTTAACAAACTTTTCATCCATGAGATATAAAAGGAAAAACCTTTTAGGAGGCAAAAAAGTCCTGTCAGGATGTTCCCAATCAGCATACACCACCTGTTCCAACAGGGGGTGTAGCGGGAAAGTCTGTGCGACTTGAAAAGGTCTCAGAGATCCCAAAGAGGACCAGGGGGGCTCAGTCACCTCTGCAAGAGGCAACTTAAAGGCAGAACAAACCATTTCGGTCAGAGTCAGGATCAAAAGTCTCTGCGACTGAGAGGCAGACATCAACTGGATATCTTTTTGTCCAAATTGCTCAGAAGCAGACTCATCTGTCGGGCACTCCACCAAATCCAGAGCTTTCAGCCCTTCCCCATCCTCAACCCATTCCTGCTCCAGACTAGGAGACTCCGGGGTGGGGGATCTGTCACTCTTCCTGCCACCCTGTGGGATGGAGGCAATCATGCCAGCAATCCTGTTCTGTAACCCGGCTAGGGCTGAGGGCAGTTCATCAGCCCTTAGTGATAAAGGGTGAAGCAACAGCGTTGACTGTAGGCACAATACCACATAGGTGCAACGGCTCAGATTACCCGGGAACCTCTGGTCTTTCAGAGGATGCAACACTAGGGATATGGCTAGGTTCATCAGGAACTACTGATGACATAGGTGTGCCATTCCCTATGGTGTTAGTCCCACTCCACTTTTTGGAAGACATTCAATGCCGCAAACAAAGAGTACTTGGATGTCATTAAAACACCTCAGAAGGGAGACCCTTTTAATATGGCTCACCAAGCCCCTATGCAACAATCCTGCTAAACATCTTTAGCCTACCAAGCAACACCTGGTGACTCATGTGACCTGGGTGAGGAAAAATTAACCACTGCAAGTGTCTGTTCAGAGCTTGCTTTGTGTCCCACAACTGCCTTTTGGAAGCACCAGATGCTTGGCCTGCATAGCTTAAATAAGTGTATGTCCCAGTGAGTGGGCGTGACTGTATTCACATACAATGCAAATCTTCATGTGCCCAGATAAAGGCTACGGCCACATGCTCCATGGCCGCCAAACAAACAAACTGCTGAGCCCAGCGAACGAATGTGCGCCATGGCGAACGAATGTGCGCCATGGCGAACCAAGGTGAAATGGTGCACAATCGTGTGCCATCATACAGGTAAAAGACAGCCAGACACAAGCAAAAAAAGTACACTTTGCAAACACCCACAGCAAGCCCAGAACTTTGGTCACCGCACACAGGTGTCCAGCCTTTAGCTAGCTTGACTGGTTGTTACAATCACTGGGACACCCCACAATAATAAAATAAAGGGCTTTCACTTACCCATCCAAGCGCAGGGCCACTTAGAAGCTAAGGGCCCAATCTTTACCCTTCATCATAAAGATGGCCATACACTATGCAATCTGATGGTGTATTTAGTGAGAAGGGTGATCACTGATTTATTGCATTTCATTTACAAAACGTGCACCTGGGAATGGGAGGGTGGATGATGCAGGGTGTGTGATAATCAGGTCAGCTGGTCAACTCCTTCTTGTGTCATGACCTGAAGTCTGATCAGAAAGAAGATCTTACTAATGGAAATGTCTGGAAACATGGATTAGGACAAGAAAAGTAAGTGACTGTAGATTTCATGGAAAGATTTGATAATTTTGCAAAAAAAGTACATGAATGCTGTATTGGTGCATAGGGGAGCTGGAATTTAGAGAGAAAAATAAGTGTACAAAGGTGAACTTATCCTTTAACTAAGTCACCAAAGTCCCCAAATGGCTCTCTCTGTGTAGCATTTCAACCACAGCCCATATACCAGCCCTTACACTAGAGGTAGCCCTACAAAGTTTTGGTGTGCCTTCCATCATTCAGTGGTGTTCATTGCATGGTATTACAAGCATAACATTTCACCAGAATGTAGCCTAATGTATGCAAATCTATGTATGTACAGAACTATCCGTTACCTTCACAATGACAACATTTCCAATATAACTGAAAGTAAATCCCCATCCATACATAAATTCCCTCCCTATGAAGGATACAGGCATACAAGTCAGAAGTATTTAACCATCTGCAGGACACCTATGGGGACTTGTGCACCCTGAAGACAGCAAAAGGGGTTTAGTCATAAAAGGAGAACAGTAAATTCTTGGTAACAGCTGCATATATTCTCTTAAAGAAATCATTGGAGTCTTTCTGGCAGCATAAGAACCCTTCACTGAGGAGGGTCTACTTGAATTGCCTGTCACAAATAAAAGAGTCACGTCCTGACACCTTCTTCCTAATCATAGAGACGCTATAAAGCTGTCACTTATGAGCATATACAGGCTGAACAGCATGCTGCAAGATGAAGGAACTAATAGGTTTGCAAAATATGTCTTGTGTAATGTCTGAAATCCAGGAGTACAAAGGGTGACACAAAATAGAAAACTCAGGACACGCTATTGATCGTTATTATACTTAAAGAGGAATATTCAGTGATATTGTGGCTGCCAGTACTCCTGGGGGAATATATTAGCTTTCTTTTTACTTAACATATTTACAAGTTGACCTAGCTCCTAAAATAGAATTGAGCTTGGAAAAGGCAGGGGGCATGTTAAAGTGATACTATCACATAGCTTGTGTCGCCCCAGCAGCCTGTTTTTATTTTTCAGGCCGGGTTCACATTGAAGCACTGAGTGGCTCACAGCAGGGGTCCGGTGCGTCCCTGTTCACCGTTTCAGCTCAGATTTCGGTCCCAATTTTTGACTGAATTCGGACCTGAAATGGACCTAAAGAAGCACAGGACTCCTGTACAATCCACTCTGGAGCCCTTCCGGAGATGTGTGAACCCGCTCCATAGATAGCTGGTCACAATCTCCTGACATGCGAATTGGATGCGACATCCAATTCGCAATAGTGTGAACCCAGCCTCAGTCATTTTGTTTGGGTCCATTGTAACATTCTCTTGTTTTTCTGTTTTTTTAGCCCAGTCTTAGTTACCACTCCCACTTCTATCCAGATACTGAGACTGAAATGTCTTTTTACCTACAAGAGGACTTCAGAAAAACATCCTACAGTATGTATATATTCTCAAGCCTGGAATAGCCTGGAGTCTTCTTGATGAGTTGACACTGCCTGTAGTTTTAGAGGTTGAGTCAGTATGTTACCTTACTGTTTATACAGAGCCTTTTTTCACAAGCAACATTTGAGAAAAAAAATGTATTTTCATGAAGCCTACAGCTCACAACAAAGCTTTCCACTGGTGCTGGGGGAACTTTAACCACTTCAGCCCCGGAGGATTTTACCCCCTTCCTTACCAGAGCACTTTTTGCGATTCGGCACTGCATCGCTTTAACTAACAATTGCACAGTCATGCGACGTGGCACCCAAACAAAATTTTCCCACAAATAGAGCTTTATTTTGGTGGTATTTGATCACCTCTGCGTTTTTTTTTTTTTTTTGCGCTATAAACAAAAAAAGAGCGACAATTTTGAAAAAAAAAACACAATATTTTTAACTTTTTGCTATAATAAATATCCCATTTAAAAAAAAAAAAAATGAATTTTTTCCTCAGTTTAGGCCGATACCTATTCTTCTACATATTTTTGGTAAAGAAAATCACAATTAGCGATTATTGATTGGTTTATGCAAGTTATAGCATCTACAAAATACTAGTAATGGCGGCGATCTGCGATTTTTTTTTGTGACTGCGACATTATAGCAGACACATCGGACACTTTTGACACATTTTTGGGACCATTCACATTTACATAGCAATCAGTGCTATAAAATTGCACTGATTACTGTGTAAATGTGACTGGCAGGGAAGGGGTTAACACCAGGGGGGCGCTGCAGGGGTTAATATTTTCCCTATGGGAGTGATTCTAACTGTGGGGGGAGGGGACTCACAAGGGGAGGAGAACGATCGGTGTTCCTCTGTACTGGGAACACACCATCGTTCTCCTCTCCACTGACAGGATGTGGATCTGTGTGTTTACATACACAGATCCACGGTCCTGCTGTGTTCCTGGGCAATCGAGCGATGCCGCCCCCTAGATGGCCAGGAATCGGAGGACGTCATATGACGCCCACCCAGGATGGGCGATCCCATCTGTGGGCATCATATGTCTATAGGCCGGGGTTGAAGTGGTTAAAAAGAAAAAATAGAAAGATGTATTAAAGTGTTACTAAACCCACAACAGTAAAATTAGTCTTTATATGCAGTAATGCATGCTTGTTATACTCACTGTGGTTAATCCTCCGCTTTGTGTAAAAAGGCTGTTTGATCCTGTCCTCTCCGATCCTCCCCCTCTTCCACTGTCCCCAACCTCCTGATAGCCTTGGGGCCACTCTTAAAGTGGTTGTAAACCCATTACAACCACTTTATATAATTAGGCTTACCTGTAGCTACACTGGATATATCCTAAACCTGCACAATTTAGGAGATATCCATGTATTTGCATGTGCCGGCGTCAGCGGCACATGCGCACTTAAGTAAACTGAAGCAATGGCGCGTACGTGCCGTTGCTTCACTTGTACTGTGCCATTCCCGGTGGCTCCCGGGGCGCATGCACAGGAGTGACGTCATCGCGGCTCTGGCCAATCACAGCGCCAGAGCCTCGATACCCAGAAGTAACCCCCAGGCAAGATGTCGGCCACCGTAGCGGTGAACTTGGGCCACTACGGGGGCTTTTTTTTTGTGAATTTTTTAAAGGTTTTTCAACCACTTTAATATGCTCAGTTTGGTATGTATTGCTAGAGAGTTTTTTTTTCTTGGGAGGGTACATGTGATCAGCACAGAGCCAATCATTACTGTCCAGACAGAGGGTCCGGAGTCCTGCAGTCTCATAGGAAAATCAGTTGAGAATGAAAACTCCTCCTACAAGGTTTAACCAGACGCTGATAGAAGTCATCTCCATGTTCTGTGTACTGTGGGAGACCAGATATAGTGAATGCAGGGTCCTGGGTTTGATCATTTAAGACTGTTTTCATTTGGCCTAACTTAATTGGTGAGAATTTTACAACTGGGCTTTTAGCCTAAACATAATTTAATTATTGACTAACTCTGCAATGCTGCAAAGTAAAGTATAAGGATGAAAAGTTAATATTTACCTTATTGATACAGCATCTCTAACCTTACAATTCTGTATTGAGTGCTACCACTATCTAAAGAGACACGCTGAAAGCTTATGAATTACAATTTCTAGAATTACATACATTTATAGAGTTGTAATATTTATATGCTACAATAGTAAATAAACATATACAGAATGTAGTGCTCAAATATCCTTCATGATTCATTACCAAGTCATTTTTGGTGACTATTTGGGTGCCTTAACTCCTCTTACAACATCTGGAAAGCTAAGATGAGCCAAGCAGATCCAACTGCAAACAGAAACTTCATCTGATTCTGATCTTTCAAAGCTCTGTGATAATTTGGTTGGCAATAAATGTGAATTATTTGGAAGAATCATCAAATTGGATGAACAAATTTTCCACATTTTTTACGAACAAATTAAATCTGTTATTTAACATAACATCATTAAAACATGATTTTTAGGCACAGATATTTCATACACTGTATAAACACAAAGCAAGGCAAAATAAGTTGTAAAAAAAATGTATAAACATATTTATGGGTTATATACAGTAACTTGCATTAATATATTGTGTGGTTATAATTTCTGTGTGTACATTTTGTTTTCTAGTTTTGAAAAATATTTAAAAAAAAATGTATACTTTATATTTCCTTTTTTCTGATCAGTTATATATATTTTTTTATAAAAAATGTATTTCTTTTGAATTGGGTAAAGATTAAGGCCCCTTTTACACTGGCGGAGTCCGTCAGCAGGGCATCTCTTCACTGAAAGAAGAAGAGATGAGATTGCGCTATGGAGTAATATTGGAGTAATACTAAAATGATATAATATAGAGTAAGAGCTGCCTCTACTTAATATGCCCCCCCCCCCAATCGGATGGGGCCTATTGGAAATATGAAAAGAAAATTGGGTAGAATTGGCGCTATACCTTTAAATCAGTTATATATTTCCATTCACAAAACCCTTCACTCGTTAGTGCTATGAGATTACTATTTTGTGATGTGTTTAACAAATTATTAGGGTATTAATGGTGCTCGTGCTGTTATAAATTTCAAGTGTACAAAAAAATAAAAATAATAATAATAATATATAAGTATATGTGAAAATTCCTTAGTGTTAAAAAACATTTATCAGTATTTATAACCAATACCAAACCACCCAGTGGTTATATCAGAAACCAAAGAAATTTTTGTTAAAATTAACAAGTGAATAATAACGAGAAAAAAGTTCAAATCCTCCAATTCCTTTTCCTATGAGTGTGGAAATGTTGGCAAATACTTTATAATATGCAAAACAGTTCACGGACAATGTTTTGTTTCCAAATGGTGACTTTTCTAAAGTGAATTCCCGGTGCGCTTTGGTAAAATTAATTTATATTGCGCTCACCAGATCCTTACCCCTACTGGGGCAAAAACGCCTCCACAGTGTTAGCCCCTGTGCCGCTCTCTGGCGCCTCCCTGGGAATCTGGTTTATCATCCACGGGTGAAATTCTCATCCATATGGTTCATAGAAAAAGAAGGAAGCCCATAGTGTAGTATGACTTTAAAATATATTTACTTAAAAGAAGAAAACTACTCACATGTTTCACATATCAATGGTGTGTTTACAATGCAAAAAACCCCCACACTGCCGGCCACTGCGGTTTACTCTAAGAGAGGTCACGAGTGCATGCGCGGAACACTGCACCCTATATAAACGGAGAGGTGCACCAATATGGCCGCTCCTGATGACATCTGCGTGACGAAACCGGTAGGCGCGGCTATAAGGACGTGACCTCTCTAAGAGTAAACCGCAGCGGCCGGCGGTGTGGGGGTTTTTTGCATTGTAAACACACCATTGATATGTGAAACATGTGAGTAGTTTTCTTCTTTTAAATAAATATATTTTAAAGACATACTACACTATGGGCTTCCTTCTTTTTCTATGAACCATATGGATGAGAATTTCACCCATGGATGATAAACCAGATTCCCAGGAAGGCGCCAGAGAGCAGCACAGGGGCTAACACTGTGGAGGCGTTTTTGCCCCAGTAGGGGTAAGGATCTGGTGAGTGCAATATCTCTTCACTGATCCTTGCTGAGCAGACGGATGACAGGTCCTCTATGGGCTGTTGCATGGAAGTGGACCGCCTGTCTATTTCCATCCGACTGTCATCCGATCCACCATACGGATGGGGAATGGTTCCCCATCCATCTGTTTTTAACAGACAGGATCAGATTGGATGGTGGCGATGGACACATGTCCGTTGATGTCCATAAATGTTGCAATAAAAACATCTTTGACATTCTGTAGCTTCCCTTCAACCACTTTGGATATTATTTTTTATATATTGTGATTCTGTACTTGCTGTGGAAAACTCCCTCCACTGAGCCTGGCTGCATCCATTTTAACTGTGGGCAGCTGAAGCTGCTGCCTGTTCACTTCCTGGATTTACACAGACACACAAAGGCACACCTCCAGCTCTGTAGCCCTGCAGCTCTCATTGGAGCTCTTATGACTCATCCCCCCTCCCTTCCTGGCAAACTCTCATGAGGGTGAGAGAGAGAGAGCTGTGCATGATGTCATAAGCCTAGGCTTTTTACCATATAAGAAACAGGAAGTGGGCTGTATAAGGCATTTACTGGAAGAAAAAAAAATACTATCTAAAGTTAAAACAACAAGAGCAGAAGATTTAATAGCTGGAAAGTTGAAAAAATGCCTGAAGGTCCACTTTAATATTTTATATATGTAGTTCATATTTGCCACTTGTAGCCAGCAGGGGGAATCCTAAGTTCTAGGCTTTGTGAAATCACTCCCATTTATAACTGATGTGTAATAAATAGCTTTGAATGACTTAGAGGAGGGATACCCCCTCTTCTATTACTAGCAGAAATTGTATCTTCCTAAAGACACTAAGGGCTTGTTACAAAAAGATGCAGTGGGGCTATGCTGGAAGCTATTTACAACACAGCCTCAATGCATAGACAAGGAAAAAATGCCTTGCTTTCCATAATCTCAGTACGCAATGCAGGTTTTCTGTGGTGTGCACGCAATACTTTTTTTTCAGTGCAGCAGGTTGTAATGTGAACCACCTTCTGCTTTTTCTTTAGTAACTATGGCCACCGTTGCTATCTGTTATGTCCAGGTATGCCAGAAAACCTGCCCCATGCTGTACTATGTAGTTCATCCTGTTGACCCCTGCACCACTACTGTGTTCTGTATATATGTAGCAACTGGCAGCAGTAACCATAGCATGCAAGGGATACGTCATCTGACACAGTAGGAAGTGTCAAATAGTAGAGTTGCCTATATCACTTGAAGAAAATAGACCTGGTTTGCCACACATTGCACAGATGAGTTATAATCTTCTTTTTTTATAGGCTTTACACATTGCGTTTTTTCACTGGCATAACAAAGTCGTTCTTAAATATATGAAAATTGATTTATGAAAATGTGTATAAAAATGTTAAAAGCATATTTTGTTTTCTTGTCATGGCTAGTTTAAGGCATAGGTGGTTCAGGACAGCAAAATGACACTGATTCTGTACAATTCTGTCGGTTATGCCTTTGTGGACATGTTCTTGGTTGCGTCAGTACAGTACTGATTGTAATACCAAATGGTATGGTGGGCTAAACACCATGGGGAACATGTACCAAAGCCACATGACTGGCCTCAGGAGATACACAGACCTGAAACAAATTTTCCTATATAAGTTTTACTTCTTTATCTACAGACTTCCCCTCCCTTCACCCCTTCAAAAGGGCAGAATCGTGTTCAAATTCATCTGCATCTGTGGAGAGCAGAGAGGAGGGGGTGGAGAGCTGCAGTTACACTGTATGAGAGCTGATTGGAGGAATGGTGAACACACCCTCTCTGCACAGCAAACAGGAGCGAAGGAAGGCTACAGATATTGTGAATAGACAAGCTGGTGTGCTGAGCTCCCTTTCCCCTGTCACAAATTCCTCTCATGTGTCGGGGAAAACGTCTCAGAAGTGAGACATGGTGATAACAGAGGAAAGAAACACCAGAGAGAAACAACATTTAGAGGCTTGGAGAGAGATGAGTAAACACTATATATATACTTGTAGCGCTGACATACTTGTTTATTGATGTGATTGTGCATACTTTAATGTGAGGTATATGGACATTACCGTGGTTTCGTACAAGAGCCATCTAGTGACCAAATATGGGTAACGCACCTGTTTATCATTACAACCTAAAGACTGGTACAGGAAGTGACAGTTTGTTTTGGATTCTGGAGGTTGACCTCATTACCCAGGAGTCTGTGTGTGACCTACCCATGAACATTCTCTTACGCAGTGCATGCTAGGTAGGGAATAAAAGGGTCCGGAGCAGCCATTTTAGGTCTCTTGGGACCACGCTACCTGCCTGTGCGGATCTGTGGAGGGGGTGTCCCGAGAGACAGCGGCCGACAGCTATCGCGGAGTGATCAGCCTGTTTGTTCTTGTGAGGTGACCTGGCAGAGCCTGAGAGACGGCAGCCGGATTGAGGAGATCCAAAGACACTCAGTGGAGAATCGGAGAACTGGATCGATTCAGTGGAGCGATACAGAGCATCTGGCCCAGCTGATGGAAAGACAAGCTACAGTCACTGGACCAAAGTGATCACGCAAAACTCTGATCCAGTTGGTGAGCGGGTTACGGCCCACCGTTTGTTAACTTTTGCACACAGTTAGACTCACATACAGGCCTCATTGGAATATGCAGTTCCACGGAGGCCTAGCGGAGCCACTGACATTGAGCAGGCCTAAGGCCTATTTACTTTGGCGCCTCAGCGCATGTAAATAAGTTACTGGAGTTACACCAGGAGCATTTTAGCTTAATCCTCCATTAACTTTGGATTACAAATACAAAGGAGTGACTTTAGCTAAGAAAAGAAAACCCGATTGAAGTACTTTAAGTGAGGCCTCACATATAGCTTTTAAAGCAGGGGGCGCTCCCAGGTTCATATAAAAATATTTACATACATCTGTTATATTCTGTTATATTGAAATATATTGTGCTGTCGTCTTATGTTGGAATGACAGCACAGTCAAAATATTTTACAGTAAACAATATTTCTGGTTAAGTATCCAGTTGTGTAGTGTATTGTTTTTCCCCAGCAGGTGGAGCCAGTGGATCCTGAGGGTACAATACAGGTACTTTGCATTGTTTTATATTGTACTGTATTACATTGCACCACAGCTGTGCCAAGGGGATTTAGTCAAGTTAGTGGGGTTTCTAGGTAGAGTGCAGGCCCAATCAAAACCCAATCAAAACTAGCAGCTCCTTCGGGGGTAAGTGCTACATACTGTATGTGCTTTGTTCAGATTTCAAGACTGAGGTTTACAACCACTTTAAAGTGGTTGTAAACCCTTACAACACACTTTGACCTACAGGTAAGCCTAGATTAAGGCTTATCTGTAGGTCCAAGAAATATCTCCTAAACCTACACGGTTTAGGAGATATTTGCAGAAAAACAGGCACCGCTGTCTACGGCGCATGCGCTGTAGACAGCGGCGCGCAGGCGCACTGAGTGCGGCACCGTCAACGACGAAGATGCCGCGCGTGGCGGCTCCCGTGCGCATGCGCGGGAGTGACGTCATCGCGGCTTCGCCGAATGACAGCGGCTGAGCAGCAAGACCCACCGAGAAGATGGATGTGCCGGAGTACAGGGGACAGCGGTGACTTCGCTGGCTCCTGTGTCAGGTAAGTGACACATAATGACTACTATGCGATGCATAGTAGTCCATTATGCTTTGCCTTTGCAGGGAATGAAAGAGGAAGTAAACTCATCAGGGTAATATTAAAAATACAAAATTTAATATTTTAAATAATATGCCTGCCTCTACAATGTACACAAACTACTACAACAAAATCAAAATTTATAAATTTAAAAATATGCTGTTTAACCACCTGCCGACGGTTCACAGTAAATATACTATGAACAGGGGGCAGGTACAAGCACAATCACATACATATATGTGATCAGCCTTCTTCTGGGTTTGGGGTGTGCATTTGTGCGCCCCCTGCCAACCTGTGCTGTGATTGGACACGGAATAATTTTGGCAGCTGATTTCAGCCAAGGACTTTGGCTGAAATCAGCTGATCAGTTGTGCCCAATCACACACACAGTTCTGTGTTTACAAAAATACAGAAGTCTGTGTGCTGTCAACAGCAATCTGGCTATTTCTTCTCTCTGCAAAGCAGGGAAAAAAATCAGCCAGATAGTAAAGTGAGAGCAGTACATATTACACACATTACACATTATTAGGCATACAGTTACCTCTTGATTGCCCTTAGATGTCAACGCCTTCCCAGCCAGTGTCATTAGTACAGTGACAGTGTACAGTTTTATCACTGATCACTGTATTAGTGTCACTAGTAATGCCAGTGTCAGTTAGTGACCCTCCCAGATAGTGTCTGTTAGTGCCAGATTGAGCACCACCTTATCACAGTCCCATTACCAGTATAGCGCCATATCTGCGTAAATTCCAGTATATATACCATAGTTTGTAGATACTATAACTTTTGCGGGGCCCAGTCCGGCAGGGGGCACAAGCATCTGGGTGAATGTCATGTCATGTGGGCAGGGAGGGGGATCAGCACAGCAGAGGGGGCAATTACTGGAACTGATCCCCTGTATCTAGGGCTGGACTTACCATTGGGCTTAACTGGGCTCAAGCCCATGGGCCCCACCCAATAGGGGGCCCCACCCAATAGGGGGCCCCGCGGGCTCGGCTCGGCTCCGCTCGGCTCCGCTCACAGTCCCGCCCTATGATGGGCATAACACATTGACTGGGCATGACTGTGAGCTGAGCCGAGTACATTCGGCTACTCTCGGGACTGCGAGAGGACCCGAGAGCCGCCGAGAGGACCCGAGAGCGGCGCCATTTTTAAACTTCAAGATTGCAATGACAAGGCTGCAAATGACACTGTGGCAAGGCTGCAAATGACACTGACAAGGTTGCAAATGACACTGACAAGGCTGCAGATGGATGGACAAGGTTGCAGATGGACACTGATAAGGCTGCATTGATGGGCATTTAAATGTAAGTTTTTTCCTTAAACTTCCCTCCTAAAAGTTTTTTCCTTAAAATTCCCTCCTAAACTTGGGGTGTGTGTTATACGCCGATGCGTGTTATATGCCAATAAATATGGTAATGTATAGAAGGTAGGGCCCGAAAGTGACTCAAGCCCAGGGGCCCCCACCGCCCTAAGTCCTGCCCTGCCTGTATCACTTTCTTTCTGCAGCTACTGGAATCTGGCTTCTTCTCCTCTCCCTCTCGCCGGCTTTCAGCTGCTGCAGAGAGAGCCATATAGGGGATCAGTTCAAGTAATAGTACCCCCTGTCATGCCAATTGTGATGGAGTCACTTTGGGTGGAGGGACTCGTGGAGCCCAGAATCCCTTGGGGTGTTTGGGAAAACTTTGTTTCCGTTCCACATGCACCTCCTATGTCTAAGTCACCCTGTGACTCTAATAGGGGGTAAAGGGTGACCGAGAAATCCAGTCTGATCTGTACTAATCGGACTCACTGCACACAGCCACACTGGAATGTTGTGTATATATATATATATATATATATATATATATATATATATATATATATATATATATATATATTGTCTCATTTTGTTTGTGCTCTTTGCTGGGTTGTTTGGGGTGTGGCTGTATTCCAATGTTCTATTGTGTCTGTCTGCCTTGGATATTATGGGATGGGTATGTAGATTAGCTGTGAGATTGGTGGGGGCAAATTCATCCAACAGCACCCACTGCTGATTGGACAGTCTGCCCCGCCCAAAATGCAAAGGTTAGGGGATTGCCCAGAGTGTTACCTCTTTACCTGTGTTTTCAATAATCAGTCCATCTTCAGCAACCAAACGAGTATTGTCTTGTTTGTTGTTGGAATATCTGAAATCTATATTCAGACTGGGAGGAAGCAGTATATGACAAAAGCACTCAAGAGTAGTGTGGGATGTTCTGTCACACCGATCACCCTCCCTGTATAGCATTCATTTCCCCCTGCTGCCCAGGCCCCCCCACGTGCCCCCCCTTCCATCATGCTGTCGACTTCCCTGTTTTTCTTCCCACTGACAGCTGCAAGGACATGATAGGATCTTTCAGGATGGAGAGTGGGGGAAGGTTCCAGTAAATATGCTATATTTACCAGCACCTTCCTTTCCTGAATGAACCCAATTAGTGATTGAGACTGATCACTCACCATGATCATTCATAACTGAAGCATAATAAACTGTGTTTATTTGGGGGGCTATCAGGATGGCTGTATGGGGCCCCATGGTTTCTAACAGCAGCTCTGGTTTGGCTATTCACTGAACATCCTAACAGCCAAAAATCTTTGGTTCAAGCCAAACTGGTAGTTCATCCCTAGCCAGTACAGAACTGATTGTGTCTCTGCAGACATATTCCAGGTTGTGTTAGTACAGTACTGATTGTTGTCTGCAAAAATGTTTCTGGTTGTGAGCTGGCAAAGGTCTCAAAATGCCCATTGATGATCCAAACAGCAAAGGCGCCCATTGTCATGGATCTAAGGATGGATCCGAGTCATCGAGTTTACTGAACATCGAATTGCTTTATTTCACCAAAAACGTATTTTGTGGCTTTAAACTGCCACATCCTCAGTTTAGGGCAATGCATCTGTGGGTACAAATTTCATTGAGCATAGCAAGTATGGTAGTGTAACAGATCAAATAAAACACAAAATACCTTCAAATATTACAATATTTAGAGGTTAGAGATGAGGGTATTTATAGGAATTATTCACAAGGTAAAGGTACAGGGACACAGAGATAAAAGTATATCCTGTAGGTTATCATTAAAGTCTCATATGGTCATATATTCAATGATAATTCAACCACATTTCTGGTTATGTTCCTCACAGTTTTCAGTAAGTGACTTGTCCTTGCTTTGTCGTTCCTTGTTCTTGTGCTATCTGCGTTGTGCGATGGATTCCAGCAATTTTTGGAATCGATGAAGTCACGTGATCCGGACGAACACGCGTCGGGACTGTGACACCGGAAGTGACACTGATCGAGCTCACCGCTCATTTTTACACTGCCCTAATGTTACTTGTTAATGTGAGTACCTGTTGTTAAACATTTTTTACCAATAAAAAGCTGTACATTACTACACTTTGAGGCATTCTTCCCCTTTCTAACCTATGGTACACTGGCAAGATCCCCCACCCCGGACATCTTAAAAGAGGCGCCATCGCTGACTATAGGCAGGATAGGACCCAGGCCACCATGATATGAATGGTCACCAAAGACCCTAAAGACATATAATTATATGCTGTTACCTTACAGCAGTAAGGTAAGGGGACACCCATATATTTAACCAGCACGGAGGAACATACGGGTCATCCACGAATTAGTAGCACTTTACTGAACTGTACCCGCACTTTACTTTTCCGGATCCACAGGATCAAGTTATATTGCACTATTAGTATTTCTTTTCGCTGAAAGAACATTTTGTTGACATTTTTGTGTGTTTACCATTGAAGTACGGTGTGATATATATATATATATATATATATATATATATATATATATATATATATATATTTTTTTTTTTATAATATTTTTTTACCTCTCACTCTCACGAGCACATTGGTTTATGCACTAAATATTTGGCAGCTATCATTATTTGCGTTATTTGCACCTATAGTTTGGGCTAATGATATATTTTTTACGTTTACATGCAATGTGTAATGTTCATGGACACTTCTATTCTGTATTTATTTAAACTATGTGATATTTCTACATTTCTTTTATTTATATAACACTTATATGAGCTGTGGACCATCCATTATTATCATTTCTAACTTCCAATTTATAGTGTCTCTTCTTGCATTTTATTCACAGCATTGTTTTGAGCACCTATTCCTCTCTGCCGTGTACACTATATACTTTTGTGTGACTACCTTTAGCAGCATATTTATTTCCTAGTAGAGCGCACCACTACCCCTCTTTACCTGTTAATTCTATTGGGCTCAGATTTTCCTCTCAGTGTGTGCAGCAGTGCGTTGGGTTTAACCATTTGAGTTGGCGCAGGAATACCGTCTCTCTACTTCCTCATGCGTATTAAACCACAGGAAAGGGGGGTGAGGTTCTTTGCCCTGGGCACGGGATGACCTTGCCCCAGCACTGTGTATAATAGATATATTCTGTAATAAATGCTAATTTGAAAAAAAAAAAGTCAATTTATAAACGTATTAACCAAAAAATAAAAAAAAATAAAAAAACAAACAAACAAAAAAACACACACAATTTACTAAAAAACATTATTTTTTCCTTTTAAATGTAGATAGGATTTAGATTTAGCTCCCTTTCTTATCTTTTAAATGAGCCTTTTTTGCCCTTTGCATACTATCAGTGTTTTCATATTTCAGATGTAGATAATTTGTATATGTTTTAAAGTACACTGCCTTGCATAAAGGTCATCATCATTTATTTATACGATGCCAGCAAATTTGTCAGCACTGCAGAAAATGTGGACAATGACATTAAAAATAAAGGAATGAGAAGAACAAATATACAAGACTCACACTGGCAATTTTGTTACATTAACAGTGACATTTTATTAATGGGAAAATGAAGACACAATTGGTTTGATCTCATGTAATGTTCCTCAGATGTTGAAGTTACTTAAAATGTTCATGATCGGGGGGGCGTGGCCTGGCCGCTGAGTGAGATGGCCGCTTGATCGTTCGGCTCCGCTCCTCCACACCATACTACAGCGAATACTGCCGTCTCCCGCTGCCCGAACGGATTGCTGTTCGATCAGACGACTACCGGAAAGTCTCCGGAGTATGTCCAAGAAGAAGGGCAAGCTCAAGGGACCCCGCAGACTCCTCGATTTTTACATGCGGCCTTCGCAGCAGGACTCCCAAAATGGCGCCGACCGGGACCCAGGAAACCTGAGGCGACCTCATAGCTGCCCTGCGGAAGCGCCTCCAGCGTTCCAGGCCCTGGATGAAGGGATGGATCAGACCACAGAGCACTCCATCTCCCCTGGGGACAGAGGTAAGAGACTAGCAGAGTTTCCCTCACTCTCCCCTGACAAACAGCCTCCTCATAAGAAGCAGCATGGCGCTGGGACATGTAGTACCACAGGCTCTGAGAATCCAGCTGCACAATCCCTTGCTGAGTACCCCACCTCAGACAATCCAGCCTCTGAACACTCACTTAAAGCAATGCTGCTGTCTTTACAGACTGAGCTGCACAGAGACTTAAAAATCTCTCTTAACCATATGCAAGAAAAAGTCACCTCACTAGAGCACCGTACTGACCGCATAGAACAACATCTGTCAGAAGCCACTGAAGCTCACAATTGTATGGTGAATATACAGGATGAGCAAGCTGCCATGGTCACCCAGCTCCGTCTTAAAATCGCGGACCTTGAGGACCGCTCGAGGAGAAACAATATTAAAGTCAGGGGGGTATCTGAGTCGCTTGCAGCATCAGAAATTGTGCCTTATTTACATCAAATGTTCCGCAAACTAGTGCCTACGCTGACGACACAAGATATGCTTATAGACAGAGCACACAGGATCCACAAGCCGCAGCACCTCCCAGACTCTGTCCCTAGAGACATCCTGGCCAGGGTACATTTTTTTCATGTCAAGGAGGAGATCATGAGAGCAGCAAGGGCCCTGCGCTCGCTTCCAGACCCCTTCCATGGAGTGTCTCTATTCAATGACATTTCGGCGACTACTTCCCAAGCCCGCAGGGCCTTCTCCTCAGTCACCTCTGTTCTCAATGAACAAAAAATTCCCTACAAATGGGGATACCCTGTGAAGCTTATTGTCTCTCACCGCAATCAACAAGTTGCTATGTTATCGCCTAAGGAGGGCCTCAAGCAGCTTCTCAACTGGGGCCTGATAACTCAGGCACCTCCCCACACTTCACCTGTACGGCCATCCTCAAAGATAGCTAATCTGAGGGAGTCCCACGTTCCGGCCTAACTGCAAATGCTTGCTTGTAACATGCAGCATTCTGTTATGTGTTTATGTTCTTACTCTTTTAGATGGTTTTTTCCTCACAATAAGTTTTACAGTTTTTGTCATGGTGTGGAGGAGTGGAAGTAGATGTTTGTCCCTTCCACGCTCCACAATTGTTGATGTGCTAAGCACATTCTTGGTTTCTATTTTTTTGGCATATTTTGCAGTTCTACCTGATTCTCTTACATAAGATACGCCATTGTATTACTGCTTTGCTTTCATAGCTTTAACTTTGCTGGCGCAGATCGGGCCCGTTTTGCCCGCTCTGATTCAGCTCACTGCCTATTTGTTACTGTATATTACACTAAGCTGTGCAACGTTTATTTCCCCCCCCCCCTCTCTACTCGCCCCTCCCCCGCCTATTTCCTTTCTCCCTTCTATTACCTTTGGCTTCCCATTTTCTCCTTGTTTCTCGAGACAGTCCCCCTCTGATATTGTGCAGACCATCGCTATATAACCTTGCCTCACCTCTGCAATGTCGCTCACGATTGTATCTCTTAATGCTAAGGGCCTCAATAGCCCCTTTAAAAGGTCTCTCCTATGGCGTGAAGCCCTAAATCAGAAAGTGGATATCCTATGCGTACAGGAGACCCACTTCTCAGAGACTAATTCCCCCAAGTGCACTCACAGATTATTCCCCCATTATTTCCATGCCCGCGCTGAAACTAAAACAAGGGGGGTGATGATTGCAATTCGCTCTTCGGTGGCCTTTGTCCTGAAGCACGTAGAAGTGGATCCTGGTGGCAGATTTATCATTCTGTCGGCTACATTCAACGACCAACCAATGGTTGTTGTTAACGTATACGCACCTAATACTCACCAGAAAGCTTTCCTTAAAACACTGCTCCTCAAGCTTCAACCTTACCCAAAAGATGAAATTGTACTCTGTGGAGATTTCAATGAAATCTTAGATCACCACATGGACTCCTCCAATCCAAAACGTAAATCCTCCATGGCGCTGTCCACCTTTGTTTCCCAAGAAGATCTTTATGACCCTTGGCGATGTCTGCATGGTACGGAGAGGGACTACTCCTTCTATTCCCACACGCAGAGATCTTATTCTCGGATTGATCTGTTCCTGGTCTCTAAGATCCTGCTGCAAAAAATTGACAAAGCAACTATTGGTCTTATCACATGGTCGGACCATGCGCCAGTCTCTATTTCCATTTCCCTGTCGCCTCCTGCCTCTAGACACACGATTTGGCGTCTGAACGCAGCATTACTAAATGTAAAAGAGATCAAGGAGCAGATTGGGTCCGAAATAACCTCTTACTTTACCTCTAATGAAGGCTCTGTTTCCAATCCAGCCACTCTTTGGAACGCGCACAAAGCGGTCATTCGGGGTATTTTCCTTAAGTTGGGAGCCCAGGAAAAGAAAAAAAGATCACTTGCGATCAATGCCCTACTGCAACGCATCCAGACTCTTGAAAAATTAAACAAACAACATCCTACCACGGTTAATGCAGGTACACTTAGCTCTCTGCGGAATGAACTATGTTCGCTCCTTCAAAGAAGTCACGACTTCTATCTCAGACGGCTTCGCTTAACCTGGTACTCTCAAGGCAACAGAGCGGGGAAACATTTAGCACAACAGTACAAGAAAAAAGCAGCTCAAACTAAAATCCCATTCCTACTGAATCAGCAGGGCCAAAAACTGTCCAATCCCAAAGACATTGCGAATGAATTCGGAACCTTTTACTCCAAACTGTACAACCTCTCTCAATCTACTTCTACTCCGCAGCCCTCAGCACAATTGATCCAGACATTCCTTGCCCCCTTACAACTTCCCACGATAACCCCCTCCCAACTTGACGATCTGGCCAAACCATTTTCTCAACTGGAAATTCTTAAAGCGATCAACGAGCTTCCTTTGCATAAAGCCCCTGGTCCAGATGGTTTCATTAATGAATACTACAAAACTTATAGGGATCAGATCTCATCCCACCTCTGTAATGCCTTCAATGGCTTCCTATCCACCGGACAGATCCCATCGGAATCACTAGAAGCAACTATAACTACCATCCACAAGCCCGGTAAACCCTCCCATGATCCAGCAAATTATCGCCCCATCTCACTCCTGAACACGGACACGAAACTATATGCCAAATTATTAGCCTCCCGTCTAGCATCATTTATCCCCAACCTGATTCACCCTGATCAGGTGGGCTTTATTCCCCTACGACAAGCTTCCGATGGCACCCGCAGGTTCATAGACATGATACATTGGGCGGAGCACCGTCGAGTGCCTTCTCTGCTGATCTCTCTTGATGCAGAGAAGGCATTCGATCGGGTTAGCTGGCTCTATCTAGACCTTGTCCTACAAAAATTCGGCATTCATGGATCCTTCAAGCAAGCCATTTTAGGCCTATACTCCTCCCCAAGTGCAAGAGTTTTAACATCGGGACTATTGTCTTCCCCATTCCCCATCACAAATGGGACTCGTCAGGGCTGCCCCCTCTCCCCACTCATTTTCGCGATGGTCATTGAACCACTAGCACAAGCTATCAGAACACACCCGAGCATAGCCGGTCTTCAGATAGGTTCCACTGCACACAAAATTGGGCTATACGCCGACGACATTATCATTTGGCTCACTGATCCCCTATGCTCTCTGCCCCCGCTCTGCGATCTTTTACAACAATTCAGTCTTATTTCCCTTTATAAACTAAACCACTCTAAATCTGCCATGCTAGGGATATCTCTATCCCCGCAGCTCAAACTCAATATCTCCTCGATATCCCCGTTTTCCTGGGCTACCAACTCCTCTCTGACTTACTTGGGTATTCAGCTGACCTCCTCTACCTCTCTACTATTGCGTACTAACCTAGCTGGGCTCACCCAGAAGCTACAAAACCTTTCTACTTCGCTCCTACAGGTACAGACCTCATGGATAGGTAGAATAGCTCTTACTAAAATGTTCCTATTACCACATATTCTTTATATGTTCCGAACTTTGCCGATACCGATGCTTCAATCCGACATAGCTAGTTTACAACGACTGATTAACAAATTCATATGGTCGGGTCACAAACCACGGGTTAAAGCCTCCTCGCTCTACACACCGACAAAGACTGCTGGCATGGGAGTGCCTAACCTTAAACTGTACTATAAAGCAACATTGCTCGATCAATCCAGGAGGCTCTGGAATATGTCTTCACTACTACCTTGGACTCTCATTGAAGCAACGGATCTTATACAAGAGCCTTCACATCTTCTAGCTGCTGTTTGGTTGGGCTACCACCCCGATAAATCCTCTCTACCCACTGTGAACGCAACTCTGACCAATTGGAAATCCCTGCTACAAACCGCAGGAGGAATCCACCACCATGCTCTTCTCCAGCTACCCTTCGCAGCGATCTCCTTCCTCTCTCCGGATTTACCTTTACAAAGATGGATACAGCATGGTATTCGGACTATAGGAGACCTGTTTCAGGCCTCCCAGCTCCTCTCCTTTCAACAACTAATAAGCAGATTCTCTCTCCCTCACAAAGACTTCTACATTTACCTGAGAGTACGCCACATTCTCACCTCCATACCAACGTCCAGTTGCATCTCAACCAAGTCCATCATACAGCTTCTTTCCTCGCCCTCCAACAAAATCCGAGGCATCTCCTGCTTTTATACCCTCCTGACCCAGCAGTCTCAACCCGCCAACCCTCCGGCTATCTCCCATTGGGAGACCAAATTAAACTTTCATCTTCCATTAGCAGATTGGTATCGAGCAATTCACCTAATAACCAAATATTCAAGGAATATATCCCACCGAGAAACTGTCCTTAAGATCCTCTACAATTGGTATCATACACCTGTAAAACTCGCTCGCATTTTCCCTACCCACTCCAGCAAATGTTGGAGAAATTGTAATACAGACGGACATTTACTTCATATTTGGTGGGGATGTCCCTTCATCAAAGTGTTTTGGACGGATGTCACCAACTTTATTACTGGTTTAACTGGTTTGTCGCGTGTCATCACCCCGCAGATGGCCTTATTTGGTCTTGACATCTTGACCTGGCCTCCATCCTTCCAACCTATTGTTACACAAATTCTTATAGCAGCTCGGCTAGCTGTAGCCCGCCAATGGAAGCAACCCGTTGTTCCCACTATCAGCAATGTCATTATTATCTTAAATGAACACCTGCTGATGGAACACCTGTTTGCAAAATCGCAAATGTCCCTGAGTAAATTTCATACCTACTGGAAGCCCTGGCTCTCTGATCCTAGAGCTAAATCCTGTACCTGATTTAATTGTACTCTCCCTCACCGGTGCTAACTTTCATTCTGCAGTATCCTTACCGAATTGCACCCTTCTAGAATAACCTGAAACCACTGTGATGTGATTGACACGCTGATAGACAACAATGTTTACTAACCTTATTCTAACCATACTTCTTTGCTGCCACTCACCTTTCCTGCTTCCTTCTACCTCTCCTCGCTTCTTCCTCCCCCCTCTTCCCCTCTTCAGCTCCCTTTGCACAGAGGGAACTGGATTGGGGACCTGGTATGTACCTTTAACTATAAGCACCTCTATAAATATTGTGCCCCTTGGCACTTCGGTATATTGCTGTTGTAGCTTATCTGAGATATGTCTCTAATCCCTTGTGTATGTATTCCTCTAATTAATTATTTTGTTTTCTTTCATGCCCTACTCTGTACTTCATTTCTTATTTTCAATAAAGCTTTTTGAAAACTAAAAAAAAAAAAAAAAAAAAAAAAAAAAAAAAATGTTCATGATCAGAGGGCCAAGAGGACCAGAGGATTGGTGGAGTAAGTAGTTTTAAATTACATTGTAACCTCCTGTGTAAGATGATATTTAGCCGGACACAACCCAATCTCCATGTTATTGATATTCCCTGCCCACTATACAGAAAAGACAGTTCTTCTCCCAATTACTTTTATTAAAATAACCAAGTTTTCCTCCAAGGAGCTGTCTGCAAGCAGATCATGGTAGACTATGTTTCTAGACTAGCATAACTAGGCTGCATTTATTATATAGTCAAGGTTAAAATAGTGATCCCCTGCCAAAACCCCACAATCCAGTTTAAACAGGAACTGCAGTCTGCTCACATAATGTGTAATCAAAACATCTTTGCCATTCGGAAGCTTCCCTCCAACCACTTTGCATATTATTTTATATATACTGTGATTCTGTACTTGCCAAATATGCTACAGAAATCTCCCACCACTGACTCTGGCTGCATCCATTTTAACTGTGGGCAGCTGAAGCTACTGCCCGTTCACTTCCCGGATTTACACAGACACACAGAGGCACACCTCCAGCTCTGCAGCCCTGCAGCTTTCATTGGCCCTCTTATGACTCATCCCCCATCCCTTTCTAGGAGACTCTCCCGAGAGTGAGAGAGAGCTGTGCATGATGTCATAAGCCTAGGCTAATTACCAGACAAGACACAGGAAGTGGGCTGTGCTAGCAGAAAAAAAATGTTTTACTATCTAAAGTTAAAACAACAAGGGCAGAAGATTTAATAGACGGAAAGCTTAAAAAATGATATAATGTCCACTTTAAAGACAAACTTGTGAATAAAAGTTTAAAAAAACATATATGGTCCTTCTAGTGAGACTTGCATAGCAGCACAGGAGTATTTTCCTGCAAGGTTTGGCATCCTGAGCATCCTCGTAATCGCACCAGAATGACTGTTACATGCCCCTCACCTAGGACCCATGGGCGGAAGCTGGGTGTAAGTTAAGCATGTGCATAGTTTTGGCATAGGTGAGGGTAGGTCAGCATATAATATACAGACCATTTAACAAAACTTAAGACTTGGGAGCATAAAAAAAAAATCATAGCAATTCAAATGTTATTAGGCTATTTCCTGTGCTGGATGAATGTCTTTCTTTGGTTTAAAAATACAACATTTTGCCACTAGATGGCACTGAGATACTTAGCACCATCTAGTGGCCAAATGCAATATTTCTCATTTTATATGTATAAAGAGAAAAAAAGTGCAATTCTTAATTTAGTCTTTAATTCCTTAACCGTAGCTCTTTAAACTGAAGAGCAATGACAAGAGAAGAAAAAAAAAACAAAGCTCTGCTTATCAATAATAATAATAATAAAAAAAAGTTATGTTTTGAAAGCATTTTTGCATACTATATTTTGCCATGTCTGTCTTTTGCTTTATAATGTGGTTAGATTGCCGTTTTAATATAAGCACAATAGTTCATGCAGTTTACAGTCATTCAGACGGTATTCTAAAATCTCTTTCAACAGTACCTCCTTATGGCACTTTTCACACAGTGTTTCATTGGGCCATTTTTGATCGGTGATCAGATGGATCAGAAATGCACTGCAATGGGGTTAATTTACTAAAACTGGAGAGTGAAAAATCTGTTGCAGATGCACATGGTAGCCAATCAGTTTCTAGGTTTTTTTGTGAAGGCGTAATTGAAAAAGCTGATGTTAGAAGCTGATTGGCTACCATGCACAGCTGCACCAGATTTTGCACTCTCCAGTTTTAGTAAATCAACCCCTAATGTATCCATACGGGCAGCTTGATGTCAGTAGATGTTTATCTGGTAACATTGATTTATAGCTGGTTCCGTTCAGGTTCATTGGATCAAATGCAATAAGTTTGCACCCAGGCCTGCCTTTGAGACCTGCCAGGATGTGAGTGGATATAGGTAGATGTGATATGATCATTTTGAATTTGCCTGCTCATAGGGATTACAGAGGCCCTTTTTTCTTCATCACAAGTCGAGGGGAAGAAAACAGAAGAGACTTGAATGTCACATAAGTTCTGAACTAACTGAATATTGGATAGATCTAGGATCTCCTGCTGAGACATAGTGGAGGGTACTCATGTGAAAGGGGCCTACAGCAGAAAAATGGAGAAGCTACTCCCTGATGTGGTTAAGAACAATTTCACATAAAATGTAATTTTTCTTTGGATACGGTGGAAAAAGTTAAAGACTTGACTGTTATTGCCATCTGTGTTGCTATTGGATAGATTTAGGACAGGAAATAATGGGAAAAAATTCAGTGGGGACACAGAGAAAAGAAAAACAGTGGTAGAGTGAAGAAGAGTTGGAACCACTGATAATATTGTTGTTGCTATCTGTGCCTTCCTTATCCGTGAACTACCATAACCCCTTATTTTTTTGTATTAGTGTCACAGTAACAGGAAGTAAGGGAAATCTCACCAACAGGGTCACAAACCCCCAAATACATTTTGACTTATCCCCACTTAAAGCGGAGCTCCACCCGATTTTAACACAATAGCTCATGATAATTATGTAGATGTACTAATTTAAAACTAATACTGTACCTTTTGTTATGCTGATCAGTCTGCCTACTTCCTGGATGTGCGGACTGCGGATATGGGCGGGTATAGTGCGGCTAAGACATTTCCTCAATCCGCACGGACTCCTGGGAGCTTTTGATTGTTCCCAGGAGTTGGCCTGGTGCGAGTTATCGCGTGATTTTGACGCTCCGCTGCCATCACAACGGGGCGGGACTTCCGACACTGCAGCCTGTTGTGATGGCAACCCGAGCTGTTGATGGCGCTCCTAATTAAAGTTACTGCGCATGCACGGGAATGGGGATACGACGGGCGGTGCATGCTGGTCGATCAGCGGCACAGTATTCCGGAGGAGGATGCTTGTGGGCTTCACATGCCTACAGGCAAGATGACAACAGTCTGTTTGGAGATTTTAAAGTTTATTTTTCCAGAGAAAATGGACATCCTAAAGCCTGAAAAATGGGAACAACTGAGTTAGAACTTTTAATCATATAATCTTTGTCATTGTCCCAAAAAAAAAAAGTTGTAGGCAGTGGAACCCCGCTTTAAGCAAAAATAAAATAGAAATATTTTGGCTGGAGTTAGATTATAACTCTTTCTGATACAGCTTGGTTTATTAATATTGCAAATGGGTTATCTGCTTTATATTTTTTTGGTATTGTGGATATAATCACAAACATCAGTCTTTCCCTTTTTTTGGTTTTCCACAATGCACATATTCTACACAAATACAAGATTATATAGTGCTGCATTTTTCTCATGCCTGTGAAGTGATGTATGCTGGGCGTGTTGTGAAATAAAGAAGATATTAATAAAAGACAGGTGCCTTGATGTTACATAGAGAAGATCTGTTTATTGTTTTTTTTTTTTTTTTTACTGATTGTGCTTTTAATTGAGAAATTAAAAACACGCACATATAAATACCAGATTTTTAAACATAAGATTTTTTTTAATTTTTTTTAATACGTACATTATTTAAAATGTAACCATATAAAGAGCATCAGCCAAGATTTTTATCATCTGTAAAATAAAACTGCTGTTAAAGCCCATGCACATGGACAGATCTCCTGATAAAAAGAATGACATGAACAAAGCAACTAAAGGCTCCATCTTAGCCCCACAAACACCCCACATGTACAACCCAATGAACGATGTTTTTTTAGACATCAAAGTAAAAGTATGGGTTTATAAAAATAAAAAAAATAAATAAACCTCCATACTCACCTCTATGCTGCCACATTAGTGTGAGGTTGCAGCTGTCCCAGTTCGGTTCTAACACTGAGAACTGAGTGATCACATGACCTAGGGTCGCTCAGTTCTCAGTCTGCTCCAAGCAGAGACCAGTGACTGCCAGCCAACCCTCTCTGCTCTGCTCCTACAGGACTCACTAGAGAGCCAGGCTGAAGAAGGGGCTGGCGCTGTTGGCTTCAGCTTTGGCCATACATCTCGTGGCTACCATTCTGTGATGTTACTCAGATTTTGTGTGCAACTATTGTAGATAAATATATTTGGTTGACTCATGGTAGTTATGTGAGTCTGTAATTGGGTCAGGTTACTCCAGGTCAGGCAGGAGGGCTCTGCAGGGGAGGTCTCTGGTACCTCCCCTGGTTCTAGAAGCTTGGAGAAGCTTCTGGAAGTTAGTGGGCAGAGGATAGAAGGTCCTAATCTGCTTACTTGAGGGAATCTGGCCAATCCCCAAGCAGAAGGCACTGGCAGGGTGTCTGGGTCAGCCCTGAAATATGGTGGAGCCTAAGCAGCAGGGAAACCGGGAGGAAGATGGAGTTCTGAGGTTGCTGTTGTGTGGCCTCGGAGGGGTCCCCAGGTCTGGAGGCCCTGCGTACGGGCTGGAACTGAGTAAAGGAAGGTGAAGAAGCCTAAGAGAGGGCTCTCCATTACCTTTGGGTCTTGTACAGAAGACACCCAGGACAGCTTGGGAAGATCTGATAAGTTGGAAGACTGAACAGGATTCTTGCCCAGAGCAAAGAACTGTGTGAGTACTTTAGCACACCCAAGGGGAGAGACTGACAGACATGGCATACTTTCCAAGGACAGCGTTGTGCTAAATCCCAATTTCTTGTCCCGGGGGTATTCTTCAAAGCAGCCAGGTGGGCTAGTAGTCAAAGCAAGCAGGTGGACTGGTAGTATCTGCAAGCGTCAGAACTGTGTAAGGTTGTACTGATGAGACACTCATGTGTACAGCTTGGGACTTTGTGCTATTTCACTAAAGGGGACTGTGAAATCCTGGTTTGTAAAGAACTTTGCTACTGATCCTTATGCCGCGTACACACGATCAAACAAGCGGGTGGAAAAGTCCGGCAAACTCAAGTCCGCCGGACAATCCCCCCGTGTGTAGCCTCCGGCATACTTTTTTGACCCGAAAGTACGGCGGACTTAGAATGTAGTTTTACACTCCAATCTTCTCGCCGGACTCGCATTTCGGCGGAGAATCCGGCCTTGTGTGCGCCAGTCTGCCGTACTTTTGAAATGAGTGGACTTTTCCCGCCCGGAGAAAAGTCTGCTCATTTCGAGCGGGTCTGCAGGTAGGCGGGGCCCGCGAAGGAGATGCCGCTGGCCCCGCCACCTGGTATGGACTTAAAAGGGAACCCCAACGCCAAAAAAAATCGGCCTGGGGGTCCCCCCAAGTCCACAACAGACCCTTGTCCGAGCACGTTACCCGGCCGGCCAGGAAAGGAGGGGCGAGCGAGCGCCCCCCCCCCCCTCCTGAGCCGTACCAGGCGGGGGGCTTATCGGAATCCGGGAGCCCCCTTTAATAAGGGGGCCCCTGGATACCGGCCCCCCACCCTATGTGAATGAGTATGGGGTACAATGTACCCCTACCCATTCACCTGTAAAATAAAGTACAAAAAAAACACAACACACAAGATAAAATAATTTATTGCACAGCTCCGGGGGTCTTCCGTCTTCGTGGGTCTTCTCGCCGGACTCCTCCGCTATCTTCTTGTAGCTCTTTTACTAGCGGAGGAGCCCGGCATTCTTCTTCGTCGCCGCGGCCTCTTCTTCCGACTTCGGGGGTCTTGTCCCCCTCTTCGGTTCTTCTGCCGGGCCACCGCGCCTTCTTATAGCTCTTTTACAGGCGGTGGCCCGGTCTTCTGTCGCCGCCGCCGCCGCCTTCCGTTCTTCTTCTTCTCCTGGAGATGTTGACTCGACGTTCTCTCCGGCCGCAATGCCAGGGACGCGCTGCGCTGCGACTTATATAGGGACAAGGGGCGATGTCACATGGGTTGGTGTCACATGGTGACCCCGCCCCCTTACGATGTCACAGTCCCGGAGGATGCTGGGACTGTCGCTATGTGACATCAACCCATGTGACACCAACCCATGTGACATCAACCCATGTGACACCGCCCCTTGTCCCTATATAAGTCGCAGCGCAGCGTGTCCCTGGCATTGAGGCCGGAGAGAACGTCGAGTCAACATCTCCAGGAGAAGAAGGAGAAGAAGAAGAAGAACGGAAGGTGGCGGCAGCGACAGAAGACCGGGCCACCGCCTGTAAAAGAGCTATAAGAAGGCGCGGTGGCCCGGCAGAAGAACCGAAGAGGGGGACAAGACCCCCAAAGTCGGAAGAAGAGGCCGCGGCGACGAAGAAGAATGCCGGGCTCCTCCGCTAGTAAAAGAGCTACAAGAAGATAGCGGAGGAGTCCGGCGAGAAGACCCCCGAAGACGGAAGACCCCCGGAGCTGTGCAATAAATTATTTTATCTTGTGTGTTGTGTTTTTTTTTTTTGTACTTTATTTTACAGGTGAATGGGTAGGGGTACATTGTACCCCATACTCATTCACATAGGGTGGGGGGCCGGTATCCGGGGGGCCCCTTATTAAAGGGGGCTCCCGGATTCCGATAAGCCCCCCGCCCGCAGACCCCGACAACCAACGGCCAGGGTTGTCGGGAAGAGGCCCTTGTCCTCATCAACATGGGGACAAGGTGCTTTGGGGTTGGGGGGCCACGCGGCCCCCCCTTCCCCAAGGCACCCCCCATGTTGAGAGCACGCGGCCTGGTACGGCTCAGGAGGGGGGGCGCTCGCTCGCCCCTCCTTTCCTGGCCGGCCGGGTAGCGTGCTCGGACAAGGGTCTGTTGTGGACTTGGGGGGACCCCCACGCCGATTTTTTTCGGCGTTGGGGTTCCCCTTTAAGTCCATACCAGGCGGCGGGGCCAGCAACGTATCATTCGCGGGCCCCGCCTACCTGGAGACGCGCTCGAAATGAGCGGACTTTCCTCCGCGTGTGTGGGCGAGTCCGTTCATTTCAAAAGTAGGGCGGAAAGTACGGCGGACTTAGTACGCCATATTAATCCGCTGAAAAAGTGCCGTGTGTGGGCAATTACCCCGTTCGGAAAGTCCGACGGACAGTCTGGCGGGAAGTCCGCCAGACTAAGTACGTCGGACAGACGGCTACGTGCACACGTCCATAGAGAAGGAGGTTTGCCTCATCTGCTGTTCTTCAAGTCACGTTGGACATCCCATAATCCCTATACCCTATTCAGGTTGTTTCCCCCAATAAAAAAACAAAAAAAAAGTTGGAAATGCATATTGCCTGGCTGTGCAGGGATAGGGGGGAATCAAGATCCAGCGGCTCCTGCTGGGCTAGAGCTACATAGGTTAGGCTGGTACACACAGGACGAATATTGGCTGGTTTAACAGGAATCGGCTGACATTTGATCAGTGTGCACAGCTGTCTTTCTGATAGAAGCCGGTCTAACAACTGTCTTTAGTCAAAGGGACATTCTGGAAAACCAGCATCCGTGATCAGTGTGTTCTAGCGAGGTGGCAGTCTCCCGTCAGAACACAAAGGCATACAGTGGGAGATCGCAGCACTAACATTGCGTGTGTTAATGCAGAGATCTGTCAGGTTTTTTTATGTTCAGTATGGTGGGTTGAACAAAAAAAAACTTCACAGTACATGTACTGTATACCAGGCTTTTCTCATGCTCCAGGGTCTGGCTTTTCCTCAGCTAACATATGTAGGTACCCTGCTTTAAGCAGTATTGTCCCTAGCCTACATTTTGTTCTCCTGGGCTGTAGTCAGCCTGAGCTCTGATAGTTCTGCTTTCCTCAGGCTTTTCCTAAGCTTACCATTATTTTTTGCTTCAGCCTACTGTTGAGGAGAGTCCTTGACACGTAAGAAGATCCAGAATGAAATGAAGGATGTGTCAATGTTTTTTTTTTTAACTGCAAATTAATTTATGTGACTTTAATTGGGCTTTAAAGTGGTTCTAAAAGTCTATTTTTTACCTGAATGCATTATCCGCAGTAAGGTAAAAAAAACACCCTACTACTTGCCCACCCTCCCAAACCCGGTTGCAGCATCGCTCCTTCTACTCCTGATCTCACAGGAGACACAGGTAGCCAAATGGCAGAAGCCATAGGTGGGGGCGGAGCTTATCAGATCAGGAATGCGCCTGAGCAAGTGCGATGCTGAGGGGGCACCTGTGCAGGCGCACTCCTGATGAAGGCTGTGTGCGCCCATAGATGGAGAGGAGGAGCAGACAGTGCCAGTGGGGGACACCAGAACAGAAGTTAAGAGACCGCTCTGCGCAATATTGTTGCACAGAGCAAGTAAGTATAACTTCTTTTTTTTATTTTAGGCTAATATAAATTTAAAGTTCCACTAAACAAAACGCTAATTCTCCCAAAAAAAATTCAATCACATCTACTACTTAGTGACCCTGTAATTTGTTTTTCATGAAATTGTTTCTCACTCTCTTTTTCTGCCTTTGTAATGTACTCCATGAGGTTCAAAACTTTTCCCCTTCATTTCTGTGTGTTTGGAATGATCAGTGCACATTACTTGCGATTATTTACACTGCTCAATGCACACTACATAGCCCATAGTCCCATATCAAGATCAAGCAAGGGAGGATGGCTACGCTCCTACATCCAGTGGAACCATAGGGATCAAATGTAGCCACTCTCTAACAAAAAGTCATATCATAGCCACAAAGAAAAAAGAATTTGAAGGAGGCTAAGGCCGCGTACACACGGGCGGATTGTCTGCCCAACTAAGTTCGGCAGACAATCCGACAGACAGTCCGTTCAAAATTTGCATGAACGGACTTGACCACATACGATGAGCAGACAGTCCGCTGAAAGCGTGCGCGATGACGCGTACAGCACGTACGACGGGACTAGAAAAACGACGTCCTATACACTGCAATGCAACCTTCGGCCGTGTAAACCCTTTCTGAGCATGCGCCATACTTAGTCCGTCCAACTTGCCTACACACGAGCGGACTGTCCGCTGAAACCAAGTTTGGACGGACAAAACCAAGTTTGAACGGACTGTCTTACGGAAATTCCGTAAGACTTTGTTCGTCAGACTGTCCGCTGAAAAAGTCCGCTGAAGCCCACACACGAGCGGATTGTCCGCTGAAACACTGTTCAGCGGACTAAGTTGGGCAGACAGTCCGCCCGTGTGTACGCGGCCTAAGAGCAATAGAAGGTCTAAGTGCATATGCATGGTTTTGAACCTTTTGGTGCTAATTAACTCCCAAAGACAACATATCTCTTCATTTACCAGTTATCTAGTGTGGCAGTTTTTTGGAGTTATAGGTCAATAAGTAAAAGATTATTTTGCAAGAACAGCATTGGAACACATAGAGCCATGAAAGCGTGCAATAGGGGAATGCAGCTAATTACTCGTGTCTTCAAATGTTTGTCAGAGGAGTGTGTGACATTACACATTAGAAATGGTGACATAGCAATGTCACACCTGTCTTCCCATGGCTCCATTGACCTGACAGTAGAAGGTCACTATCCCCATCCCCATATGTTCCCTGGAGCAATGATAACTGTCACCTTCTCTATCTTCTCTGCTGCCTGCAGCTGCTCTACGTTTTAAACATTTTTCTTGTAAACTTTTCCTGTGTCACAGGGGCCAAGGGAGTTTTATGCTTGTGACATTTCCCAGCAGAGAAAATGTTAAGGAATAGGTTCATGAGAACCACTGAATCGCAAGGGAGTAGACGTCTAAACAATATTATATAGAATTTGATAAATGTGAATATTAATATTTTAATCGTTTCATTTATCGTTTCATTTATCATGATGTCTGTTCACTGCAAATTGTACAATATGTTTTAAACGGAAAAAAAACAATATACTTCTGTATGTATTAAACATAATGAGTATCTTTGCAATGAACATATAATTTTGCTTCAGGTGTCTTTACCAACAGAATGATTCCACTATCACATTATATTGAATGGAGCCTGTTTTTTGGCAGTGCTTTACCTGCAACTAAACCAGTCTAAAAGCAACCCCCAAGACAATCTAACACTGTTGGTTGCCCCTGGCACCTGATGGACTGTATTATGAACACCAGGGCAAACCACCTGTGCGGTGCTCCCATCCTATGGTCCACTGATTATCTTCCTGATCATTACGGTGATCAATATAGCCTCCCTTTCCTGCTGGGTGGTCTCTGACCAACATTGTTATTTGAAATATTGTTAACTCCTGATTCCTAACCCAGGCCAGGTTAAGGCTCTGTACACACGTAGGAGTTTTTGGGCATTTTTCTGCTGTAAGCCTCAACTTAAAAAATGCCCAGCGAGACAAATCCCATTCATTTCAAAGGCCCCTGTTCAAATCTGAGTGTTTTGTCATCTGAAGCAAAACTCCTGAAGCTCAAAAAAGTACAGGAGCTTCTATTTTGGCAGATTACATGTGTTTTCTGCTTTTTACATTGGTGGCCTTTTGACCTGAACAAAATGGCAGCAAAATTGCAGCAACAATCGTGCGACTTTCTGTCTAAAAACAAAACTCCTAGGTGTGAACAGAGCCTAAGCAACACTTTTGAGTTTGTGATGTATGATTTGTGATGTATGTTTTAATCATATGCTTGGACTCACACGAGTGGTGGATGACCATGATCACCTTGACTTTGTTTTTGGATGCTATGTACATGTTTGAAAATAAAGATTATATATAAAAAAAAAAAAATAACCAACTCCCCTCACAAAAGAATAAAAGGCAGCTTCAATCAAACAGTGCTTATAGTGCTTGGGCCCTTGAGCCACAGTGCTCATTGCACACATCCTTTGGGGGCTACTTGGCAGGGGCAAGGACTAGTGGCAGGCATATCAACTGTGCAGCCCATGCTGGTACACTGGGACCTCTGAATTCCTGGGGCCTATTATAGGTAGGGGCTGTTCCTGCTTATAATGGATCCCAGAATTTCAGAGGCTAAATGATGGCCAAAGTACACTTGTCGTTTTATGGGTCCATGGGCAGACTGATCTGCAGAGCCATTGTTACTAAAAAGAGGCAGCAACATATGAATCAGTGTGTCTAGTGGAGTTTATGCTTCAGATAAGTAACCAATGGACACCATTGAATGATGCCCATTTTTTCATTGACACCAATCATAGTAGGCCCTTTACCCACTTACAGTGCAATAGGGCACTGTACCATATAACTCCCATAATTGGGGGAACTGCACTGACTAATAATGTAATAGGGCAATTCTCCTACTGAACATGAATGTAATTGGGGCATTTACACTAACCAACAATGTGATAGACATTTACACCAAACACCATCATGTACATATACATTAAAATTTATCTAAACCTAAACACTCCAATTTCATATAAGCATATACAGATTACATATTATTTAAAAGTGTCTTCTGATATTTTTAAATTTTTAAATATGTAGCTTTTATTTAAACAATACTGGTTATCCTGCCATTAAGGTCCTTGTTCAATGATCGTCCTGTTGCAGAGGAACAACTGTTTCCTAACTGTTTTCCTGCATTGCACATGAGCCTTTAGTGAAGGCTGCAAACAAATGACAGTGCCAGCACACATTGCACAAGCATGGTCCACTGTCCATGCTCAAGTTTAGCTGTACAGTTCAGATTGAATGCGTTGGATTTCCTACTCTGACATTTGAAATGGTCCACCGCTGTCAATTTTACCTGGCTATATTGGTGGCCCTTGGTAAATGCCTTACTACACTCACCATTACATTAGCAGCAGGAGTAAATGTCCCAATTACACTTTGGGTTGGCGTAAATGTCTCTGTTACATTGGTAGCTAGTATAATTTCCGCTATTATTTTAGAGGTCAGTATAAATGTTAAATAAAATAATGTATCCGCACTTAGGCCAAAGGGGCAATAAGGTGTGCAGCCTACCCTGCTAGGTCCCCAGTAGGGGACTAGAATGATAATAGTGCAAGTATAAAGCCACGTACACACGGGTGGACTGTCTGGCCAACTTAGTCCGTCGAAACACATTTCAGCGGACAGTCCGCTCATGTGTGGGCTTCAGCGGACTTTTTCAGCGTGCAGTCTGGCAGACTAAGTATTTCGGAATTTCCGTAATATTGTCCGTCCAACTTTGGTTTCAGCGGACAGTCCGCTCGTGAGTAGGCTAGTTCGACTGACTAAGTATGGCGCATGCTCAGAAAGGATTTACACGGCGAAAGGTTGCATTGCTGTGTATTGGACGTCCTATTTCTAATCCCGTCGTACGTGCTGTACACGTCATCGTGCAAGCTTTCGACGGACTGTTTGTTCATCGTGTGTGGTCAAGTCCGTTCATTCGAAAGTAGGACGGACTGTCCGTCGGATTGTCTGACGGACTAAGTTGGGCATACAGTCCGCCCGTGTGTACGCGGCTTAAGGGTAAATGGCGCTACCTATATAATGAAAGGCGACAGACCTTTTTCACTTGTTAGGTGCTATGTGTCTCTATAGTGACTAATAAAAGTGCATATACCAATAGTGCAATCCTAATAAATTACCAATGTGCATATACCAGTGGTGCAAACCTCACTAGGTTGCCATATAAATATGAACTTGATATACATAAATGTTTAAAAGTGATACATAAACCGTGATGCTCCAATACCAAAAATGCAAGTATATAAAAAATAAATAAATAGCTAAAAATAAATGTACATATAAAAATAGTCGAAATGTTATAAAACGACCCCCAAAAATTAGCATGCCAAGTCCAAAAAATACATCAAAAAAATCAATCCAACCAAAGTCTTATGTGATAATTAAGTGCTTGGTGACAATAAACACGGGAACAAAATCCAGGTGACTTTTAAGTGCTCTCCTACTTGAGTCCCCACTCACCAACTCCAATAACCCCTACAGGGGTATCTTGCATAGCATATAGGCTTGATATACCGATACTGTTTCCCAAGATAAATCATGCAGTCAGTCTCCAATTTTTCCAACCGGTATCCATCTCCTATGGACTTTCCAAGCCCAGATCAACCAGCTGTGCTCCTCTCCTAATGCTCTCTCCAATATCCAGTATAGATAAGGTTTTCATGCAAAAAATTAGGTATGGGCTCCCATAGTATAGTATTTAAATAAATAAATGTTTTTATTCCAAAATTAAAACAGTAAAAAAAGAGAGACAACAAAAGTAAAAGTAAAAAATAAAAACAAATGTTCCATACTATGCAAACTCCTCACAAAGTCCTGCAACTACAGGAGAAATGACTGCTTCAGACCCATGGTATGTCTCACTTGCAGCGTGTGCTCCAGTTGCGTTCCACAGGCTCACTGACCGCTATCACACCCGTAAATTACGTCAGTGCATGACTCCGCCTTACGGATGTTTCATTATTAAACGTCTTCTGAGGCGGTCCTAATTGTCAGTGTAAATGCTCCAATTACATATTGGGGGTTATTGTAAATAACAATGCTACATATGTAGCACCCTCTAGTGTGCTACTAAAGTCAGAGTAGGTAAAACATATTCTGACTCTTTAAACCTTGTGAGTTCTAATCTGGGTCAGGGTTTAAAGAGTTCAGGCCAGTTCTCTGGTGCCTCCCCCTGGTTCTGGAAAGTTGAATAACATTCTAGAAACTAGAGGAAGGTGGCTAGGGGGGTTGTTCTGCATATTTAAGGGCGCTTAGCCAATCCCCAGGAGGTGGGCATGGCAGAAGACTAAGTGAGCCCTTAAAAAGGAAAGAGTCATGCTGGGAAGAGAGTCGGGTGAAAGATGGAGGAGCAGTGCTAAGGAGACTGGCGATGGCCCTTGAGGGGAACCCCCTAGTCTGGGGGGGGGGGTGCTCTGCCTCAGGCCAGGGCTCGGGTACTGGTCTGGGAGGATTCTGACAACAGGGGAAGCTTAGAGTGAGTCTTCCCTGAGAGGCGCGGGAGCAAGGAGTACTACCGCATTGGTGCAGGGGCTTACAAGGGGAGAAACTGCCACATGTAACAAGTCTCTCTTGTGCTTAAGTCTTCTTTAGACTTGCCCTGTGAGATCTCCAGAGACTCAGGTGAAGAGGCAGCCAGGTGGGCTAGCATTTTCCTGCATTGGTAGAGCTGGGTTCAGTGTCTACAAAAAGGCAGTTGGAGGTACTCCAGGATGCAGTTCATAACACATTGTGCTACTTTCCAAAGGGACTGAGAATTCCTAGCTTGTAAGGGGCTGTTGCTGATCTAACAGAGACTGTTAGCTACTAGTACTAAACAAGAATCAATTGAAGTTGTGGAAGATCTATTGGAGCTGTACGGAAGATCAAGTGGAGATATCTATAGGGGGTTGTCCCTAGATTTATGACTATCAAGTTGGGCATTCCATAATCTCTATACCCATCTAAGTTATTACCCCCTAATTAAACAGAAAAAAACAAAGCTCAAAGACTGTTTGGATGAAAGCTGAAGTTGTTATGTGCCTGTCTTTGCAGCAGAGGGAAACCCTGTCATTTGCAACCTCTACGGGGGTAGTGCTACACATAAGTGGTCTGTGAATAACCCCCCCCCCCCCCACACACACACACACACACACACACACATACACACACACACACATACACACACACACACACACACGCACACACCATTTCAGGGGCATCTAAACTGACTGTAATTTACACTGACCATCAATGCAATGGAGTTATATAAACTGGCCATCAGTTAAATGGGGGCATTTACACTGACTCCTAATGTAATAGGGGCATTTACGTTACCTACCAATGTAACAAATACATTTGCACCAACCCCTTGTGTAATGGGGGCATTTACTCTGACTACCAATCTAACACGGGGTATTTACACTGACTACCAATGTAAAAGTGTATGGCGTCCTGGGTGCAGGCTAGATCTTGGACATTCTTACATTCCTTTCTGTTATATAACATTACTCTAAAAATATTAAACATTGCGTATCACTGCAGAAACACTTTGTGTTTGACAGCAAGGCTCAAAGCAACCCTGATAACATCTCCTTCGGATCATTAATTAGCAGTGTTTGGGTTAGGATCAGGCCCCCAGTGGTCCCTATTTCTACTTTAAGCATCTAGTATTGCAAACTGTCAGGATCACAACAGCCAATGATTTATAGCCATTGGGATCCAGTGCAAGAATTTGCTCTCCTTTTCTCTGATGTCTGCTTCTAATATCTGACACTGACCCTTGGAGTTTTAACACCTGCAACATAAAGCACTTGCTTAACTTACACTCTGCCAGGGGATAAAGCCTGGAGGAAATTACTGACTTCTAGCTATATGTTCAGATTGGCTGCAGAAGGGGAGACAGAGACAGGCATGTTGTTGGATCCTCATAAACACATGAATCAGAAATCATATAGAGTACATTCCCAGAATCTTTCACTCATATTTTCTCTACAACATTTTTTTAACAGTGAACCTGTTTTGTGAATTACTGTACTTTCTTGTAGAAAAGTTACCAGGTCATGCCATAAATAATGAATATTACATACTTTACAACTGTCTGAAATACGAAAGAGGGATAACTTTTAGCAGACAGTACATAGGCAAAGGATAAGTCCCTGCCACAGCCTAGGGTTTCCACCTGTATGGGACTGACCTGGACAGTCCAGGTTTTGACACTTATGCCTGGGTTTGCCTCCACCCTAAACCCTAACACACAGCATACTTCCAGTCCCAACCATCACTGAAATCTGTTCTGGGGAGGGAGCCAGTGCTGAATCCAGGGAGGGCTTCTGTTAGCTGCACAGCGCTTGTCTGTACTCTTAGCCCCCGTACACACGGTCGGACATTCCGGCAACCAAATCCGTCGGATTAATTCCGACGGATTTAGTCCGGAAGAGGTCCGGAAGTGATGTTGCATACACACGGTCGGACTCAGTTATCGGAATTTCCGGTTGCCAAGAACGCAGTGATGTAAGCCGCGTACAGTGACACTAGAAAAGGGAAGTTCAGCACCACGTCCGGCACCCTTTGGGCTCCTTCTGCTGATCTCGTGTCTATCGCGTGTTAGTAGAAGTTTGGTGAGAGACGATTCACGCTTTTCAGATTTGTGCTTCAGTTCGGTACTGCTCTTCAGTTTCTGCTTGTCTTTGCGTATCTGATTATCAGTGCGTGTAGTCAGTAAGCATTTGTTTCTCATTGTGGACTATATCTTGGTATAGTACGCTTTGATTTACATAGCTTATTGTCTGTTTGCTTCTGCTTTTCAGGTCGTTCTTTCAGGCATTGCTGTTTAACGGTGCTTTCTGTTGTCCGTTCTGACCAGCCGACCGTTTTAAACCATGCTTCGTCTACGTACTCGTCGTAGAGTTTGTGCTGTGCAGGGGCTTCCTGTTGGGGTTCTTACTTTGACACAAGCCCGGTCCATGAACATGGAGAGGAGGCGTTTGTGGACCAAGAATTGGTTGCGCCAGCGTGACAAGTTCTCGCACATGCCTTTGCTCTGTGAGATCCGGGAGAATAATCCTGATGGTTTCAGGAATTATCTCCGGATGACTGACCCCGTTTTTCACCGTCTGCTGGCTTTGCTGTCCCCTTATATCACCAGGCAGGATACCTGCATGCGGCAAGCCATCACTCCGGAGCAGAGGCTCATCGCCACGTTGCGCTACTTGGCGACAGGGAGAAGCCTTCAGGACCTCAAGTTCTCCACGGGCATCTCCCCCCAGGCTCTGGGGATCATTATTCCAGAGACCTGTTCTGCCATCATTCAGGTCCTGCAGAAGGACTATATGAAGGTAAGTTTTCTCCTTTAACATCACATTCTATGTATTTAATGAATGCTAATGTCTTGCATTTCTTTCCTCCTTCCCTAATTACCATGATTGCAATATGCTCTAATTCATATGCTCTGCCCCTTTGTCCTCATGCATATTTGCCTCACTAACTTCCCCACCATGCTCCTCTTGGCCCATAAAACTATAGTCTAGTCACTTAGCAATATGTCTTTTGTCAGCTCCATAGTATTGCTTTCCCCTAAACACCCCCTAAAATGTCTACAAATGTTATGTGTGTGCTTCAATTCATGCAGAGTGACATTTTTTATTTTTATTTTTTGGTTATGTCAAACTCATTAGGAACCCCCCCCCCCCCCCCCAACTGCTAGGTCAGCTGCTAGCAATCCTCTATCTGCTGACTTTACCAAACCCAATACACACTCTACCTATTTTCTGGTCACATTTATCGACAAATTCACCAAAGCATGTAGTGCAAGGGCCTGCCTCAATACTTTCAAATGCTATCATTTTTTATTTATTTTTCCCTATTATTATCTTGATATGTAATAGCAGAATGTCATAATGTGCTTCCATTTTCTTTAATTTTTGGTATTATGACACTTCTTACCTGTCCGGTGGGCTGCCAATAGTGTAAGTAAGGAGGGGCTTCCCAAAGTATCACACATTATTTAGGCATTCAGCTCTCAATCAAGTGGAGAGGGTTACCTATCCAAAACATCCCCCCCCCCTAATTTTTTGCAAGGGCCCATCAGATGGAGGGGATGGGGGGGTGATGACTCTGATAAGGGGACCTTATACTTTAGGCTTTAAATACTCATTTCCCAAAATGTTATACTGATCTTGGCCAAAAATGTTGGTGTCTAATCTGCTTGCAATGTTGATTAGCAAAATTACTATTTTTTTGTCTTGTTTCACTCCACAGTTTCCTTCAATGCCACGGGAATGGCAGACTGTGGCCTCCCACTTTGCCAGTCGTTGGGACTTTCCCAATTGTGGAAGTGCAATTGATAGGAAACACATCTGCATCGTCCCACCCCCCAACTCGGGGTCGTACTATTATAATTACAAGGGGTTTAATAGTATCGTGATGTTGGCGATGGTGTCAGTGACCTATGACTTCTTGTATGTGGACGTGGGGCAAAATGGCCGGATGCTGGATGGTGGAGTGTTCTCATGGACGGAATTCTACTGGCGTCTCCAGAGTGGCAGTCTTGGCTTCCCACCCCCAGAGGAGAATCAGGAAGGATTCCCGTTCGTCTTCGTCGCGGATGAGGCGTTTGCCCTGGCAAACCATCTGATGCGGCCTTTCCCGATGAGGACCATCACCCCGGACCAGAGGATCTTTAATTTCCGGCTGGCCAGAGCCAGAAGAGTGGTGGAGAACACTTTTGGAATACTGGCCAGCTGGTTCCGCCTTTTTTTAACGCCTATCCACATGACGGAATATAAAATAAATCACATAGTGCTTGCCTGCTGTGTTCTGCACAATTTCTTAAAAAGACATTCAGCAAACTATATGGTCTCAGTTGGCCAAGATGCAGACTTGCTTGAAAATGAGAACCTCACGTCCCTTGAAGCTGCTCGTCCTGGCTTGCCCCCCCCCCCAAAGCGCCGTGAGGTCCGAACCCAATACATGGAGTACTTTGTGGGTAGGGGTCCATTGATATGCCAGACAATGTCTGAGAGGCATTTTTTAATACATTTTTCTTTGAAACTACAATAATCTTTGTTTTCATTTACTGTTTGGCTTGGTTTTTTAGGTGTCTCCTAGGTAAATTTTAGATTTTTGCTGTTGTGCCTTTTTCTACAACAGTGCAAACCCAAGTTCTGAGCCAGATGAGGTGACAGTCTCTTCTTCAGATAATCTTATTATGTTGTGGGTCTGCTACACACACACCTTGTTTTTGTTAACTAATGTATGTAGTGCATTACTGACAAAAATCTGGCTCATTTTCAGCACCATGGCAGAAATATGTGGGGTCATGAAAATGGCATGATTGTGAAAATTAACACATCACTGTGGGTGTTATTTACTAAAGGCACATCCACTATGCACTACAAGTGCACTGCAAAAGTACACCTGAAACTGCACTTGGAGTGCAAAGTGGAGTTGCCTTTAGTAAATAACACCCATTGTCACCGAAAACAACAATTTTACTCCAAATACTGCTTTTGCGCATTGAAAAAGGAAGCCACACATTGTTAATAATTAAACTTTTTAATCAAAGCACATTCACATGTGCGTTTAGAAAAGGGTTTTACAACAAACCAACATATTGGGTGTATAAAAAACGTTATTTGATTACATTTTTTGGTAACTTGGTGTTTTTGTGTAAACAGGCATGTATCAAAGCGTAACATACAGAACACAGGAACTTACAAAGTTCAACTTTGAAAAGTGAAGACAATATCAGACATGAGTATGTACAAACTGGGCTGATATTGCCTTCATCAGATGGGGTGTCACCCGTGGAAAAGCCAAATTTGGAAGATGCACACAGTATGTCAACATGTGCTATCTCCCATCATGGGGGATCAATGTACATGTTTTGGGGCTGCAACCCCTTCATCTCAGCCACTTTCCACAAAACACGTACATTGATCCCCCATGATGGGAGATAGCGCATGTTGACACACTGTGTGCATCTTCCAAATTAGTTTTTTTGTAAAATACAAAAGTTGTTTTTTCAAAACACAAAAATAAAACCCTAGCTAGTTTGGGGTGTTTCACACTCTCCCCAAAACTTCAATGATGTTCTTCATTTTGTTTTGAACATCATTGATATTTTTCTGCATATTTTCTAAATCCCGGTTGCACCCCATTATCTCCCCAATCAGGATCTGGGCACTTTCACTGGTAAAATGTGATTCTTCTTCCACATCACCTACAAAAAAAACCAAAAAAACCCACCATGTATTAGAAATATGCCGACATACATTGATGAGCTTACCAGAAGCTGCTGTCTCCGACACTCACCTGTTGTGGTGACAATTTGTCCAACTTCAACGATCTCTCCTTCCTCCTGCTCCTCTGCTTCTGGTGTTGGAATTTCACCTTCTTTGGGAGGGGTGGGGTCCCTGGTGTCCTCAGACTTCCCGAGTCTTCTCTCCCCTAGGAGAATGTAAAAAAGGAATACAGAGGGCAGAAATAGGAATATGAAACATTGCTTGGAAGTGTGGTACAATTGTGTTTTTTGGCCGAGTTCAAAGGTGAGAACATTATTGTGGACACTTTGTTAAGCTGGAATACTTACCTGCAGAACAATGTTTCTTATAAATGATTGAACCCTTGAACTTGAAAGTGGCCATTTTAAACTGTACAACATGAAATCAAAGCACATGGAGCAGTATGCAAGCAAGAATAATCATATGAACACACGACAACTACTTACTTTTTTGAAGAACACGCTTGATCCTTCTGTACTGATCGGGCTCCCTCAGTTTCAGGTCTGACCAGCATTTTCTCAGTTGATCCTTGGATCGTCGTACCCCAAAATTCTTCTGAAGACTCTTCACAACTTTAGTCATTATCTTGGCCTTTCTGATATTTGGGTTTGGGTAAGGTCCATACTTCCCATCATAGTCGGTCCTCTTCAATATGTCCACCATCTCCAACATCTCTCCAAAAGACATATTTGAGGCCTTAAATCTTCTCTTCCAGGATCTAGACGTTTCAGGCTCCGGGCTTTCCCGCCCTCCTCCTCGTTAGTGGAACTCTGATTGTGCACCTGCGTTCTCTCCGCCATGTGCTCTCCCCAATGCGCCAAAAGCGAAGGGGCGGGGAATAGTCTAGGGGCGGGCGGAGTTTCACGCATGCGCACTGTATATAAAACGCAACACGCGTGTGTCGTACGTACGATCTGTGAACAGAGGGAGAAGCTGACGTGACGATCGTGCAAACAAAGGTAAAATTTTGAACTTGGTACATCACTAGCCTATACTGCTTCTAGATTGAGGCCTAAATTAGTGGAGTTTAGCCTGACATTAGGGTTTGTCTTGTGTTGTATCTTGCAGACATTATGGACGGTTTCAACGATCAGAGTTTCCTCCCTCTGTTCATCGATCAATACAGGGAGCTGCCCTGCCTGTAGCAATCAACGCACCCTCAATACAAAAACAAACGAAAGAGGTAGGCAGCGCCGGAGAAACTGGTTGAGTTTGTGAAGCCGGTGGTCCCCAGGGCAGACGTCAACTATTTAAAAGTGAAAATCGGTGGCCTGAGGAGTACATATCTGAAGGAGAGGAAGAAGGTGCTGAAGTCCAAGCAATCTGGAGCTGCAGCAGATGAAGTTTATGTCCCCAGGCTGTGGTATTATGACAGGATGCATTTTCTGTCAGACCAGGCTGAGGTCAGAGAATTCCTCTCTACCCTTCCTTCCACGTGTCCTATGTATACATTCCACACCCGCTGAGTCTTCCGACGCCTAACCTGGGCCTTCCACTCAGGAAGAACTGGAGGAGCCAAGCTTGAGCCAGATATAGTATTATTGTACATATTTTGGGAGTAAACATGAATGATGTTAACTTGATTTTTGCTCACTAATTGCTGATTTTAGAAAGTGTTTCACATATCAATAGACAGTAGTGGCGAAAACCTTTGGGACCAGAATGAAAAATGCTGGGCTCAGAATGATAGTCTTTTCTATTGGTTAACAATTTGCAGTCTTGATGTGAAAATTGTGTGTGTTTGATGAACCAAAAACTAAAACTATGTCCCTTTTTCATACACAGGAAGACATCAGCCAGGAGGATGGTGTAGAATGCAGCAGCCAGGAGGTGGCTGTGGAAAGTGGCAGCCAGGAGGAGGCAGGGGTAAGCGGCAGCCAGGCGGTGGGCGGGTGGAGGAGCCTGACAAAATGCCAGGTCCCTCCCCTCCACCTTCCACACAAAAGGGCCAGAACGGGGAGGAATGTGGAGGAGTCGGCTCTGAGGCTCATCTGGGAGGCTTCAGCGGCCCTCCAAGCCACCCACACCTATCAAGAGGCCTTTGCCGCCTTGGCTGCGTGCAAACTCGAGCAAATGGAGGAGGGGCAAAAGATCTTGTTCGAGGAGCTAATTCTCTGCACCCTCAACAAGGGTCTGTTGGGCCAAATCACACAAGCAACACACTTGTGTGATTTGGCCCATGCCCCTCCTCCTCCTCATCCTTCTGCCACACCTCCAGCACCACAGCCACAGCCTGGAAGGAAGCATGGAAGGAAGACCAGAGTGTAACTACCTGGGTTCAGTCTGGTCTGACAGAAGATGCAGCCTCTTGTAGTACCACAGCCTGGGAACGTAGATGTCATCTGCTGCTGTTCCGGGTTTCTTGGACTTCAGGACCAGACTTCTCACCCTCAGACATGTACTCCTCAGGCCACCAATTTTTGCGTTTAAATAGTTGATGTGCGCCCTGGGGGCCAAAGGCTTCGCTAATCTGCCCAGTTTCTACAGCGCTGCCTCCCTCTTTATTTGTTAATGACACCTAAATAAAGTTTTTTTTTGTTTTTGTTTGAAGAATTACTTGCGTATGTGTTTTACTTCAAAAAGGACAGTTTATTTGTGAGCAGGCAGGTACATTTAAAAATACAAAGTGAAATGAATAACAAGGGGCACCAACACTAAACAACCTCCTGTAGATTAAAAAAGAAAAAGAAAATACAAAAAATATAATAATGGTGTTGTGTTGTGTGTAAGACACACAAAACACACCCCAAAAAATGCAAAAATGAGCAAACTGATAAAAAAAAAACAACCACAAAATTCCCCCAAAAAAAAAAAAAAAATGTGTAGATGTGACGATTTAAAATATTATATTGCTGAAATGAGTAAAAAAGACTCAGGAAATACGTTTGGGAGAAGTGTGTGTGACTATGAGCATCAAAAGAAGTTCATTCTTGCAGCATTGTAAAGAACAAGAGAATGCGCTTCATGAAAGAATTGTTAACATTGCAGCGTGACGAATGTGCTATATCGATTACGAGAGGTAGTTTTACCTGAGGGAGCGCTTCTGTGTCCGAATTTGATTGTGAGCATGCGTGGCACCTTGTCGGTCAGAGTAGGCTACACATGATCAGAGTATGTCCGATCGGAGCATTTTGTCGGAAAATTTAACCGGCAAGTTGGAAAAGTTGGTCCGTCGGATATTCCTGACGGAAACAGTCCGATGCAGACCACACACAGTCCGAATATTCGACAAAACGGTCCGATAGGAAACATTCCGTCGGAATCTCTGACCGTGTGTACGAGGGCTAAACCTTCTTCCCCACCTGGTGCCTCTCCCCCCCCCCCCCCGCCACCACAATGATTGCCTTTGAAGTTATTTGTTGCTAGGACTGCCCGTGTCCTAACAACCGATGACACGCTTTTGTAGTTGTGACAGACCTAGCCGGGACAGAGGCTTTCTTATGCAAGCATGCATATGGGGAGGAAAAAAGACCTTCCAGCTCCGCCCCTTAACTCCGGCTCCCAATGCACTTCCTAGCTTGCAGCGGCTGTGGCTTCTCTCCCGGCGGTACAAACAACCCTCCCTGCTCTCCCTACATCTACAACAGAGGAGGAGAAGCAGGGAGCAGGGCGGGGGCGGGGCATGTACAGTCCAGCCTTGCGCCCACAGCATCTTCCGAAGCCAGTGCCAGTGTTCTGACGAGAAAGGTCCCCCCATCGGATAGTGTCTGCCCTGTACTGCGCAGGCATATCGCTTGCGGAGGACAAAGGAGATGTCGAAAGTCTCCGAACATGAACAGCTGTTCATGAGCTGTACACGGCGCCTGCGCAATCAAGTACATTCTGTCACACGCTCCCGGTGCTCGTGGGGGTGGATTTCTCAAATGGGCAGATCTTTGTGGGGCGTGTTTAGACAACTGAAGGGTGAGTTTAGCGATGCTGATGGGCGGGTTTGGTGGACTAATTAATAAAAATCTGTAAAGTATTGAAATTGCTTGTGTTATGTATGTAAAAATAAAAATCTGTAAAGTATTGAAATTGCTGTGTTATGTATGTAACATTGAACTACCTGCCCTTATGAGCTCTGACCATCATTGTAAAACTCATTCAGTTATGTAATCAGCTCTGGCCATTCTGTAGACTCACCGCCCCTTGCAGAGTTGTATGAGCATCGGGAATGTGCGGGAGCGTATGACAGAATATACCTGTTCATGTTCGGAGACTTTTGGCGTCTCCTATGTCCTCCTTTCTTCTCTTCTGTGGGGGATAGGAGCGCTGTGCACTGGACAAGGAGGAGGGGAAAGGTCTGGAAGAGAAAGAGAGAGGTGCTCTGCACTGGGGGGAAGGGACATAAATTTGGGAAGAGAGCTAGGGGGGGTTATAAAAACCTGAAACCCGCACTATGAATGTAACGCACTCCTGAACCCTGCACTCTGAATCTAACGCACTCCTGAACCCTGCACTCTGAATGTAACGCACTCCTGAACCCTGCACTCTGAATCTAACTCAATCCTGAACCCCGCACTGTGAATATAACGCACTCCTGAACCTTGCACTCTGAATGTAATGCACTCCTGAACCCTACACTCTGAATGTAATGCAATCCTGAACCCCGCACTCTGAATGTAATGCACTCCTGAACCCCGCACTCTGAATGTAATGCACCCCTGAACCCCGCACTCTGAATCTAATGCACTTCTGAACCCTGCACTCTGAATGTAACGCACTCCCCTGAACCCCACACTCTGAATCTAATGCACTCCTGAACCCCACAAGCTGAATGTAAAGCACTCCTGAACCCCGCACTCTGAATGTTATGCAATCCTGAACCCTGCATTCTGAATGTAACGCACTCCACAACCCTGCACTCTGAATGCAACACACTTCTGAACCCCGCACTCTGAATGCAATGCACTTCTGAATCCTGCACTCTAAATGTAAAGCACTCCTGAACCACGTACTCTGAATGTAATGCACTCCTAAGCGCCGCGCTCTGAATGTAACGCACTCCTGAACCCCTCACTCTGAATGTAATGCACTCCTGAACCCTGCACTCTGAATCTAACGCACTCCTGAATCCCGTACTCTGGATGTAATGCACTCCTGAACCCCGCAATTAGAATGGAATGCAATCCTCAACCCTGCACTCTGTATGTAGCACACTGCTGAATTATCACTTGGTACATAGTGCACTCCTCAACACTGCACTCTGTTCGCAGTGCACTGCTTAATCCCTGCAATCCGTGTGTACTGCACTCTCAAATCTGTACTCTGCACATAGCACACCCCTGAATTATGTGTGTGTGTTTGAGGGCAGGGCCAGTAGTGTGTTTGAGAGCAGGGCCAGTGGTGGGGTTGAAGGGGCCTCGTCAGGTAGGCTGTATGGGGCCCCATGATTTCTAACAGCGTCCCTGCTAAGGGGATCTCTTATCTAATGGAGGTCTCTAAGATAGGAGTGGGCACTGATAGAAGGGGACTATGAGCTAATGAGGATCGCTATGGGTGCTGACTGCTGATCTAACGGCTGGTGATCATTAGATCAGCAGGCAGCACCCCTCCCCTACAGGCACCCCATTAGATCAGAGTCTCTTTATATCAGCACCCCTTCTTAACCACTTGCTTACTGGGCACTTAAACACCCTTCCTGCCCAGACCAATTTTCAGCTTTCGGTGCTCTCACACTTTGAATGACAATTACTCAGTCATGCAACACTGTACCCAAATTAATTTCTTGTCCTTTTTTTCCCACAAATAGAGCTTTCTTTTGGTAGTATTCGATCACCTCTGGGGTTTTTATTTTTTGCGCTATAAATGAAAAAAGACCGAAAATTTTGAAAAAAAACGCATATTTCTTTGTTTCTGTGACAGAATTTTGCAAATTATTAATTTTTCTTCATAAATTTTGGCCACAATTTATACTGCTACATATCTTTGGTAAAAATAACCCAAATTAGTGGATATTATTTGGTCTTTGTGAAAGTTAGAGAGTCTACAAGCTGTGGTGCGAATCGCACAAAATTGATCACATCTGATGTACTGGTGGCCTATCTCTCTTCTTGTGACCCGAACAAGTCAGGAAAGTACAAATTCCCCCCAAATGACCCCTTTTTGGAAAGTAGACATTCCAAGGTATTTAGTAAGAGGCATAGTGAGCTTTTTGATGTTGTCATTTTTTTCCCACAATTCTTTGCAAAATTAAGATTTTTCATTTTTTTTTCTCCAGAAAATTGTCATTGTAATAGGTTATTTCTCTCACGTGGCATGTGTATACCACAAATGACACCCCCCAAAAAATTCTGCTACTCCTCCTGAGTATTACAATACCACATGTGTGGGACTTTTTCACAGCCTGGCCACATAGAGAGGCCCAACATGCAGGTAGCGCCATCATGTGTTCTAGGAACATAAATTACACATCTAACTTGTTGACTATTTATTACACTTTTGGGGCACCAGGACAATGACATGTGACACTGATGACAGATGGCACTGATACGTGGCAATGATGACACTTATACGTGGCACTGATGACACGTGGCACTGATGACAGATGGCACTAATATGTGGCACTGATGACAGATGGCACTAATATGTGGCACTGATGACACGTGGCACTTATACGTGGCACTGATGACATGTGGCACTAATACGTGGCACTGAAGACACGTGGCACTAATACGTGGCACTAATGACAGATGGCACTAATACGTGGCACTAATACGTGCCACCGATGACAGATGGCACTAATACATGGCACCGATGACGTGTGACACTGATGACAGATGGCACTGATAAGTGGCATTGATGACACGTGACACTGACAACAGATGGCACGTGACACTGACAGGTGGCACTGATGACAAATGGCACTGATACGTGGCACTGATGACAGATGGCACTAATACATGGCACTGATGACAGATGGCACTATGTGGCACTGATGACACGTGGCACTGATGACAGGTGGCACTGATGACAGATGGCACTTATACGTGGCACTGATGACAGATGGCACTGGGGACAAATGGCACTGACAACAGGTGGCACTGGGGACAGATAGTACTAACAGGTGGCACTGGGGACAGATAGCACTAACAGGTGGCACTGGGGTGGATGGCACTGGGATGGATGGCACTGGGGCGGATGGCACTGGGGCAGATGGCACTGGGGCAGGATGGCACTGGGGTGGATGGCACTGGGGCAGGATGGCACTGGGAGAGTATGGCACTGGGGGAGGATGGCACTTTTTTTATTTTTTTTATTTTTTTTATTTTTTTTTTTTTTTCACACTTACGGCCGCTGCAGCCATTCATCTCTCCCTCCTCACACGCTGTCTGTGTGAGGAGGGAGAGCGGCGCTGCGAGATGATCTCATATGTTTACATATGAGATCATCTCACATTGGACACGCCGATCGCGCTGTAAACGGCCGCTGTGATTGGCCGTTTACAGCGATCTGTGTTTGCCTGTCTCCGGGTGACACGGCAAACACAGAACTTCCCTGATGCGCGCCCGCGGCGGCGCACATTGCGGAAGTAAACATCAGGACGTCCAGGGACGGGCTAACGGACGAAAGCGCCTGCTCTACGCCCGTCATTCGGCTATAGGGCGGGCGCGAGGAGGTTAATACACAATACGCAAACTTCCATGCACAAACAAATGGATAATATAAATATATAACCAAATGTGCCACTCAACCCCTGGTAAATGAATCATCAAATGATGTATTGTATTGTATTTATGGAAAAAAAATGATTTTTGATAACCTTTAGTGCCTCCTTGCTCTCCAGCTGCATGCTTCACTCAAAGCCCTAAATCCTTTCTCTCTTTTTGCTGCGCAAAAGCCGGGATGGAGGTACCTCTGATTTCTACTTCAGAGGCCTCATTTAAAGTCCCAAACTCTTTTCTTTTACATTAATTATCAAGGATGGAAGCATGTATGCAGGGACAGCAATTTTTGGACAACCCTACTCTTTTCCCTTGTATACTCATAGGGGCAAGATAAATAGGATAGGCAGTCATTAACATGTCATATACAGATATGCAGCATGCACTCATGCATTCATGGCACAGTGTTTCTTGGCATGTGGTCTGAGTGGATTGCTTGGTGTGGCTGTGGTTGGTCATGCCCTAGGAGCTGCAACGTGCACCTGGAGTCCCTCCTTCCCACTCCATTAGTGGAGGGGTCGGATGGGCGTTCCGCTGCACGTTGACACCACGCCCGCAGGCCCAGGGTGCATGACGTCGATCAGACGTCGGTGCGCTGTCTTCCTGGGTTTTACATCCGGCGCTTTGGATGAGTGAGTGTGTTTGGCGGCATTCGCTGGGCGGTTATTGCTCGGGTTGACGCCTCCCCTCTCTCCCATATCTGCCGGCGTGACATTGGTGGCAAACAATGGTTGCAGTGGAGTATTCATACGGGCACTCTCTGTTTGGGCTGGTGCTCTCTGGGTTATCATGCACGGCTATCTCACATACATGCACATCCATTTAAGAGGTAATTTTCATCTTTAATCTCTGTTTTTTTTATTTTTTTGCCTTTGTAGTTTTTCATCTCCATTCATCTTTTCACCCACCTTATTTAGTTTAGGCACATCAACAATATTGGTCTTTCCTTTATAGTGCGTGGTTTACATATATATAATTTTTTTTTCACATTCTATTCCACATTTACGTTTACTTCCCGCAACTTTTACCACTTTCTTACAATAGATTTGGATTATTGCTTCACCAGTAATATAATAATATCTCACATACTGCTCACATATTTATACACATTTTTATATTCATTTACAGATGTTTTCATTCACAAACCATGCACACACATGGATTTTGGTGGGGTCCACTCCCCCAGCACTCCACGTTCATTGTTGACCTGTAAGTATGGGTGAATGTTCCATCATTCCCCCTTTCCCATCTTATATGTGTTCAGTTTACTCACTGTTCACCTCTCAATTTTTTAGACATCCCTACAGCGTCTGCTCCTGATGAGTGACAGTTAGTCACGAAATGCGTCGAGCTATAGATGCTACAATCATGGTTATACATCCAGTTGTTTGAACCAACAATGCTGCTACCTTATGTTTACAGTCAGTGACTATTTTATCACTATTGTATGGGATCATATACAATTGTATCTTATGTTTACGTATTTATATCGCATATTATAAATAATGCAACTCAACTTTAGATGGCTTGCGGGTCTCAATGTATCTCTGTTCCAGCAATGTATTTATTGTATGTTGTATTTATGGAATAAAATGAATTTTGATAACCTTTAGTGCCTCCTTGCTCTCCAGCTGCATGCTTCACTCAAAGTCCTAAACCCTTTCTCTTTTTTTGCTGCGCAAAAGCCGGGATGGAGGTACCTCTGATTTCTACTTCAGAGGCCTCATTTAAAGTCCCAAACTCTTTTCTTTTTCATAAATCATCAAATAACCAGGGTATGAATTAAAATTAAATATAAACGGTGATAAATGAAATGAGTGTCCACATTGCATATAAATAATAATAAATGAATGAAATAACTGTGATTACAAGTAACACAAAGGGTCAGGAAGATGTTAAACTTCAAAAAATCCTTTCTGAAGTAACAAAGAGTGGCCAACAATGACAAAGTAGCAAAAGTTTTTCTTTCCTCTCCCTCTTCAAATGGAAGCACCACACATAATCCAGCGGGTAACAGCTCAAGGAGAAAATATAGTGTAACCAAGTGGCCCCTTACCAGATCCAAAGATCAAATAGGCATGTATCAGAATGGACCCTCCACACAGGGTGATGTCTCCCTCCAATTCCTTGGCAGGGATCATCCACTCCCCCGATATGCGGCGATTTCTCTCGCTCCGTGCTCAGCTGCACACCGCACACAGCACTTTCCCTGCTTCAGTAGCTGTAAGCACGCCAGAATCTTCCTCCATCCACCATATAGGCAAAAAAAAATTTATAGTGCAATATTGTTTAAACTCCAAAGCTTCTTTATTTTAAAAATCTACAAATGGCTAACATCCAAAGGGGTGCATAAAAACAGCAACACCAAAAATTGCAACACGCAAAAAATATTCTTTAAAAAAATAATATTGGAAAAAAGCGGTGTATCGATATAAATGTTACAGCTGCGACTGCTAGCTGCACCGTACGTCTGGTCCTTGGCTCCATCTGACGCATTTCTCTGTACAAGGCTTCAACTGAGAAGGGAGACCAGGGCTGGTAAAACGTAAGTTAATATCATTTAGATTGATGACTTCAATGAATCGATCTAACTGAGAGGTAGGGCCTGTCCACACCACAAATAGGTCATCAATAAACCTAAACCAAACCAGGTAAGGTAAAAATTGATCATTGGAAAAGATTAATCTTCAAACACAAAGAAGTTCTGTGTAAGGATAAAGGTCTATAGTTCAAGAATTAACTCATTGAGTGGCCATGATGTATGTTTCTGTTCCATTAAGAACATTCTGGCCATCCCGACTCCCCTCTCGTGGGAGATGCTCGAATAAAGTGCATTGACATCGATAGCCACGAGACGGGAGTTAGGAGGAACCAGAATGCCCTCAATGTGCGTAAGGAGATCGGATGTGTCTTCAATATGTGATGTAAGCTGGACACGTATGTAAGTAAAAAACTGTCCACAAATTTGCTTGCATTGTCTGTCAGAGACCCAATGGCCAATACGATGGGTCTACCCAGTGGTTTAACCAGGTTTTTGTGTGTTTTTGGAAGTGTATAGAAGGTAGGGGTACGTGGATGTTTTGGAGTAAGGAAATTGAGGGTGTCTCTATCAATTAGATCCTGCCAATAGGCTCTGGTACACAATTCATTGTATTCATTAATGAATAACATTATATTCGTAGCTGGAATAGGTTGATACCACATGTTGTTCTTTAGTACATCATAACACATATCTTGATACTGGGGATGTGACATGATTACAATGTTTCCCCCCTTGTCTGATGGTTTAATGACAATATCTTTGCGTTTCTGTAGACATTTGAAAGCCCGTTGTTGGTTAGGGGTTAAGTTGGGTATAAATTCCTGCCAAAAATCTACTCTTTAAATCTTTAATACATTGATGAAGAAAGGCCCAAACTGATGGGCAAGTCATGAGATCAGGAAATTTCTGCAACTTAATTTTAAATTTACGAGAGGTAGATATAGCCCCAACTGAAGGTGCAGGGATGACCAAAAGGAGTCGGAGACATCTGAGTCTCGGAGTCCGAAGTGTCATCCGTTGCACCCTCATCATATAGGAGCAGTAAATCGCGGAGGGCACGCAATTCATCCATTCAGCAAGCTCTCATTCCAAGTTGGCATTCTGGTGATTCGTGTCGAATATGTATTTGAAGGTTAAGTTTCTTGCAAATAAGTAAAGGTCTTTAATAGTTTCAGTGACGTGTATAGGTTTAAGTAGGCAAAAGCCCAGACCTAATTGTAAAACATATGACTCATCAGAGGACAAAGTCCGTCAAGTTAATATTATTCAAATGTGTTGACTGGACGTGTTGGGTAGGGGGGTGGGAGGAGGTTTCCGAACAAATGTGTCTAGTTTGGTCTGTTGTTGTTTCCTGAGATGTGGTGAAGTTAAAGCTAAAAAAATCAATGTCAATTAAGGTTTTTTTTGGGTTGCTGGAAATGGATCCAAGAACCTTGGGAATAGCATTGTGTAGTGTGGAAGTACCGGATACATCCACCGATTGTGAAGGTGGAGGAGACGGATCTCCCGCTACATGTGCTGATTTGTGTCTAGTGGATGTCTTTTTACCTTTACTGGGAGCTGCAGGAATGCCTGAGGTGCTCTGTTGGCCTTAACAGTGGGGTAAGAACCTGTATTAATTGATTTAAAACTTCTTCACCCTTTTTTCCCTCCCCTTTTTTCCTTTTTTTGCTTATCCATACCTCTCTGTTATTCCTTTTTGATTATATGTTGTTTATGTTATTAATTGTGATATATTTTTTCAGATGTATGTATTTCCTGAAGAAGCTGAAAAGCAAAACTAGTCGAAATACTTCATTTCCTGTACTAGTCCCTGATTGTTTGTATTTACATTTGTTTTTATGGCTGAATAAATTGATGTAACTTTTTATCCAACTGTTCATATATTTGATTCTATCTAATTTTGATGTGTACCGCAATAGTCCGCTAGCTCCTTCTTCCTTCTTTGGTGTTTCTGGTTGGGGATCAGAGCTCCAAACTTTTATTCCATATAATCATGGATGATGGTACACGATAATATCCTTTTTTTCATCTCTACTTGTTTTGAGGCTACCCATTTTTTCTTAAAAAGTTCAAGGTGTTGATTTGGTCTCCAGATTCTCCAGATCTTAATCCAATCAAGCCTTGGTGGAATGTGCTGAAAAAACAAGTCTAATCCATGGAGGGCCCACCTTGCAACTTACAGGACTTAAAGGCTCTGCTACTGACGGCTTGGTGGCAAATTCAACAGCATACCTTCAGAGGTCTAGCGGAGCCCATGCCTTGGTGGGTCAGGGCTGTTTTGGTGGCAAAAGGGGACCTACTCAATATTAGGTGGATGGTCATGAACTTATAACTGATTGGTGTACATTCCATTTAAAGTGGTTTTAAAGGCAGAATATGCATTAAGATAAAAAAACCTGTGTGCATCAGCCCCCCTAATAACTACCTGAGCCCCAACTTGATCCAACGATGTTACATAAGAGACTCAGCTGTCTGGGACTCTCCCTCCTGATTGGCTGAGACACATCAGCAGGCACCATTGGCTCCCACTGCTGTCAATCAAAGTCAGTGAGCTAATGAAGAGAGCTGAATAGACACACAGAGCCGCGGCTGCTTGCTGTGGGGGCACTTGAAATAAGGAAGGGGCCAGGAGAGCCATCATGGGACTCAAGAAGGGGAGGATCTGGGCTGCTCTGTGCAAAACAACTGCACAGAGCAGGTAAGTATAACTCGTTTGTTATTTTTAAATGAGAAAAAAACAAGACTTGAATTTCCCTTTAGGGCTCTTTTGAGGTATCATTGTGCTCTCGGGATGCACATAGGTCTGCAAACCAGGACATAGAAATGTAAAATACATTTTTACTTTGTAATCCCTTATAGACTTCATTTAATTTTTGCCCTTTGCACTTGCAATTAATTCATTCAATTTCACTGATTGTCATTTGTTTGTGAACAAAACATGCTGAACCTTGACTTACATGGTTTACAATGAGTTACAAAACAATTAGGAGAAAGTTGACGTGCCTATTATAGGAGACACATAAGCCAGCTGAAGTTATTTTTATAGCACTTTGCTCTGCAAGAAAATAATTCTCATTACTTCCAGCTTCAAGTGGTTTATACTTCTAAAATATTAACCAGGCGTTTTGTAATTGTTGGCTAGAGAAGACTCCAGGTGTGTCTGTGTCACACAGTGTGTATGTCATATATGAAAAATACATTGTATTTGAAAAAGTTGCTTCTAAAGGGCGTCAGTGTTACTATTATGGAAAATGTGAAAATATACAAAAGATTAAATCATTAAGTGGGGTTCTGGTTCGTGATTTAAATCTTTTTGAACAAATAGACATAACTGCCTAGGTAGAGTGAGTTAGGAAGTAGCAGTAATTAAGTAATTTGTCTGTGTTTATTTTAACAATGTGCATATATATATTGCACCACCAATCCCTTACCTGAAGTGTTAAACAAAGAAGCCTAATCATTGCAGGAATCAAAAAGGGCTAATAAATGTTTGTCTTTAGTTTGTGAAGTGTACAGACTTAGGCTGGGTTCACACTGATACTACAGGACAGTCATACTACTATCTTCCTACTTTGCTCTGCGACATCAGTCCTACATCGGCCCTACATTCATCCGACTTCAATGAACAGGGATCCGACTTTGATCCCCGACACTACCAGGCACTGTGTCTGGCATGAAACTTTAGGGGGAACACCAGGCCAAATAAAAAAAAGAAAACAGCATGGGTTCCCCCACCAAGAGCATACCAGGCCCTTCGGTCTGGTATAGATTTTCAGGGAACCCCCACACCGAAAAAATGGCATTGGGGTCCCCCAAAATCCATACAAGACCCTTATCCGAGTACACAGCCTGGCATGTCAGGAAAGGAGGTGGGGACGAGTGAGCGCCCCCCTTCTGAACCGTACCAGGGCGCATGCCCTCAACATGAGGGGTTGGGTGCTTTGGGGAAGGGGGGCCCTGTGCCCCCCACCCCAAAGCACCTTGTCCCCATATTGATGAGGACAAGGGCCTCTTCCCGACAACCCAGGCCGTTGGTTGCTGGGGTCTGTGGGCGGGGGGGCTTATCGGAATCTGGAAGCCCCTTTTAACAAGGGGGCCCCCAGATCCCAGCCCCCCATCCTATGTGAATGGGTAGGAGGTACACTCACATTCACCTAAAAAAAAGTAAAAAATAAAATCCATTACACAGGTTTTTAAAGTAATTTATTAAGGCAGCTCCGTCATCTCTTCCAACTTCTTCTCCCTTCTCTGGCTCTTCTGTGTCCTTCTGTGTCCTTCTGTGATTATAGAGCAAAAATACTTATGGCAACAAAAATATAATGTTACCTTGCAGGAGGGTCATGTAGATACATATTAGTCAATCAGTGATTAGACAAAAAATTGGTATTTGATCATTTTTTATTTATTTTTTCTCTTTCTTCTCTTCTTTTTATATTATATTTTTTATATAACTTTTTTTATTATATTTTATTTAATATATATATATATATTTTTTTTTTTTTTTTCTCACCATCTGCTGTTGTACCTTTACCATAGTGTTTAATTCATTTTTCAAAATTTTTTTTTGGCTTTTTGCATTGAATTCTGTACGTTTTGGCGGTGTTGAGCTGCGTTGCCCCTGAGTTTTTCCATAGGTTTTTCTTCATTGGAAACCATTTTTTGTCTAATGACTGATTGACTAATACATACCTACATGATGCTCCTGCAAGGTAACATTATATTTTTGTTGCCATAAGTATTTTTGCTCTATGTGCATGTGTCATGATTTTCTGTTCTGGCTCTAAGTGTTTCTTCGTTTTTATTATATGTTATGGTAATTTGTATGTTTTTATCATTAGAGATCCTTCTCTTCTTTGCAATCACTGAACCCCAAATGTGTCCTGAAGAAGTGTACAACGAAACACGTAGACGCATTAGGGCTCACATCATGTATCGATTTTTATCTGTTTATGGGATTTTTATTATTTCTTCCATGTCTCTGGTCTTTATACTATATGTACTTTTCAATAAATGTTAAAAAAAACTTTTTTGTACTCCCAGTGTTTGTTGTGCCTTTAAAGTCCGACCACAGGTTTTCTTTGAATTCCTTTTTTTTCTTTTTATTCCCAATATTCGCGGATCAGGCAATGTGAGTGCTTTTTCTCTCTTTATAGGTCTACAGGTTATAAAAGTATTGATATCTTACATCTTAGTAGTGATAGTAGTGATGTCAGACTTAAATTGGCAAATTTTTCTATCTTTATTTTTGTTAATATATCAGATTTTCGACAAGGAAAAAAGCCTTTTGAGTTTTTAAAAAAGGAAATCCTATTCCGCGCATCCAAAATATTTGGAGCGACTTGAAGTTTTAAAGGTGATACTCCCCTAAAGATTAACTGTGGGCATTCAGGTAAGACAGGGCCCAAAATGTTGCCACTCTTGAGCACTCCCCAATGTTTGTTCACAATCTTTGTAATATCGTAATGTTGTTGTGAATATGTGGTAATGATAGAAAAATTTTGAACATTCTTAGCATTCTGGGATTTGTCTCTTCCTTTAACCACCTGACATCCACGCTATGGCCGAATGATGGCCACAGCGTGGATGTGAATTCATATGACGGCCTCCCCTGTGCACGCTCGCTGTGATCATCGAGTCACTGAGACTCGGGTGATCACCGATCTGAGTAAGGCCCCTTACCATGTGATCAGCTGTCAGCCAATCACAGCTGATCACATGATCAAAACAAAATCTCGGTGATCGTTTTTTTTTTATCTCCTCACGCTGACAGTGGAGGAGAAAAAAAAAAGCCTATCACCGGCTCACTTTAAAGGGACATCGGTCCTCAAAATGGAAGACAATTATGCCTCATAATTGCAACCTGAAAGTGTCACCTATCAATGCCCACAAGTGCCACCTATCCATGCCCACAAGTGCCACCTATCAATGCCCACCAGTGGTGCCAATCAGTGCCACATAGAAGTGCTGCCTATCAGTGTAACTGATCAGTGCCCATCACTGCCACCCATCAGTACCCATCACTGCCGCCTCATCGGCGTACATCAATGACAGAAAAAAATTACCCGTTTTAAAATTTTATAACAAAATAAAATTCAGACTTTTTACATTTTTTTTAACAAAAAATAAAAATCGCACAGCTGATCAAATACCACCAAAAGAAAGCTCTATTTGGGGGAAAAAATTATAAAAAGGTCATTTGGGTACAGTGTTGTATGACCGTGCAATTGTCATTCAAAGTGCATCAGCGCTGAAAGCTGAAAATTGGTCTGGATAGGAGGGGGTTTTAAGTGCCCAGTAAGCAAGTGGTTAAGCATAGTGGACCTATCCATAGTGGCCACTTCATTTATCACTTTATCCAGATCAGTGGTCACATAACCTTTCTCTAGAAATGTTTTCTTAAGAATTGAGGCTTGCTCCAAATAATCCTTCAAGGTACAGTTACACCTTAAGCGAACAAACTCACTCCTGGGCACAGATTTCAGCCAGGTGGGATGATGGCAACTTCCCTTCCCAATATAGCCATTTCTAACTGTACTCTTGAAGAAAGTGGAGATGTTGAAACCACCATCCTTGATCTCTATATTAAGGTTAAGAAAATTGATCTTTTCCTTACTGCTTTCAAACTGTAAAGCGATACCCAAAGAGTTCTCATTAAGCTGCTGCATAAAGGTAGTTAGCGATGTCTTATCGCCATCCTATGGGAGGAGGATGTTATCTATATATTTCCCCCAGAACACTAATTCAGGTCTCCTGTTGGAATAGACAACATCCTCCTCCCATTGAGCCATAAACAGGTTTGCCATGCTCGGTGCAAACTTTGCACCCATCGCAACCCCTCTGTTTTGGAGGTAATAAGACCCTCCAAACCAGAAGTAATTGTGAGACATTGCAAACCTGAGTAGGCTCACCGCAAACTCTCTCTGTGGTGGAATCAATAGATCATCTTTCCCTAAGAAACATGTCAACTGCCTCTAGTCCATCCAAATGGCATATAATGGTATAGAGAGAGGTCACATCTGCAGTTGCCATGATGTAGCTCTCTCTCCACTCCATAGCCTCTAGAGTTTGTATAACCTGGGAGGAATACTTCAGATATGATGGGGTCTGTGATCAAAGCCATCAATATATTTCCCGATTCGAGAAGTCACAGAGCCCAGACCGCTGATAATAGGTACCCCTCCCCCCGGAGGTTTGACCGGATTTTTGTGAGCTTTAGGGAGAAAGTATATTACCGGTATCCTTGGAGCCATAGGAACCAGATATGATCTCTCTTTTTTGTTGAGTAAATGGTCATTAAAATCTGCTTCAGTGCATTTGGTAAGCTCTTTTTTATATTTACCTGTCGGACCATAATGTAAAGGAACATAGGTATCTGAATCAGAAAGTATTTTTTTCACTTCCTCTACTTTGTCCAATAACACAATTCCACCCCCCTTATCTGCAGGGTGAATGATGATATATTTTCTAGTCTTTAAGGATTTTAGTCCTTGACAAAACCTGGAATTATTATGATCCCTTTTAATTTTAAGTTTGCCAATAGCCTTTAGCACTAAATCCTTAAAGACTGTAACTGAAGGGGGGGACAAAACCTGGAAGATTAAATAAAGAGGCATTGGACAAACCTGAGTGTCGCACACCATCAGTGGTATTAACTTTCCTCCCAGCTGGCTGTGACAGAAAGTGCCTTTTAATCTAAATTTTCCTAATGTACCTCTGCACATCCATAAAAGCTCCAATTTGCTTGAAGGCTTATCAGGGGTGAATTTAAGCACATGATTGAGCACATATTTTTTGTTCTCAGTGAGGGTATTTTTTATCAAATTAAAAAGCTCTACATCCCTTACATCGTCCTCCTTTTTCGATCGGTGCCTCCACCCCCCCTCTTCCCTCTTTTGGTTCGCCCTCTCATTTGTTTTTTTGAGAACCCTTTGGAAAAAAAGACAAAAAAAAGAGACCCGGGTGGTAGGGGACTTCAGTTGGTTATTGTGGTCTCCTAGGAGGGTAGAAACCAGTGTTATTCCACCCAGAATAACCACAAGCCTGAATTTCTTGGTGTTCGTTGTAAGGGATTTTGAACAATATATCAATTGTCATAAACGTCTGCATAATCGTCATAACCCCTGTCAAGAGGCTCATAGTCATTATAAACAGTTGATGTTAAAAATAAACTATCATCATATAAAGAACTAGATTAGTACAAAAATAAGTCTGACAATCTTCAAAAGATTTTGGAAAAAGAGGATTTAGACCAGAGATCAAAAAAGAAAAAGAAATATTATTGAGACTTGGATGATTATAAGACCAACCAAGTCTTTAAATGGCATGTCAGGGGGGCTGCTCTAGCCAAGGGAGGGGCAGAGTAGATCTCAGGACCAGCTGTAAACTTGAGATCAAATATTACCACCTCTCAACTGAGAGGAGGTGGGCATAATAACAATACACCAGGGGGAGGGTGGAAGAAAGTTGGTTAAAAAAAAAGCCCTTTAAACCCAACCATTAACAAACTAGATCTAGCCATGTGAATAATAATGGGAGGAATGATTATGTTCATTATAATCATCCACCAAGACCTAATCCTGGTGGAGTACCTGTTTATAATCACTATGAGCCTCTTGACAGGGGTTATGATGATTATGCAGACGATTAACTACATACGGACCAGCCGCGGTTGTTATACGTTGCTACTTTGACGTTAAATACTGTTGTTATGGCAGCAGCTAGCTGCCATAACCCCGGTATTTTTTTAAACGGCGGACTGTCCTCTTTCAGATAAAAGTGATCTCAGCGGTGGGTTCACTGAAAGATCACCTTTATCGGTGTTGGCAAAGGCCCACCCCCTCTGCGCTCCTGTCGTTATCTTCTCTGCCACTTACCGGCGGTGCCGTCGGTAGTGGCGGAGCTGATCGATTCCTGTCCCCTCACTGCCTGAATGCTGAGTGAGGGGAAGATGGCTCCCGCTTGGCTCCATAGCATTGGAGGGTGGTAGCGATGTCAAACGTCACTTCTAGACAATGCTCTAAAAGGGGAGATTTTTTAATTATTTTTTTTCAAATTACATGTCATTTTTTTTTTATTGTATTTTAGTGTAAATATGAGATCTGAGGTCTTTTTGACCCCAGATCTCATATTTAAGAGGTCCTGTCATGTTTTTTTTGTATTACAAGTAACTACATTTTTTTTTTAAAAGTAAAATAAGTAAGAAAAATAAAAATTATATAAAATTATAAATTTAAAGCACCCTGTCCCGCCGAGCTTTTGCACAGAAGCAAACGCATACATGAGTAGCACCGGCATATGAAAGCGCCGTTCAAACCACACCTGTGAGGTATCCCTGCAATTGTTAGAGCAAGAGCAATAATTCTAGCCCTAGACCTCCTCTGTAACTCAAAACTGGTAACCTGTAGAAATTTTTAAACATTGCCTATGGAGATTTTAAAGGGTAAAAGTTTGTCACCATTCCACGAGCGAGCGCAATTTTGAAGTGTGACATGTTGGGTAGCAATTTACTCAGCGTAACATTATCTTTCACAATATAAAAAATTGGGCTAACTTTAATGTTGTGTTATTTTTTAATTCAAAAAAGTGTATTTTTTCCCCAAAAAGTGCGCTTGTAAGACCGCTGCGCAAATACAATGTGCCAGAAAGTATTGCAACAACCGCCATTTTATTCTCTAGGGCAGTGGTCATCAACCCTGTCCTCAGGGCCCACTAACATGCCAGGTTTTAAGTATTACCTTGGGGAGATGCAGACTAGAATACTGCAATCACTGAGCAGAAAATGATGTCACCTGTGATGTATTTCAGTTATCTTGCAAACCTGGCCTGTTAGTGGATCCTGAGGACAGGGTTGATGACCACTTCTCTAGGGTGAAAATATATATATATATATATATATATATATATATATATATATATATATATATATAATGTTCGGGGGTTATAAATAATTTTCTAGCAAAAAATAATGTTAACTTGTAAATAACTACATATAATAATATAATATAATACCGTATTTATCGGCGTATAACACACACTTTTTTCCCCTTAAAATCAGGGGGAAATCGTGGGTGCGTGTTATACGCCGATCCCCAGTGATCCCCGTTGATCTCTGCTGATTGTGAGCGGAGCGGAGCGATCGCTGCCAAGATACACATAGCCGAGTGTACTCGGCTCTTCTCGGCTCCACTCACAGTCACGCCCAGTACCGCCATTGGACCTGTGCTATGTCCATCATAGGGCGGAACTGGGCATGACTGTGAGTGGAGCCGAGAAGAGCCAAGTACACTCGACTGTGTGTATCTCTGCTTCGCCCAGTCCCTGTGATCTCGACGGCGTTCACTCCGCTCTGGAAAGTCTCAGCAGCGATCTCAGTGGTGCCAATCTTAAATTCATCCAAGGGTGCAATGGGCACTGGGGGTAAGGCTGCACTGGGGCAAGGCTGCCCTGGCAAGGCTGCACTGACAAGGCTGCACTGGCAAGGCTGCACAGACAAGGCTGCACTGGGGCAAGGCTGCATTGGCAAGGCTGCACTGACAAAGCTGCACTGGGGCAAGGCTGCACTGACAAGGCTGCAATAGACACTGAGGGCAAGGCTGAACTGACAAGGCTGGACTGGGGAAAGGCTGCATTGACAAGGCTGCACTGACAAGGTTGCAATGGACACTGATAAGGCTGCATTGATGGGCATTTAAATGTAAGTTTTTTTTCCTTAAACTTCCCTGCTAAAAGTTTTTTTCCTTAAAATTCCCTCCTAAACTTGGGGTGCGTGTTATACGCCAGCACGTGTTACATGCTGATAAATATGTTATGTAATATAATAAGTCTGAAAAATAGGCCCAGTCCTTAAGTGATTAAAAATAAAAAAGGAAAAAAATCCCATGTACATAAGTATCACAGACTCCTCCCATGTGCATCAGTATCATAGACTCCTCCCATGTACATCAGTATCACAGATTCCTCCCATGTACATTAGTATCACAGACTCCTCCCATGTAAATAAGTATCACAGACTCCTCCCATGTAAATAAGTATCACAGCCTTTGCTCAATACTTTGGTGAAGCTCCTTTGGCACCACTTACAGCCTCCAGTCTTTTTGAGTATGATGCTACAAGCTTGGCACACCTATCTTTGGGCAGTTTCTCCCATTCTTCTTTGCAGGACCTCTCAAGCTCCATCAGGTTGGATGGGGAGCGTCAGTGCACAGTAATTTTCAGGTCTCTCCAGAGATGTTCAATCAGGTTCCAGTCTGGGCTCTGGCTGGGCCACTAAAGGACATTCACAGAGTTGTCCTGTAGCCACTCCTTTGTTATCTTGGCTGTGTGCTTAGGGTCGTTGTCTTGTTGGAAGATGAACCTTCACACCAGTCTGAGGTCCAGAGCACTCTGGAGCATGTTTTCATCAAGGATGTCTCTGTACATTGCTGCATTCATCTTTCCCTCCATCCTGACTAGTCTACCAGTTCATGCCACTGAAAAACATCCACACAGCATTATTTTGCCACCACCATGCTGTAAGGATGATATTGGTCAGGTGATGAGCGGTGTCTGGTTTGCTCCAGACATGTCACATGACACTTGCCATTCAGGCCAAAGGGTTCAATCTTTCAATTTTGTTTCTCATGGTCTGAGAGTCCTTCAGGTGCCCTTTGGCAAACTCCAGGTGGGTTGTCTTGTGCCTTTTACTAGAGGAGTGGCTTCCATCTGGCCAGACAACCATATAGGACTGCAGTGGCGGCTGGTACTCAACATTTTTTAGGGGGCGCAAACAAACTGAAAAATACTTTAAAATAATAACATTAATTGCAGCCTCACTTTGCCCATCAAATGCAGCCACTGTGCCCATCATATGCAGCATCTGTACCCATCAAATGCAGCATCTGTACCCATCAAATGCAGCCACTGTGTCCATCAAATACAGCCAGTGTGTCCATCAAATACAGCCAGTTTGCCATCAAATGCAGCCCCTGTGCCCATCATATGTAGCCACTGTGCCCATCATGTGCAGCCACTGTGCTCACCAAATACAGTCACTGTGCCCATCATGTGCAGCCACTGTGCCCACCAAACACAGCCACTGTGCCCATCATGTCTAGCCACTGTGCCCACCAAATACAGTCACTGTGCCCATCATATGCAGCCACTGTGCCCATCATATGCAGCCACTGTGCCCAGCATATGCAGTCACTGTGCCCACGACCCCCCCCACTTGTGGAGCTCATGACTCTGGCAGCACCCCCAACCCCCCCCCCCCCCCCCGCATGGCTCTGACAGACCCCCTGGCACTTACCGCAGCAGCTCCTCTCCAAGTGCACCAGAGTGGTGGTGACCTCCACTCCAGCATGTGTCTCCTCCGCTCCTCTTCCTAAGCACCAGGCATCCAATAAGGTGGACTGGCGCTTTGGCCAATCAGGAAACAGGTTTTACGCCCTGCTTCCTGATTGGCGGGGAGGAAGGTTAGTGTGAACATAGCGAAAACTAATTCGCTATCGTCACACAATTGGGTGGGATCAGGGCGCACTCTCTGCGCCCCGAGCCCACCCTATTTTAAAGCCTATTAGAGCTTCTGGCTCTAATCAGGTGCTTCAAATGTACCACCCCCTCCTGCCCCCACCATAGGAATCCATGAGTCCGGCGTCCTGAATGGGGCCGGGTGCATGGATGGGGGGGCGCCTGTGGGCCCACAATGCACGGGCCGCCACTGCAGGACTGACTGGTGGAGTGCTGCAGAGATGGTTGTTCTTTTGGAAGATTCTCCTCTCTACACAGAGAAACGCTGGAGCTCTGTCAGAGTGACCATTGGGTTCTTTGTCACCTCCCTGACTAAGGCCCTTCTCCCCCGATCGCTCAGTTTGGCTGGGTGGCCCACTCTAGGAAGAGCCCTAGTGGTTCCAAACTTCTTCCATTTATGGATGATGGAGGCCACTGTGTTCACTGGGACCTTCAATGCTGCAGACGTGTTTATGTACCCTTCCCCAGATCTATGCCTCCATGCAATCCAGTCTCGGAGGTCTACAGATAATTCCTTGGACTTCATGGCTTGGTTTGTGCTCTGACATGCACTGTTACCTGTGGGACCTTATATAGACAGGTGTGTGCCTTTCCAAATCATGTCCAATCAATTGAATTTACCACAGATGGACTCCAATCAAGTTTTAGAAACCTCTCAAAGATGATCAGTGGAAACAGGATGCACCTGAGCTCAGTGTTGAGTGTCATGGCAAAGGCCGTGATAGTTATGTACATGGGAGGAGCCTGTGATACTTATGTACATGGGAGGAGTCTTGATACTTATGTATATGGGAGGAGTCTGTAATACTTATGTACATGGGAGGAATCTGTGATACTTATGTACATGGGGTGAGTCTGTGATACTTAAGAACATGGGGCGAGTCTGTGATACTTAAGAACATGGGAGGAGCCAGTGATACCTATGTACATGGGAGGAGTCTGTGATACTTATGTACATAGGAGGGGTCTGTGATACTTATGTACATTGGAGGGGTCTGTGATACTTATCTACATGGGAGGAGTCTGTGATACTTATCTACATGGGAGGAGTCTGTGATACTTATCTACATGGGAGGAGTCTGTGATACTTATCTACATGGGAGGAGTCTGTGATACTTATCTACATGGGAGGAGTCTGTGATACTTATCTACATGGGAGGAGTCTGTGATACTTATCTACATGGGAGGAGTCTGTGATACTTATGTACATGGGAGGAGTCTGTGATACTTATCTACATGGGAGGAGTCTGTGATACTTATCTACATGGGAGGAGTCTGTGATACTTATCTACATGGGTGGAGTCTGTGATACTTATCTACATGGGAGGAGTCTGTGATACTTATGTAAATGGGAAGAGTCTGTGATACTTATGTACATGGGAGGAGTCTGTGATACTTATCTACATGGGAGGAGTCTGTGATACTTATCTACATGGGAGGAGTCTGTGATACTTATCTACATGGGAGGAGTCTGTGATACTTATGTAAATGGGAAGAGTCTGTGATACTTATGTACATGGGAGGAGTCTGTGATACTTATGTACATGGGAGGAGTCTGTGATACTTATGTAGATGGAATTTTTTCCTTTTTTATTTTTTTTCAAAAGGTTTTTATTTGCCAAGTGTACATACAAAGAGTAAACCATCGTATACAAAGTACATTCTCAATTATAACTATCATAGTACAGACATTATGTAAGGTTTTCCAAGTTGAATTGCTAATAATCAAGGATATATTAGTACAAATAGCTTTTTTTTAAAACTGCAAATTACCTATTGCCTGCACGAATTGTGATACAAATTTTTATCAGCTTATGGCATGATAAAATAAAAACTAAAAAATAAAGATTAGAAAACAAAACCGTGGAGGTGGCCACCTACTTAACCAGATGTGTTGTGCGCTGTCATTTCTCCAACCCCTGAAATATGCCCTCCCAGTATCCTTCTTCATTATATATCATTAAACTGTGGTATATAGAAGTTCCAAGATAGATATCACATGGTGTGGTTTCCTTTGCATTTATCCATCTTCCCCATATTTTATTGAATTTTTTCTTGCTACCTCTTGCTTCATAAGTCATTCTGTACAATGTAATATTCGCATTAACCAGTCCTTTCCAAGGAGATAGGGTAAGATGCTCTTTCTTTATCCAATTAAGAACAATCAGCTTTCTGACATAGTAATACAGTAATCTCAAGAACTGTCTCGTATTATTGTTCATTACCTCATCTTCTATTACACCCAGGAAGCCTAAAAGTGGGCTACATATGTTCGGGAGATCAAATGTATCTGCGATAAATTGGGACACCAGTGACCATACCTACCTTATTACACTCCTACACCATGTGCATAAAAGTGCCATCTGCCACCTGGCACTTGTGACAGATAGGGTTGTCTCTTCTACCCATCCTATATAAGCTGTGTGGGTTATAATACATTTGGTGAAGGTATCTTAATTGAATAAGTTTGTCCCTAGCAGAGATGACTGTGGGTACGTAGGAGGTTAAAACTTCCTCCCAATGAGCCTCAGTCAACTCTGGAACCATTTCGGTCCATCTGACCCTCAGTTTTTCCTCTCTCGGCTGTTTTTTTTCCATAAGTACAGCATAGAAAGTAGATATTCATTTTGTGTGGTCTGCCTCTGCGAGCATTGTTTCTAATTTTGTGTTTACTAAAAGCACTGGATCAGTTCCAAATTGAGCATGAGCTGCATGTTTCAGTCTGGTATAATGATATGCCCCTGTATCGGGGATATTCAACTCCCTCTTCAGTTGTGCAAATGTTTTAAGATCACTATTATCAAATAGTTGATGCATATAGGTAAGGCCAAATTTGGCCCATCTATATCCATCCTCCATTAGCTGTGATGCCAAGTAGTACATGCGAAGATCGGGAATTGCTAGGACTCCCCTCCCCACCGGTAGTTGCAAAATGGTCAGCGACACTCGAGCTGCCTTGTCACCCCCCAAAAAGGAGATTAACAAGGATTCTATATATCGGAATGTGTTTTTAGGGATGTACAATGGGGCATCGGAGAGTATGTATAAAAACTTCCGGAGAAAAATCATTTTAAACTGATTAGCTCTGCCTAACAATGTGAGCGGGAGATCTTTCCATGTCTGTACTCTGTCCCTGAAAGCTCTAATAACTGGATATATATTCCTAGGTACTTAAATTTGGTTGTAACTGTGAGAGGGCAATGAGAGGGAGGTACTAAATTTGGCTGCGGATCTAGAGGAAACAGCGTCGATTTGGACCAATTAATTCGGAACCCCGAGAAGTCTCTGAATTCCTGGATTACTTTGAATGCATTGGACAATGATAGGTCTGGGTCCCCCAAGTATAACAGCATATCGTCCGCATACAATGATACGCGTTCTTCCAGATTCCCAACAGAGAATCCCTTGATGTCATCCTGACTCCTAAGTTTAGCTGCCAGGGGCTCTATGGCCAGAGCAAAAAGGCATCCCTGTCTTGTCCCTCTGCCGATCTTAAAAGGTTTTGATATATGTCCATTTACTCTAATACAAGCTCGGGGGTCATTGTAAAGCAGTTTAACCCAGTTTACAAATCTGATGATGTATAGTTCAGTATCAGTCTGGGGAGTGAGCTTCCCCTCCGGGGAGATAACAAAAAGAAGGAAAAAAATATTATTTTCTCTTCTTTTTTCCCCCTCTTACAGGAACATCAGCCTCCAGGCTAACTAACAGGTGTAGGTTTGCAGGACTTTGCTGTAGAAGGTTGGGTCAAAGGATGCGTGTCATTCTGTCAGTGTCCAGCTTCAGGGCTAGGGCACCCACTAGTATCCAGCCAGCGCAAAGCTTCAATAGGGGAGTTAAAGAAAGAGACTTTACCCCTGTTGACCACTCTCAGTTTTGCAGGGTACAACATACTATAAGCCAATTGCAGCTCTCTGAGTCTCTTTTTGACATGCACAAAGCTATCTCTTTGCTTCTGCGTGGCTATGGAGAAGTCAGGATATATAGAAATTTGATTTCCATTATAGTGCATATCTCCTATTGTGAGGGCCGCATGTAGTATACTTTCACGGTCTCTAAAGTGTAGCATACGGGCTATCATTGGGCGCGGGTGAGAACCAGGAGGAGGGAGTTTTGACGGTACCCTATGAGCCCTCTTTATGGCAAACAAGTGTGAAAAAGTAGTTTCTGCCATATTGTCTTTAAGCCACAGTTCAAGGAAGTCCTCAGATTGTTTGCCCTCAGCTTTTTCAGGGAAACCCACAAGGCGGATATTGATCCTCCTCTGGCGGGCTTCCATGTCCCCCAGCTTATCTGTGTGAGAATGTACTTCAAAGTGAATGTTTTGCACTTTATGTTCCAGAGGGCAGACTACATCTTCCAGGTCACTGATTCTCTGTTCAGCTTCAGTGGCCCTTTCTCTAATGTTCTGCAAATCATTCTTAAAAAAATAAATTTCAGCCCTTATTCCGCCAATATGCTCAGTCAATGTAGCCTGACAAGTGCATATGGCCTCCATAATCTGTTTCAGGGATGGCTCCCCCTCCCCCACTGCTGGTGCCATGTCCCCCATGACTTCCCTCGGTAGTCTGCCCAGGGAGAGGCCTCTTCTCAATCCCTTAGTTCTAGAGGGCAGTGGGCTTAGGACCGTTCAGCTCCGCTCTGCTGTGTGTTGCTGGGGCCTTGTTCCTCTGCCTCATGGCTGCCGCCATCTTGAGATCCCCAGGCATATCGAGAGAGATGCTCCACGGGAGATTCCAGGGGTGTCTGCCCATATTTGACCATGTTGCTATGATCTGCCGGGTCCTGGTAGTGTGATGGAGGCGTTGGTGTGTAGGATCTGTGTCTGTGACACCCGGGATGGCCGAAGGATAAGTAGTCCTGCACGGAGCTCCGGTTCAGCGCTGTTCACGTGCCAGTTGCTAGCTCCACCCTTTCCTTTTTTATTTTAAAACATTTGCAAAGATTTCAAACAAACTTATTTCACATTGTTATTATGGGGGATTGTTTGTAGAGTTTTGAGGAAAATTATAAATTTAATCCATTTTGGAATAAGGCTGTAACATAACAAAATGTGGAAAAAGTGAAGCGATGTGAATACTTTCCAGATGCATTGTGTGTATAAGCCGTACTGGCCACATCAAGGCACCCCAGTTTACCCCAGCTCTTTGTGTGCCCCTGCTGGGTGTCCTGTGCATCCCTGTACATTTAAGGAGGGGTGGGCTCCCTCCAGGCATACCTGTCTGAGTTCATTTGGCTGGGCTTCTCTTATGGATCACAGAAATGCAATTTGTTTTGCACTCCTGTGACATCACAGGAATCAGTCCAGGCACCACGTCATCATGACAATAAGATCTGGATCTGCCAGGACACCCGTCTCAGCCTATCAGCAAGTTGCAGAGAGTCTGAGATGGCCGATCCGCGGCCACACCACAGCTCAGCCCTCCAATGAGCAAGGAGGAGCAGAGTGGAGAGCTGATGATTGACAGTCAGCAGCTCTCTGCACGGGGCGCTGTGAGAATTGAGCCATTGGTGGTATTCAATCACTCAGTTCTCAGTGTAGAGGCACCGAGGGACCAATGCTTCATCCACCTAGGTAAGTATAAATATGGAAAGAACCCAAAACCTTTACTTTTCTTTTAATCAGCACAAGGGACGGTACTTTCATTCAGTGAGAAGTGTCCCTTGTGCTGGTGTCTACTGTCTTTACAGAAATCTTCCATCCTCTGCTCTCCAGCCACTGGACCCGGCATGATCTCTCCTCAGGACTGACCACCCCTTCTGCCCCCCCTTCCCTCCTTCTCCATTCATAAAATTGCTACCATAGCTTCCATGAATGAAAATGCTCTATGAATGGAGGAGGTAGATCTTTCATTCCTTCATCCTTTCCTTCCATTCATAGAAGCTATAGTACAGCTTCTATGATTAGGGGGGGGGGGGGGGGGCAAGCATAGTCGGTATTAACACCTGCAACACTGCTGGACATTTACTGACAAGCGGGGGGGGGGGGGCTGAGGGCAGAAGATGGAAGACTTCAACATATACAGCAGCAACCAGTACAAGGGACACTGCTTGTGGAATGTAAATATCATCCCTTGTGCTGATTTAATTTTTTTTTTTTTTTAAACAATGTAACTAAACTTAGGCTTTGATGTCCCCTAGGTATCAACAAATGGCCCATTTCACTGATCTGTAAGGTCAGTGCAGGAGTGGAAGTATAGGGGTCGCATAATTCACCATTGCGACTGGGCCCCATGCTGCCCCCCCCCTTCCCAAGTGGTGGCTGCATATAGGACCGAGCTCCCCGATCCTTAGCCGATGCGTAAATCAGCAGTAAATCAGCAGTGCAGGAGCTTGGCCACGCTGTGTTTACTCTGAAAGTGAAAGCAAAGGAGAGGTGTCTTGCACAGTGTGTGGTGTGCTCTCTGCCTCCCCCCTACAGTGCATTATCTGACATAGAGAGTGAAGGTACAGTGCTGCAGCTGCCGATTTTTAAAAAGGCAATCTATATGTTTGTATGCATGTGTGTGTCTGCATCTTTGGGTGTGTGCATGTGTGTTTCTATGTTTGGGTGTGTGCATGTGTGTTTTATATGTGTGTGTGCGCGTTTATTTGTGTGCATGTTTATATATGTGTGTGTGCATTTAGGTGTGTGCATGTGTGTATGTTTTTGTGTGTGTGTGTGTGTGTGCACTCTGTGTTTTATATGTGTGTCTGTGTGTGTGCATGTATGTGTGTGTGCATTTAGGTGTATGCATGTGTGTATATGTGCGTGTGTGTGCATATGTGTGTATATGTGTGTGTGTGTGTGTGTGTGTATTTATATGTGTATGTATAAGTGTGTGTATGTGCGTACATGTGTGTTTACATGCGTGTGTACGTATACACATTACTTTTAATTAGGGCTGAAACGATTAATCGATATTATCGTCAACGATTTTCATTATCGATTAGTCCGCACCATGCGAACCGCGGAGCGGGCCATGGCCTTAGGAAAGGCCGCGGCTTCGGCCTAGCTCCGGAGCTGGCGGCCATCTTGGTACACCCAGCGGCGACGAGCTGCACGCTGACGTCACCCCAAGCGCGTTGTTCAGCCTGTGTCAGCCCAAGTGAAGGAATTCTGGAGGAGTCACGCTGAATGCCTTGCCTGCCCTCATTCAAAACTTATTTTATGCAGGTACCACTACAATTATTACCTAATCTAACTACTATCTATTAGATAGTAGTTAATTATTACCTAATCCTCTCTAAGCATTTCCACTTGCTCGGCACAGCCACATTGTTGATTTAAATAAAAGGTACAACACTATCTCTCCCCCCCCAATAAAATGCAGCTTATTACAAGCATAAAAACATAGCATATCACTGACGATTTGCGCCAATAGGCATCCCCGGGACTCATCACGGCGGTCTGTTTGGAGGAACTTTGATCGGTGGTGAGCTTGGCGCAAATCATCAGTGATATGCTGACTATGTTTTTATGCTTGTAATAAGCTGCGTTTTCTTGGGGGGGAGATAGTGTTATACCTTTTATTTAAATAAACAATGTGGCTGTGGGGGGCGGGTATAATGGCTTTTTTTTTGCTGATCCGAAAATTGATCCGATCCGTGACTCTGATCCGAGGAACGATCCGATCCGTGAGTTTTTTGATCCGTTGCACCCCTAGTCCGCACCTTCCCCCCTGCCGGTCCGTTAGAATCTTGTGTATCCTCCCGTGTCCTACGCTGCTTTCGGCTCCTCCTCCCCCCTCTACCCAGCAGGCTTCCGATAGACCCGCCGCAGAGCGCAGGCGCGGCAAGCCCTCGCCGGGCCGCTTTCCAGCACTGCCGTGATTGGAGGTTGTGCTCTGCACATGCGTGCATCCATCTTTCGGCTTCGGGGTGCCCTTCGCTCCATTTGGAGGAGTCGGCCGAGTCACGCGTGGAGGGTCCGGACTGAGTCTCCGCCCCCACACCACCCTGGCACACCGAGGAGTAGGTCACTGCTGTCACCATGAAGGGGTGAGAAAACCCGAGACACCGGAGGGGGGGAGGGGAGCACTGAGAGGAGGTGGGGCAGTGACACCATGTGAGAGAGGAGGAATGTGTCATCTATACTGGGGGGGACATGCGTGTGTGTGTGTGTGTGTGTGTGTGTGTGTGTGTGTGTGTGTGTGTGTGTGTGTGTGTGTGTGTGTGTGTGTGTGTGTGTGTGTGTGTGTGTATATATTTCTCCCCTTTTTCAGTTTTTTTTTATCCGATTAATCAAAAAATAATCGGCCGATTAATCGATTATGAAAATAATCGTTAGTTGCAGCCCTACTTTTAATCCTGGCCCCTTTTACTTTACGATCTGAACTGATTTTTTTTAGAGCAGAGGACGGTGTCAGTAGGGCAGAGGACAGTGTCAGTAGGGCAGAGGACGGTGTCAGTAGGGCAGAGGACGGTGTCAGTAGGGCAGAGGACGGTGTCAGTAGGGCAGAGGACGGTGTCAGTAGGGCAGAGGACGGTGTCAGTAGGGCAGAGGACGGTGTCAGTAGGGCAGAGGACGGTGTCAGTAGGGCAGAGGACGGTGTCAGTAGGGCAGAGGACGGTGTCAGTAGGGCAGTAAACGGTGTCAGTAGGGCAGTAAACGGTGTCAGTAGGACAGTGTCAGTAGGGCAGTGGACAGGAGGACAGTGTCAGTAGGGCAGAGGACGGTGTCAGTAGGGCAGAGGACGGTGTCAGTAGGGCAGAGGACGGTGTCAGTAGGGCAGAGGACGGTGTCAGTAGAGCAGAGGACGGTGTCAGTAGAGCAGAGGACGGTGTCAGTAGGGCAGAGGACGGTGTCAGTAGGGCAGAGGACGGTGTCAGTAGAGCAGAGGACGGTGTCAGTAGGGCAGAGGACGGTGTCAGTAGGGCAGAGGACGGTGTCAGTAGGGCAGAGGACGGTGTCAGTAGGGCAGTGGACGGTGTCAGTAGAGCAGTGGACGGTGTCAGTAGAGCAGTGGACGGTGTCAGTAGGGCAGAGGACGGTGTCAGTAGGGCAGAGGACGGTGTCAGTAGGGCAGAGGACGGTGTCAGTAGGGCAGAGGACAGTGTCAGTAGGGCAGAGGACGGTGTCAGTAGAGCAGTGGACGGTGTCAGTAGGGCAGAGGGGTGTGTGTATAGTGTATGGTGGGGGGAGGGGGGTGTATGTATAATGTATGGTGGGGGAGGGGTGTATGTATAGTGTATGGTGGGGGGGGGTGTATGTTGGGGATGGGGGGTGTATGTATAATGTATGGTGGGGGGAGGGGGTGTATGTATAGTGTATGGTGGGGGGAGGGGGGTGTATGGTGGGGGAGGGGTGTATGTATAGTGTATGGTGGGGGAGGGGGGTGTATGGTGGGGGGAGGAGAGGTGAGTGTACTTTGAAAACCTAACAATGAAAAAAACTTACCTTACAAGCTTGGCTGCAGTCCCAGCGTGATCTCTGCACACATTCCAGAGCAGCAGGGAATGGGGAGGCTCCGCCCACCTCCTTGTCCCTTCTACAGCCAGCTAGAGGATTGGAGGAGAGCACCATGCAGGCTTCGCCCACCTCCTTGTCCCTTCTGCAGCCAGCCAGGGGATTGGAGGAGAGCACCATGGAGGCTCCGCCTCTGCCTCTGTGTCCCGACTCCCGTCCTGTACTCAGAGTCTCAGACAGCTAAACAGGAGCAGAAATTAATAAGCGCTACGCCGCTGCGGACCCCGAAATTGAGGAGACACGTCCGCGCAGGAAGGGAGCCACTGACGGGTCTGAAACAAATAATGTGCCCGGGTTTCAGGTGGTCAGAGACCCGGGCACATGTTTCAAAACCCGTACTGTCCGGGTGAATCCCGGGCAGGTGGCAACCCTATCCGAAACATGTAGGCATTTCTCTCAATTTTACATATGTCGCAAGCCAACTATTAACCAAGTTCTGCCAAGTAACTTTTTATTTGCACATGTTTATAAAAAAACTTTCCTCAATATACATGTATTAAAGATGTACTATTAATAAATTACTGTGTTACACTTTATCTACGGACTGGTCTATCTCATTTAAACATCCCCAGGGGTACCGGCTGTGCTTTTTGCACTAGGCCATTTTGTTTCTAGTATTGTTATATTGGGATGTGATTAACTAGCCCCATGCTGACCACCACAATGCACGAAATACATTTGTTTTGGGGTGCAACCCTAATGCATTAGGTTGCACACGCCTATGAGTGGCAGCCAAAGCTTCTGAAGCTGGCCATACACAATAAATATTTATCTTGTTTGTTATCTCTGTATAACTTTGGCTTCAATTTGTCAGTGTATCTAAATCTGCTAGTACATCTAATGCCGCGTACACAGGATCGGACTTTCCCATGGACTTGGTGTGGTGGACCAGAGTCCGTCAGACAATTCGATCATGTGTGGGCTCCAGCGGACTTTTTCTTCCCAAAAGTCCGGCGGATCTAGAAATAAGACTCGCTTCAAATTTGTCCACCGGACTTGGCTTTTAGCTGACAATCCGTTTGTCTGTGTGCTAGTCCGATGGACTAAAACCGATGCTAGGGCAGCTATTGGCTACTGGCTATGAACTTCCTTATTCTACTTCATCACGTTCAAATCTGTCGGACTTTTGGAGTGATTGTGTGTGGCCAAGTCCGTTCGTTTGAAAGTCTGGTGGACCTCAGCTGCAAAGTCCATTGAAAAGTCTGGTCGCGTGTGTGCGGCATAACACTCGCCTCATCCCATATTAACAATGCTGCTGTCCAAAGGTGCCCCTGTGCTCCTTCATCCGGAGCAGGGGCTCTCTAATACAGGAGGTGTGTTACTGGCCAGATCACCAGGTGGAAACAGAGGAAAGAAAGCCTAAAAAAGAAATCTAAGGCAGCCAATACAGTTAACCATTTCAATACCAGGCACTTATACACCTTCCTGCCCAAGGCAATTTTCAGCTTTCAGAACTGTCGCAATCTGAATGAAAATAGCTCAGTTACGCTACACTGTACCCAAACAACTTTATCATTTTGACCGAAAATTTAGCAAAAGTTTTTATTTGTTTCTGTTAAAAAAAAATTGTAAATAAGTAAGTTTTCTTCTTCAATGACGGGCACTGATATGACTGGACTGACGGGCACTGATAAGCTGGCACCAATGGGCACTGATGAGGTGACACCAATAAGGTGGCACTGATGATGGGCACTGATAGTTAGCATTGATGGGCACTAATAGGTATCACTGGTATGCGGCACTGATGGGCACTCATAGGCGGCACTGATGGGTACTGTGATGAAACATCCCTACATTCCGTTTGAGTGCTTTCATCATATACCACTTCCTCCCAGTCTGAATATAGATATCAGATATTCCAACCGCTCCCAAGCACAAAACAAAATGAGACTTATTTCACTGCTGACATGGACTCTGTATTAGAACCAGAATACAAGTCTTTTTATACACTTTTAACACAAGGGATTAGATAATGAGGTAGGGCTGCTCCTGGATAATCCCCCCTCCCCTCTAGCAACAAATTAACAGACAACTATATAATTAACATGTTAATTAACACAGCACTTAAGGCAGCCTAGGTGACCAGACAGTCCGTCTCCGGAGGTCAAGGTGATCAGTTCTTTCAATGACCATCTATTGTTCAGAATTAACAACCAAGAATAGTCTTTGGGCAAATTCAAGGAAACCTTCTCATAATAACAGTATGTGTCCCAACAGTATGCTTCAGTCACTATTGCTAATATGGCATATACATATCCAGAGTCTGTGTGTCTTGGGTGGGACATGGACCTGAATCCAAAGTAACACCACCTCAGGGGTCCCCAGGCATACAGCTCACAAAGAGAACCGTTCCCCCAAATGCCAGGGACCATAATTACAAGGCAAGAGGCTGGCACTCAATCCTCTCCAAAATCCCCTGTCCCTGGTGAGTCTGTCACAGGTACTTATGGGTGGCACTGATGGGTACTTATGGGTGGCACTGATAGGTGGCATGGATGGGCACTGATGCTCACTGATAGGTGGGCACTGATGGGCATGGATGGGCACTGAGAGGTGGCACTGATGACAATGATGGGTGGCATTGCTGGGCATCACTTGTCTGTACTGATCCATAATGTTGCCAGTCAGTGCCCATTTATGGGCACTGATTGGCATGTATTGGGCATATTTTTTATATGTGGATGGCCATGGAGTACATACCTGGCCATCCACATGCTGGGGGCTTCCCTGGTGGTCCAGTGTAGGCATCCGTGGGAGGCTTCCCTGATAAACAATCAGCGCAGACCCCTCTGTCAGGAGAGCCGCCGATCGGCTCGCCTCTACTCGCATCTGTCAGTTGCGAGTGAGGAAAAGCCAATCAATGGCTCTACCTGTTCACATCACGATCAGCTGTGATTGGACATGGCTGATCATGTGGTAAAGAGCCTCCGTCGGAGGTTCTTTACAAAGATCGGTCTAGCGGTGTGTCAGACTGACACACCGCACCACCGATCGCCGTGATGTGTGCCAGCGGCTGTTATCCTGCTGGAGGTCATATGATGCCCAGTCAGGATAACTGAACCACCGCCTGGCCATCATTTTGCTATAGGCCGGGTGGGAAGTGGTTAAGATTGGTAAGCTGCAACATATTACATTTTTGTTTTTTTTTGGTTTTGGGTTTAATATAGCATTGATCCAACACAGTTATCGATCATGTGACTGTAGCAGGCAGACCCTCCACTTAGCCCACATGGGAAAGGAAGGGGTGCTGGTGTCAGTTTCTATCAAACAGCAACAGGCAGAAGCATGCAATGCGCATAAATTATTGGAATGTATATCAGTGAGATGAAGAGGATTTTTTTTCTTACCAAAGGTGAGTTTACCAATCTCACTATGAGTTCAGGGGTGCCTGGATCACGAGACTGATTGAGCAGAATTACAAAGCTTTTTTAAGGCAATTCAGTTCCCATATATGCAGAGCTTTTTTTTCTCAGAAAATAGGTGTCTCCTCTCCCTACCCACCTCCGAGCACAGTTTGTTAGCCCCACCCTTACCCACTTCCCAGTACCCAAAGTATAATTTTTTATGGATCAAATTTGCATGACATTTGTTATGTAAACTAAAAAAGCAGTAAAATATCAACAATACCCCCCCCCCCCCCCCCCAGCAACAATAGCCCCTTATTCAAAAGTAAACCCCTCCCAGCAACATTTCCCCCCTCCCAGCAACATAAGGCAACCCATAGATGGTGTAAGTTTCTTTCCTGCAACTCGTGGTTGCAGGTAAGAAATTTGCATGATTCCCGGATCAACACAGACAGTGCTGACAGGGGAATCCCCCTTGCTGAGCAATTATATGCTCCTGGCAGAGGGGCAGGGGCAGGCGACGAAAGCCATCCCTGTCAGGAGAAGACAGCGATTATCGCTAGCAGCTAAGGGTAAGCTCCGGTGTGTTCGCACAGCCCACGTGCAAAGCCCACCAGGAAGTCTGCACTGCGCTGCGCTAATCACAGGCAGTGAAACATTGTCCCAATGCACGGCTCCACAGATCGGGAAATGTCTCACTGCCTGTGATTAGCACAGTTCTGACTTCCTGGCGGGCTCTGCAAACACGCCGGAGCTCATCCTTACTATAGCAGCTGCTAGCACTAATTGCAAGAGAATCAGGCAGACTGATTGTACCCAAGTTGATCGATTGATCAACTTGATACACTCAGCCTGCCCATTAATGGTTTGAATCTCGGCTTGAACTCTGTATGGCTGATCTAAGACTCCTTCAGCAACAATAGATATCCCAAGCAACAATAGAGCACCCATCATCCCTTGCCATTATATACATTAAGTGCTGGAGGTGTCAGAACTGCATTCCCTTGCGTTCCTGATGAAAAAAACATACCTCCCAACTTTTTGAGATGGGAGCGAGGGACAGCTATTAGCAAATGTATGTAGGCATAGGACACACCCACTGTCATGCCCCATCAAAGGAGAATTATACAAAAAAATGATTAGTTAAACTCACAAGTGCTTTATTTTTACCACTACTATTCCTTTATATTGGATTTTGAAGGGACAAATGCAGCAATTTGGTACCATATTTTCCAGACGACATTTACACTTAAAAAAACTGTCCAAAAAGCAGGGGTCGTCTTATACACCGGGTCAGCTGCTGGGATGCCTGCTGGATGTGAGGTAATACGGCTACATACAGTATATACCACTGAGCCAATCCCAGCGAGCGATGTATTCAAATGAATACAGAGCCTGCTCGGATTGGAGTAACAACCTCTGTCAATCCGAGCAAGCTACATACAGTGGCCTGCTCGGATTGGCTTTGAGAGTCAGAGAGGCGCAGGCTGATGATGTTACAGCCTCTGCCAATCCAAGCAGGCTTTGTATTCATTAATAGAATGCATTGCTCGCCGTGATTGGCTCTAGCACCAGCAAGAAGGAAATGGCACCAGAAAGAACGAAGAAGAAGGATATGAAGCGTCGGAAGCCTTGGAAGGTGGGGGGGGGGGGTCATCCTAAACGTTGATTATGGGCAAAACATCTTAAAAAAACTGTAAAATGAGGGGGTTGTCTTATACGCCAGGTCGCCTTATACACCGGCAAATACGGTAATTGGATGAAAGATTTAGCACCAGGAAACACTTTTTGAAAGATAAATATTGCATTTTATATACTATACTATAAATTATATAGATCAGACTAAAGCGTCTGAGGGACAAATGAGGAGGAATGAGGGACAGTGGGACTTTGTTCCAAATCAGGGACAGTCCTTCGAAATCAGGGACAGTTGGGAGGTATGAAAAAAAAAAAAACCTGTATATATATATATATATATATATATATATATATATATATATATATATATATATATATATATATTTCAACTATGTATTTGTGCAGTACATATAAATGAAATCGGTAGCAAGCATTCACAATGTCTGAAATGACACACCCTGTCCTTCTACATGAGATTATATTTCTTAGAAATGCCAGAACCACACTAAGCTCATTATCTTAGTTTATTGAAAAAAAAAAGTTATTTATAATATTCACTAACTCTGCTGTCTCCATGCATTCTATTTTCAGAACTGCCTGCATTAAGCACCTGATCATTATACACAAGGCCCAAATCTTTCAGCAGTCACACCCTGTCTATTTTTTCAGCATCCCAGACACACATAGTCATCATCCCCTTCCGACTCCACCACATGCACACGGCTTTGACACCACATCTATTGCTTCATAACTGTTGTAAACAAGTGCAGTGGGTAACTTTTGGGAAGTATTACACAAGCCTGGAGTATTCATTCAAACCAAGGCCACATCTGGGTGTTTGTTAGGTTCCAGATTTAGCACGGTTGGAAGATGGTCATGAGTAATCACTGACAATCTGGTGAAAATAGTAAAAGATGAGCTCATCCTGGTATATCGCTCACATCCCCAGTAAACAACACAGATCAATGAGAGGCCTTAACTCTTGCATTGCCAAGGTGCAAACCAGAACACCTGAGGCCATATGTTTAATTAAAAGTGCTGCCATGCCACACGATTATTTTAAAGGTTTCTGCAAATACAGACTGGAAAGTATTTGTTTTCTGGCAGCTTGATCTGGCCAGGAGCCACCTGGTAATGGACCGTGTAATTAAATAAGGGGAGGGTTCACAGACTTGGCATCCACTTTTCCCCAGGATGACAGCTCCGGTATGCTTAAAAGAAATTATTGAAAACCTTAATTTTGTGTGTCTGGGACAGAAATCACTGATCAAAGGCAAGGTGAGATCTGTGTCTCATGTGCACTCAACATTTTGTTGCCTGGCGCCCTGCTTAGTAAATGCTGGTACCAGAAAGTCTTTACTGGCATTGAGTGGTGAAGCTATGGCTCGCTGAGGTGTAACACTGTAAGATGTAATTTGGTTCAGCTCAGCTTAGTGCTTTCGGCCCTAAACCTATTTACCTAAGTGTGTCAGGTCCATGCTTGCATTTAATTGGAAGCTATACTGAGTTTCTAGGTCACCCCAAACGTCAAGGCCTTTAAATTAACTCCATTCAATAAGCCAAAGGCATTTTGCCATTTTTCTACACGTCTTTGGCTGATTCTACAGTAAGTTCTATTCAGAGACTATATTGCCCCAGGTAAAAGTGTAGTTGCATGATAATCCATCTCTGTTCATGTTATTGACTCTGATTGGCCTAAATTAAATATTAGTGGCCCCGGGACAAAACCCATTATAAGACTAGACCCAGAAGCCACTAGGGCTAAAAAATGTGACATGCGATAAGATATCAGTGTATTTATTGCATTCTTTCATTCATTCCAACAAGATTTGATTGGAGTCAATATTAAAGAAAAACAGTCAAAAATAGGCATTTAAAAATATCTAAGTGTAGCAAGGTCCCAGGCCTCCTTTAGTCTAATGAGAACCTTCAGAGCCAGGGACAGCTTCTGTATAGAGTGGGTTGCAAGGCATAGTGGGTGTAAAGCAAGGTAGATTCAATGGCGCCAGACACTTCTTGAATGCAAAGAGATTTATTTTCTCTTGAACAGAACAGTGGGAGAGAGGGTTTAGGGCCAGGACACCCATTAGATAGTTGCAATATTAATTGTCAGACTCCGAGACTGCTACAGGTAGACAGCCATGCAGGGAAAGGCATCCAGTAAGACATCACATCTGCATGTGTAGGAGCGCTGTCCCCTATGGCAACAGTCTGAGAACAGTTCCGGCCTAGCAGCCCGGTCAGCACAACATACATCCACCCAGACAGCCGTCCAGGTGGCATAGAACAGTGATCACCTGACCTCACCCAAATATATAGGCTCTGCCAGCAGGCCAGAGAATTTAGGAAAACCCCTGCCCATTGGCTGAGATACCCCATATACTCATAATCTGCCCGCGCTTTGCCCTTGTCTTATCTAATGTCGCTAGGTACCCGGCCACCTAGTGGCAGAAGAGACAAGTGCAGCAATTCCAGACTTAGGCCGCGTACACACGGGCGGATTGTCTGCCCAACTTAGTCCGCTGAACTGTGTTTCAGCCGACAATCCGCTCGTGTGTTGGCTTCAGCTGACTTTTTCAGCGGACAGTCTGGCGGACTAAGTCTTTCGGAATTTCCGTAATTTTGTCCGTCCAAACTTGGTTTTGTCCGTCCAAACTTGGTTTCAGCGGACAGTCCGCTCGTGTGTAGGCAAGTTGGACGGACTAAGTATGGCGCATGCTCAGAAAGGATTTACACGGCCGAAGGTTGCATTGCAGTGTATTGGACGTCGTTTTTCTAGTCCCGTCGTACGTGCTGTACACGTCATCGCGCAAGCTTTCAGCGGACTGTCTGTTCATCGTGTGTGGTCAAGTCCGTTCATTCAAATGTTGGACGGACTGTCTGTCAGATTGTCTGACGAACTTAGTTGGGCAGACAATCCGCCCGTGTGTACGCGGCCTTAGGGTGAACTCAATTGATCCCTGAAAATTGGCCAAGGCAAATACATCTGGCAGGTAAATTTAGGAGCAACCCTCCCTAGACGTCAGGGTGCTTCATAAGAAATCAGAAACAAGACCTTTTCAGCGCTCTAGTGTAGGGGGTCATGGCAGATATATAACCATCATCATACAGTAGAAATTCTTGCTGACTTCATGCTGCTACGGCTAACTACTAACCAGGTATGCTTCAGGCCTTGGTGCCCTCTTCTTATATGGGGAATCCTGAGAACTAAACAAAAAGCAAGAAGGGTGCACCAGCCTTGTGCATTACTTAAGGTATAGTTTTATGAAGTTAAAACACAAGTTATTATATACCCTAAACTGACTTCATAACTACTGCTTCATAACTCAAAATGCTGTGCCAAAAAAGACTCAGCGCAACAATATTGGAATATTATTTAACCACTTCCCGACTGGCGCACGCCAATGTACGTCAGCAGAATGGCACAGGCAGGCATATTGGCATACAGGTATGTCCATTTTAAAATGCCGCCCCCTGCCATCGTGTGCACGCTGCCGGCGGCATGCTCGCGTGACGGTCGGGAACCCCGTGAGTCCAGTCGCGGGACCCCCGTGAGTCCAGTCGCGGGTCCCACGGACTCGATCATCACGGGGATACCCGCGATCGTCTCACGGGGCAGCTGAACGGGGAGATGCCATTGTAAACAGCATCTCCCTGTTCTGCCTAGCAACAAGTGACACTGATCTCTGCTCCATGTGATTGGAGCAGAGATCAGTGTTCACTAACACAAAGCCCAGCCCCCCCACAGTTAGTAACACGCCCCTAGGAACACTTAACCCCTACACTGCCACCCCCTGGTTAACCCCTTCACTGCCAGTGTCATTTACACAGCAATCAATGCATTTGTATAGCATTGATTGCTGTATAAATGACAATGGTCCCAAAAATGTGTCAAAAATGTCCGATGTGTCCGCCATAATGTCACAATAAAAATCGCTGATCGCCGCCATTACTAGTAAAAAAAAATTATTAATAAAAATGCCATAAAACTATCCCCTATTTTGTAGACAGCTATAACTTTTGCGCAAACCAATCAATAATCGCTTATTGTGATTTTTTTTACCAAAAATATGTAGAATAATACGTATCGGCCTAAACTGAATGAAAAAAAATTGGATTTTTTTTTTTTTTTCCAAAAAAGTTTATTGAAAAAATTATGAGGAATCTACAGAGTGAAGAACAGGAGTAAAGTACATCAGATACACAATAAGTTGTTCAATCGTGATAGATCTATTAGGGGTAGAAATCCCCTAAGACGGTACAATACTCGTAAATAACTTGACTAACTTTAGAGAGCTGAATGACCCTAAGGACATATAAACACAAAGGCAAAAATAGTAGGTCAACCCAATACCAAGGAGTTTAGATGTTCACATTCTTGTGTATTCTTCCAAAGAAAGGACAGCGGTTGTTATATTACGTAGCAGGGGTGCATGCTTTAGTTACATGCCTTAAGAAAGTGGAAAAGGAGGTATGCAAATCTTAAGACTTAGGAAAGTAATGTTGCATATTCCGATGAGTTTCGGAAATTATGCCAACAAGCCCAAATTTTCCAGTAGTTGAGTGGAGAATCTTTCGTTTGGTGTATAAGTTCTTCCATCTCAGCCACCTTAGAAATGAAAAAATGGGATTTTTATATACAGCTTACCTGTAAAATCCTTTTCTTGAGAGTACATCACGGGACACAGGAGCTTCATTACATAGTGGGTTATATAGGCACCTCTGGTGATTGGACACTGGTTGACCCCAATTAAGGAGAATTCCTCCCCTATATAACCCCTCCCATATGGGAGGTACCACAGTTTTGTAGCAAAGCAATAAGAAACCACGTAAAACCCAAGAGGGGCGGGAGCCCTGTGTCCCGTGATGTACTCTCAAGAAAATGATTTTACAGGTAAGCTGTATATAAAAATCCCATTTTCTTGATCATACATCACGGGACACAGGAGCTTCATTACATAGTGGGATGTCCCATAGCAATGCTCAGATTGAGGGGAGGGAGACACAGATCATAATTATAGACCGCCAGGGACCGGAGGACCTAAACTGCAGCCTACAGTACACTGAGCCCGAAGGCGATATCCTCTTGCCCTCTGACATCCACCTGATAGAATCTGGTGAATATGTGGACTGATGACCAAGTTGCAGCCTTACAGATCTGAGCCAGGGAGGCCTGGAGATGCACTGCCCAAGAAGCACTAACAGCCCTAGTAGAGTACTCTTTCACTTGAAAAGGAGGAATCTTCCCCTTTACACTATAGGCCTGAGAAATAACTTGTCTAATCCACCCTGAGAGAGTGGATTTTGACGCCGCCTGGCCCTTCCGGCAAAATAAATAAATAAGCAATCAGTTTTCCTTATCTGAGTAGTTGCTTAAAGATAAATACTGATTGCTCTAACCACATCCAAAGTGTGCAAAGATTCTTCTTCTGCGGACTGTGGGTCCGGAAAAAAGGATGGTAGGATTACATCTTGATTCAAATGGAATCCCGAAACCACCTTAGGTAGAAAGGACCTGTTGGGACGCATAAACACCTGGTCCTTATGAATAATTAGATGCGGCTCCTTGCTGGAAAGAGCTGCCAGCTCTGATACTCTTCTAGCCGTGGATATGGCTATCAAGAAGACCAATTATTTAGTCAGGAGAGCTAATGAAGCCAGATGCAAAGGTTCAAATGGTTGCCCCTGCAAAGCCGAGAGAACCAAATTCAGATCCCAAGGGCATACCGGAGGTTTGACTGGCGGTCTTATCCGCATGGCCCCCTGGATAAAGGCCCGTACCAGGGAATGTGATGCAAGTGCCTTTTGAAAAAACACTGACAGGGCCGAAATCTGCACCTTGATAGTGCTTATGGCCAAATTCATTTCTAGGCCTGACTGGAGAAAGGCCAAGATCCTGCTAATGACATACTTTCTAGGATGCCATTTCCTGAGTTCACACCAGGAAACATATGCCCTCCAGATTTTGTAATAAATAAGCCTGGAGAACGGCTTTCTGGTATTGACCAGAGTAGAAAGGACTGGCCCCTAAAGGCCACGGTCCCAGCAGCCAAACCGTCAAATTCAGACTGCGTAAAGCAGGATGGTAGATTGGACCCTGAGAGAGCAGATCTGGCCGGAGAGGGAGGATCCATGGCCTGCCCATTGCCAACTTCATGATCTCTGCGTACCATGGTCGCCTGGGCCAAGCCGGGGCCACCAAAAGGACCGACTTTGTCTCCCTCTTGACTCTTCCCAGGAACCGCGATAGAAGCGGGCTCGGGGGGAAGGCATGGATCAGATTGTACTGATCCCAGGGAACTGTCAGAGCATCTGACCCCTGAGCAAGTGCATCTCTTGTCCTTGACACAAAATTGTCCAGTTTCCTGTTGAACCTGGATGCAAACAGATCTACGTCTGGAGTACCCCACCTGTGACATATGCTCCGAAACACGTCGGGGTGCAGAGCCCATCTTCCTGGGCACAACTGCTGGCGGCTCAGAAAATCCGCCTGCCAATTTTCCACTCCTGGAATGAAGACTGCAGAAAGACACAGAACATGCTTTTCTGCCCAGACAAGTATGCGATTCACCTCTTTTTTGGGCCACCAGATCCTGGTACCGCCCTGGTGAATGATATAAGCCACTGCTGTGGCATTGTCCGACTGAACCGAGCCGGGAGACCTCGTAGTCTGTAAGACCACTTAATGAGAGCCATATAAACTGCCCGGATCTCCATATATTTATGGGCAATAGCTTCTCGATCGCAGACCATTCCCCTGCGAGCACGTCTCCTCCAATACTGCTCCCCAGCCTGACAGGCTGGCATCTGTTGTGATAATCTTCCATGGAAGAGGAAGAAAGGTTTTGCCCTCCAGCAAATTCTTGGTTTGTAACCACCAGACGAGACTTTGCGTGTCCCTGGGGATAGACGCATAGGAAGATCCAAGGCTTGGGGCTTCCTGTTCCAAGCCGCAAGGATGCATCTTTGCAGAGGCTTTGAGTGGAACTGGGCGAATGGGATGGCCTCGAAGGGAAAATGGTCACATCCTAACAGTCTCATGCACAACTGAATGGGGTAAGATCTTCTGCCCAGAATTAGGTGCACCAGATCCCCAATGGCCAAGGCCTTTGAAGAAACATCTTGCCCTGAGCGGTGTTGATGATCATGCTCAGGTATTCAAACCTGGTGTCAGGCTGTAGGGACGATCTTTCTAGGTTTATGATCCAACCTAGGCGTTCCAAGTGTTCCAGCATTCTGGTGACGCTGCGATTCAGGAACGCTGCTGTTTTCTCCATGAGAAGCAAATCGTCTAGATAAGCCATGACGGCTATACCCTGAGCTCTTAGGTTTGCCTAGAGAGGGTCCAGAATCTTTGTGAAGACTCGAGGGGCCGTAGCAAGCCCAAACAGCAAGGCCACACATTGAAAATGGCGCCGCTCCACCACAGACCCTAGAAATTTTGGTGTGCGGGAAAATTTGGCACATGGAGATATGCATCTTTGATATCTATTGATGCCATAAATTCTCCCCCTTGCAGGGAGGAGACCACAGTGCGGATTGACTGCATTCGGAAGAACCGGATGCGTAAAAACCGGTTCAGATCCTTCAGATCTAAGATAGGTCTGACACTACCATTCGGCTTTGGAATGGTGAAGAGATTTGAGTAAAACCCTGAACCCTGTTCTTTTGGGTCCACTTCTACTATCACCCCTTGGGATAGTAAGTGATCTAAGGCCCGAAATAGCGTTTTTTGCTTTACTGGATCCCTGGGGATCCTTGACCTTAGAAAGCGAGAAGGTGGAATCTCCTGAAACTCTAGCCTGTAGCCCAGAGATACTGAAGAGATCAACCACTTGTCCCGGATCTCTTACCGCCAGGCTCCTGCAAACCGCAGGAGCCTTCCCCCTACTCGGCCGTGCGGGGGCGCCCCTTCACAAGGAAGCTTTTGGGCTTTGCTTGGCAGGCTTTCGCCCCCAAGTCTTCTCCTGTCCCTGGGCTCGGCCTTGAGCCTTTCCTGTAGAGGAGGGTTGAGAAGGCCGTCGCCACTGCTTAGAGCTTGATGCTCCGGGAGAGGGAGCACGCCTGAATGAAGGACGCTTGCTCCTTTTGACTGGAAGGAGAGTAGATTTGTCTAATTCTTCTCCAAACAAACGTTCCCCTTTAAACGGGAACCCAATCAAATGCTTCTTGCATGACAGCTCAGCTGCCCAATCCTTTAGCCATAGGGCCCTTCGCATGTGTACCAACATGAGGGACAAACGAGATGCTTGTTGGACAGAATCCAAAATCGCATCAATCATAAAACACAGAATATGAGGCAGTTCTGCATAATTTTCTACTTCCTCACTGGGAAGGATCCCAAGCATCTGCTTAACCTGTTCCTTGAGGAACTGACAACCCCACGGCTGTGACTGTAGGTTGCACCACAGCGCCAGTCATGGAAAAAGGAGGCTTTTAATAAGGTTTCCAGCTTCTTATCAGTTGGATCCTTAAATACCTGCGCAATATCCAAGGGACAAGTCAGGTTTCATTCACGCAAGAAACAGCCGCATCAACAGATGGGACCCCCCCACTTCTTGGTGAAACTTTCCTCCAGAGGATAATGTGTAGAAAACCTTTTTAGGAGGAGCAAACAGTTTTATCGGGATGTCCCCAATCCTTATACAACAATCCCTCCATTAAGGGATGGATTGGAAAGGAATAGGCAGTCTGTGGGGCTTTCCTGACTCCCAGGGAAGAAACAGAGGACGTAGCGACTTCAGCAGCAGGCATTCTGAATGTGGTACGCACCAATTCAGTATAATACTGCACCTGTTTTCTGAGTGCCTGGGAGGAGGGGACTCTCTCCTCTGATTCATCCGACTGCTCATGATCCCCATCCCAAGATAGGAATCTCTCCTCATTTTCAGAAAAATCATCTGAGAGAGGAATTTCAGCAGAGGGAGGGGATCTACCCCTTTTCCTGCTATATTTCAGGGAAGCAGAAATAAAATTCATTATTTTCTCTTCAAAACCCTCCAATGTAGCCCTAAGGGAGTACCTCAGTGACATAAACCGGGGCTGACATATTAGGAGAGGCTGCAAACCTGACAGGTGCACTGACTCGTCTTGAGAGGCTGGCTCCAGTCTTGCAGGGGGGGGGTGGTAACTTACAGGCACTCTTTTAGAACCCCTGGACCTAGGCGGTGATTTACCAGTGCCTTTGCTACCTCCCCCTGAAACCCTCTTACGAGGAGACATAGTCCTAAGCTACAAAGCAGAGGTACTAGTACAAGTGCAATCACTGTTCTGCTTAAAGTCTCACAATAAATATATATGCTTAAACTGCACAACCTGATGCTGAGTAGGTGTCTAGGTTTGCCTGGATCCCTGACGCTCTGGACTTTTTTAAAAACTGCCGCCTGGCGCCTGTGCATTACAGCGCCGTGCACACCAACGTGCACGGCTCACAACCACACTCCCCCCTCCTCCATTAGGCCGGGAACGCGCCCGGCACGCATGCACATGCCCGCGCGCGTGCATGAGGACAGCGGGATCGGGGGGGGGGGGGGAACTCCACCGGAGCTGCGTGGGACCCCCAGACTACGTGGGACCCCTGTTTACCTTGATGTGGCAGGGATTGCAGTGGAGACGTGAGTCAGCTGGAGAACCAGGTTTCACTGAGCGTGTGTACTGAAAGGCATGTAAGTATGCATCAGGCTGCTCTTACTCCCTCTAGTGGTGGAAACCAGGTAAGACATACAACTACTCACAATGAAGAAATCCATTCATATAATTATATATATATATATATATATATATATATATATATATATATATATATATATATATATACAGGATTAACTTCCCTTACCTGTCCTCGCCGCAGGAATTGCTGAACCAGACAAATTCCAGCCTTCACCCATCACGGCGGGTATTGTTATCCAACCTTCAGGTTTATCTGGGGCTCTCTCGGAAGAACCTCCTACCTGGGCCATGTAGAAAGCTCTGCCAGAAACTTTCGTGCGCTCTGTATAAACAGTACACCAAGTCTGGTTTTCCCAGAGCCCAGTCTTCCAATGGAGAGGACTTACAGGCAAAACCTCGCTTCTTCGGCTGACGAGGCCCGGGTACCATACCATCTTGGGTGTCAAAATATCGGCCCGAGGTATGGATCCGGTTTGTTGTAGCCCTTAGGCCCTCGCAGGGACCTGCATAGAGCTAATGTTTTACGTGACCAACCACCATAGACACTGGCAAAAAAAACTGAGGTACCTCCCATATGGGAGGGGTTATATAGGGGAGGAATTCTCCTTAATTGGGGTCAACCAGTGTTCAATCACCAGAGGTGCCTATATAACCCACTATGTAATGAAGCTCCTGTGTCCCGTGATGTATGATCAAGAAATGTTTTTTTTTTATATATTTTTGGGGGATATTTATTATAACAAAAAGTAAAAAATAATGCGTTTATTTCAAAATTGTCGCTCTATTTTTGTTTATAGCGCAAAAAATAAAACCACAGGGGTGATCAAATACCACCAAAAGAAAGCTCTATTTGTGGGAAAAAAAGGACGTCAATTTCGTTTGGGAGCCATGTCGCACGACTGTGCAATTGTCAGTTAAAGCGACACAGTGCCGAATCGCAAAAAGTGGTCTGGTCTTAAGCCAGCAAAATGGTCCGGTCTGAAAGTGGTTAAAGAACTGGTATTTTGGTTTTATTTGAGTGCAGCTGTAATAATTCATTGTATTTCTTTAATTCCACTTGAGCATTCTAATATTAATGATTGTATATTACCTGTCAGTTAAGTGAATAACAGCACACACACCTATTCCTGAGAGATAATGCTTTACTACTATGAAAACATATTAAGATATTTAAAAAAACAACCAGCAAGAAGGGTGTACATGCCTTGTGCATTGCAGGTACCATTTATTGAAGTTAAAAACACAAGTGATTATACTCACAAACCGAGCTGCAGTAGATGCTTGTATGCTTAAAGCCCTTGTAGACAGGATCGGACATTCTGACGGAAAATGTCCGATTGGACCGTGTTGTCGGATAATCCGACTGTGTGTGGGCTCCATCGGACTGTTTCCGTCTGAATATCCGACGGACAAAGTTTTAGAGCTGGGCTATAAAACTTTTCCGACAACATGATCCGATCGGACTTTGTCCGATTGTGTGTAGAGAATTCCGATTGGACAAAGTGTCTTGCATGCTCAGATCAAATTCCTAGACCAAAGCTATTGGCTCGTCATCACGTTATGTACGATCAGATTTTCCGACAACTTTGTCTGATCATGTGTATGCAACACAAGTTTCGGACAAAATCTGACGGATTTCATTGTCGGAATGTCCGACCGTGTGTACAAAGGCTAAGACAGAACCCAGCTTCAGCTGTGTGAAGTTGGCACCCCATGTTTGTAAAACCTGAATAAAAATATACCATTCGTTTGTGCCGCGTTTGTGCTGATTTGTGCCGCAAAAATTAGCGTTTGTGCCGGTTCGGTTTCTGAGATATTAAACATTCAATTTAATGCAAGCCCCGCCCACTTTGCACCCCACGTTGCTGAATTTGAAAAACGAACGTGCCATTTGTTTGTGCCGCGTTTGTGCTGGTTTGTGCTGCAAAAATAAACGTTTGTGCCGCTTTGGTTGCGGAGATATTGTGCGTTATATGTTGTGAAACCCCGCCCACTTTACACCCCACGTTACCGAATTTGAAAAACAAAAGCGCCATTCGTTTGTGCCGCGTTTGTGCTGATTTGTGCCGCAAAAATTAGCGTTTGTGCCAGTTCGGTTTCTGAGATATTAAACATTCAATTTAATGCAAGCCCCGCCCACTTTGCACCCCACGTTGCTGAATTTGAAAAACGAAAGCGCCATTCGTTTGTGCCGCGTTTGTGCTGGTTTGTGCTGCAAAAATAAACGTTTGTGCCGCTTTGGTTGCAGAGATATTGTGCGTTATATGTTGTGAAACCCCGCCCACTTTACACCCCACGTTACCGAATTTAAAAAAACAAAAGCGCCATTCGTTTGTGCCGCGTTTGTGCTGATTTGTGCCGCAAAAATTAGCGTTTGTGCCGGTTCGGTTTCTGAGATATTAAACATTCAATTTAATGCAAGCCCCACCCACTTTGCACCCCACGTTGCTGAATTTGAAAAACGAACGCGCCATTCGTTTGTGCCGCGTTTGTGCTGGTTTGTGCTGCAAAAATAAACGTTTGTGCCGCTTTGGTTGCGGAGATATTGTGTGTTATATGTTGTGAAACCCCGCCCACTTTACACCCCACGTTACCGAATTTGAAAAACAAAAGCGCCATTCGTTTGTGCCGCGTTTGTGCTGGTTTGTGCTGCAAAAATAAACGTTTCTGCCGCTTTGGTTGTGGAGATATTGTGTGTTATATGTTGTGAAACCCCGCCCACTTTACACCCCACGTTACCGAATTTGAAAAACAAAAGCGCCATTCGTTTGTGCCACGTTTGTGCTGGTTTGTGCTGCAAAAATAAACGTTTGTGCCGCTTTGGTTGCGGAGATATTGTGTGTTATATGTTGTGAAACCCCGCCCACTTTCCACCCCACATTGCTGAATCTTAAAAACAAACACACCATTTGCTTCTGCCGGGTTTTTGCTGGTATAGTTGCAGAGATATTGAGCAGTATATATTGTCAAACCACAACAACTTAGCACCTCGTTATTAAATCATACATACAACTAGATTTATTTGTTAATGGTTTGTGCAGATTTGGTGGATATTATACGTGTTTTACTTCATATGCATAGTTTTGTCACCCCCACAAGGATCCCCCCTTTCCGATTCTCTAGTGCTGAATGGAAGAACAGACAGGGAGGGGGCGGGCACAGATGGCTCTGGCTCTAGTGAGCCAGAGCAGTTGTCAATCAGGCGGCAGGGTGGATCTCGACAGTATTGTCAGGATCTGTACCGGCTGCAGCATTGATCTGCACTGGCAGGATACAGTGGGCAATGGCCCGCCACATGCACATGAGTTTTTTTGTCACAGGAGAACATACTAAATGTCACCTTGTGAACAAAAAGAGAACTAAGGCCAAAAAAAGGTTGGGACATAGTTCTCTTTTAACATAAGTTTAAACCAGACGTTAACCAAGAAAAACAACACTCCAGCAGGAGAGAGAGGTTCGGAGTGGCCATCTACAACTTTCAAGCAAAAAAAAATGAAGAACTAAGCTTGCAGGTGGGAGATACAGTGCAGATATTTGATTTGTTCCTCCAAGTGAAACAGGCAGGATGCCTGTGGCCAATCATAGCTCAGGCTGTGTAGTACACGCCCCACACTATATAAGGCCTGCCAGCGCGGCGGCCTTGTGTAGTGTATTGGCGTCTGTAGGAGTTAGTGGGTGTTCTGTGTACCTTCAACACAGTATACACCGTTTATTATCGGCCAATTTTTCGTTCTTGCTCTTCTGTAGTGGTTGTTGTCTGCGTGCCCTGACCGCAGTATACACCGCTATATCCACCTATATAGCTAGCTATATTTCTCTTTTTTTAATAGAGCTTGCAGTCAGTTGTAGGAGATTGTGCGTGCTGTCTGCGTGCTCTGAACGCAGTATACACCGTTATATCCACCTACATAGCTCTTCTCTAATTGAGCCATCTGTAGGAGTTAGTGGAAGTTGTGTGTGCCTCCAGCACAATATACACTACCCGAATGCTGGTTTTCCCATCTCTCTTCAGGCCATTACCATGTCTGGAAGGCCAACAAGGAGAGGCAGACAGACACGAGCCGATAAAAGAGGGCAAGCAGGCTCTGTGTCTAGAGACAACAGTGCTGGTCGTGGACGCGGTGCATCGTCATCATCAGCACGTGGCCATGGGACACGCTTGTCCTTCTTTTCGGCAGCTGGACATGTTAAGCTGCAACATGCCGAAGACTTGGTAGAGTGGATGACCAAGCCCTCTTCGACCTCCTCATCCTCTCTCACCCAGGCTCAGGGTACTAGCAAAGAAGCTGCCAACCCATCGTCTTCCCGCCTCTCAATGTCATCATCAGTGACTCCTTCCCTTGACCCACCACGTCCTCCTGAGGAGTCTCCTGAACTCTTTGAGCACAGTGTTGGGTACATGCTCCAGGAGGATGCCCAGTGTTTTGTAGGCTCTGATGATGATACTCAGCTAGAGGAAGGCAGTAGCGTGAGCGCAGAGAGAGGGGATGCTCAAGAAGGACAGCAATCTGGCAGTCATGTTCCACAAGCTGCAGCATACTGCCAGGTTTGCTCCAGCAATGAAGAGGGAGGGGATGATGAGGGCACTGACTCCACGTGGGTGCCTGATAGGAGGGAGGAGGAGGAGGCACATGTCCAACGAGGCAGGATGCCCTCCGGGGGCCAGCTTAAGGGCAGCACACCGACTGAATCACACCGCAGAGCTCTGCCTGTGCAGGGCGCTGCCTCTGCGCGTTATTCTAAAAGTTCTTTGGTGTGGGCCTTTTTTGAGACGACTGCATCAGATCGCACTGCTGCTATTTGCAACATATGTCTCAAGCGTATCTCACGTGGCCAAAACATCAGCCGCTTGGGCACCATATGCTTGACCAGACATATGTTGACCTGCCATGCAGCTCGTTGGCAAGCGTACCTCAAAGACCCACACCAAAGAACAAAGCGGACCTGTCCTTGCTCCTCATCAGCTGGCATCTCCAACCCCACTAGACCTTCAGTCCTCTCTGAAACCTGCTCTGAGAGGAATGAAGGTGTAGAATGAGGTGTGTCACAGCCAAGTGCTTCCGGGCACTCTGCTAGCAGTACACCCACGTCCGATTATAGCAGGCAAATGTCCCTGCCCCAGCTGCTGGACCGTCGAAAGAAGTTCACTCCCAGCCATCCACATGCCCAGCGGTTGAATGCTAACTTGGCTAAATTGCTAGCACTTCAACTGCTGCCTTTTCAGTTGGTAGACTCTGCCCCCTTCCGTGAGTTTGTACAATGTGCGGTTCCTCAGTGGCAGGTCCCCAAACGCCACTTTTTCTCACGGAAGGCGATTCCGGCTCTCTACCGGCATGTGGAAGGCAATGTCCTTGCCTCGCTAGACAGGGCGGTCAGCGGTAAGGTGCATAGTACCGCTGACTCATGGTCCAGCAGGCATGGACAGGGACGTTACCTGTCTTTCACGGCCCATTGGGTCACTCTTCTGGCAGCTGGGAAGGATGCAGGACAAGGTGCAGTAGTGTTGGAGGTTGTTCCGCCACCACGCCTCCAAAATGCTACTACTGGTTGTGACACACCTCTCTCCTCCACCCCCTCCTCTTCTTCTTCCTCCATGGCCTCTTCCAGTGCTCTGTCCTCAGAACCAGCGGTGCTCCGTAGGCGTTCCAGGGGCTACGCAAGTACGCAGGCAATACGATGCCATGCCGTGCTTGCACTGGTTTGTTTGGGGGACAGGAGCCACACTGGGGCAGATGTTTTGTCAGCTCTGCAGGGGCAGGCCGAGAGGTGGTTGACGCCACGCCAGCTTAAGCCAGGAATGGTGGTTTTCGACAATGGCACCAACCTCCTCTCCGCCCTCCGACAAGGACAACTGACCCATGTGCCCTGTGTGGCTCACGTCCTTAACCTGGTGGTGCAGCGGTTCTTGGGCAGGTACCCGGGCTTACAGGATGTCCTGAAGCAGGCCAGGAAAGTCTGTGTGCATTTCCGCCCATCATTTAATGCCTGTGCTCGGCTGGCTGAGCTCCAAAAGGAGTTGAACCTGCCCAAGAACCAACTTATATGTGACATGCCCACCAGGTGGAACTCAACGTTGGCCATGCTGCAGTGGCTGCACACGCAGCAGAGGGCCATCAATGAGTACCTGTGCGACTATGGCACCAGGACAGGGTTTGGGTAGCTTGGTTTTTTCTCACCACGCCAGTGGGGCATGATAAGGGATGCATGCACTGTCCTGTCACCGTTTTAGGAGGCCACAAGGATGGTGAGCAGTGACAGTGCATGCATCAGTGACACTGTACCTCTTGTCCACCTCTTGGAGCATACGCTGCATGGAATAATGGACAGGGCACTTGAGGCAGAACAGAGGCAGGAAGAGGAGGACTTCCTTGCCTCTCAAGGCCCCCTTTATCAGGACAGTGTTCCTGCTGTGCCACCCATCACACAGGAAGAGGATGAGGAGGAGGAGGAGGAGGATGATTGTGTCAGCATGGAGGTGGATGCTGGCACTCAGCATCAGCAGCAGCATCTTGTAGGGATGATTTACAGTCCCAAGAAACCCGTGGACTTGTACGTGGCTGAGAGGAGGTAGCTGCAGATCATGTTGTCATTAGTGACCCAGAGGACTCCGGACCGAATGCCTCAGCTACCCTATGCTGCATGGCCTCCCTGATCTTGCAAAGCCTGCGGAAGGATCCTCGTATTCTTCGGATCAAGGAGAGGGACCATTACTGGCTGGCCACTCTCCTTGATCCACGGTACAAGGGTAAGGTTGCCGACCTTATCTTGCCATCGCAGAGGGAGCAGAGGATGAGACATCTCCGGGAGGCCTTGCAGAAAGGTCTGTGCAACGCGTTCCCAGAGACTGGGAGGTTACAAACTCCTGGTCCTGGACAACGTGTTGCTGAGGCATCGGTCAGAAGGAGCGGTGGAGAAGGTGGCCGTCTGACCGATGCGTTCAGACAATTTTTTAGTCCGCAGCCCTAAAGTATGATCGGTTCCAGCAACCATCGCCAGCGTCTGATTTACATGGTGCAGGAATACCTAGGGGCAAGGTCAGACTTGGACACCTTTCCCACCGAAAATCCTCTGGCTTACTGGGTCTTGAGGATGGATCACTGGCCAGAGCTTGCACAGTATGCAATTGAGCTACTAGCCTGTCCTGCATCCAGCGTTCTTTCGGAACGCACCTTCAGTGCTGCTGGTGGCTTTGTTACCGATCACAGGGTGCGCCTGTCCACCGACTCAGTTGATCGACTGACCTTCATCAAGATGAATCAGTCTTGGATCACCCACAGCTACCAAGCACCTGAAGCTGATGTAACCGAATAATTTTTTTTGAAATATCACATCCCTTCAAGACTACCTATGCTGATGCTGAGTGACTGTCCTGTTATGTTGATTGTCTATCCTCTTCCTCCTCCGCTGATATGTTGGAAGAACATTTTTGGTTCTGGGTGATGCCACCAGCCCAATTTTACAGCCCCTGTTTAACAGGGGCGTTTAATTACAATTTTTGATGCAATGCTTTGCAGCAGGGCTGCACCACAACTAGAGTATATGGGAGAGGTTGCAGTGTCGTGGCACCAGCACCAGTGCCTAAGGCCCAATTTTTCAGCCCCCGTTTAACAGGGGCATGTAATTACAATTCTTGATATAATAGTTCACAGGAGGGCCCGTTCCTGTGCCCACCCAGAGTAACTGTGAGGACTTATAGTGTTGTGGCACCAGCACCACAACCACCAAAGGTCAATTTTTCTACCACTGTTCAACAATGGCATGTAATTACAATTCTTGATATAATCGTTCACAGCAGGGCGCTCCAGCACCCACCAAGAGTCACTTTGAGGGCTTACAATGTTGTGACAACACCAACACCTTGTTCCGCCATTTCTGCAGAGCATATAGGGCAGGCCCCTACTTTCAAACATCCAACTTACAAACATCTGCTACTTGCAAACGGAAGGAGACAACAGCAAGTGAGATGAAAAAAGATGGACGACAAAACAAATTATACAGGGGTGATAACCCTTCCCTATGTTTTCCAAAAAGCTTAAAAATAGATTTTTTGACTGGAGCTACACTTTAAAAATGTACCAGTTGAAAATTACAAACAGATTCTACTTAACACAACAAACCTACACAGTCCCTGTCTTGTTTGCACCGCCTGTATACTGCTGTTCTGAGTATATAGGGCCTGGTGTCCCCACGTCTTTCCTTTTTGTAATATGGGTATGGGGTTCCCCTTAATATCCGTACAAGATCCAAAGGGGCTGGTAATGGGCGGGGGGGGGCTACCCATGCCATTTTTCTCAATGATTTTCATCCATATTGCAGGAACCAGATATAACATTAAAACCGCAAGCAGTTTTAAATGATGTTATTTCCGTTTAATGTCATTTTGTGCAGGGATTGTTCTAAACACAGGAAACACGTGGCACTTCACAGGCATACTACAGACACCCCCCAGGCACGATATTTAAAGGAATATTTCACGTTTTTTTCACTTTAATCGTCATTAAAATCAGTGCTCCCGCCAAAACGGCCATTTTTAAAAACATTTTAGGCATTGACCCATGTCCCCTGGGGCAGGAGCCAGGTCCCCAAACCCTTTTTAGGACAGTATCTTGCATATTAGCCATTAAAATTAGCACTTTTTATTTCAAACGTTTGAGTCCCATAGACTTCAATGGGGTTCTAACGTTCGTACGAATTTGCGGTCCGTTCGAAAGTTCTGGTGCGAACCGAACCGGGGGGTGGTCGGCTCATCCCTAGTTTAAAGCATTTCTGTATGTTACTACAATGATTTTACATTCTGGCTACCCCTGAACAAAGGATGTATACAGTACATAGGGACATCAGTTATTAACACAACTAGTGTTGCCACCTGACCACTATATTAGGTTGATGTGCTAGTATTGCAAAAAAAATTGTTTGTATACACACAGCAAACACACAATCACCTATTCCAAATGTATTATTTTCACTGCAATTGAATACATTGCATAATTATTAATAATAATTAAAATTAAAGATGTTAAAAATTAATTTACCCTGGATTCCCTGAGCTAGAATGAAACCATCAAGCAAAAAGTTGTTTGAGCTCCAATGCTGCCTTTTCCAGGGTACAGTATGAAGTGCAGTGCTCGGCACAGTGGGAGGAGCTTTACATTAAGGAAACCCAAGCTGAGTATAGGTTCTGTAAGTTCTGTATGTAAGATGTAGTAACAAGGTGTAAAGTCAGTGTGGTTTCACAACATATAACACACAATATCTCCGCAACCAAAGCGGCACAAACGTTTATTTTTGCAGCACAAACCAGCACAAACGCGGCACAAACGAATGGCGCTTTTGTTTTTCAAATTCGGTAACGTGGGGTGTAAAGTGGGCGGGGTTTCACAACATATAACACACAATATCTCCACAACCAAAGCGGCACAAACGTTTATTTTTGCAGCACAAACCAGCACAAACGTGGCATAAACGAATGGCGCGTTCGTTTTTCAAATTCGGTAACGTGGGGTGCAAAGTGGGCGGGGTTTCACAACATATAACGCACAATATCTCTGCAACCAAAGCGGCACAAACGTTTATTTTTGCAGCACAAACCAGCACAAACGCGGCATAAACGAATGGCGCGTTCGTTTTTCAAATTCAGCAACGTGGGGTGCAAAGTGGGCGGGGCTTGCATTAAATTGAATGTTTAATATCTCAGAAACCGAACCGGCACAAACGCTAATTTTTGCGGCACAAATCAGCACAAACGCGGCACAAACGAATGGCGCTTTTGTTTTTCAAATTCGGTAACGTGGGGTGTAAAGTGGGCGGGGTTTCACAACATATAACGCACAATATCTCCGCAACCAAAGCGGCACAAACGTTTATTTTTGCAGCACAAACCAGCACAAACGAATGGCGCGTTCGTTTTTCAAATTCGGTAACGTGGGGTGTAAAGTGGGCGGGGTTTCACAACATATAACGCACAATATCTCTGCAACCAAAGCGGCACAAACGTTTATTTTTGCAGCACAAACCAGCACAAACGCGGCACAAACGAATGGCGCGTTCATTTTTCAAATTCAGCAACGTGGGGTGCAAAGTGGGCGGGGCTTGCATTAAATTGAATATTTAATATCTCAGAAACCGAACCGGCACAAACGTTTATTTTTGCAGCACAAACCAGCACAAACGCGGCACAAACGAATGGCGCTTTTGTTTTTCAAATTCGGTAACGTGGGGTGTAAAGTGGGCGGGGTTTCACAACATATAACGCACAATATCTCCGCAACCAAAGCGGCACAAACGTTTATTTTTGCAGCACAAACCAGCACAAACGCGGCACAAATGAATGGCGCGTTCGTTTTTCAAATTCGGTAACGTGGGGTGCAAAGTGGGCGGGGTTTCACAACATATAACGCACAATATCTCTGCAACCAAAGCGGCACAAACGTTTATTTTTGCAGCACAAACCAGCACAAACGCGGCACAAACGAATGGCGCGTTCGTTTTTCAAATTCAGCAACGTGGGGTGCAAAGTGGGCGGGGCTTGCATTAAATTGAATATTTAATATCTCAGAAACCGAACCGGCACAAACGTTTATTTTTGCAGCACAAACCAGCACAAACGCGGCACAAACGAATGGCGCGTTCGTTTTTCAAATTCGGTAACGTGGGGTGCAAAGTGGGCGGGGTTTCACAACATATAACGCACAATATCTCTGCAACCAAAGCGGCACAAACGTTTATTTTTGCAGCACAAACCAGCACAAACGCGGCACAAACGAATGGCGCGTTCGTTTTTCAAATTCGGTAATGTGGGGTGCAAAGTGGGCGGGGTTTCACAACATATAACGCACAATATCTCTGCAACCAAAGCGGCACAAACGTTTATTTTTGCAGCACAAACCAGCACAAATGCGGCACAAACGAATGGCGCGTTCGTTTTTCAAATTCAGCAACGTGGGGTGCAAAGTGGGCGGGGCTTGCATTAAATTGAATATTTAATATCTCAGAAACCGAACCGGCACAAACGCTAATTTTTGCGGCACAAATCAGCACAAACGCGGCACAAACGAATGGCGCTTTTGTTTTTTAAATTCGGTAACGTGGGGTGTAAAGTGGGCGGGGTTTCACAACATATAACGCACAATATCTCCGCAACCAAAGCGGCACAAACGAATGGTATATTTTTATTCAGGTTTTACAAACATGGGGTGCCAACTTCACACAGCTCCCAGCTTCAGCCATAAGTTTGACCAGTGCCTAATTTGTATAAAACTTTTATAAAAAGTTCTATAATTAAATTTTTATAACGTGTTCTATACCAAATAAATTATGCAAAGTTTTTTTTTTAAATACTTTTTATTGATTTTCAAAAAAGGATTAAGATACAGACATTGAAAAGTACTAACTCCAATAGGAAATGTTGTTGTACACATTATATCACATTTTAACATGTAAATATACTAATATATGCTTTTCATTTTGCTTATCTGACAATATCATCATCTTTTAAAATGATATTTCTTAATAATGTGATTGAAATGGTTCAAATTAAATTTTTAATCTTGTTCAACATGGATATCTACTACCGTAATGTATTAATAAAAGTATAAAGAGTCAACAGTAGAAAAAAAAGCAGTTACTCTAGAAACTGTGGTGAATTCAGTGGTTATTTATTTAGTAAACTGCAAGCCCTGTTGGATGTACAGATGTAGAATTTTATGGTAAGCACTATATTCAGTTAAAGGAAACGTTCACTCATTCTAATACTTGGGATCCCTCTTTCTATTTTTGGAGAATTGTTCCCAAATTCACCAGTTTTTTATGAATCTATTATGTCTGCCCTCTTTGAGAGCAAAGGGTTTTCTTATATGCATTATGCCCTGTACACACGGTCGGACTTTCCAACGGAAAATGTGCGATCGGATCTTGTTGGAAAATCTGATCAGACTTTTTCCGTTGGAATTTCCGACACACAAAGTTTGAGAGCAGGATTTAAAATTTTCCAACAACAAAATACGATCGTTTAAATTCCGATCGTGTGTAGATGATTCCAACGGACAAAGTGCCACCCATGCTCAGAATAAATTACGAGACGAAAGCTATTGGCTACTGCTCTCTTTATAGTCCCGTCATGTTCTACGTCAGCGTGTTCTGAACGGTCGGATTTTCCGACAACTTTGTGTGACTGTGTGTATGCAAGACAGGTTTGGGCCAAAATCCGTTGGATTTTTTGTAGTCGAAATGTCAGACCGTGTGTACAGGGCATTAGTCATCAATCAATCTCAATACTTCTAGGGAGGGGGAAGCAGTGGATTTCCACCTACATGCAATTACCAACCTTGCTGTATATAAGATGTGCATCACCAACGTGCGACAGGGGTGGAATTATACCAAGATCTTAAATGTTGCATTAATGTTTATTAACTATATTGAATGAATGAACTTAGTATGAATTTAACTCAGCTGACCTGATCCACTGTGTAGTTTAATTTAAAATGGTTGAAAAGGCATGAACGTAAAAAAATCTTCTGTGTGCAGCGGCCCCCTCAGCCCATCCCCAATCCTTACCTGAGCCCCCTCCCATCCAGCGATGTTCACAATAGCCTCGGCTGTATGGGGACTCTCCTCATCTCCAGAGAGTAAGGGTGGCAGGGTGCAGAGCTGCAGCTCTATGTGTCTGATGGACACATTGAGCAGTGGCTTGGGAGCAAGCACACAGCGGTGCCCCCAGGGCAAGCGACTTTCTCTGGGTCACTGCTCCAGAGGGAGGAGTGCCAGCAGGGGACCCTAAAAGAAGAGGACAGGAGCTGCTCTTTGCAAAACCACTGCACAGAGCAGGTAAGTATAACATGTTTGTTATTTCTTGTTTAAAAAACAAAGCTTTAATAGCACTTTAAGAGGCGGTACTGTTTTGCTTTGGTGTCTAGTAATGTCACATTGCAAAAAAAGCAAGGAAGCTTAGACCTCTGCATTCTATTTATGTGCTTTTACTACAAAAAAATGATGTACATACAAACTGCTACAATTATAGGAAAACAATATAAGACTGGTAAATATACATACAGCAAAGCAAAATGCTGCCTACTTTCTAGTAAATAAGCAGAAATGATGGTCTGGAAACAATAGATATACGCTTAAAAGTTACTTAACTTAGGTTACAGTGGGTTCATGATCACCTTAGGCAATGAGAAACCCAGGTTTATTCTATAAGTAGTTGCTGGAGATCAGGCAAAAGCATCTTCAGGTATAGCTTCTTCTGGCTGTACAGACCTTCCTTGGTGTTAAAGTGGTTGTAAACTAGAGAAAAAAAAACCCTGTGAGACAAAGGCATAATGAGCTAATATGCATCGCATGCTAGCCCATTATGAAATACCTTAGATCGAAGCTGTTGCAGCGGTCCCGGCACACCATTGTGACTGGCGACATGTCTCCCGGAGTTATTTCTAGCTCCGGCGCTGTGATTGACGGGAGCCATGATAACATCGCTCCCACTAATGCATGTGGGAGCCGCTGGTCAGCAGTTAGAGTAGTCTTGTGACGGCTATCAGTGTCTTGTTAAAGCGTAATTCCACTCATAATTGGAACTTCTGCTGATCTGATTCCTCCCCCCCTCCGGTGTCACATTTGGTACCTTTAAGGGGGGAGGGGGGAGCAGACGCCTGTCTAATCCAGGTATTTGCTCCCATTTCTGGCGAAAGATCGATGCAGTATCTATGCCATGTCTGGCCCCTCCTCTGTCCCCCTCGCTGTCTTCTGGGAGACACACAAGTCCCAGAAGACTGCAGGGACCACTCAGAACATGCAGCGTGCACAGTAGGGAACCAGTTTGTGAAGCCACAAGGCTGAAGATGCCGGCGCTTCCACCCGGAACTGAGAGACAGGTCGGTTTCAGATGAGGACATTGTGGGCGCCCTGGATAGTAAATGTCCTCATTTTAAAAGTCAGCAGCTACAGTAGCTGCTGACTTTTTTTTTCAGGCAGACCTTCGCTTTAAAGCTTGTAGGAGGAGTTTTAATTCTGCTCTGACTATCCTATCAGGCTGCAGCCCCCCTGAACCTCTGTCTGGACAGTGCTGATTGGCCCTGTGCTGATCACATGCACTCTCCCAACAAAAGAAAAAAACTCTAGCAATAAATATCAAACTGAGCATGTGCAACTTGTCCCCTAGTCTTTGTTCTATTTGGAGATGGATTGGGGACAGTGGAAGAAGGGGAGGAAGAGAGAAGACAGGACCAAACAGCCTTTTTAAACAATTCAGAGGATTACCCCTTAGGTTCCATGGTGAGTATAACAAGTATGCTTTACTGTATATACAGCAGTGGCGGCCCGTCCATTAGGGGCGCATGGGCGCCACCCCCCCATCCATGCATCCGGCCCCCTAATCTACATGCAGGGCGCCAGACACATGGATTCCAATCAGGTTTATTTATTTTTTATTGAAGCACGGAATTTGAGCCAGAGGCTCTAGTAGGCTTCAAAAAAGGATGGGCTCTGGGCACAGAGCACTACACCCTGATCCCACCCAGTTGTGTGACAATAGCTAATGAATATTCACTATTGTCATACTGATTCTCCTCCGGCCCAATCAGGAAGTGGGTCTGAGACTCGTTTCCCGATTGGCCAAAAGGAGAAGCGTTCCAATTGGTCTAGGAGGAGGAGGGAGGAGATGCACAGCGGAAGCCACCATGATACCTGCGCAGGAGAGCAGGGGAAGGGGAAGCCACCACCTGTGATGCCAGGGAGGAGAGAAGGGGAATAAGAAGCCGCCACCCCTGATGCAGAGGAGGAGAACAGGGGAAGAAGAAACCGCCACCCGGGTGAAGCGCTGCCTGCAATAAATGGGGTAAGTGCACTGTTTGCGGCTCCCCCCAAAAAATTGCCACCAGCCGCCACTGATATACAAACTGATTTTACTGTTGTGTGAGATGCTTTGCACTACTTGCTCTACTGCATAATACCACCCCAAGACCAGCTGTACATCCATACCTTCAATCTTGGCCTATTAAACTACAGTAGTCAATCCCTTTCAGAAGTCTTTGGGAGACGTCTACTATACTTCAGTGTCAGGACTAGAAGTGTGCGACAACAGATGCATTGCTGGTCTTACAGCAGTGTGGTGTGCAAGCAGTGCACAGCATCCAGAGTCTCTTTTATTACAAATGTTACGTTTTCTGCAGAAAAAGAGAAATAACTTTTTTTTTTATTCTTGTGAGTTAAGGACTGGTTGCAAATTAATTATTAGGGCATTAAGACACAATGAATTGCTTTGTCGTCTGAAAACTAACTTGGTCCCCTATAACATCTCATTTATAACACAATGTGCAATGTTTTTAAAACGACAAAAACATGCTTTGCCTATTTAGACAGCAATGCATTATTTGTGCTGTGTAGTAGCTATGTCCATATGCACAATGTGTAGCATTATGGTCTACTACGGTGCATATGCAAAGACAAGCAGATGCTTCATTATCTTGTCATGGTCTGACGCATGTGTTAATCATCCATTACAGTATTTGCCTGACTCTTATACTGCTGTTTTCTCAGTGACACAAGTTAAGTGTCAGCAGTTGTGTAGAAGCATTGTTTTTGCGCCAAACGAAGGGTAGAAAAATGCATGACCAGAAGCGTAATTATAAATGTTCTGGCCCTGCAGAAAACAGATCTCTTCACGGGGACCTCAAAATAAACAAGTCTAATTAAGGTCACTTAGAAAAAAGACTTGAAAATTAAATAATTGTGCCTGTTATGGCTGAGCACCGAGCAGGCTCAGTACCAACAATGAGAAATGCTTGTTAGCATATTATCAACTAAATGCTCATTATCCTTCATGCCGAGCGAGTTCAACTCCTTGCTCCACTCTATAACTAGTGTTTTAGTGTAGCTATAGCCAAAATTATATATTTTTTAAATTTTGGATAGAGAAGTTAAAGGTTACAATTAGTGATGAACTTGGGTTTGGTTTGAACCCAAGGGCGTCCAAAGCCAAAAGTTAACTTTCATTGATGGACCAATGAGATTCGCCACCCCACAGCTGTTGTACAGAAATGGGGTGGGGATTCTTGTGACATCTATGACCTAATATGAGCATATGGCCATATTAAGTCAATGATGTCATGAGCCTCTCCACCCCTTGCTATATGTGCTGCCTAGGGGCCCTGGCCTAGTAATGATGCCTAAATTCCGGATTTGAACTACACCCAGGTCAGAATGAAACCAAGCTCATCCCTAGTTAGAATGGCCTTCAGGTTTTTATTTCTATCTGTCTCCCAGTGTTCACCCTGTTTGCCCTGGTAACTACTGTCACTGTTACCCCTTGTACACACGTTCGGACATTCCGACAACAAAATCCAATGGATTTTGTCCGAAACTGGTGTTGCATACACACGGTCGGACAACGTTGTCGGAAAATCCGATCGTTCGGAACGTGATGATGTTTGTATGTTACGATGGGACTACGTTCAGGCTAGTAGCCAATAGCTTTAGTCACGTAATTTGATCTGAGCATGCGTGGCACTTTGTCCTATCGGAATTCTCTACAAACGATCGGACAAAGTCCTATCGGATCATGTTGTCGGAAAATTTTATATCCAGCTCTCAGACTTTGTTGGTCGGACATTCCGACGGAAAAAGTCAGATGGAGCCCACACGGTTGGATTATCCGACAACGCGGTCCGATCAGACATTTTCCATTGGAATTTCCGACCATGTGTACAAGGGCTTACAGAAAGTGAGGGGAAATCACCATTTCTGAGTTTGAGGGACCCTTTGAAAAAGTCACGTGTTTGTGACGCAACGCATCAGGGAGGAGCCAGGTGTTGTGTTCGTCACTTCCGGTCGCGGCCGAGACCGGAAGTCTCTTTGTTTACAAGCGCTACAGTGATTTTAAATGTAATTGTGGATTTTATTTTTCATTAAATATTCGTGAATACTACACATGAGAGTCCCCTTCTTTTTCCCTATGGTCTGACATACTGTACCTGATGGATGAGTGTGCCATATAGAGAAGAGCCAGCAACTGTCTTTTACAAAGTGCATATGACCCTTAGGGGTCTCGAATTGAGGTGAGAGGCTGGGGGAAACAGGGGGGTGCACCATTAAGCACTGAAGGTGGAACATTTTTGTGAAGTTTGCCTGCACTTGTACACACATTGCATAGACTGTCACTATTGGAATACCATTGTTTGGATATCACTGGATATTTCTTCACTGGAATTTTTTTTGGAATTACTTTATTGACATTTTGAATTGGGACTGTTTATCCATCTTTTCACTCTGCACAGCTATTTGAGTGTCGATCATTATCGCATAGTATATGCGTTGTTTGCACTTTAGTCATTTTAATATTTATTTTGCACTACTTATTGAGTTTGCACTTTTTTTCTCATTTATGATGTATTTTGATCAATTTAGGTGATATTTATTTATTTATTTATTTATTTATATACAGGTAGTGCTACATAATTTTTTATTCATTTAACAGTTAATGTCGAGATCATTATTTATGTTGGCAGCTTCCCGGTAGTTTTTCATTAGTTTAGCTTGAGAGGGATATTAATTTAGGGTTGTGCGCATTATTTATACCATTTCTGAGTTGTCACTAGAAGAACAGAAATATAAATCACTTGTTCTGAAGAAGTTCTACAGAAGTTTTACCCCTTCCCTATTCTTCCACTCCCGTATATCTCACCCATGCAAGAATTAAAGACATTTGGCATGGCACCTCCCCCCCACCCCTTCTGGAACTGTTCTAACAATGTAGCACAATCTCACACATGCGCAGTAAAGAGCCGGCTGTGAAACAGATGGAAGTCACAGCCGGCTCCCACAGCCAAGATGGTGGTGTCCAGGACCGTATTTATTTTATTTATTTGTTTCAGGTACTTGTATAGCACCGTCAATTTACGCAGCGCTTAACATATACATTATCTGTAGCTGCTAACTTTTCATATTTAAAAAATGTACTGCAGTTACTCTTTAATCACTTTTAGCTCTCGAAGATTTACCCTCCCCCCCTTTATGGCCAGGCCATTTTCTGCAATACGGCACTGCTTTACTTTAACTGACAATTGTGCTGTCATGCGACACTATAATCAAATAACATTTACGTCGTTGTTTTCCTCACAAATAGATATTTCTTTTGGTGGTATTTGATCACCTCTGTGTTTTTTTTTATTTTGTTGCGCTATAGACAAAATTAGGCTGAAAATTATGGAAAAAAAACAGCATTATTTACTTTCTGCTATAAAACACATCTCTACCCCTGCGTGCGGATGACATACTAGGTATGTGATCCAGCACAGAGCGGCCGCCCTGCCACAGTATGTGTGGTGGGTGGTCATAAAGTGGTAACAGCGGAGCTCCAGGCTCCTGCAGAAAAAATATGTACTGTATGATAAAACAGATGTCTACAGTTTTTAACATTTTTTATTATATATGGGGTGCTAGGTGTGCTTGAAGAGTGTCCCAAATACTGTAGCTACTGACTTTTAATATCAGAACACTTAAATGTCCACGAATCCAGCGGTGTCCTCACCCAAGCCGATCTTTCTATTGGCTCTCGGGTGCTGCTGCCGATATCTCAACTAAGGTAACCTGGCAGTGAAGCCTTGGGGCTTCACAGCAATTTACCTACTGCGCATGTGTGAAGCACTCTGCTCTTTCTGAATGGCCCGGCGGCAGGGGGAAAGGAGTAGGGGGCCAAAGTTCTGTCTGAGCTGGCCACGACAAACTCACTTGGAAGTGGGAGCGGCTAATTGTCAAAACCAGATACCCCCTCCCCCCAAATGTGGCAACTGGGGAGGGGGGTGCAGACAGGTTGCATATACCCCTTTTGGGTGGAGCTCTGCACTAAAGTGTCCCTTTTGGGAGAGATTTTCCCTCACTTCCTGTCAGGACATGGAGAAAAGTAAGATGTCTGATAATGTTTCTATAGCTAGCGGTACTTTCCTGTGATGCCCACACCTCATTTCTTGAATCAAGGTCACAAGTACAGCAAAAGAAAATCTCAGAAATAAAAACCAGACAAAAGCCAAAACAAAACTCAGCTGTAGTTAGACTTTAAAGCCAATACCTCAAAACAACATATTTCCCGTTGCATATGATTTTCATTGAAAACCACACTATTCTGAACCAATCCTTCATTAGGCATACCACATTCAATGCGTTACTAAGGATCCTAAGGGTTCTATTTATCATAAAGTTAGAGTTGAAATTTGTCCAAAACTCAGAATGAACACTAGCAATCATTTTCTCTGAAGATATATGATAAAACAGATGTCTACAATTTTGAACTTTTTTATTATAAATGGAGTGCTAGGCGTGCTTTAAGAGTGTCCCAACACTGGAATCGTGAGCTGATTATAACCACAAAATCCGCATCCTTCTTTCAAAGTGAAAACTTGCACTCAGAAACAAGTTAGTCAGTTTAATAATTTTTTTATTAAAACAAAACCATTCAGCAAATTTAATTAAAACTAATATGGGAATAAACATTTTTCTGTCTTTAGGGGCACTGGTCTTGTCCTATAGTTTTACTATGATAGGGAGACTCCGGCTTATCAAATGAGGAAGACCTTTATCAGGGAAATAGGCTAAACCAGCTTCTCCAGTTGCTCCGTGTCCCTGCGCACATGCGGAACTCTGGCACACACATTTGCACAATAGAACTGCGCTACGGATTCGTGGCTCCGCTGAGTATTATCCTCTGCCCGGCCTATAAAAGGAGCTCTAGCACTCAGACAAATTGCTGGTTCGTTTTCAGCTCTCCTGAGATCCTTGCTTCCTATTCCTGTGAATTGTCTACCCGTTGTGACCCGGATTGTTTCAAGACCTCGCTGACTCTCTCCTGGACCCGACCTCTGGCTTGTTTCTTGGACTTCCTGCTCTCTCTGGTGTTTGACCCTCGGCCTGTATTCGGATTGCCTCTTGTCTCCTATGATCGACCCTCAGCCTGCCCTTAGATTGCCTTTGTCTCAGCGCTTCGGACTCTTACTTGTTCCTGGACTCCTTGACTGTGTTTGACCCTTGGCCTGCCTTTGGACTTTGCTTATCTCATTACAGACTTGTTGCTGTTACTTCCTGGACTCCTCCTGGGTCACTACCTACCTGCCCTGCACAACTATCTCCTAGACCTTCACACAAGTCAGGTACTGGTAGCTTGTGCCTCTTGGTGTCAACCACTCTCTGTGCCATCTTCAGGGGTGGTGTGCGCCGAGTCGCAACAGCGACTGATCTCTGCATCTTGGTCTCGGTGAGTGCTCCTTTTGCTGATAGTCTGCTCATTAGAACAACGTTTTTCATGTTCTTTTTTCCAGTATTGCAATGTATGCAATACTTGATGAAGGCCAAATTTAGTAAAAACAAGCATCTTAGATTTGGGTAGAAATTAGTGGCTTAAATGCTCAGTGAATTTTATCCCAATTAGATCCCAGTGACTGCATTCATTTGTGTGTCTATTCTCTTCCACAAAGCTTTATTGTAGGTATCACTCTCTTTTACATTTTGGGAAATACACTGGGCCAGGGTGATGCCACTATTGGCACTGCTACTAATGCAAAAGTGGAGCATAATTTTGATGGAGATTTTGATCTGCATGGAATTCACCTATTATAAAACTGAAATGCTTTTGGGTAGAGTTGACTTTTAACAATGTTTGTTACTGTTCTGCTTTTAAAAGATTTAAGCAAGACGTCAAACCACAATAAATTTAGTGAAATCTAAAATGGCTAATAATAAGCTTTGCCTTTTTAAAAAAAAATGAAAATACAATTCAGAAATTGTACCCTTTCATTAAGAAAACCAAATCAATTATTGGCCTACAGGCAGAGAGTTTCAATGTCTGTCTGAGAGGACTGTGTGAGAATGTTGATATCAATTTGCTGCAGGTAGTAGGAAGCATATCCCCAGTCTCCATTCACAGTGATCATGTAGATTGTACGTTGTGCAATGTTTAAACAGAAAAATAAAGAGACCCTTCTATGCCTTAAGGCTTTGTTCCAATTATAAAATTCAGCTACTAAATGCTAGAAGTGTGCCTGAAACTCATCCTCTTGCTGATATATGGCAACTTACAAAAACGTTGATTCTGCTTCCAGTTATTGTACAAGATTTACAAACACAGAAATTTCTAAAAGCAAATACCAATTGATTGTAAAATCGTGTTTAATAAGATTTGAATTATTATTTGGAATGCGTCTGATAAGCAATACTGCACTCACAGATACAGACATGTTCTGTAGCACTTAGTGGCCTTCAGGACACCAGTTCATAACTGTGGTTTACGAATTGATAAACAAATACCAAAAGAGCTCAAAATAAATTACACTGGACAAAACAGTAGTCTAGCTGGTTGTCAGGTAAAAATTAGGGTGGGCAGCAGTCCAGTCTACACAGCTGGCCCAGCACTAATAGATCAATTAAACAAAACCACGGGAGATGAGCTGAATTAGAGTATCTCATTTAATCTTTAACAGATTAATGTAATTTCAAAATAAATTTTACATTTCTTATTTTCCATAGGTAGCTTTCATTAGAATAATGCTTGGTGATCCTGTAATGAAGGTCTTTCTTCAGGCACTCATTGGATGACAATGTTGTGCTTCGCAGTTGTCCTTCTGCGGTGTCTTCCTTTCCCAAGTCCAAGCCCTCTTTTGGGGGGTTATGAGAACTGGCCCTCTCCAAACAGGATATTGCATTAAACCTGTAGGCCAAAAAGGAGAACCAGAACCTTTATGAGTGGAAGAGTGGGTTTGATAATATAGTTGGCAGTGCCTCCATCCAGGATAGTGCCTCTGTAAATAGAGGAGATGCCCTTCTCGGCAAATGAACGAAATAATCGAATCAAAGTAATTTGGAGCAGAGGAACTATTGTAAGCAGCATATAACATTAACCATAAGTATGTAAATGCAGACCATTATGGAATTAATAATAAGGTTTATATACAAATAAAAACAATACATGCATCCAATGTACAAACAGGTATTATCAACAAAGCACCCAACAGGAGTCATGATGGAATAGTGCACATATACTAGACATGTGCAGAGTAAAATATTTTGTTTCGGAATTTCGTTTTCGTCCGAAAACTTAATTTATTTAGTTACTCCCGAAATTCGTTTTTATTTTTTTCGTTTTTCGTTCAAAAATTGCATTCGTACGAAAATCCACATGAATTACGGTCGTATCTGTCTTGGAAGGCTTATGGTGTCTGTCAATGTATAAAGAAGATTTGACGGAGCTAACTATATAGCATACTTTAGAACCCTATTAAAGTCTATGGGACTCCAACGTTCAAAATCTAAAGTGCTAATTTTAAAGGCTAATTTGCAAGTTACTGTCCTAAAAAGTGTTTGGGGACCCGGGTCCTGCCCCAGGGGACATGTATCAATGCAAAAAAAAGTTTTAAAAACGGAAGTTTTTTCGGGAGCAGTGATTTTAATAATGATTAAAGTGAAACAATAAAAGTGTAATATTCCTTTAAATTTCGTAGGGGGGGGGGTTGTCTATAGTATGCCTGTGAAGGGACGCATGTTTCCCGTGCTTAGAATTGTCCCTGCACAAAGTGTCATTTATGCAGGAAAAAAAGTCCTTTAAAATCACTCGCAGCTATAATGAATTGTCGGCTCCGTAATACAGAGAACACTCATTGAAAGTCATTGATAAAAAAATAAATAAATTAAAAAAAAAGCGTGGGGGTCCCCCAAATTCAATTACCAGGCCCTTCAGGTCTGGTATGGATATTAAGGGGAACCCTGCCTCAAATTTAAGAAAAAATTTGACGTGGGGTTCCCCCTAAATATCCATAACCAGACCCTTCAGGTCTGGTATAGATATTAAGGGGAACCCCGCGTCAAATTTAAAAAAAAATTGACGTGGGGTTCCCCCTAAAAATCCATACCAGACCCTTTATCCGAGCACGCAACCTGGCAGGCCGCAGGAAAAGAGGGGGGGGACGAGAGAGCGACCCCCCCTCCCTCCTGAACCGTACCAGGCCACATGCCCTCAACATTGGGAGGATGCTTTGGGGGTCCGTGACCCCTCAAAGCACCTTGTCCCCATGTTGATGAGGACAAGGGCCTCATCCCCACAACCCTGGCCGGTGGTTGTGGAGGTCTGCGGGCGGGGGGCTTATCAGAATCTGGAAGCCCCCTTTAACAAGGGGACCCCCAGATCCCGCCCCCCCCGTTTGAAATGGTAAGGGGGTACAAAAGTACCCCTACCATTTCACAAAGAAAATGTAAAAAATGGTTAAATAAAACAAACACACTTTTGAAAAATTCCTTTATTAAAAATAAAAAAAAGATTCCAGCGGCGGTAATCCACTCTTGCTATCCAGCGACGGATGGTCATCTCATCTCATCCAGCGCAGCGATCCATCCTCCTTCTGTCTCCTCCACGGAGACACTACAGGCATTCCGGCGGCTGACGTTTCTTATATACGGAGGGCGGGGCCACCCGTCACCTGACCCACCCCCCTCTGACGCAAGGGGAAACCCGGGGTTCCCCGTGAGGTATGGGTGACCCCGCCCCCCCTCTGATGTAACGGAAACCTGCCTGTGTTACATCAGAGGGGTGCGGGTCACCCCTACGTCACAGGGAACCACGGGTTTCCCCTTGCGTCAGAGGGGGGCGGGGTCAGGTGACGGGTGGCCCCGCCCTCCGTATATAAGAAACGTCAGCCGCCGGAATGCCTGCAGTGTCTCAGTGGAGGAGACAGAAGAAGGATGTAGTCGCTGTGCTGGATGAGATGAGACATCACTGGAGAGATGACCGTCCGTCGCTGGATAGCAAGAGGGGATTACCGCCGCTGGAATCTTTTTTTTATTTTTAATAAAGGAATTTTTCAAAAGTGTGTTTGTTTTATTTAACCATTTTTTACACTTTCTTTGTGAAATGGTAGGGGTACCCCCTTACCATTTCAAACAGGGGGGGGGGCCGGGATCTGGGGGTCCCCTTGTTAAAGGGGGCTTCCAGATTCTGATAAGCCCCCCGCCCGCAGACCTCCACAACCACCGGCCAGGGTTGTGGGGATGAGGCCCTTGTCCTCATCAACATGGGGACAAGGTGCTTTGAGGGGTCACAGACCCCCAAAGCATCCTCCCAATGTTGAGGGCATGTGGCCTGGTACGGTTCAGGAGGGAGGGGGGGGCGCTCTCTCGTCCCCCCCTCTTTTCCTGCGGCCTGCCAGGTTGCGTGCTCGGATAAAGGGTCTGGTATGGATTTTTAGGGGGAACCCCACGTCAATTTTTTTTAAATTTGATGCGGGGTTCCCCTTAATATCCATACCAGACCTGAAGGGCCTGGTAATTGAATTTGGGGGACTCCCACGCTTTTTTTTTTTATTTATTTATTTATTTTTTTATCAATGACTTTCAATGAGTGTTCTCTGTATTACGGAGCCGACAATTCATTATAGCTGCGAGTGATTTTAAAGGACTTTTTTTTCCTGCATAAATGACACTTTGTGCAGGGACAACTCTAAGCACGGGAAACATGCGCCCCTTCACAGGCATACTATAGACAACCCCCCTACGAAATTTAAAGGAATATTACACTTTTATTGTTTCACTTTAATCATTATTAAAATCACTGCTCCCGAAAAAACGGCCGTTTTTAAAACGTTTTTTTGCATTGATACATGTCCCCTGGGGCAGGACCCAATCTCCTATTCTATATCGAACTGTTGTAACAATGAAAACGAACGAAAATAAAGCATTTATTTATGTCGGATCTTTCGTTTTTCGGATTTTGTGCTTTCGTTATCGTTTGCCAAAACGAAAATAGCTGAAATTCAGACGAAAATACATTCGGACGAAAACGAATGCACATGTCTAACATATACCCAGATATATATAGTTAGTAATAAAGATACCTCCAGATGAAGGTTGCAGGGACCCCTGAGGATGATCAAGATGTTGCTTTTGGCTTTGTGTGTCCAACCAGCCCAGAATGCAGCTTCTCACCAGCAGAAACTGTAGTGTGGCAATGGAACTCAGTCACCTATATACTTTTTGTCTGGTATACACAGTGAGGTTTTTTTTAGTTCAGCACAGCGTGCTAAACAAAAAAAAAAAAAAAAAAACTGAGGAGCTTAGAGAAGTGCTTGCTGTACTAACTAGGCAATGGTAGAACAGCGATCTCCTCACTGACCTATTGTGTTCTGACAAGGGGAAGGCCCCCCAGAACACACTGATCAGTACTCGCAACATTGGCTGCCAGCGCTGACTCAGATGCTGGTTTTCCAGCATGCCCCTTAGACAGGTTGATGTACACATGGGCTGAATGTCAGCCGGTTTCTGTTGAACTGACTAAACATGCCAATATTCGGTTTTTGTGTACCAGGCTTAAGTCCCTAGTAGTTTCTAATCTGTCATGCAACCAGACCTCTAATTACCAGACGTGGCCGTCAGATGCCTAACCTGGCTCTAGCCTATTCTGGTTTTTGAGCACTAAGTTAAAACTAGCTATAGAATCCAAGACCAGAGGCAACAAGGTCAACTAAACTAACAAGAGCTGTATATAAACAACACACACAAAAACGCACAGTAGAGGGCAGCACATTCCTACACAGACTTCTACACACATTACGCAAATGGTCTTCTGCTGTCAACATCAGGAAACTCACACTCATGCCACGTACACACGATCGGACTATCCGGCGGACTTAGTCTGGCGGACAAACCACCGGACTTTGCAGCGGAGGTCCACTGGACTTTCCGAATGAGTGGGCCTGCCCACACACGACCGGACTTTGCTGGTGGAGTAGGTCCGCTGGACTATGGCGGGAGTCCTTCGGACTTTTGAAATGAACAGACTTGCCCACACACGGAGAAAAGTCTGTTTGTTTTGAACGCGGCTCCAGGTAGACGGGATTGACACCTCGTTGGCCCCGTCACCTGATATGGAATTAAAGGGGAAGCCCTACGCTGAAAAAAACGGCGTGGGGGTCCCCCCAAAGTCCATATCAGACCCTTATCCGAGCACGCAGCCCGGCCGGTCAGGAAAGGGGGTGGGGGCGATCATGCGCCCCCCCTCCTGACCCGTACCAGGCCACGTGCCCTCAACATGGGGGGGGTGCTTTTTTCCCACAAATAGAGCTTTTTAGTGTATTTGATCACCTTTGCGGTTTTTATTTTTTGCGCTATAAACAAAAAAAGCGCCAATTAGGAAAAAAACGCATTATTTTTTACTTTTTTGCTATAATAAATATCCCACAAAAATATACAAAAAAAAATGTTTCCTCAGTTTAGGCCAATATGTATTCTTCTACATATTTTTGGTAAAAAAAAAAAAAAATCACAATAAGCGTATATTGATTGGTTTGCGCAAAAATAATAGTGTCTACAAAATAGGGGATAGTTTTATGGCCTTTTTATTTTACATTTTTTTATTAGTAATGGCGGCGATCTGTGATTTTTATCATGATTGCGGCATTATGGTGGAAACATCAGACAATTTTGACACTATTTTGGGACCATTGTCATTTATACAGCGATCAGTGCTATAAAAATGCATTGATTACTGTGTAAATGACATTGGCAGTGAAGGGGTTAACCACTAGGGGGTGATGAAGGGGTTAAGTGTGTCCTAGGGAGTATGGGCTTCCAGTCATATGACAGCATTCACTGCTCCCGATGACAGGGATCGGTGATCTCTGTCATAACTAGGGATGAGCCGAACACCCCCCTGTTCGGTTCGCACCAGAACCTGCGAACAGACCTAAACTTCGTGTGAACTTTAGAACCCTATTAAAGTCTATGGGACTCGAACGTTCACAATCTAAAGTGCTCATTTTAAAGGGTAATATGCAGGTTACTGTCCTAAAAAGTGTTTGGGGACCTGGGTCCTTCCCCAGTGGACATGGATCAATGCAAAAAGAAGTTTTAAAAACGGCCATTTTTTCAGGAGCAGTGATTTTAATAATGATTAAAGTGAAACAATAAAAGTGTAATATTCCTTTAAATTTCGTAGCTGGGGGGTATCTATAGTATGCCTGTGAAGGGGCGCATGTTTCTGGTGCTTAGAACTGTCCCTGCACAAAGTGTCATTTGTGCAGGAAAAAAAAGTCTTTTAAAATCACTTGCGACTAAATTGTCGGCTCCCCGTAATACAGAGAACACTCAATGAGTGTTCTCTGTATTAGCCGACAATTCATTCATTCATTGATAAAAAAAAAAAAAAAAAAAGCGTGGGGGTTCCCCTGAATTCAATTACCAGGCCCTTCAGGTCTGACATGGATATTAAGGGGAACCCCGTGTCAAATTAAAAAAAAATTGACGTGGGGGTCCCCCTAAATATCCATACCAGACCCTTCAGGTCTGATATGGATATTAAGGGGAACCCTGCATCAAATTAAAAAAAAATTGACGTGGGGGTCCCCCTAAAAATCCATATCAGACCCTTTATCCGAGCACGCAACCTGGCAGGCCGCAGGAAAAGAGGGGGGGACGAGAGAGCGGCCCCCCCCTTCCTCCTGAACCGTACCAGGCCACATACCCTCAACATTGGGAGGATGCTTTGGGGGTCTGTGACCCCTCAAAGCACCTTGTCCCCATGTTGATGAGGACAAGGGCCTCATCCTCACAACCCTGGCCGTTGGTTGTGAGGGTCTGCGGGCAGGGGGCTTATGAGAATCTGGAAGCCCCCTTTAACAAGGGGACCCCCAGATCCCGCCCCCCCCGTTTGAAATGGTAAGGGGGTACAAAAGTACCCCTACCATTTCACAAAGAAAGTGTCAAAATGGTTAAATAAGACAAAAACACTTTTGAAAAATTCCTTTATTAAAAAAAAAAAAAAAAAAGATTCCAGCGGTGCTAATCCACTCTTGCTATCCAGCGACGGATCTCCAGGGTCCAGCGATGGATGATCATATCCAGCGACGGAGGATCTCCCAGTCCAGCGCTGTCCATACATCCTTCTGTCTGCACTGCGGAGACACTACAGAGATCCCAGCGCTGACGTTTCTTATATTAGGAGGGCGGGGCCACCCGTCACCTGACCCCGCCCCTCTGACGCTGGAGAGGGAAGCCAGGGGTTCCCCAGTGACGTGTGGGTGACCCCGCCCCCTCTGATGTAACGCAGGTTTCCGTTACATCAGGGGGGGCGGCGTCACCCATACGTCACTGGGGAACCCCTGGCTCCCTTCACCAGCGTCAGAGGGGCGGGGTCAGGTGACGGGGGCCCCGCCCTCCTAATATAAGAAACGTCAGCGCTGGGATCTCTGCAGTGTCTCCACAATGGAGACAGAAGAAGGATGTATGGACAGCGCTGGACTGAGAAATCCCCCGTCGCTGGATATGATCATCCATCGCTGGACCCCGGAGATTCGTCGCTGGATAGCAAGAGTGGATTAGCACCGCTGGAATCTTTTTTTTATTTTTAATAAAGGAATTTTTCAAAAGTGTGTTTGTCTTATTTAACCATTTTGACACTTTCTTTGTGAAATGGTAGGGGTACTTTTGTACCCCCTTACCATTTCAAACAGGGGGGGGGCGGGATCTGGGGGTCCCTTTGTTAAAGGGGGCCTCCAGATTCTGATAAGCCCCCAGCCCGCAGACCCTCACAACCACCGGCCAGGGTTGTGAGGATGAGGCCCTTGTCCTCATCAACATGGGGACAAGGTGCTTTGAGGGGTCACAGACCCCCAAAGCATCCTCCCAATGTTGAGGGTATGTGGCCTGGTACGGTTCAGGAGGGAGGGGGGCCGCTCTCTCGTCCCCCCCTCTTTTCCTGCGGCCTGCCAGGTTGCGTGCTCGGATAAAGGGTCTGATATGGATTTTTAGGGGGACCCCCACGTCAATTTTTTTTTAAAATTTAATGCGGGGTTCCCCTTAATATCCATATCAGACCTGAAGGGTCTGGTATGGATATTTAGGGGGACCCCCACGTCAATTTTTTTTTTTTTTTTTGACACGGGGTTCCCCTTAATATCCATGTCAGACCTGAAGGGCCTGGTAATTGAATTTAGGGGAACCCCCACGCTTTTTTATTTTTTTATTTTTTTTAATCAATGAATGAATGAATTGTCGGCTAATACAGTGTTCTCTGTATTACGGAGACCCGACAATTTAGCCGCAAGTGATTTTAAAAGACTTTTTTTCCTGCACAAATGACACTTTGTGCAGGGACAGTTCTAAGCACCAGAAAAATGCGCCCCTTCACAGGCATACTATAGATACCCCCCAGCTACGAAATTTAAAGGAATATTACACTTTTATTGTTTCACTTTAATCATTATTAAAATCACTGCTCCTGAAAAAACGGCCGTTTTTAAAACTTTTTTTTGCATTGATCCATGTCCCCTGGGGCAGGACCCGGGTCCCCTAACACTTTTTAGGACAGTAACCTGCATATTACCCTTTAAAATGAGCACTTTAGATTTCTCCCATAGACTTGTATAGGGTGTTCCGGCTTTTCCAATTTGCTGCGAACAGCCCAAATTGTTCACTGTTCGCTGAACAGGCGAACAGGCAATGTTCGAGTCGAACATGAGTTCGACTCGAACTCGAAGCTCATCCCTAGTCATAACACTAGCCAGAATGGGGAAATGCCTTGTTTACATAGGCACTTCCCCATACTGAGGCTCCGTGACACGTTTGCCGGGACACCAGTGGACATCGTGTCCACTAGTCCCGCGGGCACGGTCACTCTGTACGTGGGGGGCGCGTGCCTGCTATTCCTGGCTCTTAAAGGGGACGTATAGGTACGCCCATTTGCCCACTGCTGCCATTGTGCCGATGTATATCGGCGTGCAGCTGTCGGCAAGTGGTTAAAAAAGGTCTAAATGGGCCACTGACATGCATCATGGTTGAACTTAGAAATGTGTCTTTCCAAAGTTAAACTAAATGAAATCCTTTCTTATTTTTGCTTGGGGATAGAGTGCAGAGGGTTTAGAAGTCTTGTCAGTTTTTGGGGATATCTGCACCCCTGATAGGGTGAAGACACCTCCCAAATTTTGCCACTTTCTCCTTCAAATTTATTCACTTCCTGTCATATAGCCAAACAGGAAGTGAGGGTAAAACCCTACCAATGTCTTTTCTTGGGGACACATAGGTCAATCTAAATAATTTCCCCCGGTAGGTAAATTGCACTGTAGCATTTTGCTGTGTACACCCCAAATTATTAGGTATCTTGGACTTTGGGGTTTATTTACTAAAGGCAAATCCACTTTGCACTACAAATGCACTTGGTAGTTGCTGGAGGTCTGAGGGGGACATGCAAGGAAAATAAAAAAACAACATACATGATTGGATGATAAAATCACCAGTGCTTCCCCTCAGATTTACAGCAAGTACACTTGTAATGCATGCAGTGTGGATTTGCCTTCAATAAACCCCAAAATACCTAATAATTTGTGGTGTACACAACAAAGTGCTAGAGTGCAATTTGCCTAATGGGGACACTAGATGATTGACCTGTGTGTCCCCAAGGAAAGACATCGGTAGGTTTTTGCCCTGACTTCCTCTTTGGCTATGTTACAGGAAGTGAAGCCAATTTTCAGAAAAGGGACACAAAGCCCAACCTAAAAAAGACAATTAGGGGTTCTAACACTCACTTGGTTTCCCTCAAATGCCCACAATTAGAATAGGATTGTCTTGAGCTAGATTTTAGCTCAGTGCTTCTCAACCCTGTCCTCAAGTACCCCCAACAGACCATGTTTGCAGGTTTTCCTTCATCTTGCCCAGGTGCTTTAAATCACAGTCAATAGCTTGGTATTTTCGACAGCTATTTTAGATAAGATAAATTCCCAAAACATGTCTTGTCCGGGGTACTTGATAACTGGTCCTGAGAACCACTGCGCTAAAATGGAAAATTGAATACTTACCTCTCTGTAATTTTCCTTTCCTGGTGCCTATCCATGGCAGCATATGCACAATCAATGCATATGCCATCATGAAGGCATCAGGAAAGTAGTTTTTAGACAAATCTAACCTTTTTTTGTTTTGCCATTCCAATCATCCTAGCTAAGCTGCAGCTGGGAAATCTGTTGCATAAAAATTGTTTTGGGGGGAGGGGGGGGGGTAAAATGCATTACTTGGATTGAGCATGCATCTGCAAAACAAATTATTAACAAAACACATAAAATATATAAATTTGCTACACATTTTATTGGTCAACAAAACAGGACTTGGAAAAGAGCAAGGAAAGCAAAAAACACATGTATGTTAATTTGAGACACTTATACCACGTACACACGATCAAACAATCCGGTGGAAAAGAAAGTATTTTTGCACTCCAATCTGTCCGCCGGACTCGCTTTTCGGCAGACAGTACGGCTGTGTGTGTGCGCTAGTCCGTTGGATTTTTGAAATGAGCGGACTTTTCCCCATGCGGAGAAAAGTCCGCTCATTTTGAGCGCGTCTCCAGGTAGCCGGGGCCAGCGAAGGAGGTGTCGCTGGCCCCGTCACCTGGTATGGAGTATCCCTACGCCGAAAAATCGGCGTGGGGGTCCCCCCTAGGTCCACATCAGACCCTTATCCGAGCACGCTACCCGGCCGGCCAGGAAAGGGGGTGGGGACGAGCGAGTGGCCCTCCTGAGCCGTACCAGGCCGGGTGCCCTCAACATGGGGGGTGCCTTGGGGAAGGGGGGGCCGCGCGGCCCCCCCACCCCAAAGCACCTTGTCCCCATGTTGATGAGGACAAGGGCCTCTTCCCGACAACCCTGGCCGTTGGTTGTCGGGGTCTGCAGGCGGGGGGCTTATCGGAATCCGGGAGCCCCCTTTAATAAGGGGGCCCCCGGATACTGGCCCCCCACCCTATGTGAATGAGTATGGGGTACAATGTACCCCTACCCATTCACCTGTAAAAAAAAAGTTAAAAGAAACACAACACACAAGGGTTAAAATAGTTTATTGCACAGCTCCGGGGGTCTTCTGTCCGTTTTTGGGGGTCTTCTCGCCGGACTCCTCCACTATCTTATGCTCTTTTGCTAGCTCTTTCACTAGCGGAGGAGCCCGGCTTTCTTCTTTGCCGCCGCCCTCTTCTTCCGACTTTGGGGGTCTTGTCCCCCTCTTCGGGGGTCTTGTCCCCCTCTTCGGTTCTTCTTGCCGGGCCACCGCGCCTTCTTCTAGCTCTTTTACAAGCGGTGGCTAGGTCTTCTGTCGCCGCTGTCGCCGTCTTCTGTTCTTCTCTTCAGATGTTGCCTCGTCGCTGTCTCCGCTCACAATGATAGGGACGTGGCGCTCGGCGACTTATATAGGGACATTACCGGATGATGTTCCCACCCATTATGATGTCCCCCCGAAGAGGGGGACAAGACCCCCGAAGTCGGAAGAACTTTTTTTTACAGGTGAATGGGTAGGGGTACATTGTACCCCATACTCATTTACATAGGGTGTGGGCCGGTATCCTGGGGCCCCCTTATTAAAGGGGGCTCCCGGATTCCGATTAGCCCGCAGACCCCGAGAACCAATGGCCAGGGGTTGTCGGGAAGAGGCCCTTGTCCTCATCAACATGGGGACAAGGTGCTTTGGGGTGGGGGGGCCACGCGGCCCCGCCTTCCCCAAGGCACCCCCCATGTTGAGGGCACACGGCCTGGCACGGCTCAGGAGGGGAGGGGCGCTCGCTCGTCCCCACCCCCTTTCCTGGCCGGCCGGGTAGCGTGCTCGGATAAGGGTCTGATGTGGACCTAGGGGGGACCCCCATGCCGATTTTGTGGCGTAGGGATTCCCCTTTAACTCCATACCAGGTGACGGGGCCAGCGACGCCTCCTTCGCTGGCCCCGGCTACCTGGAGACGTGCTCAAAATGAGCGGACTTTCCTCCGCGTGTGTGGGCGAGTCCGTTCATTTCAAAAGTATGGCGGATAGTGCGGCGGACTTAGTAAGCCGTATTAGTCTGCTGAAAAAGTGCCGTGTGTGGGCAAGTAGCTCGTTCGGAAAGTCCGGCGGACAGTCCGACGGGAAGTCCGCCAGACTAAGTCCGCCGGATAGTTGGCTACGTGTTTACGCGGCATTAGGCCCCTTTCACACTGGGGCGGGCAGCGCGCTGGCGGTAAAGCGACGCTATATTTATATTTAGCGGTGATTTAGCGTAGTTTTAGCGGTGCTGATTGGCCGCTAGCAGCCGAAAAAGGGCCATAGCGCTTTGCAGGCGGGTTTGGAGCGCTGCCCCATTGTTTTCAATGGGAAGGGGTGCATTAGGAGTGGTAAATAGACCACTCCTACAGCGCTCCAAAGATGCGGCTTGCAGGACTTTTTTGACCGTCCTGCAAGCGCATCGCTCCAGTGTGAAAGCAATGTCCACATGTGTCTCGGCCATCCGGGACTCTCCCTCTTGGCTGAGACACAGCAGCGGAGCCACTAGCTCCCACTGCTGTCAATCAAAGTTAGTTAGCCAATGAGGAGAGGGTGGGGCCGAACTGCTGCTCTGTATCTGAATGGATACATGGAGCTGTGGCTCAGCTTGGATGCTCCCAGAACAAGCTGCTTGCTCTGGGGTCAGTCAACAGGAGGGAGGGGCAAGAAGTGCTGAAGAGGGACCCGATAAGAGGAGGATCATGGTTGCTCTTTGCAGAATTACTACACATAGCAGGTAAGTATGACGTGTTTTTTATTTTTATAGAAAAAAAAAGGAGACTTTACAATCACTTTAATTAATATAACTGAAATGAAAAAAATATATATATTCCATTGCTGTAATGTAGTGATTATAACTGCAGTACAGTGAAGTGCACTCATTTACAAAAACCCCTATTGCAAGATTCTATATTTATATGATTAACATAGGGAAAACAATAAAAGTAAAATACTTAAATTAGGAACAGGAGACATGCTGTATAAGAAGAGAATATTCTAAGGTTATTTAGGTATTTTTAAACTTATAGTTGCCGTGTAATACAGATGTGGTATGTGTGGTTAATGTATTTACAGTTTCTGCAAAAATAATTCATGTTATGTTTGTGCTCTCTGTATAGATGCAAAAAAAGCTTTTATAATACAGTGGTGTGAAAAAGTGTTTGCCCCCTTCCTCATTTCCTGTTCCTTTGCATGTTTGTCACACTTAAGTGTTTCGGAACATCAAACCAATTTAAACAATAGTCAAGGACAACACAAGTAAACACAAAATGCAATTTGTAAATTAAGGTGTTTATTATTAAAGGTGAAAAAAAATCCAAGCCATCATGGCCCTGTGTGAAAAAGTGATTGCCCCCCTTGTTAAAACATACTATAACTGTGGTTGTCCACACCTGAGTTCTATTTCTCTAGCCACACCCAGGCCTGATTATTGCCACACCTGTTCACAATCAAGGCATCACTTAAAAAGGAGCTGCTTGACACAGTAAGGTCCACCAGAAGATCCTTAAAGGCTACACATCATGCCGAGACCCAAAGAAATTCAGGAACAATTGAGAAAGAAAGTAATTGAGATCTATCAGTCTGGAAAGGGTTATAAAGCCATTTCCAAAGCTTTGGGAATCCAGCGAACCACAGTGAGAGCCATTATCCACAAATGGCGAAGACATGGAACAGTGGTGAACCTTCCCAGGAGTGGCCGGCCGCCCAAAATTACCCCAAGAGCGCAGCGACGACTCATCCAATAGGTCACAAAAGACCCCACAACAACGTCCAAGGAACTGCAGGCCTCATTTGCCTCAGTTAAGGTCAGCGTTCATGCCTCCACCATCAGGAAAAGACTGGGCAAAAATGGCCTGCATGGCAGAGTTCCAAGGAGAAAACCACTGCTGAGCAAAAAGAACATCAAAGCTCGTCTCAATTTCTCCACAACACATCTTGATGATCCCCAAGACTTTTGGGACAACATTCTGTGGACCGATGAGACAAAAGTGGAACTCTTTGGAAGGTGTGTGTCCAAGTATATCTGGCGTAGAAGGAACACTGCATTTCATAAAAAGAACATTATACCAACAGTAAAATATGGTGGTGGTAGTGTGATGGTCTGGGGCTGTTTTGCTGCTTCAGGACCTGGAAGACTTGCCGTGATAAAAGGAACTATGAATTCTGCTGTCTACCAAGAGATCCTGAAGGAGAATGTCCGACCATCTGTTTGTGTACTCAAGCTGAAACGAACTTGGGTTCTGCAGCAGGACAATGATCCTAAACACACCAGCAAGTCCACCACCGAATGGCTGAAGAAAAACAAAATGAAGACTTTGGAGTGGCCTAGCCAAAGTCCTGACCTGAATCCTATTGAGATGTTGTGGTATGACCTTAAAAAGGCAGTTCATGCTCGAAAACCCTCTAATGTAACTGAATTAGGACAATTCTGCAAAGATGAGTGGGCCAAAATTCCTCCAGGACGCTGTAAAAGCCTCATTGCACGTTATCGCAAACGCTTGGTTGCAGTTGTTGCTGCTAAGGGTGGCCCAACCAGTTATTAGGTTTAAGGGGCAATCACTTTTTCACACAGGGCCATGATGGTTTGGATTTTTTTTCACCTTTAATAATAAACACCTTCATTTACAAATTGCATTTTGTGTTTACTTGTGTTGTCCTTGACTATTGTTTAAATTGGTTTGATGTTCCGAAACACTTAAGTGTGACAAACATGCAAAGAAACAGGAAATGAGGAAGGGGGCAAACACTTTTTCACACCACTGTATGTATATATAGTGTAAAGGATTTAGTTTACATTGTATTTCCTTTGAAAGACGGATGTGGTCCAATTATTTACTGATTTAATGAATACATCCCTTTATATATACACACAGCTTTTTTTTTTTTCCAACTTAAATGAATGGAAGAATATTCATAGTACACACAGATGTAGGGACAAGTCACAAAGGAAAAGATCTCAAATCAGGCATGGTGACTACATTTGGAAAGACTGTCCTGTCTACTTGTACATGTATCTGTCCTTTTCTTTATTGCTCAGCTAACCTTGAAATAGTTAAAGGTCTTCCTGAAGTCTTGGAATATTAGGATTATTTCTTCCAGTAAAGAAAACAATTGGTCTGCTGAAAGTTTAGTAAATCTTCAGCCTACCATGGAGTCTGTTTACTGAGAACCTGCCTTACAGATGGTCTTCATTGCTTGACTAGGGTAGGTAAGAGCTCACCTGCTACTATACCACCTCTATAATACCTACTTAAGCCCCCTTCCACTCATTAATTAACATTTATGACCACGCAAGACACAAGTGCAGTTAAAGAGGAAGTAAACCCTGATGGGTTTACTTCCTCTTTGATTCCCTGCAAAGGTAGAGCATAATGGACTACTATGCATCGCATAGTAGTCCATTATGTGTCACTTACCTGACACAGGAGCCAGCGAAGTCACCGCTGTCCCCTGTAGTTCCGAGCGTCCATCTTCTTGGTGGGTCTCCGTGGGTCTCACTGCTCCGGCGCTGTGATTCGCCGGAGCAGCGATGACGTCACTCCCGCACATGCGAGCCGACATTCGCAGCATATCCCCGCAATCTACGGCTTACCCAGTGCGCCTGCGCGCCGCTGTCTGGTTATGCCAAACATCATATTAATCCTGAAACAATGTATGGTGTGCAGTAACACGCTTGCTCTACATGTTTCGCAAATGAATGCTTCATGGGGAGCTTAATAGCTGTTCTACAAAAGAGGGAGAAACATATAAGCATATACAGATACAAAAACAGTACATAATCTGAAATAATACATTGGTAGCGTGTTCCACATTTTTTAGCAGAATTTATCCAAAAGGTAGACATGCAACAGGCAATTTGAGGTTGAACGCGGGGGTGTGCCAGTTAGAAAACAGGGAAGGTAGGTATTTATAGAGAGACAGGGGTATGTATATCCATTATCAAGGCATCCATTATTCAATAAAAAATAAAAAATAGGTATAACAAATTTAAAGAAAGCCAATTCCTGCACAAGGACAGATGACAGAAAGTATCAGATATTATTAGCCAAAACCCTACCTCAACACATAAACCACACAGGAGCTATCTCATAGGCAGCCAAATACTAGGTAATTTTGGTAAAGTAGTAAAAAGCATAAACAGCCCACAAAGTGACCTAAAGCACAGAAGCATATGAAACAAAAGATTAATATAGAATACCTTGCAATACTAGTGATAAGATAGACATTAAGGTGTCTAGCACTTAGCTGCTCTCACCTGTTAGATAACACTAAAATCAAAGCCACCTAGTATAATTGTTAAAGTGAGAAGACAGGTGGTGTGGTGTACTGGGCGCCTGATAGTTGGCCCAAACACACAGTTTCCTATCTAGAAGCAATAAAGCTGAGAGGAAATATGTATCCAGTCACTGGATCTGAAAGAGTAAACAAACAAAGATATTGTAGCAATCTAAGAGCTAATAAGAGCAAGTCCAAGAAGCAACAAAGTAGCTAAGATAGTCCTCATAATAAGACGTAGGGAGTACATACCCTAATCTGCAGTAATTTTGTAAACACTTGGAAACAGCAGACAGCAACAAGCCACCGCCTGTGAAGGATGCCATAGTATAGAGCTAGACAGAGCTGCTCTATATATACACCCCAGACAGGTGTATGGCTGATTGTTGCATCACCAGACTCGGCCAGCACAAGGGTGCAGACCCACACAGGCATGCACGAAAGTGCGGCATGTAGCGCACGTGCATGCGCACAACAGGGCACACGCGCATGTGCACCATGGATCGCAAACGCGTGCGCAGCATGAAAACCAAGCTGCGCCACGCGCATTGCCGGGAGAATAGACAGCCCCAAAATAATGGAGCTGGCGATCATTCCAGCGCATTCGCACAAGCTCGCCGCACAGACATCACCGCTCTGCGCCACTTTACCTAGTATTTGGCTGCCTATGAGATAGCTCCTGCTATTCCTCTAGGAATCAGCTGCACATTCAAAGAGACAGTGGTGGTACTGGAATGGGAACTGGCATAGCCTCACTAAATATGGTATACCCAGCCATGTTAAATCCAGCCCTATCTTCAGTTTTGAATGTAAAACATTTGCTAATGCTGGGGACGGCCAATCTTTGCTCCTTCTTATGAGTGTAAACACACATAGAAAAGTAACAAACACAAAAATACATGATTTAACAACCATTACATGACAAACATGAGCAAGGCAAGAAAGACACATCACTTTATTTTCAGTCATATAATTCCAAAATGTATTATATGATGCCATTTTTTGTGTATAGCATGTACATGAGGTGTGACAAAACCAATCTTAAAAAGAAGTCCAAGACTAAGTATATGTGTCTACTGCACACCTGGGCACTCAAATTGCGGTTAAAACAGCTGTTGCTATCTGTAAATTTAGCCTAAATTTTTATAAGCACTGGTTTGGTCCACATTGTCTGCGTGCATTATAATTACAACTTATTTTTCATGCAAATTACTTTAATTGGATCATTTTGTCATTTGTACAGTATGTAAATTACTCTGCTATGCATTGTGGCAAAAAAATCAGGAGGTCCCCATGAGACAAGAAGTTACAGTTCAGGCCCAATAAGTGACAGATTAGATGTGCAATGAATAGAATCAAATAGAATGAATAGAATCTCTTGCTCATTTCTCTCAGGAAACAAAGGAGTGATGTTTTCACTTTATGGTTAATTAAATCTACTTAATCCAGTTAATTGCTTCAGTTTCATGCCAACATGTGCAGGTGCTCCTGCTGTTGGGTGGTCACACAGGGGGAAGGAGGGGGGAGGAAGAGAGACATTAATGATGTGATTTCACAAGGCAGGATACACTGACTTGTTGAGGAAGTCATTAAAAAGAAGGAAGCTGCTATCCGTGTCATCAGGGCCCGCGCCGTGGTCAGAAGTGAACCAATTTCTCTGATGTTGGCAAACTGCATCATGGGAAATTTTTCCTAAATGTGACTAAGTGTACAGTATATATTGTCTGTGGATCCAGGTTATAAAGGCAGGATAAGTTAAATCAGCTGTAATTACATGTCTGAAGGACTGTCACTTAAAGTTTACGTGTGGGCAAAAAACTATACATATAAGAGCTTGTCCGTTCACATCGTCCCTATTAGCATCAAAAGATGCCTAGAGATCCGGCCAGAACTATAGGCTCTCCTTCCATGGGCTGACAAATCTGACACTGCTGCACTTAAATGGTAAACAGTGTTGTCCGCCTTGCATGTGAAGTCCATGTTTAGACTAGAAGACAATGTACTGACATTAGCTATATTGGCATGGTATTCTCTACTCATCTCTGTAACCCCAGTACTCATGGGTAGTGTAGTTCTGGGGCTGCCTGCACATCAAGGTGGCACAGGAAATGCCTATGAAATTTACAGATGTGTTCCAGGCAGGAACAATCATTTGAAGATAATTTGCACCCTGATGAAGAATCTTGGGGGAAAGAACAATTGGCATTTGCACTTGTATTCAAAGTGGTCCTAAAGTCAAAAGTATTTTCTACCTTGATGAATTACCTGCATTAAGGTAGAAAATCTTCCACTTGCTGTCTCCCCTTTTTACTCCCCCCACACACAGCCAAATACTTACCAGAGTCCTTTCTCAATCCAGTGCTGTGCCCAGAGCTGGTCTCCCTTTCTGGGGTGTGTGTCTATAGATACACACAGTCCAGCTCAGGAGTGCACCCACATGTTTGCACCCCCCATAACAAGCGGCTTGCTATGGTGGCACATACAGAAGAAGCAGTGTAGAGAGCCAGCAGGGGACTCCAGAAGAGGAGGTAAAGGGACACTCAGGACAATATCCTTACACAAGTAAGGTGAACTTTGAGCCTCATACACATGATGCGATTGTTGGGAGGAGATTGTCTGTTGACAGACTGTTGTCCTAAAATCTTACCGTTAGAACGCTCCTTTTGACAATTGTCCAACTTTCGGCCCAAAAAATGTTGGATGGCAGGCTAGTAAATTTTCTGCGGACAATGGTCTGTTGTCTGATTTTCGTATGGTCAGTACACAAATCCGTCACACAAAAGTCAAAAGTACAAACACACATCCTTGGAATCAATACTCACCAAACACGAAATTAGCAGAAGGGGCCCAAAGGGTGGCACTCAAGAGCTGAAATTCCTCGTAGTACATTACTACTTTTGTGTTTTTTGCATGTCAATTGTGTACCGTTAGTATGAAAGACAAGATCCTGGCACACGCCCTTAAGACAAAAATCAGATGCTAGATTGGCCAACAATCGTACCGTGTATGAGGCTTTACTTACCTTGCACAGGTAAGTATAAGCCTCTTTCTTTATTTTAGGGGAGAAGATTGTGCCTTTACAGTCACTTTAAAGTATTATGGTATATATGACAATTGTTTATGGTGATTTACATATAAATGTATTGTGTAAATTATGTTGTAAAGATAACACTGATATTGTTGAATTATATAGATAATTATAGCTACAGTATTTGTTTGTAGTGCAAATGAACACAAGTGGTAGCTCAGGCAGACCCATGCCAATAGTCCAGGAGTATTGACAATTCTTTGAAAATTAGCAAACATAAATCAGACCTGTAAAGATTGGATTCTCATGTGTTTGGACAGTTTATATATGGAGTCAGTGTCTGTTAGCCCTACATATGAATGTTCTGGTCATACAACCTGGACTCCCAATACAATAGGCAGTTGTTCTCACAGGCATATGAATAGAGACTTTTTTCTGTTTTCTATTTCCTTTTTTTTTGTTGAGTTTTGTATTTGTTTGCATTTTTGCATTGTGTATTGCATGAACTGTGCCTGTAATATCCCTGATAACATCTTTATTATTTTTTGTACATGTACATGATAATAGTCCTATCTTTCTGAGTAGATATCTCTTGTTTTGATTTTTTTGTTTTTATTCCAGGTGTGCCGAAGGGATTTTGGTTTTCCGCAGGGGAGTCTCTTCCTTTTGTGCTTTTTTATACATTTATGTATTTTATGAGACTTTCCCTGGTAGCCATTTGAACATATTTTGAATCTATAAACTCTTCCTCTGCATATCTGTAACAAAATTAACATGTTTCCGTACATGGTTTTACTTTTCGATTTTTTGCATTCTTTTTATTGTTATTTACATTTTACATTCCATTTGAATGGGTTTATAATAGGGGGTGTTTTCACAATATAAACAGCCAAAGGGAAGCTTCGTTAACATATGGGTTTCATCTGGTTTCTTCAATTGTCCTAATCACCGCCGTGTGTGTTCTATTTGCTACACGTGATAATGTTAATGATGGTACGTACGATCATTTAGTCGTTTATATTTGCATATATATCTGTGTTTTTTAACTGTTTTTTAGCTATGAATAAGCGTCAGTAAGTATGTGAAACACCTTAGCTATATCTGATTTCCTTACCTCCATTTGCTGTATGGACTGTCTTTTTATTCAATAAAAGTGATCATATTGGAATGCGGCTGTCCAGATCCTCTTGTTCGCACATGAATAGAGTGTCACTTCAGGTCAATGCCACCAGCCAAATCCTCTATGGCAGACATTGAGGATTTACAAAAAACAAATAGACTGTACAAATAGGGACGTTACCCCGTGCAAGGGTACTTTCCCCAGAGCTTAGTGAATGTAGTGAAAATTCACTTTTCAAAGAATACCCAATCATGTGCACGGAAAATTCTTTTCTTGCACGTGATTGACTGATGACTTAGGGATAATTCCCCTGAAAAAGTGAACAGTTTATATGCCCTTAGTAAATCAACCCCTTCTGCTACCTGTTACTTTGTCAAATCCATGAAAATCACAGTTTGCTGAGCATAATGCCATCAGTTCCAAAATGTTGTCTATAACAAATGTTATAAAATAACGTTTCAAAAACTGGTAAACATAAGACAGTTTTATACATGAATCTTTAAATCTATGTTGAGTATAAAAAATAAAATACAAGGGTCACATACATTTGAGGTTAATCAGTGTATTTATTTGCACATACAGTTGTGTGAAAAAGTATTTGCCCCCTTTCTGATTTTTTTATTTTTTTGTATATTTGCCACACTTAAATGATTCAGATCATCAAAAAATGTTATTACGCAAAGATAACACAAGTAAATACAAAATACAATTTTTAAATGATGGTTTCATTTATTAAGGCAAAAAAAACTGTCCAAACCTGCTTGGCTTTATGTAAAAAAGCAATTGCCCCTTAAACCTAATAACTGGTTGTGCCACCCTTGGCAGCAACAACTGCAGTCAAGCATTTGCGATAACTGGCAATGAGTCTTTCACATTTCTGTGGAGCAATTTTGGCTCACTCTTCTTTGCAGAATTGTTTTAATTCAGCCACATTGGAGGGTTTTCCAGCATGAATGACAGGAAAAGGGAGAGGGCAGTTTCCTGCCCCCCCTTTTCCTCATGGGAGAGCGGCTGGATCAGCAGTTTCAAGTTCCCCCGCAGAGCCTGTGGCCAGCGGGGAAACAGCTGTTAGTCACATGTTTTGAGGAGGGGTACAGGTGACCTCTCTTCATGACATGTGAAAAGCCCGGGAAGAACTGGTTTAAACCAGTTTTCTTGGGGTTATAAAAAGGGGGTTCCGCTGAGGGGGCTCATTCGCCTCAGAAGAAAAGCTGTGGTGTTCTCTCTGGGAATATTCCCTGAACAAACAGCCTCTTCTGTGGCCAGAAGATGAGCCTTCTTCGGCGACTGATAGAGCGGGCGGGAGAGGACGGCGGAGAAGCCTGGATTCGCCAGTGCTCAGAATTACCCCGCGCAGCGTGTCAAGAGGCTCCGGTGGGAGCTACACCGCCTGTCAGCTATCCGGGTCCGGAGGAGAGAGGAAGAGAGCGGCCAGCGGTGGAAGCCAGGGAGATGTCGCTGCGGGGTGAAGAGGATGCCGAAGGTGTGGAGGAGGAGACGTCACGTCAACAAGGAAGCGCCGCCCCAGGTCGGTCGAATGGGGCGGCGAAATGAAAGCGCAACCCCCGCCGGAGCTATTCTCCTACCCCGACGCGCCCTGCTGTACACAAAAGAGCTGGTCCTTCTCAGGACCATAGCAGAGGGCAGGCGGGCAGGGGAAGGCTTGGAGCGGGTAGGCGGAGCGGCCAGCTGAGCAGAAGAGCTCCATTGGCTGAAGCGGTGGGCAGGGTCGAAGGCGGTACGGGAGGCGGAGCAACCTCTCTGAGGGAGTGGTCTCCCTCTCCTCAGCGTCAAGCATCTCCTAGGCAACCGTCAATGCTGAATATCAGTGAAGCAGGGCCTGATAGTGAGCCTGCTTTACAACAAGGTAATACAGGTATGACTGATCCTTCTGTTAATGTTTTATTGAATAGGGTTGTGGATTTATTAACAAAGGTGTCTAAGGAATTAGCCAGTCAAAAGTCGATTTGTCAGCCAGCTATTAATAATGTTTTAGCTTCTGATGTTTCAGCTATGGGAGTTTGGTCGCCACCTAGTGGCGTTAATGCTAATGGCGCCCAGGATTTACCAATTCATTTAAAACAATTTAGTAATATTTCTTATAGCAATGCTAGTTCACAGAACTTGACAGAAATTTGTTTAAAGGATCCATGCCCTGTGATATTTCTCCGTTAGGTTATCATTTATCTCCAGTTGTTAAAGAAAAAATTTGGCGAGGGGAATTTTTGGATATTTTGTCTCTTCTCCCTTCCGCTAAAGATTTCATTAATAAGTCAGAGAAGAAAGAGGATGATGATAGACGCAGACCTATAGCAAAAAACCTCAATAATTGGTTGCAAGCATTTTGTATTTTTGCAAGTGTGCTTTGTGAAAAATCACCTGAGAAAAGTACGGGTTTATTTCAGCATTTAGATATTATAATTGAGGCATATAAAAATTTTGGTGGAGTGGCGTGGTTTAATTATGATGAAGCTTTTCGTCAGAAATTATCAGTTCATCCCAGATTGCACTGGGGAACTAAGGATGTGGGCCTTTGGCTGAATCTTTTTCTGCCACAGAGGCCAACAGTGGCTAGGCCGGTTTCAGCACCAACAGTTCAACACATGTCCGGTTACAAAAGAGGAATTTGTTTCAACTTCAATGATAGTCAGTGTAAATGGCCCAATTCATGTAAATACAAGCATGAATGCGCCTTTTGTGCTGGAGCGCACTCAGTTTCAAAATGTTTCAAAAAAATGTCAGCAGCAAATTTGCAAGCTGGAAATTTTTCAAAAAGCACACACACCAGTGAGTATAGCAAAAATGCTCCCGTGGCTTCAGGTGTATCCAGACAAGTTGAAAGCGCATCTTCTCATTGGAGGTTTTAGGGATGGTTTTTTATTGCCTTCCTTTCAGGGTCAAGGTTGTACTTTAGTTAAGAATTTGAAATCGGTATCTGAATTTCCCTAGGTAGTATTAGATAAGGTTAATTTTGAAATCTCAGAAGGAAGGGTGGCGATCCCCTTTTCTTTCCCTCCGTTTAAAAATTTCAGGATTTCCCCTTTGGGTGTAGTGCCCAAAAAGGAAAAGAATTCTTTTAGACTAATTCATCACTTATCTTTTCCTAAAGGAGATTCCCTTAATGACCAAATTGATGAGAGCATGTCATCTGTTTCATATGCTTCTTTTGAAGATGCTTTAGTTAAATTGAGAATATTGGGGAAGGGAGCTATTTTAGCTAAGGCGGATGTCAAGTCAGCTTTTCGCTTACTTCCCATTAATCCTTCATCTTTTAATTCCCTTGGTTTTTCTTTAATGGTAACTTTTATTTTGATAAATGTTTACCTATGTTCCTTGTCTTGTTTTTATTTTGAGTCTTTCTCTTCATTTTTAGAGTGGGTAGTTTCTGCCATTTCCGGGTTTCAATTTTTAATTCATTATCTAGACGATTTTTTATTTTAAGGCCCTCAGGATTCTTTTATTTGTACTAACTTATTACAGAAATTTTTTGAGGTTTGCAACCATTTTGGTATCCCATTGGCTCATGAGAAGACTAGATGGCCTTCCACTTGTCTGGAATTTCTAGGTATTATTGTTGATACTGAATTAATGGAGTTTAGGTTACCTGAAGAAAAAATTGAAAAAATTTGCTCTTTATTGTTAAAACTGGTAAGGAAGAAAAAAGCCTGCTTGAAAGAGATACAGTCTCTTTTGGGCCTTCTGGCATTTGCTTCAAGGGTCATGCCAGTGGGTAGGGTATTTTCCAGGTTTAAGGTCCCCCTTTTCTCATGTGCGTTTTATCCAGTGATATGAAAGAGGACTTGCTAGTTTGGTGGCAGTTTCTTTCTCATTTCAATGGCAGGGCTTTGTGGCAGAAGGATTTCATTTTTGATTCTGATTTCCTTCTCTTTACTGATGCCGCAGGGTCACATGGCTTTGCCGCAATTTGGCAGAAGCATTGGTGCGCTGAACGCTGGCATGTCTCTTGGGTAATGAAGGGTTACACTAAAAATATAGTCGTTTTGGAACTATTTCCTATCATTGTTGCACTTGAAATTTGGGGTGCTTTCTTCCAAAATAAAAGAATTTTGATACGAACAGATAATAAAGGAGTGATGTATGCTATTAATTGTTTAACATCTAAGTCTCCGCCAGTCATTGTCCTTTTGAGATACCTGATATTTAAATGCTTAAGTTTGAATATATGGTTGAAGGCTGTACATGTACCAGGTAAGGACAATGATTTGGCGGATGCGTTGTCTCGTTCACAGATGGAGTGTTTTTTCTAGCTTTTTCCGGAGGCGGATCAAGTGGGACACTCCTGTCCTATCAATTTATGGGACCTGGTCTAAGGCCCATTTCTGTCTCTATTATCAATTCTTTGGCACCTTCTACTTGGGCAGGATATCAGTCTGCTTGGTTTATGTATCAAGAATTTTTAAACAAGTTAGGTGAACCATTGGGTTCGGTGTCTGAAATACTGTTATTAAAGTTTCTTGGTTCTTTGTTTGAACAAACTTATTCTTGGTCATACATACATAAAACTTTGTCAGGAATTTCTTTTTTCTTGAAACTAAATAACATGCCGTCTTGCATGCAGTATTTCTCTATAAAACAAGCTTTAAAAGGTTACAAAAGGAATAATTTTAGGCCTGATACAAGGAAGCCCATCACTCCTCTAGTGCTGGGTCAGCTTTGCTCCGTGACGGATAAAATTTGTTTTTCTCAGTTTGAATCGGTTCTTTTTCGGGCAGCCTTTTCGGTCATGTTTTTTGCGGCGCTTAGGGTATCTGAGCTGGTTCACATACACATGTCTGAAGTTGTTATTTTTGAAAGTTAATTAAAAATTTTAATTAGCAGATCCAAAACGGATCAGGTAGGTAAAGGTAATTGGTTAACTTTAGATATGTGTATGAGTACTAGCATTTGCCCGTTGGCTCTAATACGTCAATATTATTCAATTAGGCCTTTGGGGTTGTCCAAGTTTTTTATTCATGAATCAGGGTTACCCCTTACTAAATATCAGTTCTTATGCGTTTTTAGAAGCTGTTTACAGGCCTTAAATTTAGATCAAGAACATTTGACGTCGCATTCTTTTCGGATTGGAGCAGCAACAGAGGCCGCTAGACTGGGTTTTGATGTTAGATCTATTAAGCAAATTGGTAGATGGAAGTCAGATAGGTACTTGCTTTATATTCGTCCTAACGCAATGCTATGATTTATTTCAGGTAACACTCGCATTGAGTGGATGATTGGACACTCCTTCATTTATTGGGCGAATTTGAGAGCTCAGCAGCGAGTTTATACTTGCAATTTAGGATTGGATGCTTCTAAATTTAAGATTTTTTGGTGTGGAAAGAAGGGAATGTTATGGTCAGACCTAAATTCTTTTATTTCTCAGCTTCTTCTTCATTTTCCCTCTCCGGATATCTTAATTATTCATCTAGGTGGTAATGATATTGGTTACTTTAAAACTTTAGACCTTATTTTTCAGATTAGGGATGATTTACAGAGGATACAGTTGTCATTTCCCAATTCAGTAGTGGTTTTTCAGAAATTGTGCAGAGGATAAGTTGGCTTTCTCATCCTTCTGTACGTCCTTTTGGAAAAATCAGGAAGAGAGTGAATAGGGCAGTATCCAAGTTGCTATCAAGTTTGGGAATGCTATCCTTTAGGCACACTGAGCTGGAAGGGGGTATCCCTGGCCTTTTCAGGCAGGATGGCATCCATCTGTCTGATATTGGCTTGGATATTTTCAATGTAAATTTAAGTTACTGTGTTGAGATGGCCGCGGGTTGGGGTTCTGTGGGCAGTTGGCCTTAGGTCCTCCTGCCCTTTTGGGGATTTTGTGTTGCTGCCTGAGCCGTAGTGACTGGGCTAGCTTTAAGTTTATTGGATGAGTTTTGATGAGTTATGTACAACATTTTGAAACCAATAATAAACAACCGCGGCCATTATTATCCAAACACTTGTCTTCTTGTCTTATTTCAAAAGTTATTGGAAAAAAAATTCCGGCCTGCTGTCCCATGACAGGAAAAGGGAGAGGGCAGTTTCTTGCCCCCCCTTTTCCTCATGGGAGAGCGGCTGGATCAGCAGTTTCAAGTTCCCCCGCAGAGCCTGTGGCCAGCGGGGAAACAGCTGTTAGTCACATGTTTTGAGGAGGGGTACAGGTGACCTCTCTTCATGACATGTGAAAAGCCCGGGAAGAACTGGTTTAAACCAGTTTTCTTGGGGTTATAAAAAGGGGGTTCCGCTGAGGGGGCTCATTCGCCTCAGAAGAAAAGCTGTGGTGTTCTCTCCCCTCCCTCCCTCCCTATAAAATAAATTTGTATTTAATTGTATTTTAATTCTGTATGGTTATGTTAATTTATTCTATCGCGGTTGTTGTTATGTGGTAAGTCACCTTTGCAAAAAAAATTAAAATAAATAAATAAAAATAATAATAATAAAATAAAAAATATTTATTAATAATAATAATACTGAATTATAACAGCAAAGGGGGACAAGTTATTAAGACTTTTAATTATAGTGTTCAAATATGTGCTACCTGAGCCGTAGTGACTAGGTTAGCTTTAAGTTTATTGGATGAGTTTTGTTGTGATATGTACTACATGCCCCTTTTGGGGATTTTGTGTTGCTGCCTGAGCCGTAGTGACTGGGCTAGCTTTAAGTTTATTGGATGAGTTTTGATGAGTTATGTACAACATTTTGAAACCAATAATAAACAACCGCGGCCATTATTATCCAAACACTTGTCTTCTTGTCTTATTTCAAAAGTTATTGGAAAAAAAAATTCTGGCCTGCTGTCCCATGGCCTGTGTAACGTCATGATACAGCATCTCAATTGGATTTAAGTCTGGGCTTTGACTAGGCCACTCCAAAACCTAAATTTTGCTTTGTTTGAACCATTTGGAGGTGGACTTGTTGTTGTGTTTTAGATCATTGTCCTGCTGCATAGTCCACTTGAGCTTGAGGTCACGAACTGATGGCCATGGATTTTCTGGTAGAGCTCAGAATTCATGGTTCCATCAGTAATGGTAAGTCATCCAGGTCTTGAAGCTGCAAAGCAGCCCCAGACCATCACCCTACCACCACCATGTCTGAATGTTGGTATGATGTTCTTGTTATGAAATGCTGTATTAATTTTATGTCAGATGTCTCATAAGTCCATAGAATATTTGCCTAAAAGTCTTGGGGATAATCAAGATGTTTTTTAGTAAATGTGAGATGAGCCTTTGTGTTCTTTTTGGTCAGCAGTGGCTTTGGCTTTGGAACTCTCCCATGGATGCCATTTTTGCCCAGCCTCTTTCTTATTGTTGAATCGTTCTTTAGATGTTCTGGGTTGTTTTATGACCTCCTGGATGAGTCGTTGTCATGCTTTTGGAGTAATTTTTGTTGGCTGGCCTCTCCTGGGAAGGTTCATCACCACTGTTCCAAGTTATCTCCATTTGTGGATAATAGTTCTCCCTGTGGTTCACTGGAGTTCCAAAGCCTCAGAAATGGCTTTGAAACCCTTCCTAGACCAATATATGTACATTACTTTGTTTCTAATCTGTTCTTGATTTTTTTGTTAGATTGTGGCATGATGTGTGGCTTTTTGTGACCTGTTGGCATGCTTCACTTTGTCAGACAGCTTCTATTTATGTAATTTCTTGATTCAACAGGTCTGGCAGTAATCAGGCCTGGGTGTGGCAAGTCAAATTTAACTCACCTTTCCAAAAAATTGTGGTTAATCACAGTTTATTCATGATTCAGCATGGGGGGGGGGGGGGGGGTTAATTACATTTTCACATAGGGCCAGGCAGGTTTAAACAGCTTCTTTCCCTTAATAAGTGAAATGTTCATTTACTTAATTTAAAAACGGCATCTTGGATTTACTCGGGTTATGGTTATCTTTGTGTGATATTAAAATTCATTTGATCTGAATCATTTAAGTGTGAGAAATCTGCAAATATTTTTTTTCACACAACTGAATATGTATGTCTTCTTTTAAACTATGAATACATGTTACGATATGTGAGCTTTCTTTTTTAACAATTTTTTTTTTTACCTATAGAAACATGTAACTGAAAGCAGAACTAAACACACCTATCCAATTGTATGTATCCTACATTCCTAATTCCGAATACTCACTCATATCTACCGAGGGTGGCTCTAAAGCCTAGTACACACGGGCCAAATGTCAGATGGCATTGGCCGGTTCAATAAACACCGGCTGACATACGGCCCGTGTGTACGGCAGCTGTTCCATTCCGCCGGCTTCTGTCGAAGGACCATGACAGAAAAAGCTCTGCCGATCGGCTCCCAATCAGCATTCTCAGCCGGTGGCTGAGAGCGATAAGCGGAGTGTTCTGGTGGGGGGATGTCCCCCTATCAGAACACAATAGCACAGCAGGGGAGATCGCTGTACTAACATGGATTGTTAGTACAGTGGCTTCGACCTGAGCAGCCAAGTTTTTTTTTTTTTCGTTCAACAAACAAACATGAAATATAATGTAGTCTGAAAATTATTAGATGTATTTGCTGCCTTAGTTTTTTTGCTTTTTTCAAGCTTTAAATTTTTTTATGTTTAAGCAGGCTGAATGCAAAAAAACAAAAACAAATGAACCATGTTATACTTACCTGCTCTGTTGCAGTGGATTTGCACAGAGCAGCCCAGATCCTCCTCTTCTGTGCTCCTGGCTCCTCCCTCCTGTCGAGTGCCCCCACAGCAAGTAGCTTGCTATGGGAGCTCCCGAGCCGAGTCACAGACAAGAAGCTGCGGCCTTGCCTCTCTCCTGATTGACTGACTGATGGCTGACTGACTTTGACTGCAGCGGAAGCCAGTGGTGCTGCTGCTGTGTCTCAGTCAATCAGGAGGGAGAATCAGACACTCGTGGACCCTGCACACAGAAGGCTTTTTTTTATCAATGCATAGAATGCATTAGATCTGACTTTACAACTCCTTTAACTTGGTATATTTACTTGATTATGTGACAACTATACCCAATACAGCATAAACACCAGCCATTTACCTACATGGTTCATTATGTGAATCTGAAATAGCTGACATTTTAACTGGCAGAGACTATTCTGGAGGTGCAACCATAAAGACATGTATGACTGCTATTGGTTAGAACTGGTTAGTGCTAGGGGGTCTAAGAAATTGAGAGGCTGCAATATATGGGTAAGTACATATGGAGACCAGGAATGAACATTAGCCTTGTGAGAACATTCCCTGGAGTCCCCCTGTGTATACAGCCAAAAAGCAGTTATTATAATGAGATTTCTCACTTAAAGATCCAGAGCGCTGTTAAAGAATTCAGCATTCAGATCTTTTCCACAGCTGTGTAATTGTATAAAAAACTAATGGAAATTTTGTAGTGGGTGCTTGAGAAAGGAATTTTCATTTAAGAGCTAGGATCTAAAAAAAAATGTCTGTCAATCATGCAAGGTCCACATAAGTATCTGTCAACTTCACTGTATATTCATTTAAATAAGTGTTTTAAAATCTTTTATATTGTTTTATACACACATCCCAATGCCTATCAATTGTATTACTTATCATCTATAGTTATTACTATTCAGAGTAAATACATTTTTAATTCAAAATGAGTTTAAAGCCCTAGAGTTAATTTCTAGAGAAATTCAGGCCTTGGACCAGCAAATCTAGAATGACTTTGTGGAATGATATAACCTAAGATATATTCAAAGTCCTCACTTTTAGTGCTAATGTTCTCCCTAAGTTAATAAAAATGACCTGTAAATCATACACGGTACACGGGCCAATCGGCAGCTTTAATATCTTACAAAGTTTCCCTAGCTAGCTCTGCTGATCTCATATGGACCATGTCTGCTGCATCACTTTCACTTACTCACAGCGAGCAATAATTCACAGATTAATAACTTGCAGCTGGAGCGCATCTACTCGTAACCTCCACACGCTTTTAAAAGAACAGGCTGGGTATCAGCTCCTCTCACACAGAGACTCCAAGTTATGTAGGGTTGTTATTTTGAGTACATATCATAGCCATTAAGGGAGGTCCTCTGTATAATCATCTGACAGTCATTGATGAAGGAGAAAGCATGAGCAGATGGGTTGAAAGCCAAGCATTTCAAAATGAGTTCTTCAAACATCAGCTAGGCCATATGTGTTTTCATCACAACCAGAACTCCCCAGTCCCCACCGTAGAGGCAGAGGTATTTACACCATTTAGTCTGCCTCTTATGGTTGCCTGTTTTTCCCTAGGCTATATTATTTAAAGATAATTATTAGTAAATGCATACACACAAGTATTAAGATGGAGCAATAAGTAGTGGCAAAATCTCTTAAGTCAACCACTTCAACTTTTTTTTTTTTTTTTTAAGAGTAAGACCACCCTTATTACAGATATCGAACTCCAAACCAAATGCTGATGAGATGTAAAAGCAGTATTTATTCAGTATTGTATACATTAAAAAATCATTAAATATATTTTAAATGTACTAATGTAAATTCGAGAACTTTTATATCATCTTTCTGTAATCCCTGATTTGGAGCACTCGGAGAGGGAGGCTATCTGAGCCAAGTAAATTCTGCTGCATTCACATGTGGTGACAAGGAACATGCTGAAAGATGACCTCATCAGGCTGTATTGGGTCACTGCAGTAGAGAAAAGTGAGATCATCCAACTGGCCATGCTGTCTGCTAGGGCTGTGTAATGCCATGTACACACAGTTGGATTTTCCGATGGAAAATGTTCAATGGGAGCTTTTTGTCAGAAATTCTGACCGCATGTGTGGGCTCCATCAGACGTTTTCCATCGGAATTTCCGACACACAAAATTTGAGATCTGGATCTCAAATCTTCCGACAACAAAATCCGTTGTTGGAAATTCCGATTGTGTGTACACAATTCTGACACACAAAGTTCTACGCATGCTTGGAATCAAGCAGAAGAGCCGCACTGGCTATTGAACTTAAATTTTCTCGGCTTGTCGCACATCAGCGCGTTCTTGACGTTCGAAATTTCCGACAACATTGTGCGACCGTGTGTAAGCAATACAAGTTTGAGTCAACATCCGTCGGGAAAAATCCCATGGATTTTGTTGTCGGAATGTCCGAACATGTGTACGCGACATAAGTCTTAGGACTGGAAGTGTAAAAATAAAAATTATTTTTCATCTGTTTTTTTTTTTTTGTAGTTAAAGCGGGCCTTAAGTAATTTTTTCATCTTTCCAACTATTAAATCTTCTGCCCTTGTTGTTTTAACTTTGGATAGTAAAACATTTTTTTCTGCCATTAAATACCTTATGCAGCCCACTTCCTTTTTTCTTGTTTGGTAAAAAGCCTAGACTTATGAATCATGCACAGCTTTCTCTCTCACTCTTGTGAGTAGGGATGAGCTTCGTGTTCGAGTCGAACGCATGTTCGACTCGAACATCGGTCGTTCGTGCGTTCGCCGAATTCCGAACGTTTGGGCCGTTCGCGGCAAAATTCGTGTGGCCCACAATGCACTGCGATGGCGCAATGCATTGCTGTCTCACGATTGGCCAAGCATGCACTGTGACCCCGCATGCTTGGCCAATCGCAGTGCCAGCAGCGAGGAGAGCCATGGTTGGCCACAGGCATCCTGCCTGTGGCCAATCATAGCTCAGGCTGTGTAGTGCACGCCCCACACTATATAAGGCCGCCATTAAGGCGGCCTCGTGTAGTGTGTTGGCGTCTGAAGCAGTGGGTGTTCTGTGTACCTTCAACACAGTTACACACCAATCATTTTTGGCTGATTTACTATCTTGCTCTTGTGTAGTGGTTACTGTCTGTGCCCTGACCGCAGTATACACCACTATATTCACCTCACCTATATAGCTAGTGATCTAGCTTTAATAATAGAGCTTGCAGTCAGTAGTGTTAGTGCGTGCTGTCTGCGTGCTCTGTACCCAGTACATACCACTATATACACCTACATAGCTGTTCTCTATTTGAGCCCGATTGTCATCTGCAGGAGTTATTGGAAGTTGTGTGTGCTTCCAGCACAGCACAGCACAGTATACATCTGTATATACCCCTTTAACTCTGCTGTTTTCTGGTTATTGTCTGCGTGCCCTGACCGCAGTCTACACCGTGATATTCACCTCACCTATATAGCTAGTGGTCCATCTTTAACAATAGAGCTTGCAGTCAGTAGTGTCACTCAGGAGATAGTGCGTGCTCTGTACCCAGTACATACCGCTATAATCCACCTACATAGCTGTTCTCTATTTGGGCCCGATTGTCATCTGCAGGAGTTATTGGAAGTTGTGTGTGCTTCCAGCACAGCACAGTATACATCTGTATATACCCCTTTAACTCTGCTGTTTTCTGGTTATTGTCTGCGTGCCCTGACCGCAGTATACACCGTGATATTCACCTCACCTATATAGCTAGTGGTCCATCTTTAACAATAGAGCTTGCAGTCAGTAGTGTCACTCAGGAGATAGTGCGTGCTGTGTGCGTGCTCTGTACCCAGTACATACCGCTATAATCCACCTACATAGCTGTTCTCTATTTGGGCCCGATTGTCATCTGCAGGAGTTATTGGAAGTTGTGTGTGCTTCCAGCACAGCACAGTATACATCTGTATATACCCCTTTAACTCTGCTGTTCTATAAAAAAGGCATCTGCAGGAGTTAGTGGGTGTTGTGTGCCTCCAGCACAATATAAACTACCCAACTACTGTTTTACCCAACTCCCTTCAGGCCATTAGGAGAGGAGGCAAGGAGAGGCAGACAGGCGCGAGCCGATAAAAGAGGGCAAGCAGGCTCTGTGTCTAGAGACAACAGTGCTGGTCGTGGACGCGGTGCATTGTCATCAGCACGTGGCCATGGGACATGCTTGTCCTTCTTTTCTGCAGCTGGACATGTTGAACCGCAACATGCCAACGACTTGGTAGAGTGGATGACCAAGCCCTCTTCATCCTCCTCATCCTCTCTCACCCAGTCTCAGGGTAGTAGAAAAGCAGCTGCCAACACATCGTCGTCCCTCCTCTCAATGTCATCATCAGTGACTCCTTCCCTAGACCCACCACGTCCTCCTGAGGAGTCTCCTGAACTCTTTGAGCACAGTGTTGGGTACATGCTCCAGGAGGATGCCCAGTGTTTGGTGGGCTCTGATGATGACACTCAGCTAGAGGAAGGCAGTAGCGTGAGCGCAGAGAGAGAGGATGCTCAAGAAGCACAGCAATCTGGCAGTCATGTTCCACAAGCTGCAGCATACTGCCAGGTTTGCTACAGCGATGAAGAGGGAGGGGATGATGAGGGCACTGACTCCACGTGGGTGCCTGGAAGAAGGGAGGAGGAGGAGGAGGAGGAGGCACATGTCCAACGAGGCAGGATGCCCTCCGGGGGCCAGCTTAGGGGCAGCACACCGACTGAATCACACCGCAGAGCTCCGCCTGCGCGGAGCGCTTCCTCTGCGCGTTATTCTAAAAGTTCTTTGGTGTGGGCCTTTTATGAGACGAGTGCATCAGATCGCACCGCTGCTATTAGCAACATATGTCTCAAGCGTATCTCACGTGGCCAAAACATCAGCCGCTTGGGCACCACATGCTTGACCAGACATATGTTGACCTGCCATGCAGCTCGTTGGCAAGCATACCTCAAAGACCCACACCAAAGAACAAAGCGGACCTCTCCTTGCTCCTCATCAGCTGGCATCTCCAACCCCACTAGACCTTCAGTCCTCTCTGGAACCTGCTCTGAGAGGAATGAAGGTGTAGAATTAGGTGTGTCACAGCCAAGTGCTTCCGGGAACTCTGCTAGTGGTACATCCACGTCCGATTATAGCAGGCAAATGTCCCTGCCCCAGCTGCTGGACCGGCGGAAGAAATTTACTCCCAGCCATCCACATGCCCAGCGGTTGAATGCTAGCTTGGCTAAATTGCTAGCACTTCAACTGCTGCCTTTTCAGTTGGTAGACTCAGCCCCCTTCCGTGAGTTTGTACAATGTGCGGTTCCTCAGTGGCAGGTCCAAAAAAACGCCACTTTTTCTCACGGAAGGCGATTCCGGCTCTCTACTGGCATGTGGAAGGCAATGTCCTTGCCTCGCTGGACAGGGCGGTCAGCGGTAAGGTGCATATTACCGCTGACTCATGGTCCAGCAGGCATGGACAGGGACGTTACCTGCCTTTCACGGCCCATTGGGTCACTCTTCTGGCTGCTGGGAAGGATGCAGGACAAGGTGCAGTAGTGTTGGAGGTTGTTCCGCCACCACGCCTCCAAAATGCTACTATTGGTTGTGACACACCTCTCTCCTCCACCCCCTCCTCTTCTTCTTCCTCCATGGCCTCTTCCAGTGCTCTGTCCTCAGAACCAGCGGTGCTCCGTAGGCGTTGCAGGGGCTACGCAAGTACGCAGGCAAAACGATGCCATGCCGTGCTTGCGCTGGTTTGTTTGGGGGACAGGAGCCACACTGGGGCGGATGTTTTGTCAGCTCTGCAGGGGCAGGCCGAGAGGTGGTTGACGCCACGCCAGCTTAAGCCAGGAATGGTGGTTTGCGACAATGGCACCAACCTCCTCTCCGCCCTCCGACAGGGACAACTGACCCATGTGCCCTGTGTAGCTCACGTCCTTAACCTGGTGGTGCAGCGGTTCTTGGGCAGGTACCCCGGCTTACAGGATGTCCTGAAACAGGCCAGGAGAGTCTGTGTGCATTTCCGCCGATCATTTAATGCCTGTGCTTGGCTGGCTGAGCTCCAAAAGGAGTTGAACCTGCCCAAGAACCGCCTTATATGTGACATGCCCACCAGATGGAACTCAACATTGGCCATGCTGCAGCGGCTGCACACGCAGCAGAGGGCCATCAATGAGTACCTGTGCGACTACGGCACCAGGACAGGGTCAGGGGAGCTTGGTTTTTTCTCACCACGCCAGTGGGGCATGATCAGGGATGCATGCACTGTCCTGTCACCGTTTGAGGAGGCCACAAGGATGGTGAGCAGTGACAGTGCATGCATCAGTGACACTGTACCTCTTGTCCACCTCTTGGAGCATACGCTGCGTGGAATAATGGACAGGGCACTTGAGGCAGAACAGAGGCAGGAAGAGGAGGACTTCCTTGCCTCTCAAGGCCCCCTTTATCCAGACAGTGTTCCTGCTGTGCCACCCATCACACAGGAAGAGGGTGAGGAGGAGGAAGAGGAGGAGGAGGATGATTGTGTCAGCATGGAGGTGGAGGCTGGCACTCAGCATCAGCATCAGCAGCAGCAGTCTTATAGGGATGATTTACAGTCCCAAGAAACACGTGGACTTGTACGTGGCTGGGAGGAGGTAGCTGCGGATCATGTTGTCCTTAGTGACCCAGAGGACTCCGGACCGAATGCCTCAGCTAACCTACGCTGCATGGCCTCCCTGATCCTGCAAAGCCTGCGGAAGGATCCTCGTATTCTTCGGATCAAGGAGAGGGACCATTACTGGCTGGCCACTCTCCTTGATCCACGGTACAAGGGTAAGGTTGCCGACCTTATCTTGCCATCGCAGAGGGAGCAGAGGATGAGACATCTCCGGGAGGCCTTGCAGAAAGCTCTGTGCAACGCGTTCCCAGAGACTGGGAGGTCACAAACTCCTGGTCCTGGACAACGTGTTGCTGAGGCATCAGTCAGAAGGAGCGGTGGAGAAGGTGGCCGTCTGACTGATGCTTTCAGACAATTTTTTAGTCCGCAGCCCCAAGGTATGATTGGTTCCAGCACCCATCGCCAGCGTCTAATTTACATGGTGCAGGAATACCTAGGGGCAAGGTCAGACTTGGACACCTTTCCCACTGAAAATCCTCTGGCTTACTGGGTCTTGAGGATGGATCACTGGCCAGAGCTTGCACAGTATGCAATTGAGCTACTGGCCTGTCCTGCATCCAGCGTTCTTTCGGAACGCACCTTCAGTGCTGCTGGTGGCTTCGTTACCGATCACAGGGTGCGCCTGTCCACCGAATCAGTTGATCGACTGACCTTCATCAAGATGAATCAGTCTTGGATCACCCACAGCTACCAAGCACCTGAAGCTGATGTAACCGAATAAATTTTTTTTGAAATACCACATCCCTTCAAGACTGCCTATGCTGATGCTGAGTGACTGTCCTGTTATGTTGATTGTCTATCCTCTTCCTCCTCCGCTGATATGTTGGAAGAACATTTTTGGTTCTGGGTGATGCCAGCAGCCCAATTTTTCTGCCCCTGTTTAACAGGGGCGTTTAAGTACAATTTTTGATGCAATGCTTTGCAGCAGGGCTAATTCCTGCAATAAAACTACAGTATATGGCAGAGGTTGCAGTGTGATGGCACCAGTGCCTAAGGCCCAATTTTTCTGCCCCTGTTTAACAGGGGCGTTTAAGTACAATTTTTGATGCAATGCTTTGCAGCAGGGCTAATTCCTGCAATAAAACTACAGTATATGGCAGAGGTTGCAGTGTGATGGCACCAGTGCCTAAGGCCCAATTTTTCTGCCCCTGTTTAACAGGGGCGTTTAAGTACAATTTTTGATGCAATGCTTTGCAGCAGGGCTAATTCCTGCAATAAAACTAGAGTATATGGCAGAGGTTGCAGTGTGATGGCACCAGTGCCTAAGGCCCAATTTTTCTGCCCCTGTTTAACAGGGGCGTTTAAGTACAATTTTTGATGCAATGCTTTGCAGCAGGGCTAATTCCTGCAATAAAACTAGAGTATATGGCAGAGGCTGCAGTGTGATGGCACCAGTGCCTAAGGCCCAATTTTTCTGCCCCTGTTTAACAGGGGCGTTTAAGTACAATTTTTGATGCAATGCTTTGCAGCAGGGCTAATTCCTGCAATAAAACTAGAGTATATGGCAGAGGTTGCAGTGTGATGGCACCAGTGCCTAAGGCCCAATTTTTCTGCCCCTGTTTAACAGGGGCGTTTAAGTACAATTTTTGATGCAATGCTTTGCAGCAGGGCTAATTCCTGCAATAAAACTACAGTATATGGCAGAGGTTGCAGTGTGATGGCACCAGTGCCTAAGGCCCAATTTTTCTGCCCCTGTTTAACAGGGGCGTTTAAGTACAATTTTTGATGCAATGCTTTGCAGCAGGGCTAATTCCTGCAATAAAACTACAGTATATGGCAGAGGTTGCAGTGTGATGGCACCAGTGCCTAAGGCCCAATTTTTCTGCCCCTGTTTAACAGGGGCGTTTAAGTACAATTTTTGATGCAATGCTTTGCAGCAGGGCTAATTCCTGCAATAAAACTACAGTATATGGCAGAGGTTGCAGTGTGATGGCACCAGTGCCTAAGGCCCAATTTTTCTGCCCCTGTTTAACAGGGGCGTTTAAGTACAATTTTTGATGCAATGCTTTGCAGCAGGGCTAATTCCTGCAATAAAACTACAGTATATGGCAGAGGTTGCAGTGTGATGGCACCAGTGCCTAAGGCCCAATTTTTCTGCCCCTGTTTAACAGGGGCGTTTAAGTACAATTTTTGATGCAATGCTTTGCAGCAGGGCTAATTCCTGCAATAAAACTACAGTATATGGCAGAGGTTGCAGTGTGATGGCACCAGTGCCTAAGGCCCAATTTTTTTACCCCTGTTTAACAGGGGCGTTTAAGTACAATTTTTGATGCAATGCTTTGCAGCAGGGCTAATTCCTGCAATAAAACTAGAGTATATGGCAGAGGTTACAGTGTGATGGCACCAGTGCCTAAGGCCCAATTTTTCTGCCCCTGTTTAACAGGGACATGTAATTACAATTCTTGATATAATATTTCACAGGAGGGCCCCTTCCTGTGCCCACCCAGAGTAACGGTGAGGACTTATAGTGTTGTGGCACCAGCACCACAACCACCAAAGGTCAATTTTTCTACCACTGTTCAACAATGGCATGTAATTACAATTCTTGATATAATCGTTCACAGCAGGGCGCTCCAGCGCCCACCAAGAGTCACTTTGAGGGCTTACAATGTTGTGGCAAAACCAACACCTTGTTCCGCCATTTCTGCATAGCATATAGGGCAGGCCCCTACTTTCAAACATCCAATTTACAAACATCTCCTACTTGCAAACGGAAGGAGACAACAGCAAGTGAGATGAAAAAAGATGGACGACAAAACAAATTATACAGGGGTGATAACCCTTCCCTATGTTTTCCAAAAAGCTTAAAAATAGTTTTTTTGACTGGAGCTACACTTTAAAAATGTACCAGTTGAAAATTACAAACAGATTCAACTTAACACAACAAACCTACACAGTCCCTGTCTTGTTTGCACCACCTGTATACTGCTGTTCTGAGTATATAGGGCCTGGGGGCCACACACATTTCCTTTTTTTAATATGGGTACGGGGTTCAACTTAATATGCGTACAAGACCCAAATAGGCTGGTAATGGGCAGGGAGGGCTACCCATGCCATTTTTCTGAATGATTTTCAACCATATTGCAGGAACCAGATATAAGATTAAAACCGCAAGCAGTTTTAAATGGTGTTATTTCCGTTTAATGTCATTTTGTGCAGGGACTGTTCTAAACACGGGAAACACGTGGCACTTCACAGGCATACTACAGACACCCCCCAGGCACCATATTTAAAGGAATATTTCATTTTTTTTTTCACTTTAATCGTCATTAAAATCAGTGTTCCCGCCAAAACGGCCACTTTTAAAACTTTTTATTGCATTGACCCATGTCCCCTGAGGCAGGAGTCAGGTCCCCAAACCCTTTTTAGGACAGTATCTTGCATATCAGCCGTTAAAATTAGCACTTTCCATTTCGAACGTTCGAGTCCCATAGACTTCAATGGGGTTCTAATATTCGTTACGAACGCGGGGTCCGTTCGAAAGTTCTGGTGCGAACCGAACCGGGGGGTGTTCGGCTCATGCCTACTTGTGAGAGTTTGCCAGGAAGGTAGGGGGGATGAGTCATAAGAGGGCCAATGAGAACTGCAGGGCTGCAGAGCTGGAGGTGTGTCTGTGTAAATCCAGGAAGTGAACAGGCAGGGCTGCAGAGCTGGAGGTGTGTCTGTGTAAATCCAGGAAGTGAACAGGCAGCAGCTTCAGCTGCCCACAGTTAAATTGAGACTCAGTGGAAGGAGATTTCTGCAGCATATTTGGCAAGTAAAGAATCACAGTATATATAAAATAATATGCAAAGTGGTTGGAGGGAAGCTTCAGCATGGCAAAGATGTTTATTACAAATTATGTGAGCAGACTGCAGATCCTCTTTAACTGTAAAGTGTATTAATACTTTTGTAGTCAGATTTGAGAAACCTGCACCATAAGTTTTTTATGTACTTACATTCACACAGCATACCTAAAAAAAAGTATTTCTTACTTCTCTAGATGTTACTTGGTATATTTACTTGATTATGTGCTAACTATATCACAGAGGCAGAGTTATGCAAATTATTTATGGCCTGCTTGTTACTTAAAATAGGTGGCAATATATATTTTTTCATTAACATACTATGCAGAACCCAAACCTTAAGATCTCCAACTCTTTTTCCGGACAGACAGCAACCAAACCAAGTTTCCAAATGATAATGAGATCTGTCAGCACAGTGCAGACATGTTTAAACATTTTAAATGTTATTCCACAGCCCTTTCCTAAACATTACAAATTAGGAAAACCTAAGGTAAGATTTTCAACCAAGATTAAAGTGGTTGTAAACCTCAATCATGAAATGTGAACTAAGCAGATACAGTCGTGCTCAAAAGTTTGCACACCCTGGCAGAAATTGTGACTTTTTGGCATTAGTTTTTAAAATATGACTGAGCATGCCAAAACACTGTCTTTTATTTAAGGATAGCACTCACATGAAGCCATTTATTATCACATAGTTTTTTTGGATCCTTTTTAAATTATAACAGAAATCACCCAAATGGCCCTGATAAAAAGTTTACATACCCTGGAATGTTTGGCCTTGGTACAGACACAGAAGGTGACACACACAGGTTAAAATGGCCATTATAGGTTAATTTCCCACATTTGTGACTTTTTAAATCACAATTAGTGCCTGTGTATAAATAGTCAATGAGTTTGTTAGCTCTCACTTGGATGCACTAAGCAGGCTAGACGCTGAGCCATGAGGAGATAGAATAAAACAGTCAAAAGACCTGCGTAACAAGGTAATGTAACTTAACAAAGATGGAAAAGGATATAAAAAGATATCCAAAGCTTTGAATATGCCAATCAGTATTGTTTAATCCCTTATTAAGAAGTGGAAAATTAGGGGCTCTATTGATACCAAGCCAAGGTCAGGTAGACCAAGAGAGATCGCAGCCACAACTGGCAGAAGAATAGCTCAGGATACAAAGAAAAACCCACAGGCAACCTCTGAAAAAATACAGGCTTCTCTCCAAAAAAATTATATGGTTGTTTTTAAGGAGCACAATTCAACGATACTTAAACAAAAAAGAGCTGCATGGTTTAGCTGCCACAAGGAACCTTTTCTGCACCAACGCCACAAAAAAAAGCCCAATGAGGCATGTCAAGGTGTTGTTGGGCATATTGTAACCAGGCTTTTTTGTAGAACTTGTACAGTAAAGGCTTCTTTCAGGTAACTTGACCATGCAGCTCTTTTTTGTTCAAGTATCATCGTATTGTGCTCCTTAAACCAACCACACCATCTTTTTCCAGAGCAGCCTTTTTTTTCCCTGAGGTTACCTGTGGGGTTTTCTTTGTATCCTGAACGTTTCCTGTGGCGGTTGTGGCTGAAATCTTTCTTGATCTACCTGACCTTGGCTTGGTATCAATAGAGCCCCTAATTTTCCACTTCTTATTAAGTGATTGAACAGTACTGACTGGCATATTCAAGGCTTTGAATATATTTTTCCTTTTCCATCTTTGTAAAGTTTCATTACCTTGTTACGCAGGTCTTTTGACTGTTCTTTTCTACCTCCTCATGGCTCAGTGTCTAGCCTGCTTATTGCATACATGTGAGAGCTAACAAGTCCATTGACTATTTATACACAGACACTAACTGCTATTTAAAAAGCCACAAATGTGTGGCATTAAAATTGAATTGCCATTTTAACCTGTACGTGACACCTTCTGTGTCTGTACCAAGGCCAAACATTCCAGGGTATGTAAACTTTTTATTAGGGCCATTTGAGTGATTTCTGTTGTCATTATGATTTAAAAAGAATCCAAAAGCTCTATGTGTTGTTTTTCTTTGGTGCTTCATGCCTCTGTTATCAGCACAAGTCGCTTCTGACAAGTTTTCCTGAAACATGAAATAAATTTGTGATGGGGGGAGGAAGCTCAGCACACAGTTTGACACAGTAGACAGCTTTGTATCCTTCCTTCCTGTGTCATGTCAGGAGGGGGTTGTGTTCTTTTCCTCCAATCAGCTCTCATACACTGTAACTGCAGCTCTCCATCCCCTCCTCTGTGATACTGACAGATGCAGAAGGATGTTATCACAGATCTTTCAAATGAAGACAAGACTGCAGATAAACAACTAAAACTTGTGTAAATGATTTACATCCCAGTGTATCATCTGAGGCTATTATAAGGCATATAAGAGGGTTTACAACCACTTTAAAGCACTTTTAAGTATTTTTAAGATATGCTATGCTAATGAAAACATATAGGTGTTATCCCAAGCTTGGCTGAAAAAGTGGAAATACACTTAAATATGCTATATTAACAAAATACAGATTAATTTTCTCATTATGCTAGAAGTGGGTTAACTGCTTGCCGACCAGCATACACTTATGTACTTTGGCAGAATGGCACTGGTAGGCAAAAGGGTGTACAGGTACGTCCCCTTTAAAAGTGGTGTCACAGGCTCGATGTCCGCTGGGTGCCCACAATCATGTCACGGAGAGGAAGAATGGGCAGATGCTTTTGTAAACAAAGCATTTCCCTGTTCTGCCTAGTGACAGGACAGAGATCAGAGCTCTCTGTCATCGAGAGCAGTGATCACTGTCCTGTGTGTTAAAGCCCAGCCCCCTAACAGTTAGAATCACTTCCTAGGACACACTTAACCCCTTCACTGCCCCCTAATAGTTAACCCCTTCACTGCCAGTGTCATTTACAGAATAATCAATGCATTTTTATAGCATCAATCGCTGTATAAATGACAATGGTCCCAAAATAGTTTAAAAAATGTCCGATGTGCCCACCATAATGTCGCAGTTCCAATAAAAATTGCAGATCGCCGACCATTACTAATAAAAAATTTTTTTTAAAATAAAAATGACATAAAATTATCCCCTATTTACGCTTATTGCTATTTTTTTTTTACCAAAAATATGTAGAAGAATATATATTGGTCTAAACTGAGGTAAAAAATGCCTTTTTATATATTTTTGGGGGATATTTATTACAGCAAAAAGTAAAAAAAATTGTGTTTTTTTTCAAAATTGATCCTCTTTTTTTGTTCATAGCGCAAAAAATAAAAACCGCAGCGATGATCAAATACCACCAAAAGAAAGCTCTATTTGTGGGGAAAAAAGGACGTCAATTTTGTTTGGGTACAGCGTCGCACGACCGCGCAATTGTCAGTTAAATTGACATAGTGCCGAATCGCAAAAAGTGCTCTGGTCAGGAAGAGGGTAAAATCCTCCGAAGCTGAAGTTGTTAAAATGCAAGCAGACATTTTATTTAAAAAAGTGAATTGCAATATTTTATATAGCACCTAAACATCTGCTTCAGTTTAAAAAGAACCTGATTTCTACCTCTTCTATTTTATAATCCGATGTCCCTCTTACACATTAGGGTCTCATAAACCGATTGACCTAGCAGTCTGTTTTTGGATTGTGGGTGAAAATAATCTTCTTTAAAGGACTTCTGGGTGAATGTCATTTTGCATGGAAGAATGTCCCACCCACTGGGCTCCGTATCCTGTAAAGTTGTTAGCTTGTAGCAGGAAACAAAACCTGTTTGAACTTTTCCTGTGCAATCATCACCCCAGCTAACATCTGCAGACAATGCAATCCGATTAATCTTCGAACCAAACATTCACAACCCTGCCACAAACTGCTGTAATTGACAACAAATGAGGAAATAATTCAGGTACTGCTGGATTTCAATAATAAAAAGAAACAGCAACTGTATATATCTTGAAAATATATGTTTATAGGGACCCACTGAGAACATATTATGGCTTACATAAAATAGCTATTTATTACATGTGTGTTGGTTAATTATACCCTAACTAGGGGTTCCTTTTTTCAATTTTAAGTAGATGCAAACCCCAGCTGGAATACATTAATTTTTTTTCTAAAGTGGTTGTAAACCGCTGCAGTAAAAAAATAAATAAAATGTTTCCCCTGTCAGACAATTGCATAATGTGCTAGTATGCATTGCATACTAGCACATTATTGAACACTTAACTTAGAACGAAGCCCTTCAGCAGCAAGCTGTTATCCCGACAGGGTTTTTCCCAGGTTTGCGGACTTGGGCTATGTGTGAGTGGCTAGCGCCACAGTATGCCAGATCTTCAGAGCGCATGCGCCAGTGACGTCACTAGCTACATCCAGTGTGAATATCTCCTAAATGGTGCATGTTTAGGAGATTTTCATTTTTGTTTAGAGGTAAGCCTTATTGTAGGCTTACCTGCAGGTAAAAATCACAAAGCGGACTTTACTACCGCTTTAAAGCACCTTGTATCATAAACAACTGCCATTTTTTCCAAAAATACTCTGTTCTTAGGTCTGCTGATTTCTTGCAGTCTCTTTTAGCTACTTCCTGTCTGTAGAGAACCCCCTATCCAAAAAATAAACGAAACCCCTCCCCTCTTTCTTTTTCCTTTTATTCCAGTCCACCTCTCCCCACTTTTACCCGGTTATCCTTAACCCCTTGATGTCCCCTTCTCACTCCTGTCATGCCAGCCCTTTGCTAGCTCCATTACTTTCCATTCACTCCGGGCCTCACTTTTTAATCACCCCTGCCAGTGTTCAGTGGTAAACTAATACATTCTGCTGGAGAGCTTAAAGTGATACTAAACACACACCGTTTAATTAAAATTGTCCCTTCTATTTCTGTATATGAATGATGACACCACAATTATTTTAATAAAAAAATTGATGTACCTTTTTCCTAATCGATATACAGCTGTCACATGACCCAGCTCTCTCCCAGCCTGTCTGCAGGGAAACATAAGGAGGATGAGCTTCTAGTCCTCTGCAGTTGGTCACATGTTCAAAATAAAAAAAAAACAGCCTTTGGAATACAGAGTAAAAATAAATATCAAATTTCAACAAACTGCCTTAAATTGTCATACATATATTTTTGAAATTAAATATTTATTGTTTTGTAAATCAACATGGTGTGGGTGGATTTCTGCCATTCACAGGCTGTGTCATGCCCCCCACCAGCCTACGTGTTAAAATAACAGGGAGGTGAAGCCTCTATCAATTTACATGTAATATCCCACTCCCATTGTGTTTAGATGGTTAGTGGACTGTGAAAATCAAGAGATTTTATGGCTGGATCATCAGATGAAAATAAAATAAAAAAGCCTTAAAAAGGAAACTAATGCAGCCATCACATTTGAGAAATGGCAGTTTAATAAATGTTTGCTTTTTTTTGTTTAATACCACGTTAAGGTGATAAGTGGAGTTCATCTTTAATAGGAAGGCAGGATCTGGAAGGTCTATACAATTTATATTTCAATTGCACTTTAATCATTATTGCCGTTTCTAAAACAAATTGAAATATGTTTTACAGTAACTCACTAATTTCCTCTCATATAGCAATTCACATGTAAAAGTAAAAATGTATTAGCTGGTCTTTCGTATAAGATAAATAGGCTCCCGCATAAAAGGAGTCTCTGGAGGCAATTAAGTAAAGCTGAAATTTATGAGGGGGCTGTGGCCATTTAAAACCCAATATATGGCCAAGATCCTGTAAATGTTATCTCTGAATGTAATAAATAGCTATTTTATATAAGCCAAAGTATGTTTTTAGTAGGTCCCTTGAATAGCAATACACAACATATAAAGCATATAAATTAAATGTCCTACTGTCCTTAAAGAAAAAGTTTTAACCTAATTTATAATGGGGATATTTAACTGGTACTGAATGTATGGTCAATTAAATACAATTATTTGTATAATAAAATCATGTTTTCATTCACATAAATAATTTAAAAAAAATCACATCCAATAAGAAATCAAGAATCCAAGAAATAGGCATCAACATCTCCTGGCTCTGGTGCCAGTTAAAAATCCCTATCCTATATGAGGTCAATACATTTTATATACACTGTATTTATTCCCTTTATATAGCAATTACAGGCAGAATGCAAAAATCAATCAGTGACATGTCAATGCTACTTAGAATCTTAGTAAATTCTGTTGCCTTAGTTTTGAATGATGTAATCCACTGCAGCCATGCTCAGCACATTCTCATATGTGCTAATGAGTACAAATGAAGCCTCATAGTATGATATTGTACAATTTTCCACTCGGTCTGAGAAGGGCCGTACAATTTGCAGACCAAAGAATATGCAGCTAGCTAGCACATTCCCTGAAAAACAGATTATTGGTGAGAAGGGGCAGCAGAGCTAAGCAGATAGGCCAGGTCACCCCCTTGAAGACGCCTGATTGGGTGAAATGCGTTGAGGTGAGATGAGAGTGCCAATGTTACTTCCGTTGATGTCACTTTTGGGTTTTGGACCATCGGAAGCCATCAGAACAGCAGGATTCCTTCCCTGTTACTACCCGAATACTACTGGAAATCTGGGCGGCCACTGATTGATGTAAGTGTACATATAACCGGGGGGGGGGGGGGGGGGTGGTATCTGTGTATGTAAAAGAAAAACACTTTTTAATAGATGTGAAACATAACGAGTTCCTTTATGTGGTCTCTCCATATACATTATTAATCCATGTGGGCTGAGAGAGCTGAAGCAGAGCCAGGAGGTTAGCATTGGTGACGCAGTTAGACGGAGGTGGCATATCTACAAAAAAAAGCATTTTGTTACCCAAAATTGGTGGGTCATAGATGTCTGGTGAATACATGATGTGAAGAGCGTGTGAGTCACCAGAACAATGCACTGCATCTGTGTCTTTCCCTCTAGCAGCTGAAAGCTGGTTTCTCCCTCTTTCCCTCCCACCAGCTTTCAGCTGCTGGAAGAAGAGACACAGACACAGTGCATTGTTCTGTAACTGTCCTCCTGTCCTGCCACACTGATCTCCCTGCTGTCCAGGCCCTCCTGTGTGCCTGGGCCCCCTACGGGAGGCCTGGTGGTACCCCCTATCAGCAGCCCTGGGTATAAACAACGCACATTTTTGTAGTATTTAACACATCATTAAATGCATTCAATGAAAGCAGTATAAGAACCTAAATTTGACTTGGTATCAGCCTCTTGCAGTACCTGTAATTTTTGTAACTTGGGGTGAGGGTGTTAGGCTGTCAGGTAGGCTGTACTGGGCCCCCGTGATTTATTACAGCAGCCCTCTTTATACCTTCCAAGAGTTCAGCTTTAAAGATGGATTCCAGGCATGGTATATTTTTACATAGTTATATGTAATATAAGTATAGATTTCATACCTGTCTGATCCCTCTGGAAGCTGGAAATCACTGAAGTAGACACCACTACCTCTGTCATCACCATTTGCTTCTGGGTCTCCTGCTGAGCCGCTGGCCTGATGCATTGTAAACAGCAGGTGCCACTCAGCAAGAGTGCCATTCAGAGAATTCTTTTCATTTTCTGAATGAATTCAAAGCATTTTCTAATTGAACAAGATGTGGGGCACCTCTTTCGCATTCATTTAGAGAATACGCATTAAAGCATTTTTTGAATGGCACCTGTGCCGAACAGCCCACCTCCTGTGTTCAGAATGCATCAGGCCAGCCGGTCAATGCTAGAATGTATAAATATACCATCACTGGAATTCATCTTTAAATGAGCAGCATAGGGTAAATTAGATAGAAGACTTAGGCAGCCCATAGATGCTTCTATTTTCTCTCCTTCCACTACAGGTGGGAGGAAAGAAAACCACTTGATTACCCCATCAACACAGTCAGTGTTGATGGGGGAATGCCTCCCACAGTGCTATTGTGTTCTGCCGGCGAGAGGGGTGCAGGGAGCCTTCCTGGCCTGCAGAACACAGTGATTGCTGGTGATTATAGCCACCGGCAGTAATCGAATAAAAATAAAAAAAAGGCTGGCTGTACTCAAGTCAATCAATGGATCAATTTGGGTATATTCAGCCTGCCCATTAATGGATCAAATCTTGGCTAGTTTCTGCTGACATGGTCAAATTTTGATCCACGTATGGCCAGGTTTAGTTGTTTTTTAACGTAAATGTGGGGCTCAACTGGATTCCATTATGTCCTGAGTCATATCACATCCATTTCATCTCTAGCAAAACTAAGCATTACTGCCTGGGCTATTATATTGTGTTGCCTACAGTAACAATGCATGGACATGGGAAGAAGCGAGATCCATAAGATTGGGCCACTTGTTAAGCAGCCATAGAAGCGCCTGCTGAAGAGGAACCGTCCAAACAAAAGGGAGGCATGCTATTGTGTGTGACTGCAATAATCAGTGTGAAAGAGGGCTAAGAGCGATTCTGGCGTGGAAAAGAGACAGAAAAGCGTAAGAGCAAGTAGAGACGGAACTAGCCATTAGAGAACAATGACATGTTCAATTAGACTTTGATAAAAGTGTTTCTTTAAGCTGATTTGTTTCACAGACTGTTTGGTGGTTTCGATCGGTTGGAAACATTTTTATGATTTTTGTGATTTATTGCTGTGTGTGATACTCTCGGCCCCTCAGAACAATAGGGGACAAGTTACATTTCTTCCGCTCTATAGATATTGTTCACTTCCTTTTCCAAATGACCAAGGATTCCCAAGCAAGGAGCAAAGAGACCTTCACTTCCCATATGCTGGGCTTAAACACTTCATAATTCACTGAGAGGAAAGAGAAGTCTTTTGAGGTTCTATACAGGAAAACTAAGAGGGTAGCCTGTTTATAGAGGAAGAGTTGGCAGCCCGTCTTGCACACCAACACCCAGTCCATGAGATCTAATCTACAGACCCTGCACTCACATGTTCTGTTTAATGGGAATACATGATTAATTAACATTTTCTTTTATAATAGCCGATGCCCTGAGGGGAAATGATACATGCTGTTAGTTCTAAGTTTTAAAACAAAGTTCTGCAGTCTTTTGTCAGTAATATGCAAGAGAACCACAAATCAAAGGGCCTGTAAAATATTACAGGCTATTTTTACTTTTATGAGAAGTGCACTTTTTGCATCTTGCAGAAATTTACAGGCCGTTACCCATAATCACGCCAGTATTTGGAAGAAGCATTAAAGAGAATACACAGTCAGCTTTTTTTCTTGAAGAGCGTGAATTAAAAAAATGTATATATATATTTAACCCAACCACGAGCATTATCCAATCTCATATATATCTGCTCTTATCTCCATGGCTTCATTTTATTCTCTGTCTTATTCTGTTTACCAGATTAGGGTTTATTTATACCGTAAATAATTGGTGAAAGTAATGAGGATGGTAGCATTACTATAATCACGAGATCCTAGATCTCGCTTTCCATATACTAATAGCAAATCAGTTGCTACAGGCAACACCACAATACAGTTTCCAGCAAAGTGAGGAGTAGGGATGAACAAGAAAAAAATTGGAGACACAGAAGGTCCCAGGAATGCTCACTAAGGGGGACAAAGCCAAACAATATGATCAATTAATGAAAAACTTTATTGACGAATAATGTACAAATCTAAAGAAAAGTCCCACATGTGCCTCACAGGTCCCACCTGGGCAGCCGTGTGAGGCACATGTGCGACTTTTCCTTAAAATTGTGCATTATTCGTCAATAAAGTTTTACATTAAAGTGATCATATTGCGTGGCTGTGTTCCCCTTAGTGAGCATTCCTGGGGCCTCCTGTGTCTCCAATTTTTTTCTTGTACATAGATTATTGTGCTACACGGGGGACAACCTGTCTTATAGACAAATCGCTTGAGCGTCATCATAACATGATATGATGTGATTGTGTACACGTGGATTCAAGTGTGTTTTTATTTTTTCATCTAGAGTAGGATGAGCTTCGAGTTCGAGTCGAATGTAAGTCGAACAGTGAATTTTATAGGGCGTTCGCGGCAAATTTGAGCGCTCCATAATGTACTGCCAGACCCGTCTGGTATGGATTGGGGATGGGGACCCCCACGCCATTTAAAAAAAAAAAATGTGCCTGGTATGGATATGAAGGGAAGGGGAACCCACGCTGTTTTTTAAAAATATTTTTTATATATATTGCCAGGATCTGGCAATACATTACAGCCATGAGCAATTTTAAATGACATTTTTTCTTTTAGAAATATCATTTTGCTGCATTACTTTTCCAATCATGGGAAAAGTGTGCTACTTTACAGGCAGACTAAGGGGACCCCCTGGGCATGATATTTAAAGGAATATTTCCTTTTTATTGTTTCACTTTAAGCATTCTTAAAATCACTGGTCTTGAAAAAACATCTGTTTTTAAAAACTTTTTTGCACGAATACATGTCCCGTGATGCAGTATCCGGGTCCCCAAACACTTTTTATGACAATAACATGCATATAAGCCTTTAAAATTAGCACTTTTGATTTTTCCCATTCATGTCCCATAGACTTTAACGATGTTCGTGTGTTCGCACACATTTTTTTGCCTGCTGCAAGTTCTGGTGCAAACGGAATCGGGGGGAGGGGGGGGTCGGATCCCTTCTAGTTCTGTGGAGATCATTTTAAACACAATCTTGCAGATACTCCTTTTGCCTCTTTGCCACATACACCACTCAATTTGTCTATAATACTATTTCATTAAGATTATGATTGGGTGTCTGAGCTATTTAGGGTACCCACTGAGGGAGTTTTTTTAGGGCCCATCCATGATTTACTACTCTCCCAACTAGTATTTTGCCATCAAAATTAAACTTATGAAAAATCTGTGTCACACAAGTTACTCATTAATTTTGTATTCACTTTAAATTGAATCCAACTGTATCTAAGGAACCACAAAATATACTGTATATGAGTATGTGTATGTGTGTGCATATATATATATATATATATATATATATATATATATATATATATATATATATATATATATATATATATATATATATATATATGTATATATGTGTGTGTGTGTTTACTAATCTCTACTTCCAGAACAAGAAAACACAATATGAGACAAATCTTTGTGTACATTTTAAACAAACACAATATCTCACAAAAGTGAGTACACCCCTCCCATTTTTGTAAATATTTTATTATACCTTTTCATGTGACAACACTGATGAAATTACACTTTGCTACAATGTAAAGTAGTAAGTGTACAGCTTGTATAACAGTGTACATTTGCTGTCCCCTCAAAATAACTCAACACACAGCTATTAATGTCTAAACCGCTGGCAACAAAAGTGAGTACACCCCTTAGTAAAAATGTCCAAATTGGGCCCAATGTGTCAATATTTTGCTTGGCCACCATTATTTTCCTTGCCTTAACCCTCTTGGGCATGGAGTTCACCAGAGCTTCACAGGTTGCCACTGGAAAAGGAAGGGGATCATGCTCTGCTTCAGTATGTCACAGTACATGTTAGAAATCATGGTTCCCTCAATGAACTGTAGCTCCCCAGTGCCGGCAGCACTCAGGCAGCCCCAGATCATGACACTCCCACCACCATGCTTGATTGTGGGCAAGACACGCTTGTCTTTGTACTTCTCTCCTGGCTGCCGCCACACATACTTGACACCGTCTGAACCAAATAAGTTAATCTTGTTCTCAACAGACCACAGGACATGGTTCCAGTAATCCACGCCTTTAGTCTGCTTGTCTTCTGCAAACTGTTTGCCGGCTTTCTTGTGCATCATCTTTAGAAGAGGCTTCCTTCTGGAACGTGATACGGCAAAGTACTAATGCGCTACCAACAGTGTGTCAATACAAATAAAGTGCTAATTAATAAAATGCATACCTATAAAGTGATAAATGAAAAAAGCAGCTAAACTTCTATAGTGTAACCAACACCTCTTAAAATGTATAACATGTAGTGAAGTAGCGCTGATATAGCATGTCAAATAAAAAAAATAAAAAAAGAAGGAATTTCTTAGATGCCCATGGCAAATATAAACTCATATAAAAGTGTTCAAAGTCCTAAAAGGTGCATTGAATAATATATATCTGAGCAATAATGTAATAAAATCCAGTAAAGTGTATCACATAAAACTAAAATAAAAGTAAATTGTTTCCCAGGAGTAATCAGCATCCAAAAAAATCAGGTGACTCAGAGAGATGATCAGTTCCAAAGTGAAAAATATAAATCAGAGTAGATAAGGGGGATAAGGACAGGAAAAAGAGTCCAAATTAAAGATGTCTTTCTGCAATACTCCCCCAGTAGTGCTAGCCTCTCACATTATAGATAGACCCCAACTGGTCTAATGGGGCAACAGTGAACGACCAGCCTGTTGTTGAAGCTTTACTCACAGCTTTCGAGGGATCACTGCAGTGATCCCTTGGCACATTTTGTCATGTTACGACCAAAAATGTAAATGTATTTTATTGAGATTTATGTGATAGACCAACAGAAAGTGGAACATAATTGTGAAGTGGAAGGAAAATGATAAATGGTTTTCAAAATGTTTTACAAATATGTGAAAAGTGTGGCGTGTATTCAGCCCCCCTGAGTCAATACTTTGTAGAACTACCTTTCGCTGCAATTAGAGCTGCAAGTTTTTTAGGGTATGTCTTTACTAGCTTTGCAGATCTAGAGAGTGAAATGTTTGCTCATTCTTTTTTGCAAAATAGCTCAAGCTCTGTCAGATTGGATGGCGAGCCTCTATAAACAGCAATTTTCAAGTCTTGTCACAGATTCTCAAATGGATTTAGGTCTGGACTTTGACTAGGCCATTCTAACACATGAATATGCTTTGATCTCAACCATTCTATTGCATCTCTGTGGACTCTAACAGATTTTCTAAAATTGCCTTGTATGTGGCTCTATCCACCTTCACATCAACTCTGAAGAGCTTCCCTGTCACTGCTGAAGAAAATCATCCCCACAACATGATGCTGCCACCACCATGTTTCAGGGTGGAGATGGTGTGTTCAAGGTGATGTGCAGTGTTAGTTTTCCACCTCACATAGCATTTTGCTTTCAGGCCAAATAGTTCAATTGTGGTCTCATCTGACTAGAGCACCTTCTTCCACATGTTTGCTTCACACGGCTTCTCACAAACTGCAAACAGGACTTCTTATGGCTTTCTTTCAACAATGGCTTTCTTTTTGTCACTCTCCCATAAAGGTCAGATTCGTTGAGTGCACGAATAATAGTTGTCCTGTAGACAGATTCTCCCACCTGAGCTGTAGATCTCTGCAGCTCCTCCAGAGGTACCATGGGTAACTCTGATTAATGCTCTCTTTGCCTGGCCTGTCAGTTTAGGTGGACAGCCATGTCTTGGTAGATTTGCAGTTGTGCCATGCTCTTTCCATTTTGGGATGATGGATTGAACAGTGTTCCATGAGATGTTCAAAGTTGGGATATTTTTTTATAACCTTACTCTACTTTAAACTTCTCCACAACGTTATGCCTTGCCTGTCTGGTGTATATTTTGTCCTTCATGATGCTGTTTGTTTACTAAGGTTCTCTAACAAACCTGAGGGCTTCACAGAACACCTGTACTTATACTACGATTAAATTACACACAGGTGGACTCTATTTACTAATTAGGTGACTTCTGAAGGCAATTGGTTCCACTAGATTTTAGTTAGGGGTATCAGAGTAAAGGGAACTGAATACAAATATACACCACAGTTTTAAGATATTTATTTGTAAAACATTTTGAAAACCATTTATCATTTGCCTTTTACTTCAACAGCTTGCAACAGACAAACTCAACAGACTTTGAGTTTCAGGTTTGACAGGTCGAATGGCTGTAGGAAAGTCTTTGCTAAGAAATAAGAAAAAGAGGCTTGCATGGGCCATGAAGAAGGTCTTATGGACCACTTAATCAAAATTTGGGATCAGTTCATCATGCAGGGTTTTTATATGCCGTTAAGTAGGTGTCAAGCATGGACGATGAAGGAAGATGGTTTGGGGCTCTTTTTCTGGATCCAGAGTCAGTGACTACTACCACATCATTTTGCCACGACATGCAATACATGCTGAAATACGTAGAGTTAGTCCGGTGTTCACCCTACAGCAAGATATTGACCCCAAATATACCTCAAGGCTGTGTTAAAAGTACCTTAGAAGAAAAGAAAATGATGGTAGGCTTCAAATAATGGAATGGCCAGCACAGTCTCCAGATTAAACCCCATTAAGCTCCTGTGGGATAATCTAGACAGAAGGGTGAAAGCAAAGCAAGCTACAAGTGCATTTGTGGGAACTTATGCAACAGTGTTGGGAAGAACTTTCCAAACAATATTCGATTTCCATTGTAGAAAGAATGTGTTTGGCTGTTATATCTGCAAAATTGGCTACTTCGATGAGTCAAAAATTTAGATTACATTTTGTTAAAGAAAATGATTCCTGATTTCTTTTTATGTCTAATTGTTTATTTGTTCAATGCTTTATTTCTAGAGTGCATAGAGACATTAAAATGTAAACTGTAAATTTCAACACAAACTGAAAAAGTGGGGGTGTTCTAAAACTTTGGACTGGTAGTATGTGTGTGTATATATATATATATATATATATATATATATATATATATATATATATATACATACATACTGTGTAAATATACCTCAGTCTCAGACTGCAGTTCCCTTTAGTGTAGAAGAAGTGTAAAGTTGTTGCTAGCTGTCCTATATGCAGCTACTGAGCCCACTAACCATCTCCAGGCTTGGCCAGCCCTCCTGGCTGCAGCTGCTCTTTTCCACTGCCCATGAAACCACAGTCCACTCCACTGGCTCTGCACCCATCCCAGACTGCATGCTCCCAGTCCACTCAGGCATGCCTCCCCAGTCCTCCTGTCTGTGCATGTCACGGCGACCAGTTATTCCTCTCCCCAGAGACTTGCCCGGCAGTGCTCTCTCCTGCAGTCTTATCTTGCTCCTCCTGTGCCTCCTGTCCAGAACACCTTCACAATTTCGTGAAGGGCACCGTCCGCACCCGAGCTCAGGCCCAAGGTCCCCTCCCCAGACTGGGGGGCTCCTTAAAAGGCCCCGACAGCCTAGCATTGCATCTCCAAGCTCTGAACAACTCCAACTCCTCCTCAGCTGAGGTGACCCTGGGTTATTAAGGAGGCCTGTCCCCCCTGCCAATCCAAGCGGAGGATTGGTCAGGGATCCTTAAAATACCCCAGGCAGCTCCACCTCTCCTCTCCTCCTTCCTTTCTAAAATCTTCTTGAAAGAAGAGGGAGGTCTCAGTGATGCTGCCTGTGAGTCACCAGCTACTACTCTGAGCCACTCTCAGCCCAGAATGAAAACAAACAGACCTAGCCACTAACTAGGCCTGCCTAGATTTTCCTACTCTGCTACAAACATCCTCACTCTAGCACCTACCTATTTATAGGGTACTACATATATATACCATATATATCCTTCTTTATAGGGTAAATTATGAGAAATGGCCCTCCCCAAACAGGATATTGTGCTAAATCTGTAGGTAAATTTGAGAACCAAAACCCCTTTGCTGAGTATAAGATGGGATTGATAATTAGGGATGAGCTTTGTGTTCGAGTCGAACGTACGTTCGACTCGAACATTGGCTGTTCGGCCGTTCGGCGAATTCCGAACGTTTGGGCCGTTCGCGTCAAAATTCGAGTGGCGCGCGCGGACCACAATGCACTGCGGTGGCGCAGTGCATTGCTGGCTCATGATTGGCCAAGCATGCACTGTGACCCCGCATGCTTGGCCAATCGCAGCGCCAGCAGCGAGGAGAGCCATGATTGGCCACAGGCATCCTGCCTGTGGCCAATCATAGCTCAGGCTGTGTAGTGCACGCCCCACACTATATAAGGCCGCCTTTGAGGCGGCCTCGTGTAGTGTGTTAGCATCTGAAGCAGTGGGTGTTCTGTGTACCTTCAACACAGTACACACCGATCGTTTTTGGCTGATTTCCTATCTTGCTGCTGTGTAGTGGTTGTTGTCTGTGCCCTGACCGCAGTATACACCACTATATTCACCTCACCTATATAGCTAGTGATCTAGCTTTAACCACTTAACAACTGCCCATTGCCGATTAACGGCTTCAGGGCGGTTGTTTAACTCTGAGAGGCCGTTAATTAACGGCCTCCCAGAATTCTGCTCTCGCGCGCCCCGTTTACCACGTGATCGCTCCGTCAAATGACGGAGTGATCACGTGGTAAACAAACCGGCGTCATGTTATGACGCCGGTTCCTCCCTCCCCTCTCTGTACCGATCGGTACAGCGGAGGGGAAAGAGATCGGTGTCAGCAGCGATGTGGGCTGCATCTGCAGTGCCCACATCGCTGCTCACCGAATTTAACCCCTCAATTCCCTGCCAATACTCTGCAATACCAGTGCATACTCTGCAGTACCCTGCCATTACTCTGCAGTACCCCGCCATTACTCTGCAGTACCCCGCCATTACTCTGCAGTGCAGTACCCTGCCATTACTCTGCAGTACCCTGCCATTACTCTGCAGTACCCCCCATTACTCTACAGTACCCCCCAATACTCTGCAGTACCCCCCAATACTCTGCAGTACCCGCCATTACTCTGCAGTACCCCGCCATTACTCTGCAGTGCAGTACCCTGCCATTACTCTGGAGTACCCTGCCATTACTCTGCAGTACCCCCCATTACTCTGCAGTAACCCCCATTACTCTGCAGTACCCTGCCATTACTCTGGAGTACCCCCCCAATACTCTGCAGTACCCTGCTATTACTCTGTAGCACCCCGCCAATACCCGCCAATACTCTGCAATACCCTGCCATAAATTGCCATACCCAGCCATACTCGGAGATACCCAGCCATACTCGCCCCCCAACCCTCACCGCCCTCCGGTGCTTCTACCAACTCGCCAGCACGATCAAAGCCAGAATCTTTTTTTTATTTTTTATTTCAGGCTTCTCAGCCTAGAGGTGAGATGTGGGGTCATATTGACCCCCAGATTTCACTGTAAAGAGGACCTGTCACCCCATATTCCTATTACAAGGGATGTTTACATTCCTTGTAATAGGAATAAAAGTGATCAAAAATATATTTTTGGGGAAAAAAATGTCAAACTAAAATAAATAAAGTAAAATGAACAATAAAAAAAAGCGCCCATGTCCCCATGTGCTCGCATGCAGAAGCGAACGCATGCGTAAGCCCCGCCCACATATGAAAACGGTGTTCAAACCACACATGTGAGGTATCGCCGAGAACGTTAGAGCGAGAGCAATAATTCTAGTCCTAGACCTCCTCTACAACTCAAAACATGTAACCAGTAAAAAAAAATGTAAGCGTCGCCTATGGGGATTTTTTAAGTAGCGACGTTTGGCGCCATTCCACGGGCATGTGCAATTTTGAAGAGTGACATGTTTGATATCTATTTACTCAGCATAACTTCATCTTTCACTTTATGCAAACATTGGGCTAACTTTACTGTTTTTTTTGTTTGTTTTTTAAGCACAAAACTGTTTTTTCCCCCCAAAAAACGCGTTTGAAAAATTGCTGTGCAAATACCGTGTGAGATAAAAATTTGCAACGACCACCATTGTATTCTCCAGGGTCTTTTGGTATGCATATGCTGTGTGTGTGAAATAACCTGATAATATGACAATTTTGTGAAAAAAAAAAAAAAAGGAAATAGGCCGTCAGTACTTCAGGTGTGATCAATTTTCAGATATTGGCACCATAGCTTGTGGACTCTATAACTTTCACAAAGACCAAATAATATCCACCAATTTGTACTTATTTTTACCAAAGATATGTAGTAGTATGAATTTTGGCAAAAATTTATGAAGAAAAAATTACTAATCTGCTAAAATTTATAACAGAAACGAAGAAAAATTCATTTTTTCGCAGAATTTTCGGTCTTTTTTCTTTTATAGCACAAAAAATAAAAAACTGAGAGGTGATTAAATACCACCAAAAGAAAGCTCTATTTGTGTGAAAAAAAGGACAAACATTTCCTATAGGTCCAGTGTTGCATGACTGAGTAATTGTCATTCAAAATGTGAGGGCACCGAAAGCTGAAAATTGGTCTGGTTATTAAGGGTGTTTAAGTGCCCAGGGGTCAAGTGGTTAATAATAGAGCTTGCAGTCAGTAGTGTTAGGAGATAGTGCGTGCTGTCTGCGTGCTCTGTACCCAGTACATACCGCTATAATATAGGGCAGGCCCCTACTTTCAAACATCCAACTTACAAACATCTCCTACTTGCAAACGCAAGGAGACAGCAGCAAGTGAGATGAAAAAAGATGGACGACAAAACAAATTATACAGGGGTGATAACCCTTCCCTATGTTTTCCAAAAAGCTTAAAAATAGTTTGTTTGACTGGAGCTACACTTTAAAAATGTACCGGTTGAAAATTACAAACAGATTCAACTTAACACAACAAACCTACACAGTCCCTGTCTTGTTTGCACCGCCTGTATACTGCTGTTCTGAGTATATAGGGCCTGGGGGCCACACGCATTTCCTTTTTTTAATATGGGTACAGGGTTCCCCTTAATATGCGTACAAGACCCAAATAGGCTGGTAATGGGCAGGGAGGGCTACCCATGCCATTTTTCTCAATGATTTTCAACCATATTGCAGGAACCAGATATAACATTAAAACCGCAAGCAGTTTTAAATGGTGTTATTTCCGTTTAATGTCATTTTGTGCAGGGACTGTTCCAAACACGGGAAACACGTGGCACTTCACAGGCATACTACAGACACCCCCCAGGCACCATATTTAAAGGAATATTTCACCTTTTTTTTTCACTTTAATCGTCATTAAAATCAGTGCTCCCGCCAAAACGGCAGTTTTTAAAACTTTTTTTTGCAGTGACCCATGTCTCCTGAGGCAGGAGGCAGGTCCCCAAACCCTTTTTAGGACACTATCTTGCATATTAGCCATTAAAATTAGCACTTTCCATTTCGAGCGTTCGAGTCCCATAGACTTCAATGGGGTTCTAACGTTCGTTTTGAACGCGGGGGTCGTTCGCAAGTTCTGGTGCGAACCGAACCGGGGGGTGTTCGGCTCATCCCTATTGATAATAAAATTGGCATTGCCTCCACCCAGGACATGGCATATGATTAAGACCTTCTCTCTCTCCATTTCCTCCTTTCAGGATCTTTTCCCAACAACAACTGAGTCAGTCAGGGGTCTCACCCTTGATGGGTGAGGAGTTTTGTTTGCATTTAAAGAAGAATAAACATCTTTTATGTTTAAGACAAATGGCTTTGCACATAGTCTGGATGAGCTACATCCCTGAATATTACAACATATATATATATATATATATATCCATCAGTATCACCAGCAAAGCAGCTTCATTATTATCCCATTAAAGAAGAAAATTGTGTGCTGCATTTCGAGATTTTATAATTTGCCACGTCACGAATGTTATTTCTCCATTACGAATGCTAGTTTACAAGACTGACTGCTTCTGGCTCGTCCTTGCTTCTGAGCATGCATGTTTGTACTTTGGAGTTTTGTCTGACGGACTTGTGAACACGCGCTTTCTTTTTTTTTAAATTTGAAAACCTGCTATCCAACATTTGTCTGCGGAAAATTCGACAACAATTGTCCGATGGAACACACACACGGTCAGATTTTACGCAAACAGCCTGTCGGAAAATCTGATTGTGTGTACGAGGCTTTAGTTGTATAATACCTTCCTTTCTACTTATCAGTCTAGATATATATATATACCAATATTAGGCTCACTGGCATTAACAGACAAAATCATATATGACACAGGACATCGGAGGATTGTTGTCAGTGCTTCCACTGCAGACACAAACAAAATAACAATATTTTTTTTTCATATCATCTATATTCTACATTATTTTACATATTATATTATCTTTCATATCTGATTTATTGTGATGACATTTCTCTATTATAATAGCACCACTGAAACCCTGATCTGTCTCTTCATTGGCCAGGAAGAATCCAAGATACTTAAAGAGCTGGGCATCAAAGGAAAACAGTGTATGTTCATGGGTATGCCATTTAAAGGGATGAAATAAAATGTTAGATTCAGCTTTAAATACATCATCCTGTCGCCCTTGAAGCATTCTATTATTAGATTAATGGAATGAGAAAGTTTGTAGGACAATAGAAAATTAGACGTTTCTATAGAGGAAATAGCAGGATAAAAGGCAAACCACCCTGCTGAGTCTTTTGTATCAGTGTGACTGTGATGACACGTGACAGAAGCAGTCACTTTCTTCTAAGCAGTCATGTCTGCTGCCACTTTCCAGCCAAAAGGCCACAAAGCTTGCTCTTATGCTATCAACACCCAAATTCTTGTCCTTCCTAGTTAGAAAGCTTGACTGAGATGTTATCTCTGGGGATAGAGGTGCCCCGCTTCGGAAGGGGAGTGCCCCATTACAGCACATCACATCATGCTTATTTAATCAGTGCTTTTCCTTCCACGCTCACATAAACATTTATTTTCCAGATTTCCCTTGTACCGTCTGTCTGTTTTCCAGAAATGAATTTCTGCCTGTGTTTCCTTCAAAGTCTGCCAACTCCTAACGTGTTCTCTGTCTAAAGACGGAACACACCCGAGTCTTTCAGTTACCGCGACCTCTAGGGACATTAGGTTATGCCATATTTCTGCCTAACCAGCCAAACACAAACCATCGAACATTGTGCCTGGGTAATGTTTAATTCAGAATTTAGTCCCTTAGAGCAATTTCCATCAACTGCTGTGAGTATTGAAAGCACATCCCTAATGTAATTACCGAGTTAGCACTGGTTGTTTTGGGCAGCAGGATCATGTTTGGAACACTTTTTTACAATAGGGGTGTTTCCCAATATTTCGCATACCAGGTCTTTTAATCAGACACAGTTTCCCAGTGGATGAGAACAGAGTCTACTTTCCAAATGGTAAGAAAAACAAAAAAATTATTTACTTCTGGCTTGCAACTAATAAATTATAAAAGAAAAGTGAACTGAAAACAAAACGCCTAAACCAAGCAATTCATAAGGGAGGCAGCAATTTTCCATGCTGAGTCAATATTTAGCGAGTCAACATATTCAAATCTAGTGATGTCATTGTGATATACAGCACAAAGTAAATAAATGATGTGCTGCAACCTTCTTAATTAAAGTCGTATGAAACCCAAAAGTAAAAGCTTATTTTGTATATATATATATATATATATATGCAGTTTACCAATACTTTGATGTGATATTGTATTTGTTTTCTTTTTTAGGCTTTCTTTCTCCTATTTTCATCTTGTGATTTGACCTGTAAATCAATTGTTTTTCAAAAGAACAAGCTCTGTTCTAGATGTATCAGTTTATAAGGATGAGACAAACCATTTAACACTGGTAAGGGTGATTACAATGATCATCTTTTTTATTCACATAAAACCTATATCCCAAAATGAACAAAAATGTTTGCTGTAACTGATTATAAAGTGTTACCTGGAGTTTGGATTTGATTGGTTAATGTTTCTAAATTTGCTAGTACATTTAACACTACCCCCCCCATCCCCAAGACAGGCAGTGATGCTACTGGCTGTGCCTCCTGTGATCTTCACCCAAAGTGTAGGCACTCTAATACATGAGTACAAACAAAGAGCCACTGCCCCACCTATAATTGGTCTTTACAGCAATGAGCCTACAGTCTGAGTCTTACCTACACATGGTCACACTAAATTCCGATAGTTTAGAACGCGGTGATGTACAACATGTATGACAGGACTAGAAAAGGGAAGTGCAATAGCCAGTAGCCAATAGCTTCCGTCTCGAAGTTGAATCTGAGCATGCGTGATTTTTGGCGTGTCGGAATTGCATACACACGATCTGAAGTTTTTCCGTTGGGAAAATTGAGAACATGCTATCAATTTTTGGCTGGCAGAAATTTGGACAGCTAAATCCTGATGGAGCATACACATGGTCGCATTTTCCCATGAAAAGCTCTCATATGTCTTTTTCTGGCCGGAATTCCGATTGTGTGTACGTGGCATAGCAGTTTGCATTTAAAACAGGGGTTTAGTTTGTACCCATTTGCAAATACATGCGTTAGCTGCAGAGCCACTTCACAGCACCCCTGTATTATCTACAGTCCCAACCACCTGTTTGAGAGCCTCTATAGCAGAATCACATGCATATTAATGGTTAGATAGAGGGCAGGTAAGCCTGGAGGGAGCCCACCCCTCCTTAAAGGCACAGGGCTGCACTCGACACACAGAATATAGCACAATGGCAGCAAAGGTGTCCAATGTGTCCCCTCACCAGTATTCCAAAAGTACAAACAGCCACTGCCCTCACCTATAACTGGCCTTTGCAGCAAGGAGCACATAGAAGAGCGGCGCATGTCAAACAAAACCAAAGAAAATTCCCAGCTAAATTTACCAACCAGCCTGAAACCAACCATATTATGCTGCCATCTTATAACAATGTAAGACGTGGAGAATAGTATAATATAAATGGAAATGCAATACTATATAGAGGTGTATGTCTGTTGTTGTTTTGTCTTGTTAGATGTTTTCTGTAAAATAGATATCTAATTTAGTGCTTCATTGATCTAATTTTTTTCTATTTACACTCGGAAACTATATGAAATACTTATAACTTATATGTTTACCTCTAATGTATTCAAATCTCTGTATGTAATAAGCAATAATATAAAAATAAAATAAAAAATATCTGATTTAAAAAAGAATATTATCCTGTCTAACAGTTTTCATTAAAAACAAATGGTTTAGTTTGCACACATTTGCAAATACATGTTTAAGCTGCAGAGCTACTTCACGGCACCCCAGTATTATCTGCAGTCCCAACACTATACATTTTTGAGAGCCTCCATAGTAGAAGCACATTTATATTAATGAATAGATAGAGAGCAGGTAAGCCTGGAGGGAGCCCACCCCTCAAAGAGACAGGGGTGAACTGCACACCCAGGATATAAAACAATGGCAGCAAAGGTGCCGAGTGCATCCCCTCACCAGTATTCCAACAGTACAAACAGAAGGCCACTGCCCCCACCTATAACTGTTCTTTGCAGCACTGAGCACATGGAAGACAGACGCATGTCAAACAAAACCTAAGAAAATGTTTAACTGTTTCTGTTAAAAACAGGGGTTTAAGACCTAGGTACCCTTCTCCACATATTGTGGACATGGCCAGTGATCCAGCCATATGGGCGAATGGTCCATGCAGTAACAACTAAGATAACCTCGCTCCCCCTGGAGTTCACACCAGCACAATAACTCTTACCCCTCTCCGAAATTCCCCATAAAAGATGCTACAAATCAGTGGCCATGCATATGATAAATGCCGCTAGGCTATGCCTACCGGTTCATTGGAAGTCCAAATCATCCCCTTCTATAAAGGAGTGGACACTCTGAATTAACCGCATAGCAGTGATAGAGGAGATGATCCACGCCTCACAAGACAGAATGACGCATTTTTTGACTACATGGGCTCCCTGGCTTGAATATCAGAACTCACAACGATATCAAACACGGTCACAGAAAAGCCCTTGATTTTTGTACTCCGGGTCTATGCCACTCGGTTGACATGGACCCGGAGAGCCATAGACCCTGTACACTGTATGTAGCACCTGGGGGCACCTGGAGAGGGTAGCAGGTGGCTTTCCTACCTCCTCTCCACACGGCCCCCGCACGGTTTGCACCTCCCCAGGAGGTACACCTCCCTCAACTGCCCCTCCCCACAACCACTTTTCTACTCTGTTCTTTCTCCTATTCCTTCTTCCCCCACCACCTTCTTGATTGATTTACTTCTAGGAAAGAGCTGGTAGCGGAATGACCTAGAGTCAGATGCTACTCGCCCCCAACAAAAGTATGACCAAGCACGGCCTTATGCTCCCTTACCAGCCCTCAATGCACAGTAACACTGATAAGCTATAGAAGCACTGCAACATTATCGCCCTACTTGAAAAAACGTTGCCACAAACATTAGAAAACAAACGGCTAGACATACTAGGGAGGGCACGTGAGGGGTACTAAATGTTAGTCGATTGGCTTATAACTGTTTGAATTATAACATCTTGTTGATGTCAAATGCACTAACTTTTGTATGTCCTGAACACACATTTGCAAATACATACGTAAGCTGCAGAACCCCTTTATGGCACCCCGGTATTATCTGCAGTCCTAACTCTATACATTTTTGAGAGCTACCATGGTAGATTGTGCAAAGGGCCCTCTGGGATTTAGGATCCTTGTAATGCTAAATGTGTGCCAGGTGGATGCTGAGACCTCCTTTTGTTGTCATGCAGACAAGGACACTACGTTTAGAGGTCAGGTAAGAAAGGGGAGACATTTCCAGGATGCCCTTACCATGGTTCTGGTTTGTAATACCCTGGTGGTGGTAGGTAGAAAGCTGGTTCAGCCCAGAGACATGCAGGAAGCTTCTCCCATTTCCATCTACCTATCTTGGGTAGTGGTAGAATGCTAAAGTCCAAAAATTGTTTCTGCATTGGGGTCCTTTTGGTTAATTTGTTGAACAGTGTTTGTTTTATTATGTATAGGACATAGTATATTAGGTACATGCTAACCTCAAACCTGTCAGCAGAGAAATGTGCAAGAATATATTCAGTGGAATAAATACTTTTGCAGTATACTTGTTGGTTTTCAAATTAGCAGTTGTACATCCTAGGACCCAGTGCAACTTTTTAATTTCGGTGTTAGAGCATGTTTGGGAAAGTGGGGGAGATTTACTAAAATTAAAGAGTGCAAAATCTGGAGCAGCTCTACATAGAAACCAATCAGCTTCCTGGTTTTAGCCCTGGTTCACATTGGTGTGTTTTGACATGTCAAATCGAATATCAAATCCGTGGCAATTGCTGGCAATGGCACTGTCCTAATCGATGCGAAGCTGTATTTCCATGGCCGCGCCGATTTAAAAAAGTAATTTCTGTACTACTTTTTGCGATTTTGGGGTGCGATTTCCATTGACATCTGTGCAGAAACCCACACAGATGTCTGTGAAATTGCCACCGAAATTGGGACTGACATGCGAGAGTGAAATCAGCTGAACTCGCACAGCTTCAATCCCACAGCTCAGTGTGAACCAGGGCTTATTGGAAAAGTTTAATCGAACAAGCTGAAGTTAGAAGCTGAATGGCAGCCATGCACATTCTGAGTGCGACAATTTTAGTAAATCTCCCCCAGTTAATTTTCCTGTTCTAATTTACTACTGCTTCTACTCCACCTTGTTTCAGAAAAGATGTGTAAATATACATTTATGAAGCGATCCATTCACAGTGATTATTTTGTAATACTCTAGAGTTAGAACCCAACTACGAATTTGAACCACCCTCCCTCCCCCACCTATGGAGCACTCTTAAAAAATTATTACTCATAATCTTTTTTCCCAGGTGACATTGGTTCATTCCGTTGATGTCACAGGTCTTGCTCTCTTCTTCATCTGGTCTACTAAAAAAAGCATTTTTATTTCTGTTGATGTTGGGGATTATCCATCACTTCCTGTCTGGTGAGTAGGAAGTGAAGGAAAATCTTCCTAAGAAAGCCACAGATAGCAGTAAAAATATGACAGTGGTTTTAATCCTTCCCACACTATCCAAAACTAAAAAATAGTGTTGGCTGCACATACACTTTAAGGGCTAATATAGATTAGGTCCATTCGATGCAGATCATTTGTTGTGAGTTGTGTTATATAAAGGCACACATTTTAGAGTGGCAAACAGCTTTATTATTGTTTTTTTGGTTTTACAAATTTCGTACTAAAAAAAAACTTTAATGCAGAATATTATGTTGTATGTATCCCCTTGGTAAAAAAGTGCCATAATTATTGAAATGGTCATTTACATTATAAATCCAATATAAAATACTTCCTCTGGATCTAATAATCTTAAATGTTCTGTAGTTTCAGCGAACTGCCTTCAAACTCATCTGTCTATGTGTTTTTGCTATGTTATTACTGTACACCAGCCTTTCTCAACCTTTTTACCCCAAAGAAACCCTTGCAATCATTTTCAGGTTTCAGGGAACCCCTGCTAAAAGTAGTCCAGTGGTGGTCTTTGGGAATTTGCCCCCTCCATTGGTGGTGGACAGTGGGAAGAATGCTCCCTTTACAGACATGGCTCTGGCTCTGTCAAGTGGTGTTGGACATGAACTAAGCAGGCATCATCACATGATAGGTCAGTTAGCCACAGCTCAAGGAAACCTTAGCCACCTCTGAAGGAACCCTAGGGTTCCTCTGGACCTGGTTGAGAATGACTGCTATATATCAATGTTTTATTTCTCTTCTATTCAATAAAAAAATTGAACAAGAAAGGGCCATTTACAAAGCAGAGGCCCCGTATATTCTCTCTGTCTGCTAGGTGTATACACTCTTCCAGGCTCCTTCTCAGATTTTGATGTTTGACATTTTCCAGGCTTGAGGTTGCCGAGACTGAGGAATCTCATTGTTGGCACGAGGAAAAGCATCACCTCAAAGTACTTTTCTACGATTTACTTAATTAACTGCAGCTTTCATGCCAGTAAATGGCTGCTTGTTGCCATTTCAGTTACTGTTAAATGTAAGGGATATATGAACTGTGTACATTTCCATACACCATTTGTGCAGCTTGTACATTTGTGAACCACACGAATGAACAATCTTATAACTTCTTTAGCAGGTAAAACACAAGCTTCAGAATCTTTGACTGGTCAGCTCATGGGTCAGATAAGGACTGGGTCTCCATAGAAAATGCTTTCTCGAACATCCCTGTCAAGCACACGCCCTGGATCCCCACTTCCTCTATACCTAAGGCCCTGAAAAGCCACCCGCTAGTGCACGCTACACTGCTTAACTTTAAGGAAGCATGTAAAAAATTTAAGGTCTCATCTAATCCGGGGCCCCTCACGCCTATTCGGCTTAACCCCGCGTTCCCCCCAGGCATGTCTGTAAACTTCCTTAAAAATAACTGGCCACATGCAGAACTGTTGGCGCATCAGTTTTACCAAAATGGGGAGATCCTGGATTACTCGACTCTTCCGACAGATGGGGATATTCCCCCTGTTCCCAAATGGTCTTACTTCCAAATACGCCATTTCCTTAGAAAAGTTTACAGAGAGGCTGATCTCTCTAGACAGCTGACGCCTTTTGAGACTCTCTGCTCTCAAGCCGCGCCCAAGCGCCACCTAATTTCGGAGGTCCACTCGCTCCTCTCCCAGCCAGCATCCTCGAAACATTGGAAAGCATGTCTAGCTTGGGAAAGGGATCTGCAAATGGAGTTCTCAGAAGAAGATTGGGAAAAAATTTACATCATTACGCACAAAGGCTCCCTGAACGTACATACCCAAGAAAACAATTTTAAACTTATTTCTAGATGGTATCGAACACCGGCTTTAATTAACAAATATAACCCTGAGATCCCTAACAAATGCTGGAGGTGCTCTGATACTGACGGATCCCTACTACACATATGGTGGTCATGTCCCCGTCTCCAGAATTTCTGGACCCAGGTGCATGGAATAGCTAGCTCCATTACGGACAGCCCTATTGATTTTACAGCAGCCCACATGCTCCTACACCACACTCCAATCCCAAACCGCTCCTATATGCACTCACTAGGCTTGCACCTACTCAACGCTGCCAAATTGTGCATCCCCATCCATTGGGGATCTCCCACTGTTCCCTCCACCTCTGACTGGTTAAAAAAGGTGGCTAAAATAGCTGAAATGGAGGAACTCATTTACATTGCCAAAGACTCACCGCACAAATTCGCACAGATCTGGGATAAATGGACGACTTTTCAAAGCTGTCACCCCTTGAGCTTAGGGGCCAACCAGACTAGTCTCCCACTTAGCGGGTGACCGCTTGTCTAAATTGGGTAACCCTATCTGCCTCGAATCACCCCGATCGCGCGGTCCCGGGATATGTAGGCCAGCCCGCTTTATCGTTTTTCCCCCTCATTCTGCTCACGGACACTTGGGGGAGCCCGGAGAGAAATCCCTCCTCCCCAACCGGGGCTCCTACTCCCTATCCCCCCATCCCCTTCTTTTTTGTCCTTCCTTTCATACCTGCTCTTTCCCTCTTTCCTTCTTTCATTTGACTTGACTACCCCCCTGTATGGGGTTTAGACTTTTGACGCAGACTCCCATCCCGAGAACGGTTGACGACTTCGCACTGACTATGTGTACCCCTCCCCAGCCCCCTGCGCCTCTCTTATGACTGCTGTTTTACCACCCTTCCTCCACTTCACTCCACTACTCACTGGGGTTCTTGACCGATTGCCATGGGAGACTGAATATCCCCGTGTTGAGCTACATTGTAACTGAACTGCGACCCCCTTACCGCTTCCTGTGCTTGCATTCGTGGTGAGGAAAAGGAAAGGAGTAGAGGCGTAGGGGACATAACATTGTGTTTAGTTTTAATAGGAGATGCTGGGTAGGACTCACCTCTGCTCTCCAATAGGAAACCTTGTCCGATTTGACTGTTCACATGTTTTATCTATGCCATTGTTATTGTCTGTGATACCAACTTGTACTTTTCTCATTTTGTACATCAAGTCTTACCTGTTATACCTCTTTCTTTGAAAATAAATAAATATTTTATGGAAAAAAAAAAAAAAAAAAACACAAGCCATGTCTGGTCTGATCACCAGGGGAACAGACCCCATGCTTATTCCGTGCAGAACAGTACAAATGTCACTCTTGAGACATCCTTGTCTGGCTTTTTTTTTTGTTATATATAAATTCTGGGGATTTCCAGGCTCATATTAGACTTCTTAGTGTAGGGTGACCAGATGTCCCCGGTTTCAGGGGACAGTCCCTGGATTGAGGACACTGTCCCCGGTTTTGTCCCCGGATTTGACTTCAACAGGAGCTGGGGCAAATTTCAAAGACAGTCAGTGCAGAATAAAAAAAAATCTGAATTACACACCCCTGCTCTTACTAGCTTAGAGGGTGTACTTTTTTTCCCATTATCTGTGTCCCTTTCTGATGATGATGTGCTGATCAGAGCAGATGGACTATTTCTTCAGTTTCCGGCACATGCCCATTCAGCTCCGCTCACATGTTCTTCTTCCTTGGCTTAAAATCCCAGCCAGCCGCCTGCCTGCTTACCTCCTTGCCTTCCTCGGCAGAGTAATTTTCCTCCGCTCCCCACCCAGTAGTAGCCGGGCCCAGAGAGTGAGACCTGAGAGGCTGTGAGTCCGGCGGAGGCGATGGGCAAAGAGAGGCAGCTTAGCTCAGCTGATGATGTCCAGCAGCAGGAATAGAGGGGAAGCCGATCCAATCGTGGGGCTGCCAGTGCCTTCAAGGCTTCAACACAGGTGTGCTTTAGGGGTGTCTATGAATAGACTACATTGCACTGTGTCTGTCTCTCTGACATAATGGACTCACAGGCAGCAGGGGGCACTTATTGGTTAACAAAATCAGCAGCCATGTTATGTGACACACTGTGACAGAGCCAGCCAGAGCCATGATAGAGTGCCCGCTGCCTGTGAGTTATCATAATGCTGATGATCTTTACCAGTTGCCGATCGCCTGACAGCAGATTTACTGCTACAGTGAGGTCATGCTGTGCAGGATCACTTATATACATGATCCTGCATTTCTGGGTATCAGAGCCAATTAGCGGCTCTGACGGACTCACCTAGTGGTCTGCCTATGTAAACAAGGCAGTTCGCAAAGCAGGTACATGGATCTACGTTTTCCCTTAGTAAAATCACCTGCCCCACAGTGAGAAAACACTTGTTAGGCACACATTTAACCCATTGATTGCCCTAGATGTTATCCCCTTCCCAGCCAGTGTCATTAGTACAGTGACAGTACATATTTTTAGCACTGATCATTGTATTAGTGTCACTGGTTCCCACAAAGTGTCAAAAGTGTCACTAATGCCACGTACACACGAGCGGGATGTCTGACAGAAAAAAGTATTTTCATTGAATATTCCGGTCGTGTGTGGGCCTCATCTGACTTTTTTTCAAAAATTCTGATGGGCCTAGAAATAGAACATGTTTTAAATATTTCCGACGGAACCAATTCCCATCGGAAAAACTGTTCGCCTGTATGCTGTTCTGATGGACCAAAAAAGACGCATGCTCTGAAGAAAGTACGAGGCGACAGCTATTGGCTACTCGCTATTGAACTTCCTTTTTCTAGTCCCGTCATATGTGTTGTATGTCACCACGTTCCAGACGGTCGGACTTTGATGTGATCGCATGTAGGCAAGACAGATTCAGCAGAACTCCGTCAGAAACTGTTTATTCCTACAGGAAAACCAGCCGTGTGTATGCGGCATTAGTGTCCGATTTGTCCACCGCAATATCGCAGTCCCGCTATGAGTCACTGATTGCTGCCATTACTAGTAAAAAAATAAATATGTCCCCGGATTTCATTTTAAAAATCTGGTCACCTTATCTTAGTGGCCAGATGTAAACAGACTTCCATTCATTTACATTCCATTACCTCTGATCCGTCTTATTTAGGAAGCAGGCCTTTTCAGTTTTTTCAACACCTGGGCAGACTCGGAGGTAAATTCATCTGTTTAAATCTGGCTGCCCATAGACTAGAACTTCCAATCAGGTCCGCCAGAAAATACATACAGTATATACTGTATATTTCACATGTGTTTCACTGTTTGCTTGGGGTTAATCTATAATATAATAGGTGACATTTTACAAAGTTCATGGTATGGTTTTTAGTATGCTTATTTGTAGTGAAATATCAAATTGAAACATCAACCTAATGCATATTTAACACTGAAATAAATAATGCTGGCTATACACCTATTGGCTGGCTATACACAGACAGCTCACGTGATAAAAGATGATGTAGCCCCATCTTGAATGAGTCTCATTCGGGAAGCTGTTATTGAGAGAAGCTTTAAAATTCTCTGTGATGGATGGTGAGCATTGTCTTTATCACATAAGAGGTAATCTTTCATTTCTTTTATCACTACACATCCCGTAAGTTAGATCAACAGCATTTCTAGAAAAAAACTGCATATTGTATAGCGAGCTTAAGCAGAATAATCACATAAAGTTTACAAATCAAATAGTTTCTTTGTTTGCTGTGTGTTGTCTTCTAACTACTGACTGATGTGTTTATTGCATATGTGAATGAAGCTCATTATAGTGTAGCAGCCTCACCGTATTCAATCATCCCATACACAACGTGTCCAGCAGGAAATTTCTAGTGGCGTTAGCAGGGTAAAACAATGGAATCGTAGACATGTTAAATATGTACTATGCGGTGTACAAACATCAGTTGTTTGCCTCGGATATCAAAGGTCTGTGTAAAAGACACACAAACCGGGTGCACCTGTCACCTGCACACCTTTAAGTAACATTTGACCCTAAAAGTTAATTCCTTTAGTTGTTAGTGAAGGTTTCCTGCTCCCTCCAGGTGCCCCTGATACAGACACAACACACTTTGTATGTAAAACTGGACTCGAGACCCAGGTTGGAGTTTAAGCTGGCCATACTTTAGGAGATTTTTGCACAAACGTTCATACTAAAATTCCCAATAGTGCATTTGATGACATGATGAATATTGTTTTAAAGTGCTTCAAAATTTTGTTTGCTTTTAACACTTGATTTTGAATTGAACTTAATTTTCCAAATAAAAACCACATTCACTGATCATTCAAGAAACATTTTCCATCCTGCTCCTTTGAAATTTCTTATCACTGAGATCAGAGTGGATGGAGACAGCTGACATCCTCATTGCAACACAAGACCACTTTCTGTTTGGAGTTACCTAGCTTCCTTACAGAAGCAACTGCCTCCTGTTCCCAAACAGATGCATGCAGGCTGCATCCTTTTTGTAAACCTGAATCCAGGCACAATCAACAGATAAACATTGAACTGTCATAAGGAACAATTGAATTACATCTCTTTATGACATTTAGAGAGGTGGGATGTGGACAAACCTGGAGCATAGGAGAACTCATCACTTAACATGTGTCACTCCTCCCAACCAGCCACTCCCCTGTATGTTTAAACCACAACACTATACAGACCACTCTTGTCGTTCTACAAGGCTGTGATGAAGTGGTGTTTTTCCTCAAAACGCATCAGCCAAATGTTGACACTTGCCCTATTGTTCTTATTTAATGTGTATACTTGTAACCTGATTTTATGAACACGTAGATACTTTCTGTATGGATTCAACCCCCCCCCCCCCCCCTTTTTCATGAATAAACCTTAACATCTTGATCAATGTATCGGATCACACACCTTTCATCTCTTTCTTACACTTGCCCTCCAGCATCCCATAATGCAATGTACTGTACTACATTCTGGCATGCTAGGAAAAGTTTGCAGGGCCTTCTTTGATACGAGTGAGAACATTTTCTAGCAAAAGGATTCTAAGATTTGGTAAAACTTGATTTCCAAGTGCCTTGTGCTGCCTACTTCATTTAAAGTGGTTGTAAACCTCAGCGGCCAGGCAGGCAGCAGCGCAGGCTCAAGGGGCAGCTGCTTTGGTCCCCCAACAATGACAGGGCTGCCCCTTTTAACTGAAATCAATCACTTCCTGTAACCATCAAGGAGTTTCTTTCACCTCTCTACTAGAATTTTGGACCACACTTCTTTCGCCAACTGCTCCAGATCTCTCAGATTGGAAGGGTCCCTTTTCCCAACTGCTGTTTTGAGATCTCTCCTAACGGGTGCTCTATGGATTTTAGATCTGAACTCATTGTATTTCAACTCAGGGCTGTTTTTAACACAGGGCAAAAGGGGCAGCTGCCCTAGGCCATGTCATTGTTGGGGGGCCCATAGCAACTGCCCCTTGAGCCCACGCTGCTGCACGCCAGGCCTCTGGGGATCGGAGTTCTGTTCACTCCAGCACTAGTCACACTGGCTGCTCGCTACTGTCCTCCAAGATAGGAGCGCTCCTCTCCATGCGGCCGTTCAGACCCCTCCCTGCTCCGCACATCAATCTCTGTGAGAGCAGAGGAGGGAGGGGGCATGGCATCCACACAGGCGACAGCTCATCCAGAGACAGGCAGCTTTACAGACATGATTTCAGTTGAGGCTGCTCTTCTGCTCTTGTTTTCTAGTTGGTGCACTTTGTACGTAGCAGACCCCCCAACCCTACACTTCGTACATAACGCACGCTTCTGTATATAGTTCACACCTGATATACTGGTATGTAACAATGCTTCAATGTTAGTGCAGTTTAGTCACACCCACAATTTGATACAGAAGTGATAATGTGCAGTAACCTCTAGGAGCATATTAGTAAACAGTAATGATCTCATGTAATCTCTAGCAACCAATCAGTGAGCAATAATGATTTGTAGCAACCTCTAAAAAACAATCAGTTAGCAGTAAGGATATACATTATCCTCTAGCAACCAGTGAGCAGTAATGATGTGCAGTAACCTCTAGCAACCAATCAATGAGCTGTAATGATGTGCAGTAACCTCTAGCAACCAATCAGTGAGTAGTAATGATATGCAATAACCTCTAGCAACCAATCAGTGAGCAGTAATTGTATGCAGTAACCTCTAATAACCAATCAGTGAGCAGTAATGATGTGCAGTAACCTCTAGAAACCAATCAGTAATGATATGGTGTAATCGCTGGCAACCAATTGCAATTGCTGCCTGATCTGCTGCAGTAAACTGATTTTGAGTCTGGCTGCCATTTATTGTATGTCCCAGAGTGGTAAGTCCTTGAATTCTGTGGCATGTATTTTCTATGCCCTGTGAGTAGGCACTCCTCTGTCCCACATTTCACACAGCTTGCCTTCTGATCTACAGAGGTGCTGAAGTGTAGGGGTTTCAGGAGGCGGAGTCAGCACAGAAATCACTGCATGCAGGTAGCAAGGTACCATGGCATATGTAGTCCTTACAAATTGAAAGTAAACAGCAGAGGCGATGCTGCAGAGCATGCAGGAAATCCAGCAAAACGTGTAAAGAGATGACCAGCAGATAGGCAGCACTCACAACATGAAAGGATATTTTTCAAATGAGCTTATATTGGTTTGTCAAAAGTAGCCATTGTTTGTATTACTATTAGACATGTGCATTCCTTTGCATCCGAATGCATTTTAGTCCGAATTTCAGGTATTTTCGTTATCGTTTTAACAAAGGATAATGAAAGTGCAGAATCCGAAAAACAAAAGATCCAACATAAACAAATGCTTTATTTTCGTTTGTGCCTAACCTTAGCTCTATTAGTCCAGGATTATTCTACATAGAGAGAAAAGATTCGACATAGAGAGGAAAGATTTGACAGAGAGAAAAGATTCGACATAGAGAGAAAAGATTCGACATAAAAAAGAAAAGATCGCTGCTGGAATTGGGTGGGGGAAGTAAAATAAAAATAATGATGATGATGAATGTTATTGGCTGATTGTACCCAAAGAGGAGGAGCAGCTAGAACTAAGTACACACGTACAGCCAACTTACTTTCACTTACGATTGCTAGCAGAGAGAGACACACACTGAATCATTTCAGAAGACAGTCAATTTTAGCTGGTCCGTTTGTCAGAGAACCTGAATTATTTAGCAATTAAGCATAAGCACAGCAGCAGAACAATAGTGAAGCAAGCTACAGTTCAACTTAACTTTTTAATAATAATCTACTGCTATTGTGTTAGTGTTGTGAACCTGATAGTGATACTAGTGTTGCTAGCGCTGTGATAGCCTCAGAGGCTGCCCGTGTTGTGGGGGGGGGGTTAAAGATTCTATATTATAGATTGAGATTCTATATAGATTCTATATACCCTATCTTGTTACCTGTCTGATCAGTGATCACTATCACCAGTCCATTTTCTGTTTGAACTATATAAATTCAACATGAACGACAAAGATTCGACAAAGCAGCAGAAACATACAAATGTCGAATCTTTGGCTTATGGTGTCTGTCGAAAGTTCTAAGAAGATTCAATGGAGCAGCTAAACTATACGGCGTTGTACAGTTTAGCTGCTCCGTCGAATCTTCTTTGAACATTCAACAGACACTATAAACCTTCAATGACAGATTCAACCTTAATTAATTTGGATTTTTGGACGAATGCAATTTTTAACAAAAAAATAAATAAATAAAAAGAATTTCGAGAGTAACTAAATAAATGTATTTTCCGGACGAAAACAAAATTCCAACACGAAATATTTCAGTGTGCACATGTCTAATTACTATTACAATGCTGATGTTATAAAATGAAAACGTAGGCTGCGACCATGGAATGCCTTTATTTATTAATTATTTATGGCCACCTTAATTTAAAAATGTATACTGTTTACACAGCATTTGTGTATTTTGGCATGGATAATCTCCTGTCAGCTTATTTTAGGTCCCACCTACTTTTAAAGTCATCGTGGGGAGTACATCACCGCTACAAGCTTTTACACGTTATTCAGATTTGATTCCAAGAGCGCTTTACTAAATTGGCTACAAAACAAAAAATGAGGCCCATGGATGCTGTGTATGTCTGATGTTGTCATTCCGATATTGTGCTTGCCAAGAAAGGAGGCCTTTAGGCACTATTTGGGTAAACTCCAAGGCTTGTATATATTCGTTCCTCCCTCCATCCCTCATATTATAAGCAAAACTAACTCTTTGAAATCGCATTGTGATCATCCATGAGCATATCATAACATCAGACAACCACAGGCTGCCAAAGAGTTATATGCTTTAAAGAATTTCGGGTTTTCCTAAAAGGATTACATTTTTTATATACTGTAAACATTGCCACACCTCTGAAACCAACAATTTCATATCTTGAACATATTTTATGGAGGAATATGTTCAGATTATTGGGTCCAGATGTGAGATGTCACCCCAGCTGTAGCACAATAGTGTCAGCACACTGTGGCTATGAAGTTTACAGTTCACATTTACACTGAATTAATGGCTTGGTGCAGATGTGCACTTGGTGAAGATTTTGGTGACCCCCCCCCACCCTCAGAGGTTAGCCACAAAACTGAAAGCATTTAGCCCCCATTCACAATGGTGTGACTTGTCATGTGATTTGACAGGTCAAATTGCATGACAAGTCGCACCCTATTGTCAGGAATGGAACCATTCAAATCAGTGTGATGCCGAATTTGCTGTGCGGCACCAATTTGAAGAAGTAGTTCCTGCACTACGTTTGCTGATTTCAGGTGCAACTTGCATAGACATCTGTGCAGGAATTCGCACCAGAAGTCGCACTGACTTGCGGCTTTGAAATTGTGTGTTAACAAGTGAAGTCACACAATTTCAAAGCCAAATTCAGTGTATACCTAGACTTACACCATAATGGCAAGTAAACACTATTTTCATTTTAGGCTATCTTACCCAATTTTATTTTTAAGAATTGTGTATGGTTTTTCCCACAGAGGGAGGTTTACATGCCAAACGAGAACTATAGGTAAAACTTTTTTTTCATTTTGTATAGAGTAAAGGAGGGTTACAACTAGGGATGAGCCGAACACCCCCCGGTTCGGTTCGCACCAGAACTTTCGAACGGACCCCGCGTTCGTTACGAACGTTAGAACCCCATTGAAGTCTATGGGACTCGAACGTTCGAAATGGAAAGTGCTAATTTTAACGGCTAATATGCAAGATACTGTCCTAAAAAGGGTTTGGGGACCTGACTCCTGCCTCAGGGGACATGGGTCAATGCAAAAAAAAGTTTTAAAAACGGCCGTTTTGGCGGGAGCACTGATTTTAATGACGATTAAAGTGAAAAAAAAGTGAAATATTCCTTTAAATATGGTGCCTGGGGGGTGTCTGTAGTATGCCTGTGAAGTGCCACGTGTTTCCCGTGTTTAGAACAGTCCCTGCACAAAATGACATTAAACGGAAATAACACCATTTAAAACTGCTTGCGGTTTTAATGTTATATCTGGTTCCTGCAATATGGTTGAAAATCATTCAGAAAAATGGCATGGGTAGCCCTCCCTGCCCATTACCAGCCTATTTGGGTCTTGTACGCATATTAAGGGGAACCCTGTACCCATATTAAAAAAAGGAAATGCGTGTGGCCCCCAGGCCCTATATACTCAGAACAGCAGTATACAGGCGGTGCAAACAAGACAGGGACTGTGTAGGTTTGTTGTGTTAAGTTGAATCTGTTTGTAATTTTCAACTGGTACATTTTTAAAGTGTAGCTCCAGTCAAAAAAACTATTTTTAAGCTTTTTGGAAAACATAGGGAAGGGTTATCACCCCTGTATAATTTGTTTTGTCGTCCATCTTTTTTCATCTCACTTGCTGCTGTCTGATGTTTGTAAGTTGGATGTTTGAAAGTAGGGGCCTGCCCTATATGCTCTGCAGAAATGGCGGAACAAGGTGTTGGTTTTGCCACAACATTGTAAGCCCTCAAAGTGACTCTTGGTGGGCGCTGGAGCGCCCTGCTGTGAACGATTATATCAAGAATTGTAATTACATGCCATTGTTGAACAGTGGTAGAAAAATTGACCTTTGGTGGTTGTGGTGCTGGTGCCACAACACTATAAGTCCTCACCGTTACTCTGGGTGGGCACAGGAAGGGGCCCTCCTGTGAAATATTATATCAAGAATTGTAATTACATGTCCCTGTTAAACAGGGGCAGAAAAATTTGGCCTTAGGCACTGCTGCTGGTGCCACCACACTGCAACCTCTTCCATATACTCTAGTTTTTTTGCTGGAATTAGCCCTGCTGCAAAGCATTGCATCAAAAATTGTACTTAAACGCCCCTGTTAAACAGGGGCAGAAAAATTGGGACTTAGGCACTGGTGCTGGTGCCACCACAATGCAACCTCTGCCATATACTCTAGTTTTATTGCAGGAATTAGCCCTGCTGCAAAGCATTGCATCAAAAATTGTAATTAAACGCCCCTGTTAAACAGGGGCAGAAAAATTGGGCTGCTGGCATCACCCAGAACCAAAAAACTCCTGCAGATGCCTTTTTTATAGAACAGCAGAGATAAAGGGGTATATACAGATGTATACTGTGCTGTGCCGGAGGCACACACAACTTCCAATAACTCCTGCAGATGGCAATTGGGCTCAAATAGAGAACAGCTATGTAGGTGGATTATAGCGGTATGTACTGGGTACAGAGCACGCAAACAGCACGCACTATCTCCTAACACTACTGACTGCAAGCTCTATTATTAAAGATGAATCACTAGCTATATAGGTGAGGTGAATATCACGGTGTATACTGCGGTCAGGGCACGCAGACAATAACCAGAGAACACCAGAAATAAAGGGGTATATACAGATGTATACTGTGCTGTGCCCGAGGCACACACAACTTCCAATAACTCCTGCAGATGGCAATTGGGCTCAAATAGAGAACAGCTATGTAGGTGGATTATAGCGGTATGTACTGGGTACAGAGCATGCAAACAGCACGCACTATCTCCTAACACTACTGACTGCAAGCTCTATTATTAAAGATGGATCACTAGCTATATAGGTGAGGTGAATATCACGGTGTATACTGCGGTCAGGGCACGCAGACAATAACCAGAAAACAGCAGAGATAAAGGGGTATATACAGATGTATACTGTGCTGTGCCCGAGGCACACACAACTTCCAATAACTCCTGCAGATGGCAATTGGGCTCAAATAGAGAACAGCTATGTAGGTGGATTATAGCGGTATGTACTGGGTACAGAGCACGCAAACAGCACGCACTATCTCCTAACACTACTGACTGCAAGCTCTATTATTAAAGATGGATCACTAGCTATATAGGTGAGGTGAATATCACGGTGTATACTGCGGTCAGGGCACGCAGACAATAACCAGAGAACACCAGAAATAAAGGGGTATATACAGATGTATACTGTGCTGTGCCCGAGGCACACACAACTTCCAATAACTCCTGCAGATGGCAATTGGGCTCAAATAGAGAACAGCTATGTAGGTGGATTATAGCGGTATGTACTGGGTACAGAGCACGCAAACAGCACGCACTATCTCCTAACGCTACTGACTGCAAGCTCTATTATTAAAGATAGATCACTAGCTATATAGGTGAGGTGAATATAGTGGTGTATACTGCGGTCAGGGCACAGACAATAACCACTACACAAGAGCAAGATAGGAAATCAGCCAAAAACGATCGGTGTGTAACTGTGTTGAAGTTACACAGAACACCCACTGCTTCAGATGCCAACACACTACACGAGGCCGTCTCAAAGGCGGCCTTATATAGTGTGGGGCGTGCACTACACAGCCTGAGCTATGATTGGCCACAGGCATCCTGCCTGTGGCCAATCATGGCTCTCCTCGCTGCTGGCGCTGCGATTGGCCAAGCATGCGGGGTCACAGTGCATGCTTAGCCAATCATGAGCCAGCAATGCACTGCGTCATCGCAGTGCATTGTGGGCCGTGCGCGCCACACGAATTTTGACACGAACGGACCAAGAGTTCGGATTTCGCCGAACGGACGAACAGCCAATGTTCGAGTCGAACGTACGTTCGACTCGAACACGAAGCTCATCCCTAGTTACAACTCATGTTGGTTTGCTTTTTGCCATCTGAGCCCTATTGGGGAGATATACCTTCATTTCCTGTCCCATAGCCAAAACAGAAAATCCCTGCAAATTTAGGGAATCCCTAGAACTAGTGTCCCCATTGGAAGACTTAAGCTCTATTACTTTTCTGGGGCAACCCAAAATTTGGGATTTTCTTTTACTTTCACTTTCAATGCTAATGGTAAACAGGACACATAGAGAGAGTGAATCTCCCCAATGGGGACATAGACAGCAATATAAACATGACAGTTACAATCTCTCTACATCTAAAATGAAAGAAAAACTTTTTCCTGTAGTTGTATTCTACATTGTCTGGCTAGCTCTGAACTCACAGAATACAATCATACTACACAGCAAACTCTCCCTTTAAACAAGGAGTTTCCATTTAAAAAACCCAAGAAAGGGAATAGTATATAGACTAGAATAGGGTAACCAGACATCCCCGGTTTCTGGGGACAGTCCCCGGACTAAGGACATGGTCCCCAGTCCAAGACTGTCCCTGGATTACAGGCAGGGGCCGATGGGTACAACTCTGGGCTGCAGTCACTGCTTTTCTCCCCCAGCAGTGCCAATTCAGCCCCAATCCCCCCCAGCAGTGCACAGCTGATTGTACACAAACACAAAGCGGTGCTGGCCACTCTGCTGAATGGAAGGGGAAGGGGGTGGGGCCAAGACTAACACTCGTGGAGGAGCATTCAGAGGCCACACTACAACTGACCATTGGCTGCAGCCTGCAGAGAGACTACACATGATGGACAGACAGAACCAAACTGTTGATGTACAGAGGGGGGGGGGGGGTTACAGTATACAGAGGGGGTTACAATATACAGAGAAGGAGGGGGGTACAGTATATACAGAGAGAGGGGGATACAGTATATACTGAGAGGGGGTACAGTACATACAGAGAGAGGGGGATACCGTATATACAGGGAGAGAGAGAGGGGGTACAGTATACACAGAGGGGGGATACAGTATATACAGAGTGAGAGTGGAGATACGGTATATACAGAGAGAGAGGGAGGATACAGTATATACAGAGAGGGGGGATACAGTATATGCAGTGAGAGAGGGAAAGGGGGTGGTACAGTATATACAGAGAAAGAGAAAGGGGACACAGTATATACAGAGAGAGAGGGGAGATACAGTATACAGAAAGAGGGGGAAATGCAGTATATACAGAGAGAGAGGGGAGGTACAGTATATACAGAGAAAGAGAAAGGGGACACAGTATATACAGAGAGAGAGAGGAGATACAGTATATACAGAGAGAGAGGGGAGGTACAGTATATACAGAGAGAGAGGGGAGATTCAGTGTACAGAAAGAGGGGGAAATGCAGTATATACAGAGAGAGAGGGTAGGGTACAGCATTTACAGAGAGAGGGGGTACAATATATACAGAGAGAGAGAGGGGAGATACAGTATACAGAAAGAGGGGGAGATACAGTATATACATAGAGGGGGATACAGTATATACAGAGAGGGGGGATACAGTATATACAGAGAGAGAGGGATGATACAGTATACAGAAAGAGAGAGGGAGGTACAGTATATAGAGAAATATATAATTGTATAATTATATATAATATCAATACCTGCATCTTGTCTTCTTAACATTTGGTTGTCATATCCCAAAAAATACAAAGAAGTATTATTATTTTTTATCTCCAGGGAAAAATGTGAGAAATAACATGTATATCATACAATCATACCACATACACTGCATATATCATTTGAGTAAAATATGCTTATAAAATAGTTTACCATTTCTCAATAAAAGTAAAAAAAAAAAAAAATGTCCCCGCATTTCATTTTAAAAATCTGGTCACCTTATGCCACGTACACACAACCGGACTTTCCGAACGAGCGGACCTGCACACACACACACCCGGACTTTTCCGGCAGACTAGGTGTTGGTGGACAGTCCGATGGACTATGGCGGGAGTCTGTTGGACTTTTGAAATGAATGGACTTGCCCACATACGGAGAAAAGTCCGTTCATTTTGAACGTGGCTCCAGGTAGACGGGACTAGCGAAGGCGAGATTAACACCTTGCTAGCCCTGTCACCTGGTATGGTATTAAAGGGTAACCCCATGCCGAAAAAATGGCGTGGGAGTCCCCCCAAAGTCCATGTCAGACCCTTATCCGAGCACGCAGCCCGGCCGGTCAGGAAAGGGGGTGGGAACGAGCAAGCGCCCCCCCCCCCTGCGCCCCCCCCCCCCACCCCAAAGCACATTGTCCCCATGTTGATGAGGACAAGGGCCTCTTCCCGACAACCCTGGGCGTTGATTGTGGGGGTCTCTTTTTAATAACGGGGCCCCCAGATTTCGGCCCACTACCCTATGTGAATGAGTATGGGATATATACTTTATTAGACAGCTCCGGGGGTCTTCTCTTCTTCTGTCTTCGGGGGAAAAAAAAACAAGTCCGCCGGATAATCCGATCGTGTGTACACGGCATTAGACTAGAGCCTTTTTTAGATCATATGCTAGTTAAGTAGGAGAGTACCCACCAAAAAATAAAGGTGAGCCTGTCACTGAATATTTATGATAATATTATTTATTCTAAAAAAAGTCTTATATGTGGTCTTTTTTTATCCCAATTTAAAGACACCTGTTACTTCCAAGCCACGTGAGACCTCAACCTGGAGTGAATGCATGGGAGTCCAACCTCACTTCCCATAGTTAGGCTCCAAAGCCCAAAACAAACTTTCAATCATATCCAATATCATAATGCTGTGCCTTTTCTAACTTATTAAATCTCACAATCTGGGCATCAGGTACACCATGTCCAAGACCAAGTCCCCAGGCATTTAACCAATTACTCTGCTCCTTCAACTTTTTCTCCCCTACACCCTGATGGTCTACAGGGGGTACAGCTGTTACAACTGTAAGGGGCCCCCGTGGCCTGAGGGGCCCACCCAGGCCAGAAGAAAGCAGGACGGGTGAAGGGGAGCCATGCTGTGCATTATAGATTTGATCTCGGCTCATTCTGCTCTTTGTGGCATTGAGCTCAGACATCAAGCTCTTTACTGCCACCTCTGGCTACTATGTGCATGTGCACTCCTCATGAACCATGCTTCTCTGTGCCAGCAACAAGTCAGCTTTGTGAAACGAGCTGTGACCAGGTAGGAATATCTTCTGTACAAGTAGGGGCTGTAAAGGAAATGGAGGGGGGTGTTTTGTGTAAAGGGAGGGGTCAGAACCTTGTGTGTTTACAGGTTTGTGTACATGTGGGGCTGCGATATATACAGATATGTGGTTGGGGGGGGGGGGGCTGACATTTATACAGATGTGTGTGGGGGGAGCTGACATATATACAGATGTGGGGGGCTGACACATATACAGGTGTGTGGGGGGGGGGCTGACATGTATACAGATGTGTATGGGGGAGCTGACATATATACAGGTCTGTGTGTGGGGGGGGCTGACATATATACAGATGTGAGGGAGGCTGACATATATACAGATGTGAGGGAGGCTGACATATATACAGGTGTGAGGGAGGCTGACATATATACAGGTGTGAGGGAGGCTGACATATATACAGGTATGAAGGGGGCTGACATATATACAGGTGTGAGGGAGGCTGACATATATACAGGTCTGTGTGTGGGGGGGCTGACATATATACAGATGTGAGGGAGGCTGACATATATACAGGTGTGAGGGAGGCTGACATATATACAGGTGTGAGGGAGACTGACATATATACAGATGTGAAGGGGGCTGACATATATACAGGTATGGGGGGGGGCTGACATATATACAGGTGTGTGGGGGGCTGACATACATACAGGTGTGAGGGAGGCTGACATATATGCAGGATTGAGTGCATACAAGTGAGGTGGCCGGTGTGCGGATTCAGTAGGATGGCCCATGGGCAAGCCCTGGGGAATGTTGGTGGTCAGGCGGGGGGGCTCAGGAATAAAGCTGTGTAAGGGGCCCAAAAATTTCTGATGCGTGCCCTGGCGGTCTATGACATCATTAAAGTGAAGTAGGATCCATAGGCCTGCACTGGACATGGCGTTGCCAAGGGACAGTTCACCACTGGAGCGAATGCTTTTACCATCCTCTATAAGTGAGAAGTTAACCCTTGAAGTGGGGGAGATTTCGTTTTACTCGAGTTGGGGTTTAACCACCTTCAGACCGGACCATTTTGCTGGTAAATGACCAGAGGTCTTTTTACAATTTGGCACTGCGCTGCTTTAACTGGTAATTGCGCGGTCATGCAATGTTGTACCCAAACAAAATTTGCGTCCTTTTCTTCCCACAAATAGAGCTTTCTTTTGATGGTATTTGATTACCTCTGCGATTTTTATTTTTTGCGATATAAACGTAAAAAGACCGCAAATTTTGAAAAAAAATGATATTTTCTAATTTTTGTTATTAGAAAAATCCAATAAACTCAATTTTAGTCATACATTTAGGCCAAAATGTATTCAGCCACATGTCTTTGGTAAAAAAAAAGTCAATAATTGTATATTTATTGGTTTGCGCAAAAGTTGTCACATCTACAAACTAAGGTACGTTTTCTGGAATTTACGCAGCTTTTAGTTTACGACTGCCTATCTCATTTCTTGAGGTGCTAAAATGGCAGGGCAGTACAAAACCCCCCCAAATGACCCCATTTTGGAAAGTAGACACCCTAAGGAAATTGATAAGTGGCATGTTGAGCCCATTGAATATTTTATTTTTTTGCCTCAAGCGATTGAATAATGACAAAAAATAATTATTTTTTTTTTTTTTACACAAAGTTGTCACTAAATGATATATTGCTCACACATGCTATGGGCATATGTGAAATGACACCCCAAAATAAATTCTGCTGCTTCTCCTGAGTACGGGGATACCACATATGTGGGACTTTTTGGGAGCCTAGCCGCGTACGGGGCCCCGAAAACCAAGCACCGCCTTCAGGCTTTCTAAGGGCGTAAATTTTTGATTTCACTTCTCACTACCTATTACAGTTTTGAAGGCCATAAAATGCCAAGATGGCACAAAACCCCCACAAATGACCCCATTTTAGAAAGTAGACACCCCAAGCTATTTGCTGAGAGGCATTTTGAGTCCATGAAATATTTTATATTTTGCCACAAGTTGCGGGAAAATTACAAACTTTAATTTTTTTTTATTTTTTTTTCACAAAGTTGTCACTAAATGATATATTGCTCACACATGCTATGGGCATATGTGAAATGACACCCCAAAATAAATTCTGCTGCTTCTCCTGAGTACGAGGATACCACATATGTGGGACTTTTTGGGAGTCTAGCCACGTACGGGGCCCCGAAAACCAAGAACCGCCTTCAGGTTTTCTAAGGGCGTAAATATTTGACTTCACTCCTCACTACCTATTACAGTTTTGAAGGCCATAAAATGCCAAGATGGCACAAAACCCCCACAAATGACCCCATTTTAGAAAGTAGACACCCCAAGCTATTTGCTGAGAGGCATGTTGAGTCCATGGAATATTTTATATTTTGCCACAAGTTGCGGGAAAATTACAAACTTTTTTTTTTTTTTTCACAAAGTTGTCACTAAATGATATATTGCTCACGCATGCCATGGGCATATGTGAAATGACACCCCAAAATAAATTCTGCTGCTTCTCCTGAGTACGGGGATACCACATATGTGGGACTTTTTGGGAGCCTAGCCGCGTACGGGGCCCCGAAAACCAAGCACCGCCTTCAGGCTTTCTAAGGGCGTTACAGTTTTGAAGGCCATAAAATGCCAAGATGGCACAAACCCCCCCCAAATGACCCCATTTTGGAAAGTAGACACCCCTAAATTTAGGGGTACACTAGTGAGACTAGGTAATAAATGGCGGGTGCCCTGAAACTATAAAAAAAATAACTAACCAACCAGCGTCACCTGTAACAGTTATATGGTGATCACTGGTGAAAGGGTTAACTAGGGGGCAATCAGGGGGCTTTATGCGGTAGTATATGGGGGTCCCTGGCGCTATAAAAAGCTGCGGCGAACCTAAATACCTACCTGCCTAACTAGCGTCACCTGTGACACTAATACAGCGATCAGAAAAACGATCGCTTACTAGGCTGGGTTCACACTGGAGCGATGTGGGAACGCCACGAATGCGCGGCGGGTTCCCGCATCACATGCCTCCCGGCGGCAGTTCACACTGCCCTATGCGAACTGCTGGGAGTGTCAGTGAAATGTTAATGACCCCCCCAGATCAGTTCGCATATCGCAGTGCGATCTGCAAACTCGGATCGCATGGTGTGAACACCCATGCGATCCGATTCTGCTGCAGACCAAAAAAAGGGTCCCGTGCGAGTTTGCGGCGGGTGCGACACGAATTCAGCCATACTATCTGTATGGCTGAACTCGAATCGCACAGAGATCGGATGTGATTTGCACTGCAGTGTGGTGCGAATCACATCCGTTCTCATAAACCGCTGCAATGTGAACCCAGCCTTAGTGACACTGGCGACGGGGGTGATCACGGGGTTAAACCTTTATTGGGGGGGTTAGGGGGGTACCTTAGAACTAAAGGGGGCTAACCCTAACTGCCCTAACAGTTATTACAGTCACAAATGACACCCGCCGGGTGATCAGGGGGTTAAACCTTTATTAGGTAATAAATGGCGGGTGCCCTGAAACTATAAAAAAATAACTAACCAACCAGCGTCACCTGTAACAGTTATATGGTGATCACTGGTGAAAGGGTTAACTAGGGGGAAATCAGGGGGCTTTATGCGGTAGTATATGGGGGTCCCTGGCGCTATAAAAAGCTGCGGCGAACCTAAATACCTACCTGCCTAACTAGCGTCACCTGTGACACTAATACAGCGATCAGAAAAATGATCGCTTATTAGGCTGGGTTCACACTGGAGCGATGCGGGAACGCCATGAATCCGCGGCGGGTTCCCGCATCGCATGCCTCCCGGCGGCAGTTCACACTCCCCTATGCAAACTGCTGGGAGTGTCAGTGAAATGTTAATGACACCCCCAGATCAGTTTGCATATCGCAGTGCGATCTGCAAACTCGGATCGCATGGTGTGAACACCCATGCGATCCGATTCTGCTGCGGGCCAAAAAAAGGGTCCCGTGCGAATTTGCGGCGGGTGCGGCGGGTGCGACACGAATTCAGCCATACTATCTGTATGGCTGAACTCGAATCGCACAGAGATCGGATGTGATTTGCACTGCAGTGCGGTGCGAATCACATTCGTTCTCATAAACCGCTGCAATGTGAACCCAGCCTTAGTGACACTGGCGAGGGGGGGTGATCACGGGGTTAAACCTTTATTGGGGGGGTTAGGGGGGCACATTAGAACTAAAGGGGGCTAACCCTAACTGCCCTAACAGTTATTACAGTCACAAATGACACCAATGCAAAAAAAAAAAAAAGCAATTGGTGTCACTGTGACTGGGGGGGCAGGGGTAATTGGGGGGTGATCGGGGGGTAAAGGGGGGGTGTGAGTGTGCCTGGCATGTTCTACTGTGTAGTGTAGTGCTTGTGCAACTCACCGATGCTCTCTCCTCGGTGCCGGAACGAAAAATACCGACACGGAGGAGAGAATACATCACTTCCTCTCCTGTGTTTACATTACAGGAGAGGAAGTGATGTCACCGGACATTTTCATTCGTCGGGAGCGATCGCGAGGGGGTGGGCATGAATGAATGGCCGTCCCCTCGTCCGGGATCGCTCCCGAACGAATACCGACCGCCGCAGGCACCGGGCGGGGGCCCGATCGGGCCCCCGACCCGCGGGCAGGCAAGGACGTACATGTAAGCCCTTATGCCTGCCCGTGCCATTCTGTCGACGTACATCGTCGTGCGGCGGTCGGCAAGTGGTTAAACATATCAGGATTCTTCAATGCGTGTTTGTTCTACGCAAGTACAACAGGGTGGATTTATTTTATTCATTACAGGTACTTATAGCGCCATCAATTTACGCAGTGCACATCAGTCCCTGCCCTCAAGGAGCATACAATCTAAGGTCTCTAATGCACATTCATACACATGCACATACTAAGTCCATTTTAGACAGGAGCCAATTGACCTACCAACCTATAGTATCTTTGGAGTGTAGGAGAAAACCCACACAGGCACAGAGAGACCCTGAAAGTAGTGCCAGGGTTGGGATTTAAACCAACGACTCTAGGGCTGCTATTTTAGGCTCATGGTCAAGAATGTAACTGAAGCATTACTGCCCCTAGTTATTACCGCTTATGAAGTTTTCAGGATTATATATATATATTTGAGACTCTAAATTGTTTTTGAGTGGGAATTGGCAGTAAAAATTTGAGGACAGGTTAGAACTAAAGAAGATTTGGTCAGCTGTCTGTTCAAATAAAACACACTGACTAGTTGGAAATATGATCCCATAATAATGCGTTTTCTTCACTTGCGGTTAATGTAAATGTTTATATATGAAATACTCATCTTCAATAAATATTGACTTATAAAGTCAGCAGAATAAGTAGATGAGTTTTGTTCTACCGTGCAATTGGTGAGCTTAAACCATAGAAGCAATTTATAGCATAAAAAATTTCCTAGACCAAAATGTTTTTAAATATGTGACAGCAAGGGGCAAACACCAGTAAACTGGGGACAGCTGTCAGCATACAGCTAGTGTCCTGTGCAGTGAGTGGTTTAAATGTACATATCCATTACATATACCATAACATACAGAGGAATTCAATAAAATACACAACACAGTAGTGTTAAGGGGGTCTTAATTAGGTATTTAAGAATTATGAATAGTGATAACTATGCTACAATTTTTTTTCCACTTCTATCTTTTGCAAATCTTTTTACACCAGGCTAATGTGAAAATATTCTAGTATGTTTGTGTCTAGTGCATGGACATAACTACAAGGCATAGGGCCCCATAGCAACATTTGATAGGACCTCCTGGCCACCTCCCAAGTGCCAATGATCTTAAAGTGATACTAAACACGCACTGTTTAATTAACATTGTCCCTTCTAATTCTGTTTATGGATGACTGTAATTATTTTAATAAAAAAACAAAACACCTAACTACCTTTTTTTGTAATTAATATACAGCTGTCACCTTACCCAGCTCCTTCCCAGTCTGTCTGCAGGGAAACATAAGCAGGAGGAGCTTCTAGTCCTCTGCTGTTGGTCACATGTTCAAAAAAAAAAGCATTTGGAATAGAGAGTAAAAAAAAAAAATAATAATAATATCGATAATACTGTTTTAAATTGTCATACAAATATATATTTGAAATCAAATCTTTATATTTTTTTGTCAATAACATGGTGTGGGCCGATCTCTGCCAGTCACAGACTGTGCCACACCCCTCAAACCTGTGTCTTAGAACAAGAGGTAGGTGATTCCTCCATGAATCTGCATGTAATATCTCACCTCATTGTGTTTAGCTTGTTGGTGAGCATGGAGAAGGGAGGGAGTGGGCTGTCATTTACTATTGTGTATACACCCACTTGTGTGACTCTATAGTCACATGGGCTGCTCAGATGTGATCAGGGAGGAAATGCTCAGCATAGAAACTCATTGAAACTGAGCATGTGCAAAGCTACCAACACTGCTCTGCAAAATCCCTAGCTGAATTGGGGACATGGACAGGGGGAGATAGACAGCAGCAGGATCAACCAGGTTTTTTTGTGGAATACAGAAAATGAATCCCATAGTGAGTATGAATAGCAAGTAATACAGCATATATTGATAGTTTTTTTATGATATGGGTTTAGTGACACTTTAAATGCTAAGTTCACCTTTTTGAAAATAAAATAAATGCACATATTTCAGCAGGAATAAAAAAATGTTCTTTTTTTTTTTACAGGAGCCCGCAGAGCATTGCACCTAGGATCAATAGATCCTGGGTCCAATGCCAGGCTCTTGTACAGGCTCCTGTTCATGCTTCATTCACACTGCCTACAACTCAGTAGCAGGATGCCCATACAAAAGTATGGGAAACAGAGCTGCAGGCAGTGTGAATGAAGCATGAATGTGCTAATCGTTATTCTTGCAATCCATTGAAACTACAAGTTTGTCTGCTGTGGTGGAAGATGGGACTTGTAGTTTTTTCATTTACAGATTGCTGTGAATGAATGATGTGGCTGTGCAGGTGGAGCCCCACACAATCACATGATTTTCAAAGTATGACAGCAAGTGCCTGGACAGCATCCCCCACCCGCTGTCACAGGGATGAGGGGGATTGGAAGGGGGGGTGTAGGGGGGGGGCAGGTCTGGAGCATGTTACACCTTAAATAAAAGTGTAACATGTTACAAAATGTGAACTTATTCTTTAATATAAAATATGTCTATATCAGGGACAGGTAGCAGGAGAGCTGTCAGTATTCTACTAGGGACCCTGCTGTGGACAAAAGTTGTCAGGGAAAGAAGGGTCATCACTACATGGAATGCAGGGTGAACAAGAGAAATGTATACACGCATAACTAGCCTAACACTCACTTGTGCTGCTAAAATCTCTAAGCAGTAGTGATCAATCACTAAACAGATAGGATAACTGGTTCCCTATTGCAAAGACTACACAATTATCATGTTGTAGTATTGATTCCCATGATCACACAGTACTCCAGTTGCAACTGACTGCTACTATGTGCTTCTTGTGTAGCTTACACCACAAGGACCCATTTGTTCTATCTGTTTCTTGAATGATACAGTACTTGCTAATGATTTTATTAGAATGATTAAGCTTTACGAAAAACTGACATAGCTCTTTTCTTGCTCTACCATGACGAAGAATAAAGGAGAATACTACTGCATGTATGTGTCTCTGTGATAGATGGTAAGTTGTAGAGAGACCAGTACTGCAAAAAGTTAAAAAAGTATCGTTAAAGCGAACCTTCAGTCATTTCTTCAACTTTCCATCTATTAATTCCTCTGCCCTTATTGTTTTAACTTTGGATAGTAAAACATTTTTGTTCCGCCAGTAAATACCTTATACAGCCAACTTCCTGTTTCTTGTCTGGTAAAAATCCTAGGCTTATGACATCATGCACAGCTCTCTCTCTCTCACTCTGGTGAGAGTTTGCCAGGAAGGGAGTCATAAGAGGACCAATAAGAGCTGCAGGGCTGCACAGCTGGAGGTGTGCCTCTGTGCGTCTGTGTAAATCCAGGAACAGGCAGCAGCTTCAGCTGCCCACAGTTAAAATGGATGCAGCCAGACTTAGTGGAGGGAGACTTCTGCAGCATATTTGGCAAGTACAGAATCACAGTATTTAAAATAATATGAAAAGTGTTTGGGGGGGGGGGGAAGCTTCAGAATGGCAAATGTGTTTTTATTACAAATGATGTATGCAGACTGCAGTTCCTCTTTAATCAAACTATATTAATCAAAACCAATGTTTTGGGTCCACGCGTGACCCCTTTATCAAGGTGACAAATAGAATGTGAATCACATTGGAACCCAGGGCTCCTCCCATTCATCCTTTACAGATATATCTACCAATTAAGCTTTAGTACATTAGACTTGTAAGACATTATTATCACGCTGAATGGTTTTGCATTCTCTAATGACTCTGAAGGCAATTAAAGACTGTTTTTGAATTGCTAATTTTTTATAGAAGCAAATCGTGGTTCTAATTGCAAATGTCTTGAATGGTGCATCTATTGCTTTATAGACAATGCAAGAAAATTACAGCACAGATTATGGATGTGAATACAATTTCTGGTTGTAAAGTACCAAAGAATATGATGGCATTTTAAACAAACATTAATAACAGCAAAGTCTGTAAACCTTCAAAGTCTAAAAAAACACTTGCTGTTCACCTATATGTATAGTATCTGTGTGATCCTTTTAACAAAAAGCATGTATTAGATTGTCATTAGAGCACAGCGACCTTTCCTCTGAAAGCTGAGAACCCACATCATCAAATGAGATGCATTTCAAGCTCAGATCTTGCTATCTTGCGCCATCTTATGTTAAAGTTTCAGAATTGCAATAAAATGGCCAAAGTCACAACTTGCTCTTTTAAATGTCAGACTACTTTATTTTTAATTTACAGCATGGTTTACACATATTATAATCTACTGTTTTTGAATGATGCCATATTTATATTAAAGTACTGTGTCTCAACAATAACTATTGTTTTAAAAAGCATTAAATGGGCTAAATTAAAATCCCTTTAAAAGCAAATTGGCATGTTACGGTTTTATCAGCTTTAAAGCGGTTGTATACCCTTTTTTCAATTTGACCTACAGGTAAGCCTATAATGAGGCTTACCTATAGGTAAAAAGAATATCTCCTAAACCTATACGGTTTAGGAGATATTTCCCTTGCAGGCAGCCGCTAAAATAATCTGAGTTTCCCGGCGGACGCCGGACCTTGCCGGAAAGAAGTCTCCACGCGCACGCGTGGAAGTAACAACGTTGCGTCTCCGGCCACTCATAGCGCTGGAAGACACACCAAGGGAAAATGTCCGCTCCCTCGGCGTGGCCCGAGATCACCTGCTGATGCCTCGTTCTAAGGTAAGTATTTCATAATGAGCTAGTATGCGGTGCATACTAGCTCATTATGCCTTTTGTCTTACAGGTTAAAAAAATTATAAAAAAATCTGTGGGTTTACTACCACTTTAAGGCTGCAACAGAAGGGACAGTTTTTTAATCAAACAGAACTAAACATCATAAGTGACAGTTATATTGTGTGAAGAACCAATACTCTAGCCAAACAAAACAAGATGAAAATGAGTATCCCATTAAAGCAGTGGTCTCCAGGCTGGAGGTGGCCTTTTGCTTGCCTTTATTCTGCCCTTGAGTCACCATTCCACCCACAGACACCAATGATGGGCCACCATTCCTCCCACAGACACCAATGATGGGGCACCATTCCTCCCACAGACACTAATATTGGGGTACCATTTCTCTCACAGATACCAATGATGAGGCACCATTCCTTCTACAAACACCAATGATGAGGCAACATTCCATAGACACCAACGATGGAGCACCATTCCTACCTTGTGTAGCACCCTGGAATTAGGCAGGGCTACTGACAAATTTAGTTTGCTAGGTGGTAACTAGCCTGGCTAATTGTTAAGAGGATCCACTGACTTTTTCCTAAACCTGAGTTTGGTGCACCTCTTTCTTCTGTCACTAGGTGGCATTGCTGCCTTTGGCATTAGAATGACAAGATCACAGTAAGTTCAGGTTATGAATAGACACATTTTCTCAGCCAGAGTCACTACTTTGTATTCTGAGATAGCCTATTTAAGGGGAAGGAGTCAGGTGATCAGTGTTCTTTCAGCCCCAGGTTTAGGCCTTAGGGGACACATTTGCCAGCAAGGGAAAATCTCTCCTGTTATCAGAGGCTAGGTTCTGTGGAGACTGAAGAAGTACCAGAGCAGCCTTTTTCACTAGCGGTATATGGACCTCAAGTCGCATCAAAGTCAAACCAAAGTAGTGCAGGGATGAATTTGACCCACGTGCAGGATGCATAAGTGAGAATAGTGCCTAATTCAAAGGTATTATCCATGAATCTCATTCACACTGCTGTGACCTGAAATTCACACTATTTTGCTTCTACTTTTCTGCTGCAACTTGGCTCCAACTTCTGGGAATGCCTGTGTAATATTTTGCCCTATGTACCTCAAGTCACATGAAAATCACACCAAAGTAGTATATGGACTACTTTGACGTTGTTGCAACTTGAAGTAGCACAGATATGAATGTTTTTTTACATATTCATTATATATTTCACCATTTACATTCATCGCTCTCTTATAAGCTTCCATAAAATCCATTCATAGTCATGTCCTCAAATACTACAAAATTATACATATACATTTATACATTCATATCCCTCTTACCCCTTTTTTTCCCCCTTTTGGTGTGGCTTGCCCTATCTCCATGCTATTTTATCCTGATGCCGTTATGGAATTTTATCTAACTTGCCCATACTCTCTCATATTTCTCTCCATGTCCTCTACTCCAATATGTTTCCCTATATAGTGGTAGATTACTATTTACTACATTTTTCCACTGTGTTAACGTTGGGGCTTCCGCCTTTTTCCAATTCAGCACTATTATCTTTCTAGCATAAAAAAAGCAACAGACCCACCTATAGGGGTGATATTATTCCCTACTAGTCCTAATAGGCAGATCTCTGCCTCTTGATTTAAAGAGACTGATGTTACTATAGTAATTACTCTCAAAACCTCCCTCCAGAATATCACTATCTTTGGGCAAGACCAGAATATGTGGATGACATTTCCTGGGGTACCTGCACATGTCCAGTAGTTTTGAGAGTTTGTTGGAAATATTTTGTATAATTTGTATGGCGTATAATAACTTCTATGTATTATTTTAAATTGTATTAATTTATCTCGCAGAGATACTAGTATTTGGAGTGGAGAGATATGAATGGTTATCATTAACCACTTTCAGACCGGACCATTTTGCTGGTAAATGACCAGAGGTCTTTTTACACTTTGGCACTGCGCTGCTTTAACTGGTAATTGCGCGGTCATGCAATGTTGTACCCAAACAAAATTTGCGTCCTTTTCTTCCCACAAATAGAGCTTTCTTTTGATGGTATTTGATTGCCTCTGCGATTTTTATTTTTTGCGATATAAACGTAAAAAGACCGCAAATTTTGAAAAAAAATGATATTTTCTACTTTTTGTTATTAGAAAAATCCAATAAACTCAATTTTAGTCATACATTTAGGCCAAAATGTATTCAGCCACATGTCTTTGGTAAAAAAAAAGTCAATAATTGTATATTTATTGGTTTGCGCAAAAGTTGTCACATCTACAAACTAAGGTACGTTTTCTGGAATTTACGCAGCTTTTAGTTTACGACTGCCTATCTCATTTCTTGAGGTGCTAAAATGGCAGGGCAGTACAAAACCCCCCCAAATGACCCCATTTTGGAAAGTAGACCCCCTAAGGAAATTGATAAGAGGCATGTTGAGCCCATTGAATATTTTATTTTTTTGCCTCAAGCGATTGAATAATGACAAAAAAAAATTTTTTTTTTTTTTTTTACACAAAGTTGTCACTAAATGATATATTGCTCACACATGCTATGGGCGTATGTGAAATGACACCCCAAAATAAATTCTGCTGCTTCTTCTGAGTACGGGGATACCACATATGTGGGACTTTTTGGGAGTCTAGCCGCGTACGGGGCCCCGAAAACCAAGCACCGCCTTCAGGCTTTCTAAGGGCGTAAATTTTTGAGTTCACTTCTCACTACCTATTACAGTTTTGAAGGCCATAAAATGCCAAGATGGCACAAAACCCCCACAAATGACCCCATTTTAGAAAGTAGACACCCCAAGCTATTTGCTGAGAGGCATGTTGAGTTCATGGAATATTTTATATTTTGCCACAAGTTGCGGGAAAATTACAAACTTTTTTTTTTTTTTTTTTTTTTCACAAAGTTGTCACTAAATGATATATTGCTCACACATGCCATGGGCATATGTGAAATGACACCCCAAAATAAATTCTGCTGCTTCTCCTGAGTACGGGGATACCACATATGTGGGACTTTTTGGGAGCCTAGCCGCGTACGGGGCCCCGAAAACCAAGCACCGCCTTCAGGCTTTCTAAGGGCGTAAATTTTTGAGTTCACTTCTCACTACCTATTACAGTTTTGAAGGCCATAAAATGCCAAGATGGCACAAAACCCCCACAAATGACACCATTTTAGAAAGTAGACACCCCAAGCTATTTGCTGAGAGGCATGTTGAGTCCATGGAATATTTTATATTTTGCCACAAGTTGCGGGAAAATTACAAACTTTTTTTTTTTTTTTTTTTTTTCACAAAGTTGTCACTAAATGATATATTGCTCACGCATGCCATGGGCATATGTGAAATGACACCCCAAAATAAATTCTGCTGCTTCTCCTGAGTACGGGGATACCACATATGTGGGACTTTTTGGGAGCCTAGCCGCGTACGGGGCCCCGAAAACCAAGCACCGCCTTCAGGCTTTCTAAGGGCGTTACAGTTTTGAAGGCCATAAAATGCCAAGATGGCACAAACCCCCCCCAAATGACCCCATTTTGGAAAGTAGACACCCCTAAATTTAGGGGTACACTAGTGAGACTAGGTAATAAATGGCGGGTGCCCTGAAACTATAAAAAAATAACTAACCAACCAGCGTCACCTGTAACAGTTATATGGTGATCACTGGTGAAAGGGTTAACTAGGGGGCAATCAGGGGGCTTTATGCGGTAGTATATGGGGGTCCCTGGCGCTATAAAAAGCTGCGGCGAACCTAAATACCTACCTGCCTAACTAGCGTCACCTGTGACACTAATACAGCGATCAGAAAAACGATCGCTTATTAGGCTGGGTTCACACTGGAGCGATGCGGGAACGCCACGAATGCGCAGCGGGTTCCCGCATTACATGCCTCCCGGCGGCAGTTCACACTGCCCTATGCGAACTGCTGGGAGTGTCAGTGAAATGTTACTGACACCCCCAGATCAGTTCGCATATCGCAGTGCGATCTGCAAACTCGGATCGCATGGTGTGAACACCCATGCGATCCGATTCTGCTGCGGGCCAAAAAAAGGGTCCCGTGCGAATTTGCGGCGGGTGCGGCGAATGGCTGAACTCGAATCGCACAGAGATCGGATGTGATTTGCACTGCAGTGCGGTGCGAATCACATCCGTTCTCAAACCGCTGCAATGTGAACCCAGCCTTAGTGACACTGGCGACGGGGGGTGATCACGGGGTTAAACCTTTATTGGGGGGGTTAGGGGGGTACCTTAGAACTAAAGGGGGCTAACCCTAACTGCCCTAACAGTTATTAGTCACAAATGACACCCGCCGGGTGATCAGGGGGTTAAACCTTTATTAGGTAATAAATGGCGGGTGCCCTGAAACTATAAAAAAATAACTAACCAACCAGCGTCACCTGTAACAGTTATATGGTGATCACAGGTGAAAGGGTTAACTAGGGGGCAATCAGGGGGCTTTATGCGGTAGTATATGGGGGTCCCTGGCGCTATAAAAAGCTGCGGCGAACCTAAATACCTACCTGCCTAACTAGCATCACCTGTGACACTAATACGGCGATCAGAAAAATGATCGCTTATTAGGCTGGGTTCACACTGGAGCGATGCGGAAACGCCGCGAATCCGCGGCGGGTTCCCGCATCGCATGCCTCCCGGCGGCAGTTCACACTGCCCTATGCGAACTGCTGGGAGTGTCAGTGAAATGTTACTGACACCCCCAGATCAGTTCGCATATCGCAGTGCGATCTGCAAACTCGGATCGCATGGTGTGAACACCCATGCGATCCGATTCTGCTGCGGGCCAAAAAAAGGGTCCCGTGCGAATTTGCTGCGGGTGTGGCGGGTGCGGCGGGTGCGGCGAATGGCTGAACTCGAATCGCACAGAGATCGGATGTGATTTGCACTGCAGTGCGGTGCGAATCACATTCGTTCTCATAAACCGCTGCAATGTGAACCCAGCCTTAGTGACACTGGCGACGGGGGGTGATCACGGGGTTAAACCTTTATTGGGGGGGTTAGGGGGGTACATTAGAACTAAAGGGGGCTAACTCTAACTGCCCTAACAGTTATTACAGTCACAAATGACACCAATGCAAAAAAAAAAATAAAAAAAAAATAAATGACATTGGTGTCACTGTGACTGGGGGGCAGGGGTAATTGGGGGGGTGATCGGGGGGTAAAGGGGGGGTGTGAGTGTGCCTGGCATGTTCTACTGTGTGTGTAGAGTGTTGGTGCAACTCACCGATCCGCTCTCCTCCGTGTCGGAACGAAACATACCGACACGGAGGAGAGAATACATCACTTCCTCTCCTGTGTTTACATTACAGGAGAGGAAGTGATGTCACGGGGGATTTCCATTCGTCGAGAGCGATCGCGAGGGGGTGGCCATGAATGAATGGCCGCCCCCTCATCCCGGATCGCTCTCGAAGGAATGCCGACCGCCGCAGGCACCGGGGGGGGGCCCGATCGGGCCCCCCACCCGCGGGCAGGCAGGGACTTATATATACGCCCATATGCCTGCCCGTGCCATTCTGCCGACGTATATCGTCGTGCGGCGGTCGGCAAGTGGTTAAGAAACATGGGGTACAACGTGTCATGCAACTCTGAGGTCCAAATTTGCTGGAAAAGTCACCCAACTGTCAAACAAGTCATATATATCTTAATATGTAGAAAGAAGCTCACATTTATATTTGCATAGTCCTTACTGATTTACATGCAGGAAGTGATGTGTGCACATGGGCCAGAAGCAAATGTGTGGTGATACCAAACAAATCAATGAACCCCAACCACACCAAATCTAACTACCACATCCACCCCCACATTGAGTAAGCACAAGTACATATCCTACACTTTCCTTTGCTAAAGAGGGACCTCGCTATGTCGCCATGTCCAATTAGATGGGGATCCTGACCAGCACAGGAATTTTCAGGTGATTACAACGACTCATTTCCAGGTCAGAAGATGAAACCAAGCATATGCAAATCCGTATTTCTACATATAATGATATTTGAAGGTGAACTTAAAGGAGATTGATAAGCAATGGTGTCCCTGGGATAGCAGCAGGTGAATTATAAAGACAAAGGCCCAGTTTGAGCCCTGGTTCATGGTGACAGCGGGAGGAAATCGTGCGAGTTCAGCTGAACTTACACAATTTCATTCCCGCATGTCAGTCCTGACTGCAGGGGGAATTTCAGAGACATATGTGCAGGTTTCTGCACTGATGTCAATAACCCCCCCCCCCCCCCCCAAGTCCCCAAAAAGTAGTACAGAAACTACTTTTGGAAATTTAGGCGCCACACCAATTAGAACAGTGCAATTGACATGTCAAATCGACCAATGTGATTCAGGGATGACACATATAACACTGCCTATCCACCAGTTTAATTACCTGCAATTCTCCACAGGTGTTATATATATAAAGATTCCACCTTTTACATTTACTTGCAGGTGTGCTGAAGAGATTAGTAGTGCACAAATACATATAGAAATGATAAGATATAAAATATATTGCACTTCCCCAAAGCCACCACCCCCAAAACTAATTAAAATGAAAGAAAGTGTAAAAAAAACAAAAAAAAAAAAACAAACTCAATAATGTACTTTTATTTTGCTCACAGAAACAAAATTATGTACATTCACTTACTAGCCTCTAAAAAATTTCTGCTATATATATGGTGCTACATTTAGCAAAACAGTTAGCAATTGGGTTTTAAGGGCCCTGCTCATAGGAGCCTAAAAATCTTTAGAGTGGACACAGCTTTACTTTCAGTGTATAATGGGCAAGACATGACATTTTTATCTTCAAGATTATAGAAACATACTTAACCGATTCTCGACTGATGTACGTCGGCAGAATGGCACGGACAGGCAAATGGACGTACAGGTACGTCCCTTTGAATTTTCACGCGAGCCGGTCGGGACCTCCGTGGGGCCCGAGGACTCGATTGCCGTGGGGATACCCGCGATCGTCTCACGCCAATGTAAACGGCATCTCCCTGTTCTGCCTAGCAACAAGTGACACTGATCTCTGCTCTCTGGGATTGGAGAGAGATCAGTGATCTGTAAAACACAGCCAAGCCCCCCGCAGTTAGAAACATGCCCCTAGGACACACTTAACTCCTTCACTGCCAGTGTAATTTACACAGGAATCAGTGCATTTCTATAGCACTGATTGCTGTATAAATGACAATGGTCCCAAAAATGTGTCAAAAATGTCCGATGTGTCCACCATAATGTCGCAGTCATGATAAAAATCGCTGATCACCACCATTACTAGTAAAAAAAAAATTAATAAAAATGCCATAAAGCTATCCCCTATTTTGTAAACGCTATAACTTTTGCGCAAACCAATCAATAATCGCTTATTGTGTTTTTTTTTTAACCAAAAATATGTAGAAGAATACGTATCGGCCTAAACTGAGGAAAAAAATGTTTTTTTATATATTTTTTGGGGATATTTATTATAGCAAAAAGTAAAAAATAATGTGTTTTTTTCAAAATTGTCACTTTTTGTTTGTTTATAGCGCAAAAAATAAAAAATGCAGGGGTGATCAAATACCACCAAAAGAAAGCTCTATTTGTGGGAAAAAAGGACATCAATTTTGTTTGGGAGCCACGTCGCACGACCGCACAATTGTCATTTAAAGCGACGCAGTGCCGAATCTCAAAAAGTGCTCTGGTCTTAAGCCAGCAAAATGGTCCGGTCTGAAAGTGGTTAACAGTCATTATTCTTACAAAGCATTCCAACATAATATTTAAAAAGGCACATGTTCAAAATACCCACCACCACCCCACAAATCCACACACATACATACATTGGTGACCATATTCTGACGGAAGCTGCATTCCTGTGTACATGATTAAGCAATGAAATCAAAGAGTAGAAGGTTAGCGCATGCTCCCAAACCATGTCTGCATGGTCAGATAGGAACAATACACACACAACATTGACAGCATGGCCACATAAACCCACTTTTGATTAAAAAATGCACAACAATTTCAGCAAACAAACAGCCCTAGTTGGGTGTTTGTCAATAGGTATAATATCATTCCTTCTACCTCACAAATCACAGCAAAAAAACTGGCCTTCTCAGGCCAAACAAACCCCCTCTACCACAGCTCTTTATATAAGATAGATTGTATTGTTAGCACACTGACACACACCCACCGGTATCTTTCAATCTGTCTCTTCATGTATGTCTAAAGTGATTGCACCTGATGGGCAGGAACACATAGTACTATTTGCAACTGTGTTAGCCCTTGGCTATGTGCATCAAATCCCCAACTACAGGCCAAAGATTGAAGTCTATTTGCATGCACATAAGCAAAGCAACAGTTTTCTAAGCATATGTACCTTTGCAGTGTAAATCCTAGAATTTTAAATGTCCAAGTCTATGGGCATCATTAGTGCTAACAAACATTACCATCAGTCCCTGGCTGCGATGAGCTTCCAATCTAAAGTCCAAAACTGACTTTCCTGGTGCCTTCATGGCAGCATACACATGGTTGGTTACTAACCATCCCACAGGACCAATCAGCCCCCCAATACGCCATTGCAGGTTCATGCTCCCCTGTATATGGAGTCATATTATTTAGGCTGCTAAAGATGCCAAAAAGTTTGGGAACCCGTTTTCTGTGGATCTTTTTGGGGGTCAGGAGCCCAGGCATTCCCTCTGGGACTTCGCAAGTAAGCTGCTCCTAGATTAAGACATTTGGGCTCTCTTCAGCTCCCTGCCACTCCGTTTTTGCCTTACTGGCAGTGGGCCTGGTGAAAGAACTCCTGGGAATGACAGTAATTGTTCTGCACGCTTCCCCTCGCTCTGTTTACATTGGCTGCTCTTCGCGGGTATAAAAAAAAATAATATATATATATATATATATATATATATATATATATAAAATAAGAAAAATCTATTTTTTTCAGATTAATTTAATCCGAAGCCCAGTGTCACAAAATGATCCTCAGCATACCACTAGGTAAGTGCCTGCAACTGTCAGGTAAGTGCAATAAAAGAGCATTCGGGTGTTTTTGTTTGGAAAAAACAGGATTTCCTGTCTTTTTCTTACAGCCCGCAATGTCAATCATCCCGCAGAAATTCACCGTAACACTCTTCTTCAACTCATGGATCTCATAACTGCAGGTCTCCCCTACATACGGCTAGAGGAGCTCCTTCTCCCCATCGATCCACCCGTCCCAGAGACAAGACTTGTTGAGTCTGCGGAAGGGAAGCACTTCCAGAAAAGTTGGTCTGTAAGGCGTGTTTTTTGGAGGCAGCTGGGGATAAAGAAAAGGAAAAACAAGAGTCCATAGACACTATGAAAAGATTGATAACGGACTCAATTCAGGAATTAGCTTCAACTCAGGATTTAGCAATTCCCTCAATGAGTGGAGAGATTCCGGTTCAGCAAACGAACGCTGATTTTCAGTTCAGATGACAAAAAAGACACGACAGAAGAGCATTGTTCTTCTTTTGATTTTGGGTTAATTGAACCATTTGTAGTCGCAGTGAAAGGTGCGATCCAATGGAAAGAAGCTCCCGAACCTCCTGCCAAGTCTAGGAAATACTTTCCTCATTTAAAGAAAAAAGCACCGACCTTCCCACTTATGGAAGAGATAAGGGAGGTAGTTACGGAGGAATGCCGGAAGATGGAAAAAAGGCCAGTCGCCTATAACTGTTTTCACAAGTTAAGTCTCCTATCTGACTCAGATACGCAGCTATTTGATTCTTTACCATCAGTAGACGCTTCTATTATAAGGTTAGCAAGAAATACTACACTGCCCTTAGAAGATGCAGTTTTCTTTTAAAGACATGCTTGATCGCAAAATTGACGTAGACCTCAAGAAAGCTTATCAAGCGGCTGGAGGGGCCTGTAAACCAGCGGTGGACCTAACTTTGGTTTCCAGGGCAAAGGCTTGGACAGATAATATCAAGTTAGCTTTGAAGCAAGGTATCGACTCAGATGAGATTATTAAAGCCCTTGATGAACTGAAGTTAGCTTCAGATTTCATGGCTGAAGCTGCCATCGATACAGTGAGATGTTCTGCATGGGCCACGCTATGCTCAGTGACCGCCAGAAGAGTACTTTGGTAAAACCATGGTCAGTGGAGCCCTCCTTTCAAACAAACATGGTGCTGCATACCTTATGATGGGAAAGCAATTTTTGGCGAAAAGCTTGATACCGCCATTAACCGAGTGGCAGGAAGAAAGAGTGGCCTAATACCTTAGGATAAGAACAGGAGGAAAAAGTGTATGGCTTGCCCTTCTTTTCAATAGAGGAACATGGACACCAGGTAAAATAGGCCAGGGAGGGAATATAGAAGGAGAGGTTCCCAGGCGATTTTCTCAAAGATGGGAAAACAGAAATATATAACTCCTACGCCCGAAATCCAAAAGTATTTTTGACTTTCTGCCCACCCAAACCGGCCCAGTGGGGGCTCGTCTCAGGGCCTTCGCTCAAGTTAGGGTGAAATCCTGCACATTTAAGTGGGTCACGTCCACAATACTCCATGGGCATTTCTGGAGGTTCAGGCACTGCCTACCCCGTTCTTTGTTTCTGCCCATCAAGATCCCGAGTTCCAGAGAAAAACAGAAAATTCTCATCCAATATGTTCAAACACTAATACGCCAAGAGACAGTAATATCAGTTCTGGAGTTTTGGGGTTTTATTCCCCAATCTTTTTAGTTCCCAAACAAACAGGAGGCTAGAGGCCGGTTCGGGATTTAAAGTGTCTAAACAAAGTCATCAGTCTAGAACATTTCAAAATGGAATTTCTCTCAGTACGGTAATTCTAGCAGTACAACCGGAGGATTGGATGACCTCTATAGACCTCCAAGATGCGTACCTACGTATTCCAATTCATCACGATTTCCAGCCTGTTTTACGATTCAAAGTGGGGGAACTCCAGCTACGGTTTCAATGTCTGTCTTTCGGAATATTCACACCCCCCCCAGAACCTTTACAAAGGTGTTGGTGGCAATTCTAGCTCCTCTTCGGGAGAAGAGGATACGTATCGTACACTATCTAGACTATATACTGATTCTGCCTCAACACAAGGAAATGCTCCAAACTCACCTACAGAAAGTGGTGTACACATTAACAAGGTACTGTTGGCTAATAACCTATTAGAAAGAGTCAGGTTTTTCCCACACAAAAAATGATATACCTTGGAGCATTGTTCAATACCCCAAAGAGAGCGGTGTCACTCCCTCCAGAAAAGGTCCCGCTAATCATAGCCAAAGTGGGGAGAGATACGGCGAGCAAAACATTGTCAGCAGTGAATTGTCTGAGTCTTCTGGGATTGTTTCCCTCATGCATCCCAATAGTGAAATGGGCCCGTGGCACCTCCGCACTTTTCAGCGAGGGTTCCTCTCCCAGTGGAAGAGGGGGTCCCTATTTCAGAAGATTCTAATAACATGTTCGATGAAATCCAGTCTATGGTGGTAGGCAAGACCCCACAACCTATTAAATCACTGCCACTTTGGCCCCATCTCCCGGACCACTCTTATATCAGATGCAAGTCATCTGGGTTGGGACGCCCACTTCAAAAATCAGTTGGTCCACATGGTCGACATGGAAGGCATAGTGTCCTACATTCTGGAGCTAAGAGCAGCCTGGATGGCAATATCTCATCTAGCACCCTCTCTGAGAGGCAAGTCCATCTTGCTACAGATGGACAACAAATCGGCAGTAGCCTATGTCCAGAATCAAGGAAGGACACACAGCAGGTCGTTGTCCAACAAGGTGGCACTGATAATACTCTGGGCCGAAGAGAATCTCGCCAACCTTAGAGCATCTTATATCCCAGCTCTTGAAAATCACCTAGCAGATGAACCAGGAAGTTTTCCAATAGATCAAGTGGACATTTTTGCATCCCCTCTCAATGCCAAAACACCCCAGTTCTTCACAAGGTTTCCAGTTAGGGGTTTAGCAGGGGTGGATGCCCTCGTCCAACCATGGAGCTTCCACGTGAGATATCCATTCCCTCCAACCCCTCTTATACTAATATTTCTTCAACGCCTAACAGAAGAACAGGTGACCATCCTAGCAGTAATCCCTTACCAGGGCCAAGAAGACCCTGGTTTACCCTGCTGTTCAAGCTGTCTCTGCAAACCTTTAACACTTCCGGTCACACACAACTTTCTGTCGCAGGGGAACCTCTTCTATCCACATCCAGATGTCCTGGATTTGAGGGTCTGGAGGTTGAGCGCGAAAGGCTGGAAAAAATGGGTTGCTCCCATAGAGTAAATCAGACATTACTTCAAGACAGAAAAGCTTCCACCAATAGCCCCTTCTACAAGGTTTGACAAACATTTTCAGAATTTGCAGAAGCTAATGATTTCAACCCATTAAAACCAGGAACCCATGAAGTTATTTTGTTTCTTCAAAAGGGATTAGATCTAGGCATGGGACTTAACTCACTGAATGTTCAGGTCTCAGCTATATAAGCCCTAATAGACACCAGATAGGCTCTCGCCCCACTAATAGAACGTTTTTTAAGGGCAGTCCTTAGAGTAAGACCTCCAAGAAAGCCACTATATCCAAAATGGGATCTTCCTTTGGTACAGGTACGTCCCTTTGAATTTTCACGCGAGCCGGTCGGGACCTCCGTGGGGCCCGAGGACTCGATTGCCGTGGGGATACCTGCGATCGTCTCACGCCAATGTAAACGGCATCTCCCTGTTCTGCCTAGCAACAAGTGACACTGATCTCTGCTCTCTGGGATTGGAGAGAGATCAGTGATCTGTAAAACACAGCCAAGCCCCCCACAGTTAGAAACATGCCCCTAGGACACACTTAACCCCTTCACTGCCAGTGTAATTTACACAGGAATCAGTGCATTTCTATAGCACTGATTGCTGTATAAATGACAATGGTCCCAAAAATGTGTCAAAAATGTCCAATGTGTCCACCATAATGTCGCAGTCATGATAAAAATCGCTGATCACCACCATTACTAGTAAAAAAAAATATTAATAAAAATGCCATAAAGCTATCCCCTATTTTGTAAACGCTATAACTTTTGCGCAAACCAATCAATAATCGCTTATTGTGATTTTTTTTTACCAAAAATATGTAGAAAAATACGTATCGGCCTAAACTGAGGAAAAAAATGTTTTTTTATATATTTTTTGGGGATATTTATTATAGCAAAAAGTAAAAAATAATGCGTTTTTTTCAAAATTGTCACTTTTTGTTTGTTTATAGCGCAAAAAATAAAAAATGCAGGGGTGATCAAATACCACCAAAAGAAAGCTCTATTTGTGGGAAAAAAGGACATCAATTTTGTTTGGGAGCCACGTCGCACGACCGCACAATTGTCATTTAAAGTGACGCAGTGCCGAATCTTAAAAAGTGCTCTGGTCTTAAGCCAGCAAAATGGTCCGGTCTGAAAGTGGTTAACAGTCATTATTCTTACAAAGCATTCCAACATAATATTTAAAAAGGCCCATGTTCAAAATACCCACCACCACCCCACAAATCCACACACATACATACATTGGTGACCATATTCTGATGGAAGCTGCATTCCTGTGTACATGATTAAGCAATGAAATCAAAGAGTAGAAGGTTAGCGCATGCTCCCAAACCATGTCTGCATGGTCAGATAGGAACAATACACACACAACATTGACAGCATGGCCACATAAACCCACTTTTGATTAAAAAATGCACAACAATTTCAGCAAACAAACAGCCCTAGTTGGGTGTTTGTCAATAGGTACAATATCATTCCTTCTACCTCACAAATCACAGCAAAAAAACTGGCCTTCTCAGGCCAAACAAACCCCCTCTACCACAGCTCTTTATATCAGATAGATTGTATTGTTAGCACACTGAATCTCGCCAACCTTAGAGCATCTTATATCCCAGCTCCTGAAAATCACCTAGCAGATCGCCCATCAAGGAAATTCATCAACAATGAGTGGTCCTTGAACCAGGAAGTTTTCCAATAGATCAAGTGGACATTTTTGCATCCCCTCTCAATGCCAAAACACCCCAGTTCTTCACAAGGTTTCCAGTTAGGGTTTTAGCAGGGGTGGATGCCCTCGTCCAACCATGGAGCTTCCACGTGGGATATCCATTCCCTCCAACCCCTCTTATACTAATATTTCTTCAACGCCTAACAGAAGAACAGGTGACCATCCTAGCAGTAATCCCTTACCAGGGCCAAGAAGACCCTGGTTTACTGGTTTAATAGAACGTTTCTTAAGGGCAGTCCTTAGAGTAAGACCTCCAAGAAAGCCACTATATCCAAAATAGGATCTTCCTTTGGTACTCACTGTGCTCGCAGCTCCTCCATTCGCTCCCATGGAAGAAGGCTCTCTAGAACACATTACTTTTAAAGGCGCTTTTGTAGTCACTATCACATCCAGCCAAAGGGTCTTGGAGATCCAAGCCTCATGCCGCGAACACACGACCAGACTTTCCGGCAGACTAGGTCCGACGGTCTTCCCGGACCTAGAACTCGGTGGAGTTCTGATGGACTTTCCGAACGGACTATGTCCGTTCGAAAGTCAGTTCGTTTTGAATGTGATGCCGTAAACAGGACTAAACAAGCAGGTTCAATAGCCAGTAGCCAATAGCTGCCCTTGTGTCATATTTGGTCCATCAGAGTAGCACACAGATGAATGGTTTTCTCAATTTTTAATCTGTCAGAATTGAGTCCAACGCATAGATTTGAAACATGTTCTATTTCTAGGTCCGTCTGATTTTTTCCCAAAAAACTACCGGACTAGCCCACACACAATTGAAATGTTTGACGACCTGATCCCGTCGGACCTAGTCTGCCGGAAAGTCCAGTCATGTGTACGTGGCATTAAGAGATACATTACGTTCTTTCCAGATAGAGTGGCCCTCCAACCAATTCACCAATTTGTTCCTAAAGTTCCCTCTTTGAGTGAGTGAGTGACTTGTATAGCGCTACCTATGCGAACTGAATCGCCTCAGGGCGCTGTCTTGCCACCAGAGTCCATCTGTGGCTTTTGCACGGTCCTTTACCCCGTAAGGTCCTGACATGCTTACAAACACATACAACATTGACATACACATACACATATTAAGGCCAATTTTTTTTTTAGACAAGGTCTAATTAACCTACCAGCATGTCTTTGGAGTGTGGGAGAAAACCGGAGTACCCGGAGGAAACCCACGCAGGCACAGGGAGAACATGCAAACTCCAGGCAGATGGTGTTGTGGTCGGGATTTGAACCAGCGACCCTATTGCTGCTAGGTGAAAGTGCTAACCACTACACCACTGTGCTGCTCTTTATACCATCCAAACCAAGAATGGGTGCTCCCAGCCTTTGGGGAAGACCCAGGAACATCAAAGCTGCACGAGCTGGATGTGGCAAGGACTCTCCAAAATTACATTAAGCTGACACATTCTTACCGTAAGGATCAACGCCTCTTTGTGATCCCTAAGGGTGCAAGAAGAGGAATAGCAGCATAAAAGATGACTTTGGCAAGTTGGATTGTGTGTCTCATTCAGAGAACATATCAGGCTAGTGATCTTCCGGGTCCAAAATCAATTAATGCTCACTCAATGCGGGGAATGGCATCTTCCTGGGCGGCGTTAACATGAGTCTCTCCAGAAAATATCTGTCGTGCAGGCAAGTTGGTCATCCTTCATCATGATCCAGCTGCGCTTACTTCTCATGACTTCGGGAAAAAAAGTGTTGCAGTTGTCTGCTCTATAATCAAAATTAGAATGTTTTATGTAGCAACCCTCCATGTGAGTGAGTTATTTACCATGTGTATGCTACCATGAAGGCGCCAGGAAAACTTGAATACTTACCTTTCCATCATTTTCCTTGCCTGGTGCCTATACATGGCAGCATACGCCCTCCCTTTTTATATAATCCTTAAATGTTTGAGTCTAGTTACAAGAATGGCATATGGGGGGGGGGGGGGGGGGCTGACTCTTTCTTTATAGAGTTAGATTGGTCCTGTGGGTTGGTTGGGGGTGGAGTAACTAGCCATGTGTATGCTGCCATGGATAGGCACCAGGAAAGAAAAATTACAAAAAGGTAAGTATTACAGTTTTCGTTTTCTTACATTAGAGACTATTTCTACAGGAGACAAATAAAATGCCAGCATGTCTTTGGATCGTGGTGAGAAACCCACACAGGGAGAACATATAAACGTCAACACAAGCATTAGCATGTTGGGGAATTGAACCAGCAACCTCAGTACTGCTAGACAGAAATTCTGCCCACTTAGCCAGCAGGCAGCCTCACACATGTTCTCTGCATCTCTGTGGTGTGAACCAGCCCTAAGTCCATAGCCATACTCAGTGTCACAAGCAATATACAATATATTGGTCTAAGTATTGGGACGTCTGCCTTTAAACGCACATGAACTGTAATGGCATCCCAGTCTTAGTCTGTAGGGTTAAAAATTAATTTGGCCCACCCTTTGCAGCTATAACAGCTTCAACTCTTCTGGGAAAGCTGTCCACAAGGTTTAGGAGTCTGTCTATGGGAATGTTTGACCATTCTTTCAAGTGCATTTGTGAGGTCAGGCGCTGATGTTGGATGAGAAGGCCTGGGTTACTCTAATTCATCTCCAAGGGGTTCTGTTGCGTTGAGGTCAGGACTCTGTCCAGGCCAGTCAAGTCACCCCAAACTCGCTCATCCATGACTTTATGGACCTTGCTTTGTGCACTGGTCCAAATCATTTGGTGGAGGGGAGATTATGATGTGGGGTTGTTTTTCAGGAGTTGGGCTTGGCCTCTTAGGCATCAGCATATCAAGACTTTTTGGACAATTTCATGCTCCCAACTTTGTGGAAACAGTTTGGGGATAGCCCCTTCCTGATCCAACATGACTGCACAAAGCAAAGTCAATAAAGACATGGATGAGTACGTTTGGGTGGAGGAACTTGACTTCAAACCGATATAACACCTTTTGGCTGAATTAGAGCAGAGACTGTGAGCCAGGCCTTATCATCCAACATCAGTGTTTGGCCTCACAAATCCACTTCTGGAAGAATGGTCAAACATTCCCATTGACACACTGAGGCTGGGTTCACACCTATGCGAATTGGATGTGGGTTTCTCCGCATCCAATTCGCATAGCAGGAGAATGTGACAGGCTCTCTATGGAGCCGGTTCACATATCTCCGGGGCAGCTTCAGAGCATCTTTGGCTCAGTTTCAGGGCTGAATTCAGGAAAAAATTTGGCTCTGATTCATCCCTGAACCAGAGAATGGGAACGTACAGTGTTCCTATGCTGGTTCCAGTGTGAACCAAGCCTAAACCTTATGGACAGCCTTCCCAGAAGCTGTTCTAGCTGCAAAGGGTGGGCAAAATGAATTTTTAACCCTACAGACTAAGACTGGGCTGCCGGTAAAGTTCATGTGTGTAAAGGCAGGTGTCCCAATACTTTTGACTAGATAGTGTATCTGGCAAGATTTACAATGATGGTGGAACCCTTCTATACATAAATACTACATTTCGTTTTGGGACCAGGGAGATGAGACAATTTCTCTACATGAAGCGGCATGTTTGGGATTCAAACCCAAAAACTCAGGGATGCTAAGCAGACAGTCTAACCTCTAAGCCACGGAGCTGCCACATGTGAAAACCACCTACACATAAATACTGCATTTCTTTGGGCATACAGGGGATGGAATTACATTACTCAAGAGTTATCCTTCTTGATTTATTCTGTTATATTTTGTGGTTCTATGTGGGTCAGTGTAGAATAGTGATGTTACCCTCAAATTTTTGTGAATTACATTTTGATTTGTTATGTTGGTACACATATCACATTTGTTGGGCTCAAATTATGATTATTTGGAAATAATAAGCACAAAAAATTTGGACTCATTTGAAATGTGCATCAGCAATGGTATTGCTTGCGTATTGTAAAGAGAACTGTGTGAGTTTGGGTAAAGATTGTTGTGAGATGGAGAGTAACAAGTGAAAGTCACAGAGAAAAATATATTTTACCAAAACATCAAAACATTCCACATTCTAGCATTCTTAAAAACAAAATATTTGAAGTAGAAGCAACAATGTTGCAAAGGAAATTTTATTTCAGAGAAAGATACATTTCATCTCAACATTAAAAGGATTTATTTGGGAAAGTTACAAATGTATCATTAAAATCAATGGCTAAAATTTGCATTGGACTATAATAGCGCCGATTTTCACTTCTAAAAAACGCACTTTAACACATCGCTCATTTTCAGATTTCCAGGCCCGGTGGGGGTGGGCATGCTGGTGGTAAGCAATCAGAGTGATTGAAGCACATTGTTTCTATTGTTACATTCTAATATATAATAAACTAGGACCCCCAAGTCCTTTTCCATACTAGATTCCCCCAGAGGTTCTCCCCCTAGTGAGTAGATTGCATTCATATTTTTGCCACCCAAATGCATTATTTTACATTTTTTTCCATTGAATCTCATTTGCCATGTAGTTGTCCACCCCATTAATGTGTTTAAATCTTCTTGAAAGTTTTCCACATCATGTGGAGGGCTGCTTAGCTTAGTATCGTCCACAAATACAGAGATTGAGCTGTTTATCCCATCCTCCAGGTAATTTATAAATAAATTAAATAGGATTGTAGCCACTTTTCAATGCATGTACTCATGCTATGGCCCATGCTAACGGATCTTTCTTTGTACAGTAAACGTTTATGGGAAACTGTATTAAATGCTTTTCCAAAATCCAGATACAAAACGTCTGTGAGCCTTCCTTTATCTAGATGGCAGCTCACCTCCTCATAGAAGGTTAATAGATTGGTTTGGCAAGAACAATTCTACATTAATCCATGCTGATTACTGCTAATGATACCATTGTCATTACTAAAATCTTGTATATAGTCCCTTATCATTCCCTCCAAGAGCTTACATACCATTGATGTTAGGGTAACTGATCTGTAATTCCCAGGGATGTATCTTGGCCCCTTTTTAAATATTGGTGCTACATCGGCTTGTCTCCAATAAGCGTGTACTATTCCAGTCAGTAGACTGTTGGTAAAAGTTAGGAACAATGGTCTGGCAATTACTTGACTGACCGCGAGTGCAAGCCATCTTATCCCGGTGATTTATTAATGTTAAGTTTTTCAAGTCTATTTTTAATTCTGTCCTCTTTTAGCCATGAGGGTGCTTCCTGTGACGTGTCCTGAGGATAAAAATTACAGTTCTGGTTACTAAAGCCCCCCCCCCGTTTCCTTGTAAAGACTGAGAAGAAGAATAAATTCAATACCTTTGCCATCTCTCCATCCTTAGTAACCAGATTTCATTTGTTATTCTTTATGGGACCAAAATGATCTGACCTTCCTTTCTTACTATTTATGTACTTAATAGACATGTGCACTGACGAAAAATTTGTTAATTTTCGTTTCATTCGTTTTGTTTTTTTTCATTTTTTGGGTCATTCGTTACCTATAATTTAATACTTAGTAATAGTTAAGTTATTATTAGTCAGTGTCAGAACTAATGAATCAGACCGAGACAGAAGTACAGTTAAATCTCACTTGTTTAATAACAATAAAAAAAAGGTAAACTTAGTCAAAACATAGCCAGAGTTCAGGAACCGGAACGGATAGTCAGACAAGTAAAAAACGTCAGGGAGCCAGAAATGAGCGTAGTAGAACAGCAGGCAGGATCTGGAGCCAGAAGGAATGTCAGCCAAGCAAGTCTTTAACAGGAACACATGAGAGTGTCTCTAGAGATGTGACCAAGGCAAAAGCAGAGATCACCTGGGCGGAATGGCTTAAGTAGGCAGGACTGAGAAGCAGGATATCATCAGGTGAGTCACTGTGGAGAGATAGGAGCTGGCAATTAGCCGACAGCTGAGCGGCCAGCTCAGAGAAGGAAGGGCTGAGCCAAGCCCTGACAGTTAATTATTATTTCAGATGTTCAAATTTTCATATTTTCGAATTTTGAATTTCCGAATTTACAGATTTTCGGATTTTCGAATTTACAGATTTATGGATTTTCGAATTTTGAACTTACAAATTTACAGAAATTCAGAAATTCAAAAGTTCGAAAATTCAAAAATCCAAAAATCTGTAAATTCGAAAATTCTGAATTTTCACATTTCGAATTTCTGGATTTTAGAATTTCATAAATTCGAAATCCGGAAATTCAAATATTCTTAAATTTGGAATTTTCAAAAATTCTAATTTACGAATATTCAGAATTTGTCAAAATTCGTAAAAAAAAAAAAGGAATTTGGAACAAAACTAATGCACATGTCTAGTACTTAAAGCATTTGTTGGGATTTTTCTACTCTCCTCTGCTATGTGCCTTTCGTGTTCTATTTCATCCGCCCTGATTGCACCCTTACATTTCTTGTTGCATTCTTTGTAAAGTTGGAATGTTGATGATGATCCCTCAGTCTTATATTTTTTGAAAGCTTTCTCCTTTGCTTTTATATGCATGTTTACATTGGAGTTAAGCCACCCAGGACTTTTATTAGCTCTTTTAAATGGTACATGGTATTCCTGTGTGATTGAGTGTGGTGAAATTTACACCTGATTAATTTCAGTGGGCTGGAATCGCTGTGGATGGCACCAAAAGTGCTTTTAAAAACTCACTGCAAACGGATCATATGGTACTGCGGCACCATGCGATCTGGTGCAAGCAAGCGCATTGCGCTGCATTTGGGCTGTCATTAGGAATACACTGACACATGCAGCAGATTGCACACCTAGTGCGTTTTAAACGATGTGTGGGAAACACACTTTGAACGCAGGTTTTCTGCACTGCATTCTGGTGTGACGTTTGGTCAAGTGTGGTGTATATATACATATTTCATAGTTCTATATTACAAAATTACAACAAATGCAATACTAAGCCCTACAAAGTATGACCAGCTTTCCACACTGTAATCATAAAACCACAATATGTTGGTAACATTCTATACAGATGCTAACAACAGCTAAGACTATTTATTTAAAAGTTTCCAACATTTACCAATTCATTAAATCCACCCTGTAAACCTCTTATACAGTTAAACATGCACCCCACAAACTGAAAGAATTTCATGGCGGTACCAAACGCAGACTAACCTCCCTTACATATGTCAATTACCAAAGGATGAAATACCCTCCAGGAAACAGACTTTGTAACATACACACCACCTATATTACAATTGCCACAATCACTGCCCACGTTGTACATGTCCAGTGCTGCAGAACAAAAGAGTGGGCATGTAATTTGCTACCCATCCTTTCAACTAGGACATCAATGTCAGCCCTTGGTCAGATCAAGCATATGTATCCCACTCACTGAATGCTTTGCAGCCAGCTTGAAAAAAATATAATTGGCACTTAAATGATCTGGCACCTCTATCCCTTGATATCATGTTGCTAAAGAGATCCAACATTAGAAAATAACTATAGACAATTTCACTTAAATAGTTATTTCATATTACACACAATTTAAGTCAAATTCAATATTTCTATAAAGCACACACTTCTCAGGCCCTTATAGTCACTAAAGATCCAATATACTTATTTATAGAAATAGTGGTGGCCTTTGATTTGCTAGTAACTAATTGTTATCACCATGGGGAGGACTGGAGACAGCCAGCTCAGTGATTTAGAGATTCCACAAAGCAGCACCTTGATGTTGTGCTATAAAGAGGGAGATGGCAGCGTTTTATCCAATGTCCTTATTATGTCACAAAAAATAAGTAATTTGTGCAATAGAATGACACAAAGAATACCAATGTATCAACATTTTTTTTGTGCTGAATTTCAGTAAAAATTTGAAAGAGAAGTTTACATTTAGGCCTCATGCCCACTGGACTTTGTTTGCTACCACTCCTAGACACATTTCCTCCTGCCTGCAGTGTTTTAGTAGAAAAAAATGCTTGATGCTTATAACACGTTTCAGCGAGTCAAGCTCTTGGGTGTTAATTAATTTAATTGACCAGAATATTAATTTATGCTGGCACCATTGAAATAAGTTAACGCTCATTTGCTATTGCCGTCTAGCGTTGGAGCGCGTTTAGATGTGTTGACATGCTTTAACCACTTTAAGACCGGACCATTTTGCTGGTAAATGACCAGAGGTCTTTTTACACTTTGGCACTGCGCTGCTTTAACTGGTAATTGCGCGGTCATGCAATGTTGTACCGAAACAAAATTTGCGTCCTTTTCTTCCCACAAATAGAGCTTTCTTTTGATGGTATTTGATTGCCTCTGCGATTTTTATTTTTTGCGATATAAACGTAAAAAGACCGCAAATTTTGAAAAAAAATGATATTTTCTACTTTTTGTTATTAGAAAAATCCAATAAACTCAATTTTAGTCATATATTTAGGCCAAAATGTATTCAGCCACATGTCTTTGGTAAAAAAAAAGTCAATAATTGTATATTTATTGGTTTGCGCAAAAGTTGTCACATCTACAAACTAAGGTACGTTTTCTGGAATTTACGCAGCTTTTATTTTATGACTGCCTATCTCATTTCTTGAGGTGCTAAAATGGCAGGGCAGTACAAAACCCCCCCAAATGACCCCATTTTGGAAAGTAGACCCCCTAAGGAAATTGATAAGAGGCATGTTGAGCCCATTGAATATTTTATTTTTTTGCCTCAAGCGATTGAATAATGACAAAAAAAAATTTTTTTTTTTTTTTTACACAAAGTTGTCACTAAATGATATATTGCTCACACATGCTATGGGCATATGTGAAATGACACCCCAAAAAAAATTCTGCTGCTTCTCCTGAGTACGGGGATACCACATATGTGGGACTTTTTGGGAGCCTAGCCGCGTACGGGGCCCCGAAAACCAAGCACCGCCTTCAGGCTTTCTAAGGTCGTAAATTTTTGAGTTCACTTCTCACTACCTATTACAGTTTTGAAGGCCATAAAATGCCAAGATGGCACAAAACCCCCACAAATGACCCCATTTTAGAAAGTAGACACCCCAAGCTATTTGCTGAGAGGCATGTTGAGTTCATGGAATATTTTATATTTTGCCACAAGTTGCGGGAAAATTACAAACTTTTTTTTTTTTTTTTTTTTTTTCACAAAGTTGTCACTAAATGATATATTGCTCATGCATGCCATGGGCATATGTGAAATAACACCCCAAAATAAATTCTGCTGCTTCTCCTGAGTACGGGGATACCACATATGTGGGACTTTTTGGGAGTCTAGCTGCGTACGGGGCCCCGAAAACCAAGCACCGCCTTCAGGCTTTCTAAGGGCGTAAATATTTGACTTCACTCCTCACTACCTATTACAGTTTTGAAGGCCATAAAATGCCAAGATGGCACAAAACCCCCACAAATGACCCCATTTTAGAAAGTAGACACCCCAAGCTATTTGCTGAGAGGCATGTTGAGTTCATGGAATATTTTATATTTTGCCACAAGTTGCGGGAAAATTACAAACTTTTTTTTTTTTTTTTTTTTTTTCACAAAGTTGTCACTAAATGATATATTGCTCACGCATGCCATGGGCATATGTGAAATGACACCCCAAAATAAATTCTGCTGCTTCTCCTGAGTACGGGGATACCACATATGTGGGACTTTTTGGGAGCCTAGCCGCGTACGGGGCCCCGAAAACCAAGCACCGCCTTCAGGCTTTCTAAGGGCGTTACAGTTTTGAAGGCCATAAAATGCCAAGATGGCACAAACCCCCCCCCAAATGACCCCATTTTGGAAAGTAGACACCCCTAAATTTAGGGGTACACTAGTGAGACTAGGTAATAAATGGCGGGTGCCCTGAAACTATAAAAAAATAACTAACCAACCAGCGTCACCTGTAACAGTTATATGGTGATCACTGGTGAAAGGGTTAACTAGGGGGCAATCAGGGGGCTTTATGCGGTAGTATATGGGGGTCCCTGGCGCTATAAAAAGCTGCGGCGAACCTAAATACCTAACTGCCGTCACCTGTGACACTAATACAGCGATCAGAAAAACGATCGCTTATTAGGCTGGGTTCACACTGGAGCGATGCGGGAACGCCACGAATGCGCGGCGGGTTCCCGCATCGCATGCCTCCCGGCGGCAGTTCACACTGCCCTATGCGAACTGCTGGGAGTGTCAGTGAAATGTTAATGACACCCCCAGATCAGTTCGCATATCGCAGTGCGATCTGCAAACTTGGATCGCATGGTGTGAACACCCATGCGATCCGATTCTGCTGCGGACCAAAAAAAGGGTCCCGTGCGAGTTTGCGGCGGGTGCGGCGGGTGCGACACGAATTCAGCCATACTATCTGTATAGCTGAACTCGAATCGCACAGAGATCGGATGTGATTTGCACTGCAGTGCGGTGCAAATCACATCCGTTCTCATAAACCGCTGCAATGTGAACCCAGCCTTAGTGACACTGGCGACGGGGGGTGATCACGGGGTTAAACCTTTATTGGGGGGGTTAGGGGGGTACCTTAGAACTAAAGGGGGCTAACCCTAACTGCCCTAACAGTTATTAGTCACAAATGACACCCGCCGGGTGATCAGGGGGTTAAACCTTTATTAGGTAATAAATGGCGGGTGCCCTGAAACTATAAAAAAATAACTAACCAACCAGCGTCACCTGTAACAGTTATATGGTGATCACTGGTGAAAGGGTTAACTAGGGGGCAATCAGGGGGCTTTATGCGGTAGTATATGGGGGTCCCTGGTGCTATAAAAAGCTGCGGCGAACCTAAATACCTACCTGCCTAACTAGCGTCACCTGTGACACTAATACGGCGATCAGAAAAATGATCGCTTATTAGGCTGGGTTCACACTGGAGCGATGCGGGAACGCCACGAATGCGCGGCGGGTTCCCGCATCGCATGCCTCCCGGCGGCAGTTCACACTGCCCTATGCGAACTGCTGGGAGTGTCAGTGAAATGTTACTGACACCCCCAGATCAGTTTGCATATCGCAGTGCGATCTGCAAACTCGGATCGCATGGTGTGAACACCCATGCGATCCGATTCTGCTGCGGGCCAAAAAAAGGGTCCCGTGCGAATTTGCGGCGGGTGCGGCGGGTGTGGCGGGTGCGGCGAATGGCTGAACTCGAATCGCACAGAGATCGGATGTGATTTGCACTGCAGTGCGGTGCGAATCACATTCGTTCTCATAAACCGCTGCAATGTGAACCCAGCCTTAGTGACACTGGCGACGGGGGGTGATCACGGGGTTAAACCTTTATTGGGGGGGTTAGGGGGGTACATT